>NC_053469.1:6564506-7164506 GCF_015227805.2 Hirundo rustica
CTTGCTCGGAGTTAAACAATGGAAGATGTGAATAATAAATAAAAAATGAAATTTTCAGAATTTTGAGAGCTGAAGAAAAGAAACTTTTTTCAGGATCCACCTCAAACAGCTGAAGCTTGTATAGGGACTTGAAGAAAAGATGAAAGCCAACCTTGCAAAGCAGCAAAGAGAACCGGGTTCCCTTAAATGGGAAAATATGCGTGAGGAAAGGAGCAATGCTGCTGAGATATGCATCCCATTTCTCCTCAATTGCTGGTCTGTTCCTTCAGGCTTCCCGACAGAACTGCATGCTATTTTTCCTTTTAATTTCCTGAATGTAGTTATTAACTGGAGTAAAAATAAATAAATAATCATGATGACAACATGTAATTTCTTGCAATGAAAACTTATGGTACTAGTTATTTCCCAAGATTAATCTCAATGTTTGCAAGCCTCTTTATTCAGCTAGATGGGAAACAGGACCTATCACCAGGGTTCCTTTCATTTTCCTGTTTTTTTTTTTCCCTTTTAACAACCACATTCCTATTTTTTCCCTTGCCTGTAATACAAAACTTTCTTTCCTATAAATCTCCTTTGTTCCTCCTGAGACTCTCTGCAGCCTGTCAGGAGCCTTGCAAGGAACAGCTCATTTCTGTCAAGAGCTCCATATTAAGCATTAAATGTCTTCTAAAAAGCTGTTCTGATGACAGCCAAGCACAGGGTCACGCTCGTTTGAACTACAGTTTACTCCTTTTCATGGCAGAGTGGGAAGAGCTGATGGAGCTGGGAGCTCAGAGAGGCAAGGAAACCTCCTGACCCCCTGGCCAGGAGCTGCTGGTGTGATGGGATTGTGGCACCGAGCCCGACTCGTGGGTGGCTGCAAGGAAAGGAGGCGCCTGGGGAGCTGCCTGGGCAGCACCATCACTCGCAGTCCAGGGGTTCTGCAGCTCCTGGGACACAGCTTGTCACTCACTGGCACTGCAGAGGGACAAAGACATGGGCTGGCAGCAGCCTTCCTCCCTCTCTACCCTCTCCACCCTTCAGCTGGTGCCTAACAGGGAGCCCAGACTCTCTGCTGAGGCACCTTTAATACCCTTAAAGATCTCACATCTAATGCAGGCTGAGAGAGAACTCTCCCTTCAGAGGGGTCACCCGCTCACTGAACTGCAGAATTTGGACCCCAGGTGGTGGTGGGCTTTAAGCATCATCCCCAGCCTTCCCTCCATCTTCTGTTCTAACAGCTTTACAGAGCCTGATGCCTTGGGATTTTAGCTTTTATATTTTTCATCTATTTGTAACCCTGCAGTTCTTTAGTGTAGAACTCCAAACCCCACACACAGTGTGAGCTGCTGCTCTCCCATTTTGGTCACACACAACAATTCCTCTCCAGGCCTGGGGATCAAGGACACCTCACTGCCTCAGGCCCTGAGAGATGGAAACAAAAGTGAGTTGGGGGAGCAAACCTGGGGTAAATGACTTCATTACCTGAACCTGTAATTGGGAGATGAACCCCGAATGCAAATGGACCAAACTTATAAAAGTGTAAAAACCCATGACCCATCATCCATTTTGGGTGCAGCCCCTGGGGAGCTTTGTCTGCCCAAAATGTACCTGAAGGCCCTTCAATGAATATAACTGCTTTCTATTCCCTTATTTTTATCTGGCTTCTGTTTTTAGGTAGTCCCAAAAAGGCATCAAGCTGACACCAAAGATGCTGAAGATGACAGAGAGACGTGGTCACAGGATGTCATTTTCTTCTCTTCACTCTCACGCTGTGTTTTTGTCACTGTTACTAAACGCCAGCCTGGTTTGGGCTGCATTTAGCATCTTCACTAAAAGAGCATCCATCTTTGCTGATGGGTGGCACCTGTGCATGGTTCAAATAAACAAAAGAGTGAAGAGCTGTCAAGTCTTGCAAAGTTCCGGGCGAGGATTTGGGGAATGTGAGTGACTCGTGGAGATCTTTCTACCCTCTTCATCTTGCCAAAGCTGCTCTGCTGAGGAGGTCATTTCAGCCCAGAGGTGCAGGGGACAGCAGCATTCCTTTCTCCCAGTGCTCTGTTAGGAGGAATAGTGATCCCACTGAAGGGAGATGTGGGCTGTGCTCCCACTCCTTCTCTCTGCAGAGAGGTCTGGCAGAGAGCAGCTCCCTTCCCTGGCTGGAGCAGAAACACTGGGATATGATACTGAGTAGTGCACAAGGAACTGGTGTCCCAGCCAAATCCTAATTCCATGAGTCTCCGCATTCCAGCCCTCCCCTTGTGATCTCAGACCCATGAGATCTGCCCATCTGCATTTCCCAGGGTGGTTTCTGCACTGCCAGGAAGGCAGGGATTAACTCCCTCCTCAGCATGGTCACCACGACCATCCATTCATGGAAGATCCTGGAAACTACCTCAGTCCTGCTAGCAGCAATTATAACAAAAATAAAAGCGCAGTAATAAAGGACCACAGTGCCAAATCAGCGAGGAGGGACCTGGGTGTGCAGGGAATTGTTGTAAGGCAGTGCATCCCTGCCTGTTCCTGAGTGATGGATAACACCAGCCCACCACCCAGCGAGATTATCACTGCTGCCCTTCTCGTGTCCTCTAGGATGGCAGGAGAGAGTCAGCAGGTGTTTGCTGCTGGAAGATCTGCAGGCTCCAAAGTCCAGGAGCATTTCCAGGAGCAGGAGGCAGAGGATGTATCTCTCTCTCACGTCTCCCCCCCCAATCTATGTTTCCCGCCATGGGTATCTCACGTTCTGCAAATGCATCAGAAAAGAAAAATCAATGTAAACTAAACAAGAACCTTTCCAGGCTGTAAAGCAGAGATGGCATTAGGTGTTCATTAATCCCATGGCTGCAGCAAGTCCCTGAAGCGATTGAAATGGGAGGAGGGAAAATGGAGGAGGGAGAGAATGCCAGGGGACACAGAACCAGCAAATCCTCTCTTATGACTGCAGTTGTTTTCCTTTCCCTTTATTTATTTCTATTTTTTTTTTCTTTTCTCCCCAATTTAAACAGAACTCATAAAATGAGCGGGATATTCTGCTTTCTCTGACTCCACATTAGATTCAGAGTGCCTGCAATGCTTTCTAATGTCAGCAGATCCAAATAAGGTCATTTGCATTAAAAGAAAACCAAGCTTGCTGCTACTTAAAAAAAAAAAAACAAAAAAAAAAAAAAAAAAAAAAAAAAAAAACAACCCACCAAAAAACAAGCTTTTAAATTAATCAATGATCCCTCAGGTTGATGCCTATGCACCAATACTAAACTGAAAAGTTATGCATCTAATCATAAAAACTCAGAATTAACTCTGGGTTGGCTGCATCAGGGTTTAATGCAGGACTTTCTCTGACCTTTCGTGTTTGTTGCTTGGCTCCTTGGCTCAGAATAGCAGACCCCCTCTCTGGTGGTCCTTCCCTGTGCTTGTGAACACACAGAGAACATCACAGGTCTTCCTCTGGGAGCCGAGCCCAAAATCCAGGTGCTCTCACAGAGAGGGGAAGAGAAGGAGATGATCCTGGTGTGTCTCAGGATAGCAAACTCCTTTAGAAGACCTTTCAGGAAAATTCTGTTGAAAATCTCTGTTCTAAACTTCATTACTTTTTACAGATCAACTTCACAACTGCTTCTGACGCAGCCCTGCACCTTGGCACTCCAGCACTCTTTTCTTTTCCCCCCCCATAAAAAAGTTATTCTCATGCTTAATGCTTTGAAAATCTGCAAAAACCTGCACACATCTTCCCCTCTCCTCCACGTGGAAACCTATCAAGCCTGTGGTTTTGGTCCTTGTCCATTTTTATATGCTCCAGCCACATCTCAGTTTATAATTTCTAATAATTTCCAGTGTTAGTGAGGCTGAAAGAGCCATTGAGTGTTTTCAGGACTGAAATGGAGCCATCAATTATGAAAATGTTTCTTCTGCTCAGTTTCCCACGGAGCCATTATGTAATAAAAACCCCCAGGAAACCAACTCCCTCACCAGAAGAGGAAACAGTTAACAAGGCAGAGATGCTGCAGAGGTGCCCTGAGAACAGAAATGCTGGGCTGGAGACAGACACTCACAAATCCAGAGCCATCGCTGGCCCCAACAGCACGCAAAGAAAATTACAGATTCAAACAGTCTCAGCTGGCATAATTTTCTCCGTGAACTTGTCCCCTTCCCTTGAAATACTAGAATTACTCTACAATACAAAAGCTCTTTGCAATAAATGGCTTTTTTTTTTGCCCCCCATGAATCTCCCTTATCATTCCCTCTCTGCCCAGCACACACCGGGGGGAAAAGCTTATTTGCATGTGAGGCTTGGGCATCAGGTTCCTCTCCTAATAGGCCGAGAAAAAAGTAACTATTGAGCAAAAGAAGAGCAGGAGGAAGTGAGGGGGCAGAAAAAGTGCAGACACAGTAAATTACTGTGTGAATTAAATCTCCAGCTGACTGGAAATGGGGCTGTTTGAAAACTCCCTTTGATTTTTGCAGTGTAAGGTGGGGAGGCTGCCATTCTTCTATTTTATGTTTGCTGATCCTTTGTTGCTCCTTTATGATCTTTTACACCTCGCCGTGTGTGATTTAGTGTCATTTCAGGAGCACAGAGAACTGCAAAGTGGGCATGCTTGGGAGTCCACAGCCGGGGCCAAGGTTCAAGGTTGAAACCAAAGCACTGAACTGTCTTAGAGGGGGTGTGAGGACTGGCCCCCAAGCTGGGTGGGCACACACACATTTTGTTCCTGTTTATTGAAATTTTTTTCCTCTTGCAGAGGTATTGAGACAGTGATTGTTCAGAATCCCAAATCTGCTGGAGATGGATGTGGAGCTCTGACAAGGTAACCCAGCCAGCCAGAGACAGGAGAGAGAAAAAAATCTACTCATCCCATTTCCCAGCTTTTGGTTTTAATTTTAAAATGAAGAAATAGAATTGGGTTGGAAAAGGTCAGGTTTCATATGGTCAGCTTGTCTCGACCTCACTGGGGTATTACTTAAGAAAGTCAGGGGGAAGAGGGGGGAAAAATGATTAGGGCAATAAACAGGGGCAGAATAAATACAGGATGTGGAGAAGACTGATGATACCAGTGGGGAAAAAAAAAAAAAAAAAAAGGCTTTAAAATGAAAATACTGGAAATACCAGCCAATGAAAATGAGCAAAGTAAGAATTCTAAAATTGGAATTCTATCTTGGAGATGTGGTACCCTAAGGGCCTAACATTCCACTTGACTTACTGCACTGTCTTTGCCCCTAGAGCTGTGCCTGGAGAGCTGAGCTCACTGTGGGGCTGCAGGGGTTAGGGTCAGATTTGGGGAATCTCTTGACATCTCTGCTCCTCTTCCCTTTCCCCCAGAGGAGCTGTGTGTCTGCTGCCTAAGAGAAACTGGAAGTTCTCAAACTGATTCTGGCTGCTTTCCATTGTCTCCTCAGACACCTGGACTGCTCTGGGATAAACGAGGCGGATTTTGTGGGCATTTGTCAACAAGGCTTTATTAAACCTGACCCCAGGTGGCACTGGAGCTCCCCAAGCACGACATCTCCCCTTTCACCATGTGAAGAGCAGCTGAATGCAGAGCTGGTGTTGAACACAGCCGATGGTGGTGGCACTGTGGCCACTGCCCCACAGCTCTGGGTTTGATCCAGGGCTCCAGCCTGCAGAGCTGCCCCTCAGTAATGGCTCTTTATCCACCGTGAATTCCTGCCTGAGCTCCTCACACACGCCCTGAACCGAGTGGAGATTTCTGCTCTGCTGTGTCCCTGCGCTGCCAGCCCAGGTCACTGCTGCCCCCAGAGCGCTGCTCCACACTCGCCAAATCTTTAAATCTCTTTCCTTCTGCAGGGAGAAAACGCCAATTACCAGAGGCTCCCAGGTGAACTCTGCTGATGACAGGAATCACTTACTGTTTGTCACTCTTTTGCCTGTATCTGATGGATTATTGGGAAAGGGCTCAGTTTGTGCACACGCCAAGATACGGCTTCATTGGTATTCCTTGGGTGGATGCTCTTCTGCTCCCATCTTAATAATCATCTCTTCTTCTTATCTCACAGGGCTTTATATGGAAGAATGGGGGCCAGTGAGGGGCGAGGGGCAGCAGTACAGGAGACACAAGGTTATCAGAGCTCCTGTTCTGCAGGGGTGTGCACGGGGGTAGTGGGATAATGCTCATCCCCATCCCTTATGAGTGGCAGGCTCTGACATTTCAGCCCTTATTTGTGCTAGGTGAACAACTTGCAAAACACCTCGTGCGACGAGCCGCTTTCATGCTTTGTGAAATTTCCCAATACAATATTTATGGGGAAAGGGCATAATTTTAGGTATTAATAAAATCTTGTGTAAAAAATCCTCAGACATCAAAATGCACTTGTGTTACATTTTTTTCCTTTTTAAATTTTGTTTTGTTTTTTTAAATTTTTGTTTGTGTTATCCAAACCCTCCAACCTTTAATACCAGGGTCTAGTGATGCCTGGCACTTCCCAAACATAAAGTGAGGATTTTTTTTTTCCTGCTTCAAAGACCTTGAAGTTTTAGGCCTAAAATTTCAAAGGACCAGACATCCCACAGAGTGCAGTTCCCAATCCCCTTACCACACTTTGAAAACCCTGAGCAGAGAAGACACAACACAGCAGGCTAAAGAAAAATACTGAGAAGGGAAAGGACTTGCTTTGGATCAGGGTAAACCCTCTGGGTACCACAGCCTCACGGTGGGAGGGTATTCACTGTTCCGTCTTGAATGGGAGTCTCTCCCCTTTTTTGTTCCTAAATTGAGGCTGTGACAGCACCTTTCTACCCTCACATCTCTCCCATTGCTCTCTGGTGCTGTCCCCCTCCCTTGGCTGTCCTCATCTCACCCAGCTCCCACTGATAACATGAGCTCATCCTAAATTATTTAAATTTACAGCTACTTGGTGTAATCCTGCATTTATGTCCCCTTTGAATCCATTTCGACAGCTAATGCCAGAGAGCGCCGTGGTACCTTTCACACAATCCTGTTCTAATGAACAGAATTTAAATAGAGGAAGATTGAATTAGAAGTCAAAATAATTACTTTTCTGGGCAATTTTGCCGCACAGAGAAGAAGAAATCAGTAACCAGAGCCTGGGTACATTTGGATATCCTGCATCCCCCCTCTCCACCCCTGTGCACAGCACAGTCTGGTTTGTGCTGGTTCTACTCCTGCTCATTAATTGTTCATTAAACCCAGTCAAAACTCCGAGAAAGGTTTGTGCTAATTCACCCTTCAGTAAAGGGGAAAAAAACCAAACAAAAAGACATTAAGGGGAGCATCCAAGCTGCACTGGAGAAGGCAGCAGACAAATGGGTCTCTCCTGCCAGAGCCAGGAAAACGAGAGGCGGGTTCCAGGCTGCGCCGCTCCGGCGGGGATTGTGGAGCCTGGCTGCAGTCCTCCAGCTGCAGAACTGCTGTGGTGGAAGAGAATCCCGAAATGTTACCAGTTCAGCAGGAAACACACACAGAGGGTGTCGTTTAAACGCAGCCAAGGCGCTCTGTTTGTCCCCGTGTGTGCCGAGCCCGTGCAGTCTGCGTTTCTCACCCGCCTTGTGGGACCACCAGGTGCCTCCAGATATGGGAAGACATCTGAGCTTTGCGGTCTGGAGCTCACAGGTTAACCAGACAAAGAGCAATGGTAACATTAAGGACAGGTAGGAAGACATATTCCTGACCAATCTCCCAGACCTGCAGAATGCGCTGGGAGAATTTGGGGATTTTTGTTTCTAATGGTTCTGACCCACGTTTTTTACTTTGATTTCTAGATATCAGGTCTCTTGATTACTCCTCTCAATGAGGAATATTTGTCCCTCTGTCTGTATTCAAACCCAACAGAATAAATTGCAATTGCTGCACTTCAGATGATCTGAGAAATCCTGCTTCACTGTTCCTTCCCAATTTCAGACACACAGGAGATGAACTCCTGCCTGGTGCTTTGCTTGACTGGCTTCAAAGTTATGGCAGCAAGTTGTGCACTGCACCCCTCCTCACATATGACATTTTAATCTGAATCTTGTCCAGATAACAAGAGTTGGGTCCTGAAATAATAATGACAAACAACTGCAGGACTGTGGGTGATTTGCATTACATCTTTTTTTTCAGGAGGAAGTGGGATCACCTTTCTTGGGACCTGAGCCTGTGCAGATTGCCTCTGCAAGTGATGGAGAAGCGTGCTCTGGCATGCTGTCAATCTCATAAACAAAGGTGTTGTCAGGGAGCCTTATTTAGAAGTATTTCAAATTAACCTTGACAGAAGAATTAATAAATAATAAGAGCTGAATGATATATAAATAAATCAATTACACTATAAATTTTAAAACAGCGTGGTCTCAACTATTGCAGTGTGAGCAATACGGAGAAAGTTCATGTGGGCTAAAACTTCTCTGGAGGGTTTCTGATGTCTCCTCAGGAGCCTCATGGCTTCTAAGGGGAAGATGAAGAGAGTCACAGACTGAGAGGGGTGTTAGGAAAACACACACTCTGTGTGCCACAGCGACTGTGCAATGCTCTCCTTGATCCTAGGAATATTGCACCTCCAGATGGGACCCCAACTGTAACAGCTCAGTCATAAGCAGATTTATTTCAAAGTGTCAAGAATTTAAGAGGAACAGCCAATACTGCAGTTTCCAGGGCTTGGCTCCAGAATTAATGTAAAATTGGGTAAGAGGTGAAGTAGACTAAATGAGGACTCAATGTGAGATTCATCCTTTCTGACCCTGGCTGCCTGCTCTGAGTTAGTCTTTTTGTCCTCTTCTGGCTGATGGGGAGAGAGAGAGAGAAAGGAAGGTCCAGGAGCCTACAAATCACATGTGACAATTCCCTCTTTCAGGATGAAACCCAACCTGTGTCAAACCTAGGAAAACTTCTATGAAACGTCTTCTTAACTCCTGCTTCCATGTTTTGGCTGTCCAGCTTCTGAGCTGCTGGACCCATTTAACCGTGGAGAGACTGGGCTAATCTTCCCTGGGTGGCTGGTCAAATAGGTGTGAGCACTGCTGCCCCTCAGTTCATTACTTTAATTCCTGAAGAACACAAAGCCCCCCCGAAAAAGGCAGGGAAAAAGGCATCTGAGGTGGTGGATGACCTTATCAGAATTCCATAGTTAGGTGGAAATTGGTTTAAAAATTCAAATGACTGTTCGCATAAAACCGCTTGCAGGATTCACCCAACTGTAATAGCAACTCTCTGCAAATGATTATGCAATTACCTCCAGGAGGTCAAAAAGTAATTACCACATAACCTGCTCTCTTCTGCTGGTTGCCTCTAATAAATAATAGATGCAAGCTCTACTCAGCTTTAGAAGAGAATTTGCCATTTCTTTACCCTGTAATTACATTAGATTATTTACCCAGCATGGTCAGCTGTGACCATGTAGGTCAGCTAACGTGATATAGGAAGAATGGATGAGAATGATTTATGTTCTCAATCTCCTCCAGCACCTGGGATCAAAGGGAGCTTTGGTTCCTCATGCACCCAGGACAAACCTTTCCCTCTGGCCACATTGCCCCCCCTGACTGCGGAGCATCCCCCTGGGATCTCAAAACCCACACAATAAATGGCCAAAGAGAGCCAGGCTGCTCTGTGGGACTCCCTGGGACTCACTGCAGCATGCTGCTCCACACCCTGCAGCGCTGTCAGGACTTCAGCAAGGACACATTTTCTTCAGCCTCAGGCTTAGAAGCATGGAAGACCCAAGCCTTGTGTGTTTTCCCACAGGCAGGTGAGCAGGCTATCATCATTTTCAGCTTTGTCACAGATAGGTTTTTGTTGCTGGCTGAATTTCACGCCGAGGCCATTTCTTCCTGAGGATCTGGAATGATGGCATTTGCTTTGTTTCCCTGGCTATTACCTTGGAAGATGCAAACCTTTGGAATACGCTGCCACTTCCTGGCAGTCTTTGAAATGGGCTGCTCTGACCTTGCTGGAAAGGAAGGCATTTATCGCTGGGGAGCAGGGAGGGATGTGGGGGGCACGGTGTGCTCAGAGCCTGGCAGAGGCAGAGGAAGATGCACAGCGTCTTCCTGGAGAAGTTGACAAGAAAAGTTGAACAAGCCAAGGAACATGCGGGAGAAAGGCCAGATTATTGTTTTCATTTCACACATGGAGTGAGGGGCCGCAAGACAGAGAAACTTGGTCAAGGTCACGCAGCAAAGCTGTGCCAGGGCAGCACGAGAAGGCTCTAGATCTCCTGGGGGCTGGTCCAAGGTCTGCACCAAGAAAACATTTTCCTCTCAAGAGCTCTGCCTGTTAGGAGGCAGCTCAGGCTGAGTCAGAAAAGTCCAGGCTCCCCCATAACATATTTCCCCTGTCAGAAGATAAGTGTATCTCCCACTTGCTGCTTACTACAGTTGCTGTTTAATAAATTAAGGGTCTAATTACATGGTATGGAAGTGGTGTTGTTACACAGATGCAGTCGCTGGAAACAAGACCAAGCAATAATGTTCCAACAAAACCCAGAGGCCTCTGCTCCTGGTTCCTATTTTATGCTTTGTAGTCCTTGCACTAGAGAGTGTGCCACAAGCTGGGATCAAACCAGGTTTTAATGTACGCTGTGATGGATGGACACGGCTCCAGCAAGGGCTGGAATCTCAGCAGTCTCAGCAGTCTCTGTAGGCTCTGCAGTCTCTCCCCTGCCTTTTCCCACCTGATCCTCCACAGACACAAAATGTGGCCAAGGCTAAAGGTGAAAAATACACCCAGAGCTGCCCCTCTTCATCATCGAAAGGTAATGGAAGTATTTGTGGAGGGATCACTTTAGTGTTACTGTTTGAAGGATGCCACCGGCAACTGCCACAGAACTTTGGATTTCAGCCTGTGCAAGTCTGCCCAGTGTCACTGTTGAGTCTCACACTTTAATGGTTGGAATCAATGGTCTTAGAGGTCTTTTCAGACCTAAAGGACTCCGTGATTCACAGAAGGTCACCTCTCTGAGATCCACATCCCCTTTCACACAGGCATTTTAAGGAAAAGTTGAGTGTTTTGATTCGTGTAGAACCCTCGGGTTCTACAGCCGTTCCCTCGCAGCTCAGAGGTGCCCAAAGAATTAAGAGGAGCTGGTGGGTGTCACTTGAGGCAGATGTGAGTGATTTCTCTGCTCTGGGCACAGGCAGGTCGAGGCGGGTGTAGCTTTCATTGCGTGTCACACCTCAACAGCCAGCTGGGAGAGGAAGGATGGCAGGTTCATTTCCTTCCAACAAGCACAGTCAGCCTCAGCTGGGGATGGCTGAGCTCTGTTATCAATAAAGGGCAATCACACTATTGGGAGCTAATTGCAGTTTTGCACACAACAGAAACCTTGGAGAGTAATTCCAGAGTCCTTTGATGCCTCTGGGGCCCGATGCAGGTGCACACGTGTGTCCTGGGTAACCCGAGCGTGCTGCTCAAGTGGGTGGCACAGAGGCAGCTCCACATCTGGATTGCTCCAAACCCCTGTCCAGCGCCTCAGGTGCCACCTGTGAGCCACGGCTCAGGACGTGGTGCCAGGACAGCTGTCAGAAGTGGAGATCCGTTCTGGGGTGGCAGATTTGTGCAGTTCTGTCCTCCTGCACTGCTGTGAGGCTGCTGCAGGTCCAGTGCACAGCGTGCCAGCCCTGGAGTTTTGTAGGGAGCAAACTGTGTTTTGCTGAACGCTAGAGAGGAGAGGGAGAAGTGTGGGCATGGATCTCAGGGGGCAGTGTGAGGTACTGAGCAGGAAAAGGGAAGAGACGGAGGGCAGGAGACCCTCAGTAATAAACTCTGCAGGCTCTGAAGCCTGGAATTAGTTTTAAAAAGGCTGGAGCTGGGCCATTCCCCCTCATTTCCTTTTCTTTGAACCCCGTGGCTCCGCATAACCTCCTTCAAAATGTGTGCTATTAGCAACAGTTCCCCCCTTCCTTCCCGAGCAGGGATGTGCATTGAACTAATGAACGTGCAGGGTTCGTGCAATCCCATTTTGGTGGCTTAGCACTGGATGTCCCTCAGCAGCGACGCGGCTGGAATGAGAAAGAGGCCACAGAGGCAGAAAAACGATGACACCAATATCTCAGGAGCCAAAAGGCCTGGAACCAAGAGGCTGTGAGGGCGACGAGTCCCCAGGGGCATCGTCATCCCAGGGAGCAGAATCAGATGGCTGCAGGGAGGGGGGATTCTCCCACCAGCAACAAAAAGGGGAAAAGGGAAAGGGAAAAAAAAAGAGAGGCAAAGAGGGTACAGCATCCATACTGCAGAGAACTCCAGCCGTGCTGCCCAACCTGTTTGTTCTTGCAGTTCTTTAACTGAGGAGGCCCCAGCTCTCATTTCGGTATTTATATTTCCCCGGAGCAGCACCAACTGTATTTCAATATGAACGTAACGCAGTTAATTGAAATCAGTAAGTTCAGCAGTCATTAATAACAGATCTCTGGGAAGGAATATCCCTGCCGCAGTTAATGATCAGCATAAAAAAGGCCGTCTTTCAAAGTGTAATGGTGAGCTTGGTGTTCATTTCATCGTTGATTAGAGTGAGTTAAACTTTGCCCCTGTCTATAAGTTGTATATTTAAATATGAGGAGTTCGCAATATTTGAAGGTATCAAAATACCACAGCTGCTGTGGAGCAAATCCAGCCCTCACGGCTGGTCCCCAAAAGAGCGATGTGACTCTGAGGAACAGGAAAGCTGGAATTAGCCCACAGATGTTAGAATGGACCAAGTCCTGCTGTAAACCTCAGTGTAGAGCAGATTTGAGACCCAACAGAATCAGTAGGATTGCTCCAGATCTGTGGGAAATCTGGCAGAGTCTGACCCAGCCTGGAGCCCATCACTGCAGCCCCAGGATGTTATTGCAGGTGACAGCCCTTAACCCAGGGAGGCCCTGAGTGTTTAAACCTGCCTTTAGGATTGCATTAGCGCTGGGAATTCCTTTGGAAAGCTGACTGTGGAAACAGAGAGCTCCTGCCCCTATGGGTACAGCATCCTCAGGGTTTGCACTGTACTTGGGGCACTAACACAAAACCAGATCAACTGCAGTGTGAAAATAGAACTCCAGATGTAGGTCCTGAATTAAATTCTCTCTATTAGAATATAATGTCTGAGAGTGGCTTTTTCCTAGAGCACAGAAGGGTGACATCAGTTTAAAAGCCTTGGGAGAAACCTCTGCTGTGAGTACATGAGGCAGAAAGGTCAGACTCTGGGTTTATGAATTTCTTCTGCTATAAGAGGCAAAGGCTTTGATACAGTTTGGGGTTTGTACCAGGGCTGGGTTCAGGTGTCGCAGTCACAGCTCCAGCTCTCCCTCAGTGGAGCTGCAGCTCTGTGAGGTGCTGAGGGCTCGGTGAATCTCATGGGCTGTTCTCAGCACAGAGTTCAAGGAGCTGGGTAATTCCTCACCTGAAATGCTCATCCTGTTCAGGAAAGCTGTTGGGAAGGACAGCTCTCATGCTGTGGCAAACCACAGTGGGAAGATCTGCACGTGCAAGGCCATCACTGACAATAAACCCTGCTCCTTGAATTAGAATGAGAAACGCACTTCAACAAGGAAAATGGCAGAAGGTGCATGTGGGGCAATTACCTATGGAGCAGGAAAGAGGAGAGCCCTGGGATGATGAATGGAGGGAGACATGCACTCTGGAGTGGGTCATCTGCTGGGGGAAATTTGCTGCACACCTGAGAGTGGCACAGACGTAAAATGAGACTCACAAGTCCATCCTTGATCATCTCAAGTGGTGCTTGGGCTGCCAAGTTTCTGCTTGGAAAAACTGCGTTTTCTTTCTCACTCTATTTTGACATCCAGGCTTTTTTTTTCCCAGCACAGCCCACAACTGTAAGCGGAACTGTGGCAAAATAAACTCCAGTACAGGAACAGAGGTTTTGCTTCTGCCAATTAGAGGAACTACCCTGCAAGTCCTGCAGCAGGGATCACTGTGGCACTGCTGAACACTGCGGATCCAGCATGCTTCACCTGGATGACAGCTCTATAGAGGCGCTGTGGAAATGAAAACAAAAATGCTGTGTGTATAATGCAGTGATGGATTGCTTCCTAAATTTCACAGGATGCTGTGGTAGGAAACCTCACTGAAGGCTTGTGTTGGTGCTGCCTGGGATTCCTTTAGTCTCTGGAGTGCTTATATGTAGTGCTAGCATAGCCTTGGTGGCTAGAAAAGGAACAAAATGAAAATATTTAACAAAATTTAAACTCCTTGTGCCCAGGAAAGTAGATTACAGCTTCAGGATCACACCTACATGTGAAAGAGGCCAGTGAAAGCAGCTCTCACAGCGGTGTGTTTTCAGCCCAAACAACCAAAGAGCAGACCCCAGCTGATCACAGAACATTTTCACATCCTTCTGCTTCACAGTAACCACTCAGGTGGGATGTGTGCACCTGCAGAACGGGAATGTCACCGCTCTCCTGCCCTCCCAGGCTCACCAGGAACCCACAACAGCACCTGAAACCCACACCAAGGACAGAAACCTTGGAAGAGGCTTCTTACTGAAAAATACCACAGAAGGAAATACTGTGTCTTGAAGAAGTGAATAAAACCAGCTCATTTCTCTCAATAAATGTCTCAGTACCCCTGCATTGGTCATTACAGTGAGGCAGAAACCTTTGGAAGATGTTGCTTGGTTATATGTGCAGTTATACTGGCTGGTGGTGGCTGGATCTCAGTGCTTACGGCCAGGATATATGGCACTATCCGAGCAGATCTGCTAGGAAGCCAGCTGGAGAATGAGGGCTGTCTTGGGAGCTCTCCATCACCAGATAATAGCTTGAGCTACATAAAATCTCTTTTTAGCATGAAGTCCCATTTCTGGAGCACAGCAAATCCATGGACAATTGCTTGTTCCATCATGGAAGTCAAAACATTTTATCCTTCCCAAATCAAATTTTATTTCCTTCAAGTCCCTGTACTCCACCCTGAGCCCAGGTCATTTGTTTCCTTCATCATCACTCTCCCAGCAGGACAAAAGTAGGAGAGTAGAAAGAGAGATGTGATATCAGTTAAACTGAAAATTTTAAGTTGCTTTTCCTAATGATGAAGAAAAAGCTGCTGTTAGAGGGGCTCATCAGCAGGGAAACACTCCAACAGCTTGTTCCCCAAACACCACAGCTGGAAAACTCTGCCTGAGCCAGCAACATCAGAAGTGCAGAGCTCAGCACTGGTTTCCTGCCGAGGAAGAAGAGTTCTCTTTCCCTTCCCCCTCTCCGCCGCCGCACCAAGACAATCAGCACCGTGCAAAATGAACAGCGCACGCCGCAGGGGCAAGCTGTGCTGGTGTCCCTGTCCCCCGCAGGGCCTGAGCGGTTTCTCAGGGTATTTACTGGGGGTTTTTGTGTCCTGGGAGAGCAGAGCTTGGTGCATGGGCAGGGCTGAGAGCTGGGCTCAGCTCTCCGGGACCTTCCCCATGTGGCATAGAGGAGAGAAAGAGGAAGGAGGAGATGCACCTTGTGACAAAGGAAAAAAAATAACTAATGAGTTACCGGAATGGACACAGAGCCAGAACCCCCCCAAATCACTAAACATGGCCAGGTTCAAGAGAGCTCTGTTAAAGTGTCTATCAAAACTCTTGCCCTCAAATGGGTTTATTGGATGAGAAGGAGGAGCTGCGGTGCAGGGTAAATACAATAGTAATGGGCCCAGCCCCTCTGTGCCAGCAATGCCTGGTTACTGGGAAAGATCTGTGAGACGGAACAATGTGCTGGAAAACTGGAGAAACGGAATTTAGAAGCAGGCCTGGGGAAATGCTGAGACACAGATCTTCCAAACCAGTGCAGCAGCTGGGGAGGCAAGTGAGGGGTCCTGTGCCTGGGCTGCAGTGACTGCTCCACATGCATCGTGTTCTGCGCATGGGTTACTTCTTTAAAGTGGCACAGAGCAGGGTTAGATTGGATGTTAGGAGGAAATTCTCCACTGTGAGGTGGGCAGGCCCTGGCACAGGGTCCCCAGAGCAGCTGTGGCTGCCCCTGGATCCCTGGAAATGTCCAAGGCCAGGCTGGACAGGGCTTGGAGCAGCCTGGGACAGTGGAAGGTGTCCCTGCCATGGCAGGAGGTGGAACAAGATGAGCTTTAAGGTCCCTTCCAACCAAACCCACCCAGTGGTTCTGTATTAGAGCCAAGCTGACACCCAGCAAAGCTGCTGTGAGTCTCGGTGTCAATTTTAGTGCCTGACGTACCAGATCACATGGTGGTAAACCATGAGACAGTCTGAAAATTGAGAAATATTTCAGTGTCTCAAACTTTAAGTACATGAACAAGTCCCAGGACACTTCAAGTTAATTCTACGCATGAGTGTCTTCTGCAGGAAGGATGGATTTAAGCATGTGGTTAAATGTTTTCCTGAATCAGAGCCCTCGGTTGTGAAGAATGAAAAGACATTATGGGAGATGCAGTTTATACCTAACACTTGGCACATTAGGCAGCACCCGTGTGGTTAAAACACACTTTTTCATTAAAAATTATAATTGGGGAAAAACAAATTAGAGCCAAAATGAAATAGGCTTTTCATTTTTCCCCTTTTACCAAGAGATTATGTATTTCCCAAACACAATTTCTCTAATCCATATCTAATGCATTAGAGGCATTCTGCTATTTTCCTCTAGACAAACAAATTTCCCACCCAGTGTGGGATCACAGCCCTGTTCCAGAGAGAAAAACAAGTCATAATAATGCTGAGGCTACTAAAGGAAAATGTTAAAATAATTAAAATATGAAAGAAGTTGCTGTCTTCCTGGGATTTCAATTTCAGAGGTGCCTGAGGGGAGGGGGTTGGATATCTCACACTGATACACTGTTTGATAAAGTGTGATAAAGACTTGGAAAAATTGGCAGATTAAACTGAAATAAAAGCTGAGGATGTTTGCATTCAAAAAGCTATTAAAAGCAGTGTGATTGAGCAGCAAGAAGCTTCTCTTTTATGCAAGGATGCACCGGAGTGGGATGTTTGCTGCATCGATGTCAAGGAGATCAAAGAGTTGTTTTTGTTAGTGGCACAAACTGTTCTTTTTGGCTGCTGGCTTGGATGTGCAGTTGGAAGTCTCCTGGATCCTGCTGCGCTGTGATGCCACCATAGGATGAGACTGAAGATCCAGGAGAGCTCTGTGATCCTGTCCTGAAGCGATGCTGCCATTCAGAAGCCCCTCAAAACCCTTCTGTGCAGAGCAGCTTGCACAGCACAGAGATGGCTCACCCAGTGTTTGCCTTCTAAAGACTCCTTCCCTCAAAACTTCTCAGGGGTTTTGCCTTCCAGTTGATTGTCTCCAAAACAAGGGCCTTTTTCCAAGCTGGTTCAAACTCAGGCTGTAAGTGTGCTGCCCAAAACTGGCAGAACAAATCTGACAGATCATTCTTTCCCTCCCCTATCAGCTAATTAGCCATTTGTCTGCCACATGGACAAGGGTTTGTGTCCTGACAGTGCCCTCATTTGTGAGTAAAACCGCAGGTGAACTTGCAGCCCCGAGGGTTAAACCAGGCAAAGCCAAGGATCTGGAGCCTGACAGAAGTGGTGGCTGCTTGATTGATCTCACAGCTCAAAGAACTGACAGCAAATCAAGGGGCCACAGAGCCTGAGCTGTGCCTGTGTGTGCTGAGCCAGCTCCCAGCGCTTTGTGGAACCACGGGCACTGAGGATCTGGTCTGTTCTCTGGCAACCTCCCAGGAGGGCAAGGCACGGCACCAGAGCTGTGACAAGCAGCTGAAACAACAGTTGTGCTGGCAGAGGTGCCCACACGGAGACCCAGCGCTGTGGGAGCCGCTTTGCATCCCCTGCCAAGCACCAAAACCCAGCAGATTGCTCTGCCCGTGGGGTCTGGGGGTCCCACCGCCTCCAAGGGCAGTGGTGGCCCTGGCAGTAGGTTCCCCTGGCAGGGCATTGTGGCAGGAGCCAAAGCTGGCCTGTCATTTCTTTCTAGTGCAGCTAACAAGCAATTTGCAAGTTCCCATATGGAGCTGTTTTGAGAATGAAAAGTTCCTTTAACACAACAATCTATTCTGAGGGTAAAAAACAAATGCACCTGCAATAACAAGGGATCTGCCCTGTGAGAATCAGTAAAGAGAATATGTAAACAATCCAAGAATAGATAGATTTGATGGACAAGTAGAATACTTTTTACTAACTGACAGAATAATTGACAAGAAGGCTATTAACCAATTAAAGTTGCCCACAAGGTTTGTAAAAACTATGTAGAAGACCGCATGTGGCTGTGATAAAGGGAGCCTTCTGAAAACTTCTGCCTTGTTACTCTTTATGCTGTGGGCACCTCAACAACGACATCTGGGCATGATGGACACGTCTCCACCCTGGGGGAGGCTGGGCTGGATGGGTGCTGCAAGGAGATAATGCTGATCCTGGTGCTGGTAGGCAGAGGAGCCACCACTCTCTGGGAGAAGGTCAGAGTTGGGTTTTGGCTCCACAGACACACTACCTTGCTCCTTCCTAAATGCTAGAGCTGTAAAAATATGATCTGTGGTTTATCTGCAGCAAAAACCCCAAGCAAGCATTGATTCAGCAGCAGCACGGGTCACTCACACCATCAGATTTTAAGTTTACAGCAAGTCTCGCTACTTTTCTAACTCTCTCTCTCCCCCTGCTCCAGCCAAGACTACTCTTTTATTTCCAATTGCCTCCCTCTGGCAGCTTTATATTGGTGACCTGAGAGTGCAAATTAGATGTTTGAAAACACAGCAGTTAAATCAACAACTCTGAAGTGTAATAGAGGTCAGGACAGTTTGCTTCCAACTCAGTTGCTCAGCTTCTGCTCTGGTTCGTGCTATCTGCATTTTTGCAAAGTCCTTTGATTTCTGCACAGGGTGAAAACAGGGCCCAATCCTCCTTCTGTTCAAATCTCCAGCTCTCTCTATTTTCTCTCTGTTTTTAGGCTTCTGAAAAAGAGTCGGTGGTTCCCTTGGTTCACTCTCAGTAATTTTCTGGGAAAGGCTCCCGGTCTGGACTATGTCCTTTGCCTTGGAGCTCTTCTCCTAAATCTATGTGTCACTGCAGCTGGGCAAAGCGACACATTTTTCCTGGAATTTTTGATCTCTCCTGCTGCCAATCAGTGAGTGCCTGGTCCGATTACATCGCCGATCCTTAATGGGCTCGTTAGCATTTGGACACGGGCACGTTCTGCTGGCAGAACTCTCCCCCAGCACTAAATAAACACCAGCAATCAGGAGAACCATAACCAGGAGCCGCCGAATGGGGCTTTGGGGGAAATATTTCACCATAATATCAGAGCTTCGTAATTGAAGGCTGGCTGGTGTGGAGGAAGAAGCGATTCTCCTCCGCTATCACACGCTCGAGACTCGGTTCATTTGTCTTGATTAGCAGGAGTTTAACCATCGCATGCCTTTAATTAGCGGCTTTCTCAGAAGACTCGTCGGTGTGAGCCACCAGGGCCGGGCAGAAACGCAGCTGGGCGGGGAGGGGGCAGCTCTGTGTGGTGTGCTGGTGCAAAGGTCTTGGCTTCTTTTCTTCTCTGCCAAGGACAGGATGAATAATATTCAGGAAACGCTAAGCTCGAGTTCTGACTTGGAATGCTCATTACATCTTATCTATTTACAGTGTTTACTGGCTCACACTGTGAGCGCTTAGAAAATGAAGGTAAAATGGAGAGCTTTTAACTCTTTCTAAGGTTATTTAAGTGATAATCCCCCAATAACGAGATGATACCTATATTATTTATACTTTTGACCCAATAATGACCATCCAAGGCCTGCAATGAGGACATTTTTCACACAGTTACAGAAAACCACCCAAAGCCATGAAGAAGAAGGAAGAAAAAGGCAAAGAAGAAGGACTTAGACAACACCCCAAATCCTCCATCTTGACTCATATGTACCGCTGTACACCAAAACCCCAAATTCTAAGTTTCTAGGATTCCAACATGTTTGGAGTTAACCTCGGGTCACAGTCGCTCAGGTTGGCAGTGGAGGGAGTGAGAACAACCTTCAGGCTGGAGATGGCTCTGTGGAGGAATTGTGCCACAAAACAGGCATTTGCTGAGTCCTGGGGAACAGGGGTGTGAGCACTGAGGAAGGGATTCTGCAAGGCAGAGGCTCCCCTTTTCATGCTGCATGTCGCTGGCACATGTGGTTTCGATGTAAGATTGAGACCTTGGGTTTCAGCCCCTTAATATTTTATTAGCCATATTCAAAGTGCCTGCTGCTTGAGGGGGAGAAGAGGGGAAAATTTCTGCCTACAACACGCTTTGTGAGCAGATGAAACTCAAATAGCACAAAGGAAAGGGAAGCTGTGAGCATCATTTGCTAAGGGGTTCTAGCAGGCATTTTGAAGAGGTGCATTGCGAAGACCCAGAGGCTTAGGGTGGCGAATGATTTGCTCTCAACCCGTTTGTGGTCCTTTTGAACAGGAGGAAGGTTTGTATCAGCATTGCCAAGCACCGGAGCTCCCCTAAGCACAGAGCAGGGGCAGCATCAAGTGGCTCCAAGCCCTCAACCAGCACTTAAATCTCTTTGAGGAAGGCTGGTGTTTTGGGTGCAGGGCTGAGTCTCTTGGAGGACAGAGAAATTCGTAAGAGGAATTTAGGGCAGATTATCACTGCCTTTGGTCTGCTTTTGTGTTTTCGTTAGGTTTCTGGTAGGAGATTATGGAGCTCTCCTTGGGAGCTTTGTTCTCTCTTCTGTCAGGCAGCCACAAATTTAAGCGCACAGGAGTCGTTTCATCTGAAATCGTTGGCCCTCATGTAAACAAGGCCATTAAATAGAGGAAAAGACAAATGATGCTAGCAGGCATGTGCTTTATTCTGTCTCAGAGAGCTTTTGATGGCTGGCTGATCCCACATGCACCTTGGAAAGGTCTGGGCTATTAGAGAGAGTAAACAAGTCTTCACTTTACCTTTCTTATCCTTTACCTCTCCCTTTTCTCTCCCTCCTTCTTGCCCTAATGCCACCTTCCCATTTCTACTTTCCCTAATTCATTATTTTCCATTCTTTGCGTCCTGGAGGCACAATGCATTTTTTAACAAGCAGAATTTTTAAATACTTTTATTTTCCTTCAGATTCTTTCTGGTCACTTTTAGGCTGTGCGCGCACGCACACACACACACACACACACACACACACACACATGCATTTGCATATGTCTTTGTTAACATCTTCTCTTTCCCCTCCCAAACACTTGCCATTCATCCTTTAAGTTCACTGGTCCTATTTCCATCAAACTTTCCTCTCCTTTCATCAGCCCAGGATAATAAACAGATTGGATTTTCTATCTCTTGGGTTACTTTTCTGAGAGCTGTATTTTCTCTGTCTCTCTCTCTTTTTATTTTTTGCCTTGGATTTTCTTCCCTTATTTATATTTTTATTTTTACTTTACTTTCAAAGAAATCATCCTTTTCCTCCCTTGGTTCCTGGCTTCTCTTCCAATGTTTTATTCGGGCTATGGATGATTGTCTCTGTACACTCTTTTTATGCTATGAAATGAATTGCTAATGCAACCCCTGCTGGGAGAGGCATAGTCTGATCTTGTCCTAAATAGGGTCTTGTTTGCAGGGGATTATGTATAAATGTATGGACTGCATCATTATATATTCACTTAGTGGAAAGAGGCCTCTGCTTATTCCATAAATGAATTCCTGGGGAGAGAAGATGCATCCAGCCTGGAGGTGCCTGGAAATCCACTCCTGCTCCCCTGGCGTGGCTGCTCAGTGAAGCCCAGCACCAACCAAATGAATATTCACTGCCACGGGATCTGCAAAGGTGAGGGGAGACAGAACCCGTGTCACCCTCAGTATTCCTCCCAGAAATCTCCTGGCCCAGGCATTCCCTGGAATGTGGGAAGGTCTTCTGCCAGGAACCCTGCGGGCTGGGGGAAGCATCCTGGGAGCAGGGACAGATGTAGGTCTCAGAAACCTCCAGATCAGCCCCTGCCCAAGAGAGATGCAGTGCTGATCCCTGAAAAACACACCAGCAGGCCTAGAGCAGGATGCAACCCCCAAAATTCTGTTAAATACAATGCTAAGCTTTGCCCCGAGCTGCTTGTGGTCTTACATAAGCTCTGAGGATAGCAGGGGATGAACGGGATACAGGAGCTCTTCTTTCAGCCCCATGGTCTGCCACAGTCATCCTGCCTGGTCCCAGAACTGCCCCACAGGTTACAAATGTCCTAAACCACAGCCAGGAAGGCAGGTGAGGCACTGCAGAATCACTGGGATGCTCCTTGGAGGAGCCCTGTGCAGTTTCCAGCCAGATCCTTTTATGGTCTGGGCTTGGATTGTATTCACTGGCGCAAAGGAAAAAATAAATAAAACTAAGTTTCCCTTGTTTAATTTTTTTTTTTTTTTTCGTTCTGGACTGGGCTCCAGGCTCCTCTTAGGAAAACTGTAAAATGTCCTATTAAATCAAGTCATCACAGGGCAACATCTAACACAGCCTCTGAGTGGGGTTTGTGCTGCTATCAGCTCTTATCCATCAGCCTGGCTCAGTTTCACCTGAGTTCACTCTGCTCTGAGCTAAACCTCAGTCCTGCAAACAATCTCTGCCTTTCTCCTCCCCCTCCTCAACATACCCTGAGCACGGAATAACTGGGAGCTTCTGTAGCATGCTGCTTGTGTTTGCGGTAAAAGCCCCTTGTTAATGGGCAAGCTTCATGTTATTTCCATTTGTTTCTCAGACTCCTGGGGCATACAACTTAAAAAAAAAAAAATAAAAAGAATGTGTATATATATATATATAAACTCTGCATATTTTAAAGTGTAAACAGGACTAGGTGTTTTCTGAAATAAATGTGACAATTGCAATAATGTTTTGCAGATTACAGGAGAAGAAACTTAGGGGAAACATTTCCAGAGTTTCAGCACTGTGTATTTTGCTGATGCTTAAATAAACTCCTCTTTGTTACTTCTGTTCTTTCTGCCGTGCTGTTAGTTTGATGCTACTTGAAAACCTCAAATGCCTAGAAAATCCTTCTGCTAGACAGGGATGTTGCTTTCTATCTTCTGGTCTGCCCAGAAACCTCTCAATTCCCTCAGCAGCTTTGCACTCAGGCAGACAGATCCCACTTTTGCAATTCTTAGCTTTTGCCCGTGAGTCAGCAGCTCCCTGGGCTCATATTAACAACCCAAATCAACAGTGGCATGACTGAGGCCTCGTGCCTGGGTCTGTCCACGCTGCTGCCATCATCCAGGCAAAGCCCATTTGACTCAGCCAGGCTGGTGACAGCCTCTTCAGCCTTGGCATATGAATAAAACCTCTTGTGCTTAGCCCTGGTCCCCTGGTTCTTCTCACTGCTGCAGGAGCTGAAAAATCTTCCCCATCTGGGAGGTGCCTGACCACCATGCAGTTGGAGTTTAAAGTGAAACCAGATGAAGGCTGCCCACCACCTGAAAGACACATAAAAAATAGAAGGAGAACCAGACTGGGGTTATACATCCAGCTTTTCTGCAGAGAGAGCAATTCCCTTCCCCACTCAGCCCCTGCAGCTCATCCCACCCTTGCTTGCAGCATTAAGTGCAAACTTTGGCTCCCTGGAGCACGTCCCTTTCAGAATGTCCCTCCTCTCCAGCTGCTTTCAGCCCTGCAAGCAGTGAGGGCAATTAGTCCTGGCTGGTGGAAAGGGGTCAACCTTTCCTCTGCCAGTGCCAGGAGGAACTTGTGGCCACCACTCTGGAAATTCTCACCGGCCCTGGTCTCAGATCTCAGCTTTGCCACAGCTCCCCTGGCTGCAGTGAGCAATTCCCTCTGAGCTCCTTCCTTGAAATTTCCATTCCCCATCCCCAGGTAGAAGAAAGGAAAGAAGAAAACCCTCTTGCTTTAATCCCTGGGTCATATTTGCTGCCTTAAAGGTTTTTCTGCTCTCTGTCTGGCCTCACAAAAAGCATCTTTAAGCTGTTCAGCTGAATGCAAAACCCTATGGAAGGGAAAGCCTCCTGTGCTGAGGTCAGGGTGCTCCAGTTTTCCATGGAGACTGAGGCTGGAGCAGGCACACTGCAGGGCTGCTGGTACTGCTGGCAGTGGGGCAGAGCCAGGAGGCCCGTGGGGATGTGATGAATCAGCTCTAAACATCCCCTGTGCACACCACAGGTGTGTGAGAAGCGTGACCAGAGTGGTGCCAAGAGCTTAAATTCCCCCTGGAAACTTGGTAAGCACACAGGAGAAGGAATGGGATTGGGACAGACCTCAAACTGTGCAGCAGTGCCCTCTGAAATGTCAGATATGGGGAGATGAGGGCTCAGCCCAAGCAGCGCCTGCCTGCCTGCAGACCCACACTGAGCCACACACAGCCAGTGCTGAGACACAGCTCTCTTAGGAGCGCTTAAATATTCTGCTGAGCCATGAATAAAGACACATTAGGTGTGCAGCTGGAAGTAAATCATCTGTGTGGACAAGTCCACAGATGGTGATGGAGAGGAGGAGGACTGGGGACAGCCTCAGGTTACCTGCACCAACCTGGGCCTGATGCCACCAGCCGTGACACCAGCAGTTTGATCCATCTCCAGTGGGCAGCAGCAGCTCTGACTGCAGGTCACACACCTGCTGCAGGCAATGCTGACTGCTGCAGCCCATGTCTACTCCATTCCATGTCCTCGGTGTCTTCCCAGCTAGGTGTCACCTCCCTTTTTGGCGCTTATTAAACTCCATGCTCGTTTCTGTCTCAGCTGTCTCAGGACCTTTCACTCACCAAACTCCTTCTGGAGCTGGTGGGGATGGAAGGTTTGCTGTGTGGAGGTGGAGAGATCAGTATGTTTACCTGGGATAAATATTCACCTGTGGAGAAAGCGCTGAACGCCCAGGAGTGCCACAGCTGTCCTTTTGCAGATGAACTGGGTGGAATTGAGGACCAAACACAGCCTCGGCCACGATGCTGGGGGTGAGAAAAAGCCCAGTTGCTCAGATGCCGGCAGGAATGCAACCCTGTTAGGATAATTTGGGGTGCTGTGGCGTTGCCTGGCTGACCCTGTGACCCGGTGCCCACGCCGTGTGGAGCTCTCCTGTGGAGGGCACTGCTGTACTTTCCCACCGAGCAGCTCACACCGTGCACAGAGAGCAGCTCTGGCTCTCTGGTGCTCGCTCGCCTCCGGCCTGGATGCGGAAATTGTGTGCAAAACCCCAGCAACTTCAAAGGAGGAAGAAGGTGAGAAACATGGCACAAAAGGCAGCTTTTTTTTTTTTTTTTTTTGCCTCACAGTCTTCCAGTTTTGTTTGCCCGTGTTTGTGTCAGTCCCTTTCAACCTTCACGCCGTATTAGTATGGATTACATGTCCCTGTTCGTTACGTACCTTAATTCCAAGTTTGGGACCTGCTCGCACTGTCTCACAGCTTGCTCCATCCATCCGACTCATCATTTCCAAATTAGCTGAACTTGATTGAGGCAGATCAGGCTGCAGCCCTCGTGCACCAGGAGAAATTAGTCATTGCACTGCTTCCTCTGCAAATCTGCGCTTTTGAGGGCACGGCTCTGTGCATCTGAATCGAGGAGAGGCCACGTCTCCCTTGACACTTCCATCAGAGCTTAATAGGAGAAGGAAAAGTTCACAAAAGTGAAAGGCTGCGAGCTTCAGATGCATTTATTGTGTTGAGCCTCCCCTGCCTTGTCCTGTGTCTAGACAAAACCTTAATAAAAGCAGCAGCGACTGGCGAGGGGGAGCTTGTGCGGATTTTCTGTTGCCAGGGGAAAACCAAACTAATGGGATTAGTGTGAGTTCACGTGGGTAACCAGAACGAAGGCTGGACCTACGAGTGTGTGTGCATTCGCTGCATGCTGAACGCAAAGAGCTGGAAAAAGCTGCACACACAAGGCTCCAGCTGAACAGACAAAGTGAGCTGAGCTGCATATTCACATTGCCCCTGGATGCCAGGAAAGGTTGTTTGAAGCTCTGCAGAAATAAACCTTTTCCCCCCCCTCTCTTCTCCCAAGGACTTCTAGTCCACAGTAGAGTTCTTCCTCTTTCATGCAGAGCTCCCCTTTTCATTTCTCTTCTGATTTCTTGTTTTACGTTTTGTGCTGCTGAATTACTGCAGACATTCCCTTTTTCTGCCTCCCAGCAATTGTCAAGGAAAGAAAAAAAGAAAACGCCCCCAAAACATTCTGAAAAGTAACTTTACTCAGCATCACAGCCGCCTACCCCGCTGGAAACTCAAGCTTGTTTGCTTTATTTAAAGCTACTCCCTTGCACACATGACATAGCTCACAGATGCCTGGAGTCTATTTACCTCCTGGCTTGTTTATCCTGAAATGGCCAAAGGAAACTGCTCACATTTTTGTCTTGATAAGAATCCAATCATGGAAATTGATTGAACTACTTTGTTGAGCTTTTCTCTCACATTTACACTTTTCAACTGGTTTGAATTGTTTAATCTACAGTTAATTTAGAGACACACACAGCCGTGGCACTGATATATCAGGAGATCAAGATAAATGGCTAGAGTGTTTTTATGAGCAAAAATCTCTCTAGATCCCAGTACATAAATCATTTGTTGTGAAATTGCTCATTGTCTTTAGGCAATGTCATAGTGAAAAATTCAATCTATTCATGAACAGAAAGTCAAGGGATTAGGAATGGTTTGAAGGGAAAAATGCCACACCAAAAAAAAAAAAAAAAAAAAGAAAAAAAAAGAAAGAAAGTAAGATTTATCTCTTAATGCTCCCCTAGCACAACTTCCCTGCCCTTGTTTTGCAGCGTGGACTCCTGAATTGAATTTCACACTCTTTGTCTTTGTTCCAGTCAATAGGAAGCCATGAAGATTCCCCCAAGGGAAGAAGCATGTCTTTGTATTAATCAGGAGCATTTTCTCTCTACTTATCCCCTGATGCAACAAGGGAACTCTGGAAAGCGGCCTACTGATGATTTCTTACCGAGGGCTAGCCCATGATCCCCGTGCTTGCAGAGAGGAATTATTTACTGGAGGCTGGGCTCTTCCTGCAGCACTCAGCCAAGGGCTGGGTAAAATGCAGGCACCAGAAGAGGCTTGGAAATCTTGATAAAAAAGAGCATCCCCAGTCCTCTTCCTTTTCCTCCCATATGGGAGGTGTCTCCTTTCACCTGAGTTATGACCTCCTGTGGTTGCACCGTGACCATTTGGAGAAGGATGGGGACCATGGCCAGTAATGGAGGGGTTATTTGTTGGAGGACAAATGGAAAATTGGGGTTTTCAATGGGTGCAAGCAGCATCACAGAAGTACGTGAGATGCTCCCAGAAGAAAGTTAAGGATAGAGACAGAGCCACCCAGCACTTCCAGATCTGAGTGATGCAGAGAAATTTGCATCCAAATCCAAACTTCTTAACTGAGAATACCTAATTCTGCATCACAGTTGTAGATGTGAATCTAGAGGCTTGGAGATACCAAAGTTCAAAGGTCTCTGGTCTTGCAGCTTGTTAGAGAAGTGATGGGTGTAAAGATCTAAGACCAGCAACATTCTCAGTTCCTGAAAACTGGCACTGAGGATTGATGTTTTACCTCTTGCCTCATTCCCAACACACTGTTTTCCAAGGTATGACAGTGGCTCAGAGACTCCTAGAGCGAAAAGGTGAGGGGAGGTGTCCATGAGGGATTAAGACCATCTTTATGAAGATTTTTGTATATAGTTAGGTGTCCTAAATTCCACCTATGCCTTCATGACTTCCTTATGGGCTGGTTTTGGGCCTTCACACATCCCTAGTCAATAAGGAGATGTTATTCTTAGGGAATTAGAGATTTATTTATCTTTTTTACTCAGATATTTATTTTATTTAGGTCACCTGACCATCCCTTTGAGCCTTTTGCTTATTCTACAGGCTCTGCTTTTCTGTTCTTTGCTCAGATGGATTCATGGAACCATTGCCCATTTCCCTTGGTCTTTCCCCACTCCCATCCCACACCTAGGCCCACAGCTTTGGATCCCAGTCTGAAATGATCCAGACATGGCTAAGGAATATTTGCTGTTCACCATCCCAAATCCATGCTCTCATGGAAACGAATGTTTATTTAGTCCAAGTAATTCAGCCCTTGGAATGTCCTTCAAACATTGAAGTTTTAATACTTCTCGCCTGGAACAGCTGAGTTATCCAGGAGAGAGGAAGCCTTGATGGGAATACTTGATACAAATTTCTAGCTAAGGAAAGAAGTAATGTTCCTGGACAGAGGATGAAAATCCCAGCCCGAATTGTGAGCCCAATCCGTGAAACTGTGAATCATTTAATAGCCCTGATGAGGAAACCTGTCTAATAGTTACTTTTTGCTCACTGCTTGAAAAGACATTCAAAGATAAACGAATTGAATCCCCATAAAAAGGCACCTGCTCTTTCTTTGTTGGCTGTGCACGGCCATCACCAGGTGAGTTCCCTCACCACGAGGCAGCTCCAGAAGACACGGAATTTCCTCTGTGGACAAGAAGCAAAGCCCCTGCACTGCCTGGCCACTGTGGCCAGTACCAAATGCATCAGGGAGCCCCAAGCCAGCTGATTTCCATCCAACCTAAGGCAACAGTCAATGTGACTGCTCCGTACTCCAGCTGCTTCCCAACTTTAATCCATTTAATTTGGCAGAGTGATGCTAATGAGATTTCAGAGATGGGGGACCTGCACCAGGGCTGCAGCCTGTGAGAGTTGATGCTGAGGCAGGAGCCTGATCTCCTTGGGAAATGCAGGTCCAAGGGTTTCAAAATATTCCACAAGTCGCCAGCTTCAAGAGGAGAATTTTATAAATGTGTTCATTATGCAGGTACATGGTTATTAAACTGGGGTTTTATGGCTACTTCAGCAGATACAAAGCGCAACAAGATTCCATCTCTAATAAGTAATAAATATGAGTCTCTTGGCACTGCTTTTCCGTGTCACCTACAAACCAGGTTTATCCCAGTTTTGAAGTCCTAGAGAAATGAACAGTTGACAAAAACAGATAAATGGTTTAAATATTAACCTTCCTGTCTGAACCTGTTCTCTGAAGCCAGCCCAGAGCTGAGGATCAGTGACTGCTGGGATTGGGCTGTATCAGGTGGTTCCTAGCAGTGTGCAAATCCCACCTGAGAGCTGGGAACACACCTGCCCTGGAAAGATTTGGAGAACCTCGCCACAATGTGTCATACAAACCAAAAATCAAATTACAGGCACTGAGGTGGAACCAACATAGAGAAATAAATCTTCTTTTCTTTCCACTCCATGGAGGCAGTTTCAGGTGCACAATGGGTTTACTTGGTGGGTGTTTGTTCATCGGATCCCTACAAAACCTTTTTTATCTCCTCATGTATTTGCTTGATTACTTCACAGTCTTCAAAAGTGTAACATTTTTCCCACATCTGAAATTAATTTGTTTTTTTATTATTCTTCCCCAGCGTGTAAAACTAAACAACATCTTCTTTCTAATGACCTATAAATTGAAATGCTGTTATCAGGTTTCCAATTTAGTCTTCTCATTCTGGGACTCCAGAAACCCATTTCTTTCAGTCTTTCTCAAATCACATTTTCAAAACATCTAATCATCCTTGTTGTTCTCTTCTGGACTCATTCCAGCTTGTCTACATCCTTCTTGTGGGTTGGTGCCCAGAAGTGTGCACAACATTCCAGCTGAGACCTGACCAGCAGCAAACAGAGCAGAATAATTACCTCATGTGTCTTTCGTATGACACTCTTGTTAATATTCTTCCAAAAGGGGATCTGCCTCCCTTTCCCTTCCTTTCTTTTCTCTTTTTGTTGTTTTATTTTCCCCACGAGGATATCAGTTTGTTGGCTTGCACTGGTTTGTGAAGCACACAAAGCCCCGGGTGGTTTCCAGCAGTGCTGCCAGAGCTGGTGCTTCCCTGAGGTGCAGGAGAACACCAGGAGCCCTTGGGCAGGAATCCCAATCCCCATCTCCCAGCAAAAGGGAAGGTGGCTGAGCAGCCAGGATGCACTCACACAGACCATGAGGTGTGAACTACTGCATATTGCTGTGTGCATCCTAAAACTGCTGTCCCTTCCTATTAGCTCACACGGTGCTGACAGCTCAATTCTCCTCGGAGGATCTTCTGGTCCTGCTCTCTCCTCACCAACCTTTGCTGCGCTCCTTCCAAGGAAGGTGGTAGAGAAAAGGTGCATGAATTTCACTACTAATAGAGTATTTCCTTGCCAGGTTATCTTTGATCCTGAGAGTGACATGCAGTATCTTTCCCAAGGCCACACTCTGAAACCCTTTTAACAAGGAAGAAGCGGGTTCTGAACACAGTGACACTAGACCTTGTATGACAAAAACATCAATATCGGTGCATAATTAATGCAGGATCTTCGGTAACGTGGGCTGAATAGGGACAGAGTGCTTTCAAAAATCAATTTGCTACCTGAATTACAAACGCTACCGATTAAACCTGACAAGGCAGAACTTGAACAGCAGGGGAAAAATAAAAAGAAATTAAAGAGTCCACAAGCCGGTGTGCTGGAATGTGATGCTGGGCCACATCCCCAGCCCCTTCTTTTTCTACAATCTGTTACAGGAACAATTTTGTTCACACAGGCAAGGTCCAAGCACTGAGGTGGGCAGGACATGGGACTTCTCTTAACCCTTTCTTCAGTTTGACAGAGTCCCCTTGAGCAGCAGACAGACCCTCTGTGTACCCCTGCCTGCTCGTGTGCAGGATCCCATCTATGCTCAATGTGCTGAAGGCTCCCGAGGGTATTCAGCACTTTTTATGCCTCCAGCATAAATTATAATGGATAATGAATTATAAATCATAATTTTATGCCATCCAGCATCCATTGCTGGATGCCAACAAGCTATAGCCAAACCCATTTTTATGTGGAACATAGTACCATGCTTTTCCCTCCATTGCAGCACCCAGGGGATCATCCAGCTCATGGCTAGGGGGCCGCTGTCCTATTGAAATCTGACCCATCATTATCTTTTTCTGTCAAATGCTGCTTTAAAATTAATGATCCTGACTCTAGGGGTTTGGCTGAATCTGAGAAACTATTTCTAGTGGTTGGGATTCAGCACTCTCTCTGCTGTGGCCTGGATTTGAATCCCAGGCATAAAATTTCAGGGAAGACTTCCTCAGTCTCTACAACTCACTGACAAGAGGAGCAGCCAGGCAGGGATGGGGCTCTTCTCCTGGCAACAGCCACAGGACAAGAGGAAATGGCCTCAAGCTCTGCCAGAAGAGGTTCAGGCTGGACATCTGGAAGAATTTCTTCATGGAAAGGGTTGTCAAGCATTGGGACGAGCTGCCCACAGAGGTTTTGGAGTCACCAGCCCGGGAAGAGTTCAAGAAATGACTCAAGGTGGCACTTGGTGCTCTACTTCAGTTCACACAGTGGTGTTCAGTCAAAGATTGGGCAAGATGGTCTTGGAGGTCTTTTCCAACCTTAGTGATTCAATATTCCCATGATCCTGTGACTCTGTGATTCTATGGCTCTATGATTCAATGATCCTATGAGTCTGTGACTCAATAATTCTGTGATTCTTTGACCTCTTCTCTTTCTCTCCCCCCTCTGCACTAAGCAGCTTTGAGGGATGTGGTGCCTGTTCCAGCATTTCCTGTAAATCTCAGTGACTGCAACTGGGAAAGTCCAGCTGGGGAAGTAGAGCCCTCTTGGCCAGAGCCACTGCTGACAGTCTCCCTCTGCATCCATCCATTCTACCCACTCTTTCTTTGTGCAGGAACGATTTTGGCAATCTCACCCCAGATTTGCAGCTGCAAGTCAAACAGCAGCAGCATTTACAGTGTCCTAACCCCTTTCTGATGAGCTTCATTAGTGCAGAACTGTTCTTGTTAACCCCCTCAGTGCAGACAGGATTGCTGGGATCCTCTGCCCTGCAGAGGAGGCAGGCAGTGAGCAGAGGTGAAGGAGGTGATGCTGCTTCGTGGTGCTCTCACAACTGGCCTGGGCCTTGTCCTCAGCTTGCTGGGGTCAGAGCACTGCGCTGCTCTCGTGCCTGATGTGCCAGTGAGACTGAAGGTGCTGCCCACACGTACCCGTGCTCACCCTCCTCCCGCAGAGCTCCTGGCCACGTCCACGGCGCTGAAATGGTTAAACAACTCATTTGGCTGCTTGCTTCCCGAGTTCTCCCTTGGAGTTCAGTCTCTGCCATATGTTATATTACACAGCATGAGGAATCAGACTGAGGTGGCAATTTTAACACCCTTTATTCAAACATCCTATTTTTACACTGATAGATGTAAGATATGCAGGGTGTAATTCCCAGCTGAAGCAGACTCAGCACATGGTTCCTGCTGCCTCAGCCAAAGATGGAGCAGGACCAGCCAGGAGACCCGGCTGCTGTCACCAGGCCAGGCAGCCCTGGAGGCACAGCACGCCCTGCCTGCTGCCTGCTGCCTGCTGCCTGCTGCCTGCTGCTGGGTGCTGCCCATCTCGTCACTGCTGGGTGAGCACAACCCGCCCCTGCTGCTCAGCAGCTTGGGGTTTGCTGGTGCTTTCAGTCTGGAAGTGGCAATTCCTGGCAGCAGTGAGGGAAAGGCACCAGCAGGATGGCACTGGCAGGGGAAAAGGCACTGGCAGGGGAAAAGGCACTGGCTGGTCCAGCTGCCCGGGGCAGGTCCAGCTGGGGAGGCTCAGAGGGGTCAGCAGGGCATGGGGATGGAGAGCAGGGGCCTTTCCCTTCCTTTGCCTGTTACTGACGCCATTTCTCTCCTTCCTTTGCCCAGGCAGAATGCAAGCTGATGAAGGTTTTGCACTTTGAGAAGTTGCCCGTGTCTTTAGGAGGCAGAAAAGTCAGAAATCAAAGTTTTGTTCTCTCAAGACTGATAAGAAAGGGTTTGGAGGTTTGCTGCTGCAGACAGACCCACTGGGAAGAGCCCAGGAGTTTTTACCTGTGAGGCAGGACAGACACATAAAGCAAGGGCTGATGGATTTCTGAGTGAAAGAAGAGTCCTGAACACGAACAGCAGAGTCCTCTCCTCTCCCCTCTCATGAGCCTTTTCATGACCCAGGGCTCCCCGACACAGCAGGGAAACCCCCACTCTGCAACGTGCCTCTTGAGGAACGAGTTAAAAGGCTGAAAAGAAACATTTCAAAGTTTGATTTGAAGCACTGTGTGACTGAGAGAAGAGATTTACATGAACGTCTGAAGCAAGGAATTTTGGAAAGACAGTGGGGGAGACTGTAATTATAGGAAAGCCCTGACATACATGCTGAAGGAGGTTCCTGTGGAGAGAAAGAGGGGTAGTGGGGGATTCCTGGCACAAGGGAGAAGAAGGAGTTCCCTGGAAACTGGCAGTGGAGGGCAGGGGGGAGATTTCCTTCTCTGAGACCTCTGTTGGGAATGAAGATCTTCCCTCCTCCCTGTGAGGGAGAAAGGTGCTCCCTGAGAGCACAGGGAGAGCTGAGTGCCAGCCTGGTGGGAGCAAGCTGGGGATGGCTCTGTGGGAAATGGGCTGGAGGGAGCCTGGCCCCAAGATTTTTGTCTCTAGGACTCACTGCTGGCTCTTCCTTAGACGGTGCATTTGCTGCATCCCTGATTAATGAACATGCTCTGCTGGCTAATCAAGGGCTGAGGTTCATTAGCAGCACTCTCTCCGTTACCTGATGACATTTTTATGAAACACATCAAAACCTCATCTCCTCGACTACTGTGACAAAAAGACAGTCTGAGACAGCAGACACGAGCCTGCCTTCATTTGGAAATCAGCCTGGCAATGAAAGGCAGGTGCCAGATGTACTGAAATGAAGCCTGATCAGAGGCACTCAGTGCACAAGGAGGGCAGGATAAGAGTTTAGACCAGCCTGGAACCATCACGAGAGCTTTGCCATGGCATGACAGACTTTTTGCTGGCCTCAGGCTGCTGGGTGTGAGGGAAATTAGAGGAGAAAAGCCAAGCTACTCATCAGGCTGAGACTTTGTGCCGCTGAGTCTATTGGTGCTGTGTGAACACTCACCTACATACGGACAGCAGTGTGCAAATAAAGAGCCGCAACACAGGCAGAGGTGTGCATGCTCGTGTTGGTATCTGCAGGCACACACATGAACTGCTGTATTTTGTGGAGACAGAGAAACCTCCAATCCCTGATTCAAACCACAGAACAGCAAAGTCTTTTCCTTAACACTTAATCCCTTCTAAAAAGTCCGCTCTTTTAATAATGCACAGGGGTCTCCAGATTGCACTGAAGTGTGAGATCGTGAGGACGCCCTTTAAGGGCTTAAAGTGTCAGAGCCTAAAATGATGTAGTCTCAAAACTCGACCCTAGAAGCCACCAGGAAGGGAATAAAGAACAGTAAAAGAACCCTGAAGGCTGGAGGCAGTCCGGAGAGTTTGGTGCTCCATCCCATTAACAGCAGGGATGGATAATTAGGCTGGACAAAGCAGCACAAAGTGTACACCAGGGAGTTATCCCAGAGGCTGCATGATCTAAGAGGCCTTTTCCAGCTGTAACTGTGTAGAACAGGATGTTTTTGAGAGCCTGTTTTTACAGCAGTGCTCAGTAGTGGGTCAGGGAAAGGAAGGCGCATGATTTATCTCCTGCTGCCATCTGACACCTTCCGCTGGATGCCTTTTCTTTTTTCCTCCTCCTCATTGCAAATGGTCTCAACAAAACATCGATGGGTCTTTAAAGGGAACGTTGCAAGAAAAAATAAAAGAGCCTCCAGCTCTCTGCCAATGGGAAGGAGTGGAAGGCAGCCAGGAGATTGTGTCTGGGGTGCTAATTAGAAGAGATTTCCTGTCGTTCGAGGCTTTTATTTATAGGACTGAGTGTGAGAGGGTGTCAATGAGTGTGAGAGGGTGAAGTGTGGCAGGGTGTGACTGAGGCACCCCAAACTGCCTAAAAATGAGAGAAACTCACTGGTTTATTTTAAACCCAGCCATTGGAGCTCAGTGGCTGGGGAGGTGCAGACACACACCTGGGGTTAATGATCATTTGCACAGATGTGTCTGGATGAGCACGGACTCACACGCAGACAGACTTCTGACACAGAGACAGGAGGGAACATGGCTGTTTCCAGCTTTGTGCTGAGTCCTTTCCCCCCTAGGAAACTCGAGTCCATCTTTACCACAAGACACAACCCACTTCAATCCATTTTTTTTCCCAAGCAGAGCAGCCTGGCCAGTGCAAAGCCTTTGGGGCGCTCCAGCAGAGGGGCTTGAGCTCTCCTGCCGGCTGCTTGGGGGGCTTGGAGAAAGCAGACAGCACTGAACGCCTCCACAGGGCTCCTAAATCCATGCTCAGCAGGCCTTGCCACTTGGAATGAGCCCCTGCTCCCAGAGCTGGGGTGGATTTGTGGGGTTTTCTCTGTTCATCACGTCCCTGGCACTGCTGAACCCATGGGTGCTGCTCCGAGGGGCCTTGCTGGCTCTGAGCTAGATTGAGGTTCTGATGTGAAAACAGCGATGCAGGAGCAGCCTGCACTCCTCAGATCTGCTCCTTCTGGGCGTTCAGAGCCGTAGCAGTTCTCCTGCTAATTAATACAGGCGTGGAGTGCTGTTGATCCCCCGTGGCACTGCGGAGCTGCCATTGTGACGGGAGCGTGAGCTGGCAGCCCATCTGCCCCCTTTCCCAAGATTTAGTTTGGAGAGGTAAATCTGGCTTAGCATGGCTTACCTGAGGACAGCAGAGCTGCAAGGAGGGAGCAGGGATGTGGCTTTTTATGAATGATCATTTTGTGAGGCACAGCGCAGAAAAAAACCTTGTCACCCCTCAGAACCAGGAGATTTAAACCAATTTTGGAAGGAGGATTTTCCATCCTGCTCCAGCCTGAAGAATGCAGTTTAAGTGACAATGACACATGCGATTATGCTGGCAGGTTTGGAGGAGGTGTACTCTGCTGAAGGAGCTGGGTGAGATTGTTAGGGTTAACCTCAGCTCGGGTCAAAACTCTCAGCACCAAGGAGGTGGGAGGGGGTGGGAAAAGTTTTCTATTTTATCTGAATGCACATTGCCTAATTTACTGACAAATGATTCCTCATTAATACCAGAGAGAAGGGAACGAGTATCCATTTAGGTAAAAAACGATGCCAGAAGGAGTCCTGATATCTTGTCACTCTGATAGAAGTGCTGTGAACTTCATTTCTAGCTCCTGGGTAAATCTGATGACAAAAGCATTGAAAAAAGGCAGCTGCTGCAACTGAACACCTCTCTTAGGGAAGTGTGGGAAATGGATTTGTAGAGAATTTTTTAAGTTTGACAGAAGGTTTATATAGTATGCATTTGTATGTAAACTTGGAGATAAAAACTGCTGAACACCAAAATGCTAAAGGCCAAAAAAAAAAGCTTAAAATGCATTGTAATTACGAAATAGTTTGGCTTTTGATTGTGGTGGTGTAAATTGTAACATCTTTACTGTCTCTTCAAATGAAACGGAAAATGGGATAGAATTTTTTTTAAATGCTTCTCCATTGCCCCATCTCTAGGCCAGAAAAAGGTAAAATCCAACAGGGAAGGATCTGGCCCTCCCTTGAGAGCAGCGTGCTGGAGCTGTGGGCACCACAGATCTCTCCTCAAGTATTAAAATCAGAAATAATTTTTGTAATAGATTGGGAAATTTCCTTTTCTCTGCAAACTTTGATCATTTGGTGTGAGCAAGGCTGTGGGCCAGGCAAGGCTCTAATTATTTGTTCGTATTCGTCGTTAGCATTAGCAAAAGCAAGGTCTTGAACCAAACAAGGACGTGCCAGCCCTGATGGATCTCCTGATGGAGAGCAGCCATGGGCATGCCTGTGAAGGGTCCCCTGGACCTGGGGTGGTGCATCTTGTTTTGGGTTTGGACTCTGTGGGTCTGGCATTTCTATGTCTGAAGGGCTTTTCGCCTGCTAGCAGTGCTAACTGTTTTCCAAGGGATAAATTTTCATGAAAGCTTCTTCTCAAAACAGTCTTGGCGAAACAACTTTCCTTTCCCAAAACAATCCTTCTCCAGGTGGTGTTTTGCTGCTTCTCAAGTTTCACCAGTGGGATTAGAGTGGTGTCGTTCCTAGTCACCAATCATGTCAAGTCCATATCAGAACACCTTATAAACGGTGGAAAGAATTTGACAATAAAGCCTTCTATACTCTTTGCCTTCTGAAATACTTGGAGTCTCTCTTTCTTTCATGTGCAACAGCGACAGGACAGCTCCTGTGCCTGTGCAGCAGCCGGGCTGGGCAGCCCTGGGCTGTGCCAGCGCCCACCGCAGAGCCCTGCACCCTCCCCTCCTGCCAGGGATGACGAGGCTGCTCGGGGTGGTGGTCGCAGGGGTGTGGAGAGCAAACCCCGAGCAGCCCTGAGCATTACTCACCGCGGAGCCATTCATGGACTCACACCGGCCTTGTCCTTTTCCTGCTGAGGAAAAGGGCTGCTCTGGCTCTGGCTGCGTGTGTGGTGCTGAGTGAACTGACAAGCAGTCAGCATCGAGCCTGGCATCCAGCAGGAACTGGATTATTTTTTAATGTTTTTTTAATCCCAGGTTGCCAGGTGCTGTCTCCTGCTCGGGTCCACAAGCCCTACCAGTGGGAAAGAAGCAATTCCTGGCCTTCCCTGGCCTCTCAGGGAAGGAAGAGGCATCACAACAATCTTATTTCCCCACAGAGAGAGATCAGAGCTGCTTCTTCCTCATTCATAATCAGAGTTTGGGCATTTATGTGAGTTTTGGATGCAATTTCCTGTCCTCCTCTGTGAAGAGCAGAGTGTGGTGCATTAAAATTCTTGGTTCGTGTATTCGTGTAGCTTTTTTCCCTTTCCTGTTCTCTTGACTTCTCTTTTTCCTTTGACATGCTCTCCCCTCCTGTACTCATTTTCTCTCTGAGTCAAGCTACACTTCCTCATCAAAGAAGCTCTAATGGGATCACATATTTGACCAGCTGCCAGGGAAAATTCCAGTAACCTCCGAAACCCTAAACATTCCATTTTGTAGGATTATAGGGAAAATGTTTCATCTTTCTGATAGAGAAGCACCAAAAATTGAGAGTTGCCAGCTCATCTTCTGCTGTTCCGATGGAAGGAGCTTGGGCGGGCTATTTTTAGGTTAAAAAGCTGTACTTTGCTAAGATAAAAGCTGAGGCTCTTTCAAAGCAAAAGCCTTAAAGTGTGAAATCCATCAAGTCTGTTATCCCTGGGAGCAGGGTGGCAGTGTCAGGCAGAGGCAGGGGTGAGCTGATGTCTGGGTGAGTGTGGCCCCTTGCCCTGCAGGGTTTGGAAACTCCTCTCTGCCCTCCAACAGCAGCCTGACACCCAGATTTGGGGAAATCCCGGGAACTGAAATGCAGGTTCTCTCCGTGAGCTCTGCGGTGACCTGGTGGTCTCTGCTCTCCGTGGAAGAGGGTGCAGGGCTGTTTGTCAGGGGCTGAAAGTCCTGGTGCTCTGGGAACTCGGGCTGGCTGCCGGGCAGGAGGGAGATGCAAAGGCACAATCCAGGTTCTGGCCTGAGACACGCTCCTGGCTCATTCTGGATGTGTTTGGGATGTGGGGAAGGACACAATGAATCTCTGCAAGTGGCACTCCGTGATGAATGGATCCATGTCCCTGGGGAATGGCAGGGGGGAGGCTGGGGAAGCACAGCAGGGTCTGAGCACCTGCAGGTACCACCTCACCTGAGACCAGGCAGGTTTGTGTGCCCAAGTGTGGCTTTGCTCCCCAGGAATGTGGCTTTTTTGACAAGTTTTTCAACCCATTGATACTAAAAATAAAACTGGCCCAAACATTCTGAAATTGTCAGGAGTGCCCCAGTTAGGTTCTTCTTGAATACTCTCATCTCTCTCTGTTGGAAGCTGTAGTGAGCAGCTGTGGGAAGAGCAAAAGAGACCCCTAATTCTGAAACAGTCTGACCCATTCTCCTGCCCTTTTCACAGCCAGGGGAAAATTCCCACCTCATTCACATTGAAAGGTGTGGCTGTTCATCCCTGTCATCTCAGAAATATGCTCAGGAGCAGCCTCCTTTCAGCTAACTCCACCCTTAATTGCCACGTACCTTGATGTGCCCTCGGTTAAAACTGAGACTGGTTTGGTTTATTTCCTACCATCTCCCTGGGCTGGTGCAGGATAAGAGTTTTGCAGCCTCCTACAACCCTTCCTGTGGAGTTTGGCGAGAGATCTCTGGGGAGATCCCACCTGGAGTACTGGAAGTGGAGGGTCCTCTGAGGTGCCTTCCAACACAAGCCAATCTATGATCCCATGATTCCGTGACCCCTGCTGCTGTGCCTCTGTCCTGAGCCCCATCTGCCAGCAACCCTGGCCTCAGCTCCGAGAGATCTCTCAGACCAAGTCCAGGTACCACGGGTGACGCTCGCATTTTCTCTCTGCAGCAGGCTTGGTTCTCGTGTGGAGATATCAAAGCACTCCATCAGTATGCATTAATTCATGCCACAGATGAGGAGGCTGAACTGGTGAGAAGCAGAACAGTGATGGGAGATGTGGCCAGTGAGGGATGAAGGTGGGGAAAGATCCCCAAGTTCACTGTTCCTCAAGTGCCACTCCAGGACTCAGTGCCAAGAACGAGCAAATCTAAGACGTGCTGGGAGTGAAATGTAAATAAACCGCTCAGGTAACAGTTTTCCCCCAAAAGGCAAAGAAAATAAAGAAATTGCAATGATTTAGTTATTTAACCCTCAGTGAGAAACAGAAAATTGAAAATATATTTTTCTATGAAAATTTAATTATTGTTTATTCTGTTGAACTGATTTCATTTCTCTATGAAGGTCACAGTCTTCTGCCCATGAGGAAAAAAAAAAAAATTCTTTCAGAAATGGAGTTGAAAACCAGAAAATTACAGAAAGCAGAGGAGCTCTCATCTGACTTAAGCTTCAAGGATGGGATTTTCAAAGATAACTAAGGGATTTAGCAGTCTGATTTCCTAATCTGAAGCCCAATTGTCCTTGAATGAGATCTCCCCAGACAGACACAGTCCAGGGGGAAATAGATCTACTGGAAAGGAAAAAAAAAAAAAAAAAAAAAAAAAAAAAGGAAAAAAAAAAAAAAAAGGAAAGAAAAAAAAAAGCCAACTCTGTAAATGGGCTTTTAAGAAAAAAGAATCCTCCAAGTAATGAGGACTTTCAGGAAGTGAGGATACATTACCCAGGAAGCACCAATGGATAAAACCCACAAGAGGGTTTTTTAAAAACATCTGTGTTCAGGAACGAGCTAAAAAGGTGGCTGAGATGCTCTTCACTTTAGCTGAAAACATCCAGTAATTCTAATGTGATAAAAGATCTTGAAACATCTGCCCAGGCTACTGCTAACCTTGCTTTGAGGAGAATTCTGCCACTGCTGATCTGCTGGTGAGAGAGAGGTGCCTGGAGCCAAGATTTGTGGGAGGCAACCCGGACATTTGAGGGAATTCTACAAGTAAATCTCATTAAAAGTTGCTAGAAAAGGCTAGAGGACTCTTTTCTCCTCTGGCTGCTGCATTAATAGTCCTGTGGCCATGACTAAAATTTCTGACCCTCTCTTGGCCAGTGTTTCATGAGGAATGACTTGGTGACAATGCCCAGTTTTCACTCTTGAGGCATATTCAGGTTCCACAAGTCACTGAAGGTGAAATACCTGAGCACCAAAATGCCAGGCTGGGCTGTGCCAAGCGCCCTCAGAACCCTGTGCCCCATCTCAGGCAGCCTCTCATGGTATTGGAACAGAGCAATCTCAGGGCTGCTTCTGCCTGCTCCTTCCTGCCCTGGCCCTGTGCAGCTCTGAGCCTCTCTGCTCTAAATTCAGGCTTTTTGTACTCTAAAGCTGCCAATAGATTGGTTTTCCACCCAACCTCCCTTTGATACATTAAAACTGCAGCGTCCAGCGTGGCAAGGAGCTGTACAGCTGAAGCACCCCTCTGTGAAGAAAGGCTCCTTTTAACTTGTTTCACCCACGATGTCCCTTAAATCACATTTTTTCCTGCCTGAGAGGGCTCTGCACTGTCAGATTTTAAGAGTGGGCCGTGTGGACCAGCAGTATCCCACACCATGGCTCGTGATGGGTGTGCAGGGAAGAGGAAGGTGCTGAATGTCTCGTTCCAGGGATGGCTGAGCTGCATCCCTGCATCCCCCATCCCTTCCCTCCTCCCCAGCCACTGCCCCTACAGGGATCTGAGCCTCTGCCTCTCACACGGGGCTCGAGCTGCACGCACCAGGCTTTGAAATTACACTGGGAATCTCATTCCAAAGGGGATGAGGGAGAGGGGGTGGGCAGGGAAGGCTCTGCCAAGTTTACTATCTAGGGGTTTGTTGGCTTGGATTTTTTTTTATAATTTTTTTTTTTTTTGCTTTAGATGACAATCTACGTGAGAGTCCCTTCCACACGTTCATTACTGGGGCTTTTATAGCCTAATGAATCTGACTCATCTGCGTAATCGCATTGTTTTCCACTACTCCAGATGTTCTGTGGAACACCTCTGGCTCACGAGCTCCTATTTAAACATTTCTTGTAAACACCAAAAGCTGTTTGTTTGTTTTAATGTTCCATCACATCCCATTACCCAGTGAAGGTGAGAGATTGAAATGCAACGTTGTCTTGCCAAGAGATTTTTTTTCCCCTCCTTCCTCCCTCTGCTTCCCCTGATGCATCAGTGTCTGGTGTCTAATTAGTATGCAATGGGATGCAGAGATTCCTCTGTTAAATATCTTGTTTCTTTCTGCTTGCCTTGATCTCTGTAAGGAGGCGCGTGCTACGTGGAGATCTGGGGGCTGCCTGTTTCAGACGCTGAACAATTTCACCATTATTGCCTCGTGTGAGGATTCAATCTATTGTTGTTATCAGGGATACAGTGCCATGGGACTTGGCTCCCTATCTCCCAGTTATTCACATCAGGGAAAAATAAATACCAGAGGTAAACACTGCCTCGCAGCCGCACTGAACACATGCTGCAGTGACATTAGAGCTGGTCTCCAGGCTATTTTCAAAACTGCAGGGCAGCCAATCCAGCTGGATTCTGTGAGAGGTTATTTTAGCACCAAAGCAGGTGTGACTTAACACCTTGGGATGGATGTAGCAGGTTGAGTTGTGATCTGGACAGATGAAACAGCGAGGAAACCTCAAGCAAAAGTTAAATGTAGGTAATAGGGTGGCTCAGTGGGCTCTGGAAACAAAGAGGGTTCTTTGCATTTGCAGTGTGGCTGTGTGTTTTCAAAGTCACATCTCTTTTAACTTCCTATCTCTTTGGGATCTGGATCTGCTGCAAGTCCAGTCCTTGGAGTGGCTTGGGATCTCTGTATGGGCAATATGGGCAGACATTTCCAATTTTACAGGATGTGATGCAGCACTGTAAAAGTGTCATGAGTTTTGCGTTGTAACCATTGCAGTCGGAGGATCCTGCTGTGGTCAGTAGGTACCCAAAGAAATGGAGCATCAGAAGAAAGCTGAGGGAAGGTGTTTTCATATATCATTTTGAAAAAAATGAATTTTTGAAGCAAATCTCAGGATTAGATTGGGAGTAGAAAGGAGAGTAATGTTCATGAGACAACAGAACCTCTTGGGAAAGTGACGGAATCATTAAGGTTGGAAAAGACCTCCAATGCCACGAGGTCTGATAGAGGAAAAGAGAGCACCAAATTAAGAGCCAAGAAAGCACAAGGGGAGACTCAAGGTGGGTATTTCAGCCAAGCTTTCAGAAGTGAAGCTTTAAATATTTCAAAATTATTATCAACATATTAGGTCTGGCAGATTGATTCAGTCTTATGTTCTTTTGAGAAAAAATGATGAAAAACTAATAACAAGTCTAAAGTCTGGCAAAGCTACGCTGCTTGCTCCAGTCTTAACAGATAACGTTTAGAGGATTGTTGGAGATTAACAGCTGAGGAGATGAGTCTTTGGAGCCTGTCAAACATGGAGCTCAGGAGCTGCCTGGGCTCTCTCTTCCCTGAGAGCTGCAGGGCTTCCACCAAGGAGGATGTGAGTTAGGAACCTTGGGGAATGCTGTATTTACAGGGGAAAGCCAGACTGACCCGCAGGGAACTGCCAGGTGGGAAGGGCAGGGGCCACTGGGGCCTGGAGACAGGAATCTGCAGGAATTGGGTGCATGGAACAGCACAGCACGAAGGAGACTGGACAGATTGATTTTCTTCTGGGAAGGAGGCTGAGAGACCGTTCTGAGGGAACTGCAGGCGGTGTCTTCCTGCCTGGGAAGGTAGGAAGAACACGGCCAGAATATCCACAGCACCAGAGACCTTCAACAGCTGCTTTGTTAATAACACATCAACAGAAATATTTATGCCATAAGGGTTTGGTTTGTTTCCATTACCCGTGGATTAAAACAGCGGGTGACACATAAAAATGAAGATAAATCTGCTTCAAGTAAGATGCTTTATGCTGAAGTTAAATTGAACATTATTTGAGTTCTACCCTTCCAGATTTAGGGCTGGGTGTTTTTTTTTGTTTTTTTTTTTCCCTTTTTAAGAGATGTAAAGGAAATTATTCCATAAAGAAATCTTAAAAAATATCACATATTCTGTGGTTATTCAGCGTACTAGTTTTGATCAATGCCAAGTACTTTCTTCCAGTTTTGATATTTTAAGCATTACGGATCTGCATAAAATACTTTTAATGGAATCATTTCAACCTCCAAAAAATTTGAAACATTCTGTTCCGATAAAGTTGAACCTTATTGGGAACATTTAATTTCAGTTCCATTTCTTACGGAAAAAAAAGGAATCACTTAAATTGACATGTTCCTCATGATAGGCTGATTTTGGTAAAATGTCATTTTTTTGTCAGAAAAAGAAATTCCAGCAGAACATTTTGCAACGTGTTCCAGTTCTGACTTACTGCATGTATATTCACTGTCATAAAAGATTTATATATGGTAGCATCTTAATAATTTCTTCTAATTTCATCCAACCTTCCTGAGATACTTCAGATGTTTAATGAATGCAGCCAGATAATTTTCCACCCATTTCTCTTAACATTTTTCATCAAGTAAACCCGGTTTTGCCATCCATTCCTTGGTTTTTATGCTGCGTTCATGGAGGTCAAACCTTAGTTACTGGAATTCCAAACCTATGTTTTTCTTATTTTTAGTACTCTGTTACTAAGACTTGGATGAAGTCAGGCCAGAATTTGCTTTTTTTCTTTAAAAGAAATCCAGCAAATTCAAAAGAGCATTACCTTTGTACACGTGGGAGGCTGAGACAAAAGGTGGAAATGATCTCACCTCATTTTATCCCTCTGAAAGGTCTCTGGGCCAGTGTTGTCACGCAGGTTCCTGCGAGGCAGAGGAACACCTCCAGAGTGTGAATCATTCCACAGATCACAGGGAGAGTTGGTGCTCTCTTTGGAGATCTCTCTTGCACTCCACTGACTGGAGCAGCAGCACAAGCAACTGATTCTAAAAATTTTGCGTAGCTCATGTTAGACAAAAATGGATCTTGGCTTTTGTGGTAAGCCTAAGGCTTCCCAGAATATCTGAGGCAGAGTCAGAAACCAAATGTGTATCTGCTGAATTCAAGGCTGATGCTTTAATCATAAGATGGAACTTCCTTTCATAATCCTGACTCTAACTTATTTCAGTAATTCAACATATTTCCCTCAAAGAACAGGAGTGGGACATCTGCAGAATGACGAAAAGCAATTATTTAGTTGGGCAGACGAATCATGCTAAACACTTCTGCACTCCAGAATTCTGAAACCATGTGAACTTTTGCAAATGCTCCTGAGAGATGCCACAGGGAAGATTTCCTTTTCAGAGAAACGATCTGAGAGTGGAAAGCATTTCACACAAGAGGAAGCAACATATGCCGCTACAACCTAGGAATAAATAGGAAAAATAACAGGGGAATAACAAGTTTTTCTTTTGCTGGCAAGACTGTTATTGCCTGAACACAGGAAACACAAGCCATGAGGTGCATCACCAATAAACCTCTTGTTGTGACAGATTTTCTGACTGGAAAAACTACTTTCATCATATCTACTTCCTGCATGAGTTCACGTGAGGCCCCCATAAGCGCGTCCTCACCAGCGCATGGAAATAGATGGTGACAAACATCGCCATCATCCATCCTCTTTTACCGGGACAAAACCAGATATTCTTGGTGGGCTTTGCTTCAGGCTATCCAGAACCTGCTCCTGTGCATGTGGAGGGTTTCCCCACTACGTCTGGAACGTGTTCACCGCTGGGAGGAGGCTGAGAGCTGCCTGGTGGGAGCACATCATAATCAAGGAGTTCTGGGCACGATAAGAGGGAAATATGAAATATCTGCAAGTGGATTGTTTGCTAAGGATAATTGTGGGACTGGTCCTGAGGAGCCTTGAACTTCCTTGCATGTTCTGTGCCATCAAGCACCACCTTGAGGGGGTTTTTATTACACACACACAACATCAGCACTGTCCAGGGCAGAAATGAGTTTTCAGCCTTGCAAGGAAAGACAAATACAGAAGGAGGAGAGGGGAGGAAGGGTTTACCTGGGTGCTACCTGGGAGATGAATGGCACGTCTTAACTCCAGCTGGGAGGAAACCACAATCCATGTCTGAGCCAAGTTCCTGCACTAAGTTCAGTGCCCTTCGGTGAGTTATGATTTTCCAGCGCCGCTCACCTTGATTGTCTCTTGCTATAATTTTCATTCCTTTCTCCCAGCTGGTGCCTTGCTTACATGATAGGTGAAAAATATTAAATCAGATCCCTTTACTGGAAATTATAGTCCATTAAACCATTGTCATAGCTACTAAGAGACCTTTCAGCCTCCTGGTGGGCTTTGTTTTAGAAACATCTGACAAATCCTGTGGGACCTTTGCGGGGAGTTCAAAGCCAAGGCATCGTAAGCTTGTGCAATTACAGATTAAGTGGTTTAATATTGCAGAGAACAGAGCAGGGGAAGGGACAACGTGTTGGATATCTGCAGTCTTCCCCAGATTGTGTTTCACCGGGCTTTGTGTTTAAGCCATTGTCCTTTGCCTTTTACATCCATCTGCAATATTAAAACATTTAATATGGGCAGTAATTATTTGAGCTGATGATGCTTTTTCTTTGAACTCCTTTCTGGAGTGCCAGAGGATTTGTTAGATATTGCAATGATATGCAGGGTTTGGAGGGATATTACTTTCCTCCCCTATAGGGCACCCGCAAGACAGAACATAATTGGACTACAAACTTTGAACTTGCTGAAGTTTTTCATCTCACTTTTGGTGCGCACAATTGGCCATTAGATACTTCTCTGGATCACACTTTTCCCGTGATAGCTGAGAGCAATAATAACATCAATTCTTGGCTACCATAGGATATTTTTTACGTATTGGCCTCAAAGATGTCGCAAAGAGTTAGGGGGTGGTATTATTTTGTAGGGGTTGATCTAAAGTTTTAAAAAAGGGGCAGTTTTGTTGGAAAAATCTGGGCTAAAAATGGCAGCAAATTTGCACTGAATTGAGTGAATAGTTCTGTGGGGGAAAAAAGGGAAAAGAGGTGTACAGAAATGAAAGTTCTGAAAGAAAGAGAAACCATTCTTTGAGGCACACTTACCTCAGTGGCCCAAAATGTTTTTTTCTTGGGCAGATTCACCAGCAGGCTGAATAAAAAAGACAAGGAAAATATGGCTTTCCATAATTAAGTGCAAAATTTAATCTAAATTTAAATGAAATTATTTCATAAATATATTTCTCACTCTACAGATTTCCCTCCACCCACTTTTTCCCTTCATCAAATACCTTTAAAAGAAAAAAAAAAATTCTAAACATAACCAAAGAAAAGCAAGCAAGCAAAAAACACCGACCAACCCCCCCCATCCAACTCCAAAAACCTTGTTTTGACAATAGCAACCATTCCTGTGGGAATGTCTCTCACACACTTTCGGATAACTTTCATCTGCAGAAAGGCGTTCCAGCTGCACTCAGGGTGCCACTGAGCATCATATTAAAGAAACATGATTTCCTTATCTATTTAAGAGAAAATACCAGATGTTTTCTGAAGGAATTAAATTGAAAAAAAAAAAAAAAAAATGGTCCTATTAATTTATCTTGAGACAAGAAAAGTTTGTGGTTCATGCCACACACATTAGTGATTGAAGTGGGAAATTAATTGGTAAAAGTTTATGTAATTTAAGAAAATCTCCCCCAAAGTGGGAGTTGTGTGAGAACTTCATTTTTGATCTATACGAATAAAAACAAAAAATCCATGAAGCCATTCTTGTTAATTTATGCTAAGTGTTGTGTTGATAGTTGCAGTAAATCTTTACTGGAAAGATCAATGCGTAGATAGAAAAAAGCAGAAAAATAAATAAGAATGGAAGAAATATTGTTAAGCAACAAGAACTGCTTTAAAGTGAGTCCTGGGCTCATCTGTTTTGACTGCTTATGGTTTCTGCTTATGAGAAATATTGGATTAAATCTCTTTCATGCCATGCACTGCTCTGAGCCCTCTCCTGATGGATCTCTGGACGTCAGTGAAGAGCAGAAAGTGAAGAGCAGAAAGAGAGGAGCAGGAAGCAAGAGCTGGGGCAAGAGCAGAGTTAAAGGTCTGGATGCCTCCCTAAGCTCTGCCAGCACCTCCAGTGCTGGATGCAGCCACAATCCTTGTGGAAGCCCGGCGCTGGAACAGCACATTCTGATTTGCAGGGTCATTCCAGTAGCCACTGTTAGGCTATTCTTATGCAATGAAAAGACTCTTGTTAATTACTGTGACTTCTTTACAATCAGAGGATGTACACATTTGAACCCCAAAGGATCCTCTCCAGAGAACAACCTTTATTTGCTTGATTGCTTCTTTTCAGTTAATTCTGCCTAATTACTATTTTCTTCCTATTAGATCCTAATTATATACAGTATTTTCATTATAAAGTGTAATGTTTCCCAGAGAACTCTGTCAATTACACAGACAATATTTCCCGAGGTCTCATTTACTTCATTAAACCAGGGAACAGACTCTCTTCTGATTAAAACTGCAGTTGGAGGTATGGATGTGGTGATGTCCAACTCCGGTAATGCAGCTATGAGAACTGACCAGAGGATGTTCACAAGAAGTCTGATTCGTATTATAAATGGGTAAAGACACCCCTCTCTGACTGCTGATAGCTTTAAAATCCTGTTTATTTTATCTGTCTTTACAGGGAAGTCAACTGGTGCGCCACCAAAAATGCAAGAGTTGCTTTATTAAATAAATTATCATTTTGTAAAGCATGAATAAATGCTGTGTAAAGACAGATCAAAATATTTGAATATTTAGTCTTATTAGAACTACAGTGTGAGTGAGTGCATAGCAACACAGTGGCAAGGATTGAGAGGAATAGAGAGGATCTAACAGATATTCTTGTCTCAGAGGAGAACAGTCTGTCTTTGTCTTGCATGGGGGTAGAAAGGGGATTCATATGAAAGGGAATACATTGGGATGTAACTTATAATGAGAGTATGGAAGTTGTTGCTACAGGATCCTAAGCCCGAGCCCACAAGGGAATGAAGAGTTTCCATTTCCAAGCACAACTGCCTCATTCAAGTCAGTAAAAATACCCAGCAACGGAATAATTTGTGAGTGTTGGTACTTTGCTGCATGACACCAGGATGTTCGGTTTCCTTGGAGCCCAAATCTTACCCTCCACCTGTAAAATGAGGGTACCCTTTCCCTCACAGCCTGTTTTTGGTGTCAGATCCAGTACATCAATGACTCAAAATTCACAGACCCTGCTCAGCCGCTCACAGGTCGAAGGAGCCAACCACAGTAAATGAAAAATATCATTCTCATGCAAAGCCAGCCGGTAATAACATCACCTCGTAATTCAGGAGTCTGTGCAACTCCAGACTAACTCAGTGCAAAATCATATAAACACCCAGCACACACTCAGCACTTCATAAATAATAAATAATAGTATTAATAATACAACTTATGGCATGGCAACTTTCAATAATAACTAGATTTTTCAGGAAGTGTCCCAGAGCCAAATGGGATACCCAACATGCCTGTATTTCCCAGAGCTTTACAAGCCCTTCAGGAGGAGTATCCAGAAATCCCAATGCAGTTACAACCTGTGACCATGAAGGAATTGGCACCTCAGGTGCCCCCGATGTGACATGCAGGGAGCACATTAAAGGATTTCTAGGTTACAGACCTGCAGAGAGCATGGGCAGAAGAGATCTCATGGGGTTACCGGTTCTGCTCCCCAGCCTGGTGCTGGATCAGCTCAATTTCTGCCATTCCAGACCCAGGTTTAGCCTTGTTCCCAAAGAATTTCTGTGGTGGAACCAGCACCCTTCTCAGGAGATGTGTTCCACTGTTTCCTTTCCTGGAATGAGAAAATCTCTTTCCTAAAGCCTGACGTAAGCACCTCTGCTGCAGTTCAGGTCCAGTGTTTATTGCCCTGCATCCTTCTTTTTGAACCTTTTATTCTCTGGAAGGAGGCCACTGCCCAACACCTTCTTTACCTTTTCAGCTCTAGCCCCCCATGTCCCTCTGTCTTTCCCCCTTTTTGATCATTCTCGCTGTTCTGGATTCTCTCCACTTTGTCCGCCTTTCCCCTGGTGCTGTGCCAAACCTGAATGCTGTGGTCCAGCTCAGATGTCACCAATCCTCAGTCAAAAGAAACAGCTCATTTATCACTCAGATTTCTCCCTGATTTATGTGTTCCTGTATATTTTCTGCCCTTTGGTGTGGGACTGTACATTAATGTATGTTATAGATCCTTTCTGCTTTCTAAGCACATGACATTTTTTCCCCTAGTTTTCCCTGTTTTGAGATTTAAAATCTTATTTTGCTTGAAGATAATTTGGTTAGCTGACAAATACAGACATGACTTTTTCAATATTAAGTAAGTAAGAAGTGTTGCTGTGGCAATAAAGAGATCCTTAGCAAGTCAACCAGAACTAGAAGGACCCACATATTTCAGTCTCTGGAACATGAAAATTTGAAGAAAAAAAGAGGAAAAAATAAGTGGAATTTGGGAAAAAATTGTATTTACTTTCAAAAAAGGACTTCTTTTCTGTGCAGATTTAATTGGGTGTTATTCTTCCAGGTTTGTTTATTGACAGGAGTTTAATGCAGTTAGATATTATCTCACTGCTATTCAAAATCCTAAATCCACCAGGATCTTTAATTGTCCTGGTCCTTCTCCTCACATTAGTGAACTCCTCTCTAGATGAGAACGGGGCACTGAGCATTGTGCAATGAAGTTCATCCCAGCGCTTGGAATTCCGAGTTTTCATCCAGTCCAAAGAGAAATGGAAATGCTCCACAGGAGCTGCAATGTGGGTGTGGGTAAGGGATGAGTTCAGCAAAGGGCCTGACCCATGGATCAAGGATTTTTGCATCCTCTGAGCAGGGTCAGCACTGGGTGAGCATTTCTAGGCTTTTTTTTGGCATGACTCAAAGAAGACTGGCTGGATCTTGTAGCCCACCCCTATTATAAAAGGAAGTTATTCCTTTGCAACCAGATGTGCAAGCAGAAGGTTTGGGATCCCTCTCCAGCAGGAAGAGGAGCCCAGGACAGAGCACATCCCTGGGGTGGGGGTTTGGGGTCACTCCTGTGGAGGTGACAGGGCAGATCCTACAGCTGCTGCTGCTCAGGGCCTCGTGCCAGCCAGGAATGAGCCCCTGTGTCTCCTGCCACAGCTCATTGCCCAGGTTTATGGAGGCTTTATGGGCCATGGCAACGATCTGACCTGGATTTTAAACGTGGAACAACATGAGGCACTCTCATGGCTTCATGGCCAAGCTCAGCTAGGAAGAGTTAGGCCCCCTGCCAAAGCAGTGTGAGAGCCCAGAGAAACTGGGGGATAAACAGACAGGATCCCTCAACACCAAGAGAAACTGGAGCTTCCAACAGGAACACATCATACCCACATCATTCTCCTACTTAAATACTTTGTCTGCTCCCTGTACAAATATCAAACATCCCTGAAGTTCAGGATCTGCTTTTTCATCATCACTCCCACCATCCTTCAGTCTGAGATGTAAAACTTTTTGTCAAGAATTTCTCTCTGCTGCTTCATGTCTGAGCTCAGAAATGAGCATGATTGGTCTCCAAGTCTTTGGTGAATGTTCTGCTGGTGGAAAATTAGCTCCATGGAAGGGTAAATGGAGATATCCAGGAGCATACGGGCAGCCAGATGGAGAGATGTAAACACAGAGACGAAACTGGATGAAAAATAAGGCTGAAAGATTGTGTGGATGGATGGACAGTGATTCACTAAGGACAGATGGAAATGGAAGCTGTTTGGAAAACAGAATTTCTGTTCAACTGTGACACATTGGGATTTGTTTCCATCCAGAATGGGGAAAAAAGTCACTGTGTTGGCATTTTTTAACCAAATGGAGACTTGGCCTTCCCCCCCAATGGAAAATGCCTTCCCCCTCCATCCTACACAGTTGTCTCAGAAAGAAGGACATAAGTCAATACTTTTCAAACTTTGCAATGCAATATGAAATAAATACATTTGTTATTTTTTTAGTTATATAAAAGTATGACCTAATTAATATTAGAATCATAGAATGGTTTAGGTGGGAAGGGACCTTAAAGATCATCCCGTTACTGCTGTGGGCAGGGAGCTCATACTCTCTATGCTGTAAATATGACATGAAATAAAGGGCTGAAACAAAATGATCACACATTGGAGAACAGTGGCAAACATGCATTCTGTTAAAAATAAACACATTTCCATGAAACGTGTGAAATTTAAATGAAAAGCAGAAGTCTTCCATTTCTAATCATCCCATTCTTGAAATCAGGGAAGAGCCTGAAAAGAACCAGTCAAGAATGGAGTAGGGCTTGGAAAGCGACAGGGTGGAATGGTGGGAAGGTGTCAAGGGTGTGCTGCTGAAGGTCCAGAATTTGTCCCTTTGCAGCTGGTGGCAGCTCTTCTCAGGCTCAGCAGGACCAGCTGGGAGTTCCCCAAGCTGGCTAATGGGAAACCAGAACCAAATCAGGCTGTCACAGCACGGGGAAAGAAGATTTCAGGCCAGATATCACACACATTCTAATGCAAATTTTCCCAGATGATGTTCCTGAAAACCCATGCACTGCAATTTAATGATTTGCAGAGAGGCCAAGGCAGGCTTCATGAGCCAGGGGTTTTTAACTTGACTTTTCCTTTCAGTGGGAACATCCTTTGTTTCCACTGCAACACGTCTGTTCTGTACAAACCACTGCTCTGCATGTAGCAGTCCTGATAGGAGAAGTTCTGTTCCCAGCTGCCAAATTGTTAAATGGTGAATGAATAATAAATCACCTCCTGAACTGTGCCCATGTCCTGCTGCTGCAGGGGATGCTGTGCACTCCAGCCTGGGGAGGCAGCAATTTTTTAATGGAAAAGTTGCACAAAAACTATGAAGGTTTAGCCCTGGACTGCCAAGAAAGGAACGAAATGACACATTCCTGGTATGGGACTGTGGATCCTTTCTACAGCCAATCTGGGTGCCTTCTCTTCACAACAAATCTGTCTGGTGGCATAGCCAGCTGTTGGGCATGAGGAGAAGGCAATTCCACGGAAGGGGAGCCTCAGAGGTGATCACTGGTGAAGGCCCTCAGGGTACCTGTGACCCTGACAATCCAGGTCCAGATCAGCTGGGACATGATGCTTGAGCTCTTCTACAATTTGCTCATTTCTGCAGGAATTACACTGATTTTCCTTCTTCTGCCCTTCTTAATTGGGTCTAGAAAGAAATAAACTGCTTTTTTTTTGAGCCCTAAAGGCTTTAACCCAGAGGATGGATACCTGGGAGATGTGAGGAGACAGCCATGGCTTCACATACCAGGGGAAGATCCTGAAATCACCTCCCAGAGCAGCTTCCCATTTGCAGCAGTGACCCCGGTGCATGATGCATCTCCTACATTTCCACTCCCTGCCCTGTTTTTCGTGCATCCCTTGCAGGAGGCAGCTCACTGGCGTGATTGCCCAAGGAGGAGGGCAGACGAGCAAGAAATCAGTGTCTCGACACCGACTTTTGGTTCCCTCTCCCCTCCTGAGAGGAGCCTCTGAATAATCTGGCTGTGTCTCTGGGCCTGTTGCATATTCTAATTCCCCCTCGCTGGCTGATTTAGTGCCACTGGTAATGCTTTTGATGTCAGCCTGAGCGAGATAGAGAGCTTTAAAAATTCATAGCTGACCTTTCACTGACACGTTCGGTTTCCGATAGGTGAGCGCCGTGTGGCGGGGCCAGGGGAGGGGAGGGCACTTTTTAAGCCTGAATTGCCTTTTTTTTTTTTTCCCCCCCCACAAAATAAGAGAAAACATTTGGGATGTGGAGGGGGGGACTTGGTGTCTCGGGCTCTGTATGGGGGAAGAAAGGGTGACGGGAATGGAAATTAAACCAAGGGAGAGAGGCCTCAAAAGCAAAAGACAGGCTTATGAAAAATATATACCCTCACCAAAGGAAGATGGAATACAAATTGGGTCCCTTTTAAAAATGTGTCTGTAAAACAGACGTTTTAAAGGGTGGGAAGGGGGGATAAGGGGAAAAGGAGAGGGGAGGAGAGGAAGGGGGGGGAAAATGTCTCTTAAATGTGTTCAGAACATTTCTGCAGCCTGCAAAGCTGGGATTGTTTATTAGAAGATAAGATAGTGAAAAATGTATTTTGCAGAAAGAAAATAGTGAAGCTGGTTTCCCAGCAGATAAGAAGCCAAATTTCTATTTTATGCTCAATTGAATGATTCAGTTACATTATCTGGAAGGCAGCAGTGAAATAACACCCTTTGGAAATGAGAGTGGGAGAACATGTGGTTCAGAGGATGGCCCAGCACCCAGTGACCAGGACACCCAACCCTGGGACATGGTGGCAGTGCAGCCCTGCCTCCACGTCACTCCTGGTGCGGCTGTGGATGGTGAGATCCAGGTGCAAACATCCTCTGCAGCCTGCACAGCGTTCCCAAACTGGAAGCAGGCAGGATTAGTGCTCATACCTCCCTGCTGTGGATGCCTTGGTGCGGTGACCTAGAACAGAGGCTAGACAGGGTTAGAGAATAAGGTGAGTGTTTATTAAAGGCCTTCAACAGATAGACCTTGGGCAGTGCAAAAGCCTCCCAGAGGCTACACCCAAATGGACCATGGGCATGAGGTCTGCAGACAGATTTAGGTTTGGTCCTTTTACATATCAAGGGGTAATTCTCTAGTTACAGCTTCAGGTAATGGTCTTATACCCTCAGTTTGCTCCCCCTCCCAATTCATTTTACTGGAATTTTCCAGGGCCTGAGGAAGAAGGCACCCTTGAGTTCCCATGCTAGAGGAATGGTTTTCTCTGACCAAAATATGAAGATATTAGTTAACATATTTTGTGGACTACAGAGACAGGCATTAATGCAGAACAGGATCTGAAAAACACAAAGGTTGAAACCTAAAACATCGCTGTCCAGTGGCACTGAACGCTGATACTGCCCAAGAGGAAGGGTTAAAGCAGCTAAACCTAACCCTAATCCTAACCCTAAGAGAGACTGTAAACCTAACCCTCACCCTGACTCTTTTGGGGTCACTGCCTCCCTCCTTGTCACATCATGGTCCATCCCAGGCCGGGGTGAGCAGGGAGGAGATCCTCCAGGGGATTCCTGCAGTGCCAGCAGTGCTGTGCTGCTTTTCCCTCCACGTCACCTTTGCAGCCTCAGCTCTGATGTGTGCAGAGGCAGGCGCTGTCTGCTGAGGGAGAACTGATGTGACACGTGCCAGGACATGTGTGTTTGCAATTTTACAACGAGTCTGGCAGTTTGGGGTTTTCCTTACAGCTACAGCTCCAGGAAAAAGGAGAGGGGAAAAGAAAAAAAAGCGCAAAAGCAATCAGAATTTACTCAGCCTTTTAGGTGGTTATATAACAGCCTGGTTATACAAAATGAGTGCCCTGTACTGGCTCAGAATCCAGGGGAAGAAATATTATTTTAAACCAAAATCTCCATGAAGTAAGCACAAGTAATTCTCATGACTATTTGTCCTGGAATTCTTGGATGATGGACTCTCCATTTTTCACTGCTCAAGGTTGGCAATATTATTTGCCGTGCTGCTTGGGAGCCTTGACTCTTTTCTTCCTTTTTCTTTCCCTTAATATAAATGTCATTCCTTCCTAAACCTTATGGCTCCCTCTGCAAATGAAGAAACAAATGAAGCATGTGGCACATTAGTGCCAATCGTTTCCTTGCACTGAAGGATCTGGCTCACAACTATGGTTATTGTGTCCTTGATAAGTCCATTTTTTATTTACTGAGCCATTTAATTTGTGAGTCCTTATTTGTGTGGGCCTTTCCACACTGATCATCCACGGAGAAATCCACTGGTAAAGGACACAGCAGCTTGGGGCAGTTTTTATGTGTCTCTGCCATGGGCGATTTTGGCCACTAAGAGAAGCTACAGCGGAGTTTGTGTTGATGTATAAATCAGGACTTAATTGTAAATTAAAGGAGCCTAAAATCGAACTCCTGTGCTTGGACTTGTGCAGGGGAGTATTTCTGCAGGAGGCTCAGGTGTGGTGATGGCCATGCCCAGCTGTGGGCAGGGAGCTGGTGGCTCCAAGCTGGTCCTTTTCCACCTCGGGTTATTTTTAGTGGATGTTCAGACGACTCCTGCTTGCACTCCAGTCCCAGCAGGCAGATATTTCACAATAATTGGCTTAAACTGACCATGGATAACGGCAAGATTTGGAGAGACAAGAACTGAATTCCACTGAGAAAAAGGAGTATTTACTGAGCAGAAGGTCTGTACCCTCGCAGAGGCACAATCCGCCAGAAATAGGATGGTGATTTAAAGAATGAACTAGAGAAAATATTCCTTCTTGACCACCCCAGGTCTGGATATGTCTTGGGGGACTGTATTTGATTAACGGTATAAAATTATGGCTTGTTATATGATTTTCTGTCCTGATGAAGGCTGAATTGCCACCACAGCAGGTAGGCATTGATTAGACACAAGAAAAAGGAAATCTTAGCTCCAGCTTTAACTTCTGAGAGAGCATAAAAGTCAGAAGGGAAAATCTTCTGGTCCGCAGAGTCACTCAGTGGAGACCAGAACCTGGTTCCTGTTCTCCAAATCACACTTGCTAAAACTTCCTTGTCATTTTCAGCACTGAGTTTCCTTTCGACAGCATTCCCATGTATCAGTTCGATCCATGATTTTGACAACAGTGTGTCAAAACAAGTCCTCCTGGAAAGGTCTGAGGGAATTTTTGCTTCTGCTTTTAGGCTCTATTTCAATAGCGCCGAACTTTCCATTTCCACACTGTAGTTTTTCATTACAGTGTAACGTACACTGGTGAGCTGATAAAGTCCTGAGGAGACATGCAAGACATTTTAATCTTGCTTAATGGTTTAATCTTTTCCATGTGAAACTCTGGAAGGTATTTTTTTTCTTTGTGTGAAAAGTTTAAAATATTTTGACTTCCAGCACAACAGGAAGGCTGAGTGGTGCCAAGCTACACTGCTTTCCTGAGCCAATTTTCCTTTTTAGGGGCTTATGTTGATAATAAAGGTACCTGACAGGGTTTTCTGACGCTGTCATTACATTCCTATCACTATTCAAAAGCTAGAAATAAATATTTACCTTTTCTTCTCCCAGATCTAGTAATGAAATTTTAAGCCTTGACCGCTCGCTGACAGAATTTCCAGCAGGAATTCCAAAGCAGGAGAGTATTCAGAGAAAGGAGATCTCCTGAGGGGAGGAGGGATTGAGAATGAGGGAGATGAATCATAGCTCACTCCCTGCTATGGATGAGACAGAGCTGCAGCGCCCAACCACTCAATAATTGTGGAACTGCTGGCCCTGCTCCTGGGGAGAGCAGAAGAGACACTGAGGAGGCCAGGAGAGCAGAGGGTGCGTCTTTTAGATCACACTGTCTTCACAGCACGCCTACCTCTGCAAAGGATTTTCTTAGTACAATAAACTTTTCCCTTTCTCCTCTCCTCTCCTCTCCTCTCCTCTCCTCTCCTCTCCTCTCCTCTCCTCTCCTCTCCTCTCCTCTCCTCTCCTCTCCTCTCCTCTCCTCTCCTCTCCTCTCCTCTCCTCTCCTCTCCTCTCCTCTCCTCTCCTCTCCTCTCCTCTCCTCTCCTCTCCTCTCCTCTCCTCTCCTCTCCTCTCCTCTCCTCTCCTCTCCTCTCCTCTCCTCTCCTCTCCTCTCCTCTCCTCTCCTCTCCTCGTCCTCTCCTCTCCTCTCCTCTCCTCCTCCTCTCCTCTCCTCTCCTCTCCTCTCCTCTCCTCTCCCTTCCCTTTCCCCTTCCCCTTTTCCCTTTCCCCTTTTTCCTTTCCCCTTTTCCCTTTTCCCCTTTTCCCTTTTTCCCCTTTTCCCTTTTTCCCCTTTTCCTCCCTTTCCCCCTTTTTTTTTCCCTTTTCCCTTTTTTTCCCTTTTCCCCCTTCTCCCTTTTCCCTTCTCTGTTCTCTCTTCTCTCTCTCTTCTCTCTCTTCTCTCTCTTTTCCAGACTCCACTCTAATATTATCTTTTGGGGTCACAAATAAAATATTGACTTGCTCAAACCTCTGCATTATCTGGGCCAAAGAACAGAAAGAAATTGTAGCTTGGCTTGAAACTGGGAAACAGACTCCTCCAACCAAGCAGGCACAGTAGGAACTAATGAAAGGTTGAGAATAAAGTAATTTCTTCTTAGCATTTGGTATTGTTTTGTTAATCAGTAAAAGAAATGTCATTTTTCCAGGCCTGTGGGGACTAAAGTAGAAGCCCAGGAGATGATTACATTGGTTATGAGCTAAAGCAGCTTTCTAGGAGATAAAAAATGTCTGTCTGACTAAAAACTATGAGACAACAGCAAGAAAAGAAGAGAGAGGGGAGGGCAAAGAGAAGCTGAAATGCAGTTGGAGTCACAGAGGTGTGTGGTGGAGCATTTTAAGATGCACACAACTCCCCGCCAGCACCCCCAGAACCATCTCTGCAGTGTCTGGTGCTTTCCTGGCTTTGTGAAAATACTGCCACGGAAGCGGCAGAGTTTATTTATGGAGAGAGCACAAGAAAACAAATGTTTCATTCCCTGAACTCTAACCTCTCCTGATATTAATGTGTGTGATAAATTCGTTGGCTAAAGGCAGGAGATAAACGAAGTGCATTTAGCCACCAAATTGCATTCCTCGCTATCCCTCAGGCAGAGCAGACAGGGAAACGCTGGCCGCTGTTTTTTCCGGCACCTTGCACATTAGGCACAATCCCGGTGAGTAATAATCCCAGCTAGCAGGTATTTTATCCCCACAATACCCCAAAAGAATGGAGCCTGAACCGCCTCCAGAAAAGATGCCCGGAGCTGGGTTTTCCCTCTGCAGGCTGCTCCTCACCCTGCAGCCCCACAGGCAGCAATCCTGCTCCAAAGGCTGCTCCCGCCTGGATGAGATTCCAGGCTCTGCCTGTGCCCGTCACACTGGAGCGAGTCAAGCAGCATTTCAGAGGTGATTTATTCCGCTGATGTTAGAGCATTTTGATAGCATTATTCGCCAATTTTCTCCTCCCTCTTCCTCCCTTACATACCCCGTTTATGAAACCGCTGAAACAATTTGTAAATAAGTTTATTAGATCAGATTCAAAACACTTTGCCAACAAATTATTACACGAGTAATCCCCGTGCCTCTAAGCCAGGAAGTCAGCAAGAACAAGAAGAGAAGAGATTTCCTATTCTCTTGCATATTGCAACGCCTGGTGGGAAGGCTTGGGCTGCTCTCCTGGAAGTTCGGTAATTCCAATGTACAGATGAAAGTCACAGAAGTTATTTTGGGTTATTCTAAAAGTTGCACAGCTTTGTAGAAAGTTGGTACAACATTCTGTAATTTGTTTGTTTTAAAAGCTGTTTTTTTTTAATACAAAAATTTTAATCCATATCCACCACTGGTGCAAGAATAAACGCATCTTCCCCCCAAAAATTTGGAGAGAAATTGTTTTATTATACATTTTGTCTCTCTTATTTATAGCTATCTGACACTGATAGAAAGTTAATGGGCACATTTTAAGATGAGGCAAAAATGACTTTTAGTCCTGCTGTAAGAGATGTCACTCCACTGGGACAAAATTTGTGCTGCACAGGAGCCACATCTTCACTGTGGGCACTGCTGGGTCTGTTGGGAGGGCTGGGCTGAGCTCATCTCCTGCCTCCAGACACACTCCCAAGAGCAAGGCATTCCTGCTCTTGGGTGGGCTGTGAAAAACCCACCTTTCTTTCCTGGCAGAATTTAAAGAGTTTAACTAAAAGGCAATAGGAGACAAAAATAAAGCAAAAGGTTGAAGGGCCGGGTGCTTGGCATTCAGCCAAGAGCACACCTACAATCTTGGAGAAATTCCTTAAATACCTTTTCTACTACATCAGCCCGTTGCATATTCATATTTTCCCAAGAACTGTTTAGCATGGCCATTCCTTGGGCCTGCCTTTTTAGAGCTGTTCCTTGGCTGTGGTTTTATTATCACCTCCAGTCTGGGCTGTGGTCCACGATTTCTCCAGACAGCAGGTGCTGATCATTTGGCAAATCAATAACAGGGGTCTTCACCAAGCGTTCACTGGATGTTATCCCAACCAAACAGACAGTTCAATTGCAAGCAAAACTATGTATCAGCTATTCTACTACCAGGTTTAAGCAAAAACATAAAAACTATATCCTGGCAGCAGACTTATTTTAAGATTATGCATGTAACATTAGTCTTAATAGTTCCAAAAAGCTGACTTTTTAATATGTATTTATAACAGGGCCATGAAGCTTGCACTTCCTTTGTCCCTCTCAGCTGACCACGAAGGGGCTGTACAAAGCCAACAAACTCGTGATTCACCCACCCCAGAGAGCTTTGTCCCCCTGGATGTGCTCCCACAATGTGCCAGGGATGGGCTGGGGTGGGGGAGAATCCTCTGGGCTGTGACTTCCATGTGGTGGGAGACGGCAAACCCAGATTTTCTCATGTGTCTTCTGTGGGTCCTGCCTCCTCCCTCAGGGACGTTTTTGTGTCCACACTCAGAGACAGTGAGAGGGAAGAGGAAGGCAGGTGAAGATACCCCCAGCTCCCACGGCCAGCCTGTTCCCTAAACTCGGATAAAATCCTTGGAGCTCAGCTCCTGCACAGACATTCCTTCTCCCACAAGCAAGACCATTCATTGACTCCTAATTTTATTTTATTTCTTTCAGCTGACTTGGCACTGAAATGGAGTTTAATGAGTGAAGATCTAACTGTCTAAGACTGACAACTTTAGTGGTGTTAATGCATCCTGTGCAACTTCTGCATAAAATAGACAACTTCTCAAGGTCATTGGGTATTTGCTTTGGTGCAACAACAGTATCAGTCTTCCTCCTAAAACCAGTAGATCAGATAAAGCCAAAGAAGTATTTAGAACCTAACTGAGAAACAGGAAAAGGACATGTTCTCTCCAGGTGCTCAAATGATTCTTTTAAATTAGCAGGTGATTTAGTGACATTAACCTTGAAAGGCCCCAAATCTATCCAGCAAATCTAAAAGGAATGGAACCGATTTCTCTGGATTGGTGAGGTATAAAATTACATCGTCAGTGTATAATAGCTGAAACTCTCTTATTGATGATTAACCACATTTATTAACAGCAGCCTATAAACCCGAGATGTTATTTGTACAGTGACTGAGATGTAATATAGAGCTTTCTAAAGGACCAGATCACGAAATGCACCAAAGGTCACCACAAAACCCCGGAGAAATTAGAACATCAGTCTTGAAAGAAATCTATAGTTAGTTCTATTGGCCCTTCTGTCTAGTGCAAAACAATTCTGACAGGTTGATTCCTCCAAAAGTTTCCTTATTTTTTATTTCAGCTGTTGATTGCAAGTTAGACCCAAGCCCTACCTGTGTTGGAGATTTTAGCACAGTTAATGCTGATGGAAACCCCTGGGGGGCTGGGAAGAGCAGCTTTGATGAGCTTTGGGTACAAATCCTGAGGTGGTAGGGGAGAGGGAGCTTCAGAGCATCTGGCAACAACACCTGCTTACTCAGGTGAGGTTTATTTAGTTGTATGGTTTTTTTAGGGTTTCTTTACAGAGCTCAGCAGATCGGTAGAAATGCAGAAGTCACAATATCCAGTTGTATGTCTTTATTCTGCCTCCTTCCTGCCCCCAAACTGCCTGACGTTAAAATCTCAGCAACTGAATTTCCTTGGAAGCAGTAGCTACAACTAATCAGTGGTTGGAGTTACCTTAACTTCCACTAAGTATTTTCTCCTCAAATTTACTTCGTGCTGGAGAATAGATCTAAGTAATGGCAAATAGCAAAAGCTCTGCCGACTTCAGATGCATTAAAAGAAATAAAAGGCATTTTTAATACAAATTAACTTCCAGTAAAAATGAATTAGGTTGCTCCTGGAACGTAACTTGGGAAAGCCCAGCTGCCAGGGCTGTTAATCACATCATGCCTGAAACAATATGAACCGTTTGCAGTGGCGAGGTGCTTCCACCCCAGCGGAGTTTCCTGATGGATTAATTTCCACCCAGAATTCCCATTCCTGGTGTCAGGATGAGCTAAACATGGGCTGAGCACCAAGGATCTCCCAAAACATCTCCATGGACCAGCAATAGTGGCCCAGACTCTCCATACTGTTTAAGTGCAGGCAATTTTGTTTTTGCCTGTTTTAATTCTCTGTCGATCTCAAATTAAACTCAGGGCTCCTCAGTAACCCCCATGTTCACCCTAGCAAAGCACTGCTGTGTTTTGGTCAATAACTGATGTGTTCCATCTCAGAGGTGGTGGCATTTTGGTGTTACAGTGTCTGTCCTTCTGTGTGTGGCCTATAAATCACTCTTGCAGCCCTTGCAACTGAAAATCATCTCTGGATGTAAAGATAAAATTGCAGTGAAAAGATAAAATTTACAGTGAAAAGCAAGGGTGTCCAGCTCACCCACCTAGAGAACATACACAAAACTCAAAACTAAATCTCACTCTCCACTCTGTCCCTCTCCACTTGTATGAAATTTCTGAGGCAGAGAGGGGACAATTTGTCCTGAATTTTAAATAACATTCCATTGCAAATTGCTGGAGTTAGCAGTGGCAGCTAAAAGCTCTGCTTTGGCTTTCTGAGCTGAGGAGGAAACGCAGTCTAATCCACAAGATGTTAAAAAAAAGAATTGCTAAAAAAATTACATAAACCTAGAACTGAACTATTCTCTTGAAAATCATTTGAAAAGGGCAGAGTATTGGAATTTGAGACAACAGGAAGAAAAATGATCTTACTTGGGACAGTCTGTTTGCATTCTAATGAGAGAGGTTATTCTTGGGAAAATAGGCACCTTTCCTGCACTCCTGCAGCAGCGGGTGGGATGTCAGGGACAGATATCACACTCCCTCTGACTTCTTCATGTTGGACACACAAAAATTACAGCCATTGACAGCCGTTAATGAGAACCTCTGAATGGAGCCGGTTCCATAAAAGGAGTCTATTAGAGATGAAAGTGGCTTTCCTCCTTCAAAAATATTGTGGAGAATTTGAAATGCTTCCCTCTCTTGAATTAAGACAAGAAGCTGACATCTCTGAAACCTTTGCAAACCTATAATCAGAAGAAATATTTCACACTGGAAAACTGAAAAGGGTTTTCGTCTGGTATTTGAACAGCTCCCTCCTCTCCATAATTAAATAGCTAAAAGGTAGCATAGTTCTTTGTTTATTTTAAAGTCATGACATTAATAATTCTGCATTAATTTAAAAATGGAAAGTCATATTGAACTGGAAAATTGGCATTTTTCAGAGAAAATGTCAGAACAAAATGTTTTGACAAGCCTCAAACTTGAAAAAATATGGTATTGGGGCAGAAGCCAAAACCATTCCCCAGCTTGTAAAGTTCCACCATCCTGAGGAAAAACGTTGTTGGGAAAAAGGAAAAGCCAGTTCTAGAGTTCCAGTGTTGCACAGGTATCCCCAGGCTTTCTGGTGGAGCTGCTGATCCAAGGACCTCCTTCCACTCCCAGAAGACATCTTCAGGGTTATCTTCATCCTCTTCTTCCTTGTGATTGCCTGTGCACAGCTCTGAATGAATAAATTATATTCCAGAAAAGAATTCCCCATGGCCACTACTGAGAACATCTTACATCCACTTTTCTGTGTAGCCTGATGCTCTCCCACGCTGGGTATCAGCCCCCTGCGCCGTCAGAGCTCAGAGCTGCTGTTCCTCCCCTCAAACCTCCTGAGAGCCCTCATCTTCACTCTTACCAGCTGCGCCTGCTGTCCTCGGGAGAGATGAATGCCCTCTGCAAGGCCTGGAGATGGGAACATTTCCTCCTTCGAGCAATGATCTCCAGCCCAGCCGGGCACTGAGGCATGGATCTGAGCGTATCGGCAACCTCCAGGAGTGTTTGGAGCTGCGGTGGGGGACTTTGGTCCTTCCTGCACTACCCCATCCCCTCGCCTCCTCTTCTCCCCACCCTGCCCACCCCAGAGGAGCTTCACAGGAAGATCTCTGGTGCCAACCCCAGCATCTCTCCCCTAGATGAGCCGGAGGAGCAGATAAGGAGGTTTGGACGGCAGAGGAAGGCTGCAAATGAGCTCCCATTAGCGAGTGCTGTATATCTGGTGAGGGGCTGGTAAACAGCTCGCACTTATCTCTCTGCTCAGCATTTAGCTGATTTCCATAATGAGCTCCATTGAACTGAGAGGCCTCGAGGTGTCCCAAGGCTGTTGAGATGCAATGTGTTCTCTAAATCTGATTTATGTAAAGGTGAAGGCAATTGTGTTAACAAAGGAGAGGAACACGATCAACATGCAGCCTGCGCTGGCTGCGAGGAGCGCGGCGCCCGCGCCCGGCGCTCTCCGAGCGGGATGTGGCAGCAGCCAGGGAGACATCGAGATGCAGCCTTGGAAAACACAGCCAGCAGGAAGATGTGTGGGGCTTGTTCATTATAATAGTTTTTTTTTTTGTTGTTGTTTTTTTTTTTTTTTTTCCCCTCTTCTCCCCGCCCCTGTTCAGAGGAGAGAAATCTGCGGCTCTGAGGTTTGCAGAACACCTCGGGGGGAGCGGAGCAGCGTGTGCCCGGTGGCTGCAGGGTCCTGCTGAGCCCCAGGGCTGGGGCTCGGTGCCACCCTCACTTCCACCCTCAGCCCTATCTCAGCCTGCCAGGTTCCTCTGCAGAAATCTCACTCCGGGCCCCAGCACAATCTCAATTCCTCCTGCTCGCTCAGGCGCAAAATCCTGCAAACCCCAGCAGTCCCTTCTGCGGCTTTGAGTCTATCTGTCACAACCATGAACAAAGGAAAGAAAACTCACACGGGCTTTTTACAAAATCACTCATTTCTTTGCATCATCTCTGAGGGCCTCTCTTTCCATCCTGTGTCCACACGCTCCACGCTGACAATCAGAGAAGCTTTCCAAGGTCGTGCGCATCAGCAAATACTTGGAGGCAGCTCTGAGGCTGGCGGACCTTGGCAGATTTTGGCCACCCTTTGCAGGCAGCAACTAAAACTAGAAAATAATTTCACCGGGGAGAAAACAGAAATCTTGTCATGTGACTGAATAGAAATTAAGACTCTTGGAAAAGGAAAAAAACAAAATCACTGGAAAGAGATGCTATCATTGGGAATAATTCTACTTGGGTTGTAATGGGAACTGCATGAGTCAGTGGAGCTTTTGCATGGCTGGATGATTCAAGCAAGGATAATCATAAAGAGAGATGAGTAGAACATGAAGGAAAAAGGATTGAATGCATATTTTTCTCATGGTAAATTAGGAGAAGGTTGTAGGAGTGGAAATTCAGACAAGGCAAATGCAATGGAATATTGTCACAACAGAACTGGCCATCTGCATCTACTTTACTCCCTGCTCACGGCGTGGGGATGACAATATCGGCATGGCTGTCTCTGAAGGAGAAAAGGGGGTTTTTCTGCTAGTTTGCATTTAATTGTATATTTTGCAAATCTTTTACACCAGTATTCTACTGAACCGGGTTTCACATACAACAAACACTAACCATATAAACAATACGTCTGTCCCAAACCCTTATTACAATTCCCAGAACCACTCACAGGCCTTCTGAAACCCATTATTATAATCATAATCAGGAATCACAGGACATTGTGATTTGTGCCAGAAATACAGTTAGACTGAATTGGTTGTACAGGCCGCAGATAGAGAGAGTGAGAGAAAGGATGGGGAGAGAGAGAGAGATGCAGCTTCAGCACTGCTTAATTCAGGCACAATAACACCCACCCTATTTAAATTTTTCCTCTTTCATTTTCCAATTTAACTTCTAGCTGCTGAAATCCAAGCTAATATTTGCTTTGTCCTCTTTATTCTTCTTTGCCCTCAAAGCAGGGAACCCTCGTTTTCTCCTCCTCTCCAGCAGCCCCTTCCCTGGGGGAGGAGGCAGGTCTGCTTCAAGGTGCAGCACTCAGCACCTCTCCAGCAGAGGGAAGGGAAAGCTCCCTCTGGAAACTGCTGCAACAGTACTTAGCAGATGCAAAATGCAGGTAAACTCATTGGAAAATGCAAATGCAGTGTGGATCTTCATTTTATTAGGCTTTTGCACACAGTTCCTCTCTCCTGAAGCACTCTGCAATCAAAAGACCCTGGAGTGGACTATTTTGAGCCCTGATTCTTCATGCTAAGAGGTGATGCTGATTAGGTTGTACCAGCACAAGGCACTGACACCAATATTCTGCCAGAGGGTTTGCTCATAGAACATGGAGCCTGATTCTGTCCTCACATTAGCATGTTTAGGGAGTTACTCTGGGGGTGTCCAGCTGCTCTCTGGGCATTGGAACAGATTCAATTTTCCCAGGTCTGTGCTTGGAACAAGCAGCTCCTCAGGGTTGTTTTCATATTGGGAAATCTACTTATATTTAGGTGTGTGTGTGTGTCTATGTACATGCACGTGTGCATTTGTATATTCTATACAAACACCAGAAAGTGCATAAAGAAGAATATAAAACAGAGGAACCTACATCTCCTGCATGAGAATGAGAGCCAAGTGTGCCAAGAGTGGTTCCTGCTTAAAATGCCTCACCCCTCCCTGTCTGAGAGCCACCTCAGTGCAAATCTCTGCTGGAACAGAAAACCCAATGCCCAATGCATTATTTTCAGCCCAGAAATGGAGAGCAAGAAAGATGAGGGCAGCTGCTGGATCAGGGATGGAGGCACCACAGATGCTCTTCACATCCCTGTTGCTCTGGTTTGCTCACAGGGGAACACTTGAGGACTCTGGTACTTCACTTCAGATAAATTGCATCTGTTTCCCAGTCCTACCAACCAGCCAGTGTGGCAGTTATTTGTTTCCTAAAGATGATTATAGCAGATAGCTCGGCTCAGAAGCCTGGTTACACCCAGGGGTGGCTCAAAAGACACTGCAGAGGACAAAAAGTAGGACAAAGCAGCCTGAGATCCCAGGGTAGAGTAAATCATGTCAGAGTTTTGCATTTCTTCGAGTCTGCGGGATACCACAGTAGTCCATCGATGCACCTCTCAGTACCCACAGGCAGAGCTTAAAGGAGTCACTCTGAGTTACACCAGAGAGGATTTGGCCCCTTCTGTTTCATTGTCATTGCCAACTCCACTCACACACACAGAGGAAAATATTGCCCAGGCTGAAGCTGAGCCAAGATGACCACAGAGGTCATGAAACTATAAAAATTATTAACACTTATTAGTATAATAATCCTTTTTATGACACCATAAAGTTACACGATGCCTTTCAGGATGTAGATAAACTCCAGTCCCTGTGCTGAGGGGCCACTTCTCCCACAAAATTCTCTGGATTTTCTGTGTGCAAACCCCTACTCTTTGTTTTTGCTGCCCTGGGACTTCATCCATTGATCAAATCTTCTGTGGGAGGAGTCCTTGAACCTCCTCTGCACACTTCCTCCAAAAAGGCCTCAAGGGATGTGGAAAAAGAAGTCATATATATTCTTTTCAGGTTTAAATAGTCTAAATGTGGAAAAAATTTGCATTTCCTTTGTCACACCTTTGGGCTATAGCTGTTGCTCCTGTGCTCTGCAGGGAAGTGTGGGGTGCAGTGGGAGGATGGAAGTGGGCTTGTTCTGGAAAAGTAGGACAGATGAAGTTTTTGCACTCGATTTTCCCATGAGGTGACTGGATGATCTCAGGGATGCTGTGGGAAGTTAGGCTTGGAATCATACTAACATTACAAAAATGATGAGATTTCCTGCACTCCCAAGTGCCAGAGAGCACAGGGAGAACTGTAGGGCTGGAGTGGGAGAGAAGATCTCTCGAGGAGGACAAATAATGCTGCAGCAGAGAATCCTATTTCTGGACAAACCCTACATGCAATTCCCAGGCGTTTCCCCACACACCGAACTCCGTGTGCCTACAGAAATAACACACTGACTTTTCTTCCTCCAGCAATAGGAGGTAATGATAGATGTCCCAGAACACAGTGTTTGATTAAAAATGACTAATCAATTCGTTAAAGATCAAAAATTAACCTGCCAAAAGCACTGAAGCTTTCAGAGACCCAAGCAGGTTTTTTTTCGCTGCTAATGTGAACCTGTGTGGGGAGAAAACCTCTCCTGCAGTGTGATCCTGAGTCTGCAGCCCCGGGTCAGGCCGTGTGCGACAGTCTGGTGAGAAACCCAGGCTGGAACTGCTCCTTTCCTCAGGTTGTTTTTGGAAGAGTTTTAATCCAAAATAATTGCCCAAACATTGGCTTCTGGGAAATGGATCGCTTGTCAATATCTGAGAGGAATTTTTGTGTATGTATGGAGTTGTGGTGTTTTTTTTTTTTTTTTTTTTTTGGTATGAACTTAAAGTTATGGTTTGTGATGCAGAGAAGGAATGAGCAAAAGAACTTGAATTTGCCATGAAATTGTTGTTTAGGAATTCCCAAGTTTAAAGCTGCTACTTATACACTTCCAGACATTACTTTTTTTTCCCCCCAAATCACTGTCTTACTTGATTAAAAGATACACAGCTTTGATTTGTTTCTTATTCCCTTCCCACCCACTCCCCCTGATACAAATGGTTTTGAGCAACATTACTCCAGACAGCAGATGTTTCTTGTTTCAGCTAAAACAAAATAATCCAATACTTAAAAACCCCAAAGAAAACAATCAACTCAATTTGATTGGGAATTCTGATAAAGTAAGAACAATGACCCCACTTCTGACTGCTAAATACACTTATAGTCCTTGACATTGGCACATACAGATCACAGAAATCTCACTTCTGGTTGGTATCAAAGTGCAATAAAAGGGTGTTGCATTGACTTGGAGTTTCTACCAACATCAGAAAAGAATAAAAAAATCAGCACGTGGTTAATGAAGATGAATAGATGCAGGCAAAATGGAATTTTCATGTTTCTAGGGGATTTAAAACAACAGTGAGTAAAATCTTCCTAATAACATAATTTTAAAAAATAGCATGTGTATGTGAGATTAATCTGGGCTGCCACTGCATTGATTTCAGCTGGTTTCAGGCTGAGGATTTTCTTCAGAGAGGAGGAAAGACCACGGACAGGAGAAGGTGACTCTGAAAAATCTGTGTTTGCTTTGGCACGGGGTGAAAGCAGCGTCCCTCTGTGAGCTCTGCTCCCACATCCAGGGCAGGGATCGGACATCCTGCAGTGGGACACCCACAGACACCAACTTCTGGGGATCCAAGGGGCTCCCTGGGGTGCAGGACATCGATGAGGTGTTGGAGCAGCCCTGATCATGGCATTCCCAGACTATGGAAATCCCCCGTACAGGGGATCTCTACATCCTCCACTTTGTGTTTTCTGCTTTCTCCAAGGTTATGTCTGTGACAGTAGGAAAGAGGAGGTGAAGGGACATGGAGACAGCCATGGGCATGGTTTAATCCTAGAACTGTAGGATATGTGGGATTGTAGAAATGCAGGGTTACAGCTGTTTGTGTCCTGCCCCAAGCCTGCCGCTCGTTTGCTGTGCAAACAAGAGGAAACCACCTCAATTCATCTTCCCTAGCTATAAAATTGGGAAGTAGACACTCACCTTCACTTTTTGACATCTATGGATTAAAAAACTTGTGTGGGTTATTTTATCAGCAAGACAATTTTTTTTTTCCTACAGAAAATTGAAGCCATTCTGCTGGACAAAAGAGAGATCAGTGTTGCTGCTCCAGGCACAGGGGCAAAAACTTGGGAACCGGCTCTCCGGCTGCTGCGGGGCTGCACGAACACCAGTCCTGAGCTCAGCAGCATGTGGTGCCTCTCTCAGCGAGGGGAGGAGCTGGAGAATGCAGTTTTGGCCGTGGTTTGCTCCAGTCTGTGGCAGCAGCGGGTTCTCTGAGGCGCCTCTCCATCTTCCTGAGGGATTGGCGGTGCTCGGTGTAGCCTGACACAGCAGTCACATAAGGTCAAGCTCACAAGATAAACGGCCCTGTGTGCGTGCGTGGGGCTCAGCCTCCCCAGCGTTATGGCACAGGAACCACTCTTCCATTACACGGAGATCTATAAGGAATCGCTGCCATTAACGGACTCCATTAAAAGCAATACATGTGGGAAAAATTGCACTTTGATTTAGTTTCGCAATGTGGAGATATTGGCAAGATAATCACATAAAAGTGACACCTTTTATAGCCTAGCTCTTTGATTTTATGTCAGTGAGTTTCAATTTCTCACATTTTTATGTTCATATATAGGTCCTTGTTCTAATGTATGCATTAGCTGGCGTAAAGGTTAAATAGATTGTTTTAGCATTTTGGGATACACGTTGTGGATATGCACATATCTTCAATGAGCTGGGTGAATTATTTTGGGTAGGCAGGAATTGTGAGAAGGGAGCAGGGATTATTCCTTTGACTTGGTCCCATCTGGAAAAGAAAAAAAAGGGAACAATGGGAAAAAGTATTCTATATATGTAATTTGATTTGAAAAACAGATCCGCAGGCTTCCCAAGAACTGTCAGAAGGAACAGATGGTGTGGGTCACCCTGCTCCATGAAATGCTCTGAATCTGAATATTTATTTTTAAACACAGAAAAATATCTATTCCTCGCGAGGCAGATTGTGATCTCCCTTACATCAGCAAAACTGTCTGGAGCTGGGATTGGCACTGGATTGATGCTGGGAGTCACGGGGGGCTGGTGAAGCTGAGGCCATAACCTGGCCCCCATGGAGAAAGTCAGCTTCAAGGTCTGGTTCCATGGTTAAGCAGCTGAGACTAAACTCCTCTCTTGTTCCAGTGATTGCACAACCAGAATATTCTTGATGCAAAAAATCCTAGTGGTGAGGGTACTCAGTGTAGGTGCTGAGTCTCCCATAGGAATTGCAGGCAAATCAGGAATGTTGTCATTATTGTGGGTTTTAAAAGTGTTTCACGCTTGCCTGTGGTGTGAGGCAGGACAGGAGTTTGCTCCAACCATCCCTTACCATCACATTTAGCCTGGGCCAAACACACCTTGAGGAAGTCGTATTTCAACAGCCCTTAAACTACCCCGGTGTATTTAATATCTCAATTCATCTTTTCTCTCTCTATCCTCAATCTCTGTTCCACAAACCCTTCTCCCCATGTCTCTGCTACTTTACTAAGAAGTCTTTGAAAGGCTAACATTACAAGTGCTGGTTCTAACAGGTGATATATTTCTCTCTCTCTTGATTTTTTTCTTTTTCCCTTTTTAGATATTTCTGAAAGTCTTTTGCCTCTATCAGTCCCAGAATCCGGATAGATTGCTCATGAAGGGAATTCAAGTAGTCTCTTTAAATCTTCCTCTACCCCCCACTTCAGATACTCCCAACACCTCTTTGTCTTTCTGTTTCACCTCATTTAAAATTCAGCCCAATTTCAAGGCTTAATAATGATGAATAAGATTGAGATTAGGATTTAATAAGAGTGTTAAGGAAAGATTTGTCATTCCAATGGCTGTAGGTCTTGGCTGAAATTGAACTGGCATCTGGCCTCTGGGCATGCGCCAAGTGGAGCTCTTGGCTGACTCCTATTACGGTTTTCTCCAGAAGAGCAGGAAAGGTTCTCTTCACTCATCTCTGGCATACAGGGATGATTTGCTCCTGGCTAATTTTCTTCTCACAATCCCCTTCCTCCAGTAAAGGCAATTTGACTCAAGGACTGGAAAGCCTGGGAGCTCCACGTCGATTGGAGTCTTTTTAGGTACTAGCTGTCTCAGCTGTCTTCATTAGTGCATTTCACATCCAGGTAAGACTCAGGGAGAGGAGTCAGTGCTAGGGTCTAAATTCCCATCCCGGAACTGAGATGAATTGCAGTCACAAAACCTAAACCCATGCCTAAGTCTCAGACAGAATTTCAACAAGACTGAGTTGAGCTTGGCCTCCATGGAAGTGCAGCTGAGAGATCAAAGCTCAAGGAGGAAACGTGTGCTGGGCACTCTAAATTCCATTATTGCTTTCAGACATCTACTAGTGCCATTAACTGCGTGCACGATGAGCTGAGTATCTCCTCTGGGAGCTGCATACAGGGAGCTGAGCAAAACCTGGACCTGCAAGCCCAGGAGTAGCTTGACACCGAAGCAGAGTGTGCTGAGAGCTGAGAACACACAGCGTGATGTGTCTGCATGCCAGCATGGAGAGTGGTATTGAGGGGCTGGGAGGATGCCAGAATTTCTCAGAGAAGCTGCTCCCAAGCTGAGCTAATCTTCTGCCACTTGGTGCCCTTAGCGGGAGAGTCAGGCTGCAGGAAGTCATTTGATCTAAAATGCGGCGTGTTGAACACGAGCCTCACATTTGAGATGTACCCCACATTCCCCAAACCTCTCTACAGCCCCTAACGCCCCTTTTATCTCAAAGTGAGACCCCTCGGGCTGTGCCAGGCTCAGCACTGCATTAAGCTCCTGAGGCAGGTTGAACACTTTGTAAAACCTCGTTGACGTCCATCATGCTTGGGCTGAAGATGTTGAACCAGAAACGTTGGCTCAAACTGCTTTGACAAGGGCTTGCTGGAGTGTCTGAAACCTTGTGCACACACGGCCCAAAGAGGCTTAAGGCTTCTCAAGATTTAGGGACAGGTTCCCCGTGCAGGGAAAGCACCGAAGCTCTTTTGAAATCAGGGGGTTTGTGCCGCTTTACTCCAGGCAAGGGTGGACCTGGGGGATGCTCTCACTGCTTAAATTGCTCTGCAGTTTTAGAGAGTTTACAGTAAGCCTCTTAAACTGCTCTAGAGACTTACAGTATCTTAAGCCTCTTAAATTATATTTTAAAAAAAGCACGGTGTTTTTGGCAGAATCTACCGTTTGGAAGGATTCAAGGTTAGGAGAAATCAAACTTGGCTTGCTTGATGGATTTTATTGAGAATTAAATACATTTGATGAAATATGGTTTTATTAATTGAAAAATTATAAACTGAAATAATTATTTTGCCAGTCTACAATAATGGAATTGCTTGTGAACATACATTAAAATATTCAAACTGGCAGAAAACGCCATAATTTTTAAACTCACAATTTCCTGGTGTAGGTGTTATTAATTTTTCAACCACTCATCCAATTTTCTTCAAGCTTGACTTAATTTTTATGTCACAGTTACCTCTACAAAATAAGACAGTTTGGCGAGTCTTCCCCAACCGACTTTTAAGAAATCAAAATGTGAAATGTCTGATGAGAATATAAGAGGAAAATACATTTTTTTTTCAAATAAGTCAAAGAAAGATCTTCTGGTATTCCTGAAAATTGAATAACAAAAAAAGTACCCCAAATCTCTTAGGGTGAGACAGATTTAACAGATTTTTTCATGCACAATTGAAAGGAGAGATTAAAAGAAAAGAAATTGGAAAGTTAATGTGACTAGAGAAGTGGTGATAGGCCTTTCCCATCAAACTCATTAACTACTCAATTTTAGTGACTCCTTGAGCGTGATGATTTTTTTTTTTTGTGACACGAGACAAAAATATTGATGTTTCCTATGTTCCATCACAACTAAAGTGTGTTTAGGATATACCAGCAGAAGTTCCACGGAACTGGCCTTACACACACACACACACACACAGAGGAATTTTAGGTTTTCCTTCAAATTTAATCAATAAGCTGCATCTCTCCTCTTCTCCACCTGCCTGTCATAAAAATGGTCGAAGAAAAGACTTCAGTGGTCATGGGAAAGACAGCAAGACCTTCCCATGGAAATTTTGTGCCACCTACGAGAAGGAGCTCAGGCTTTAGCAGCACTGGTGCAATGTCTGGAGTCCATCCACATGAACAAATGGGCACCATATGTGGTTGACAGCCAGTTCTTTCAACTCCAGCAAAGCCAATTGATTTGAGTACACCAGTTTCATAGAGGTCTGTTGGGAACCATCAGATGAGCCTCGATTTTGACAACTCAATCAGCAAGAATGTTCTGTTCCTACAAGGCGAGGGAGAAAGTAACTGCTAACCAAAATCTTCAAGCCAGACTTGCATCAGATCTGAACTGCATCTTTTCTAAAGCTCCATAAACTGATTATTTTAAAAAGTGAACATGTTCTGATTTGCAATCCCGTGCTCTGCTACAGAAGTTCTCAACACGGTTAAAACCTGGAGGATTCCTGGAAAATGTTTATTTGAAAGAAACCAAGGCACACCTTTGCCAAAAGAGAATGAGAGCCAATCTGCACAATTCCACTCTGTACTCAAGAGAGAGGTGGGGACAAGCTTCCTGATACCGTTTACACTTGCATATTCCAGCTGAATTTCACGGACCAAATCACTTTCAGCATTTTTGAGTTAAGTATCTGAATGTCCAAACTGCTGCTGGACAGTGACATAAACCTCTAAAAACATGATTTACCTTTGGAAAGTTACTCGTTCTGCTGCACAGAAGAAAATTCTGCAAGTGCAGAATCTTATGGCCAAACATTTTGTTATCATTTTATGTTGTCTTTTCAGGCCTCTGCCAGTTGCTGCATTCTCTCACCTCTGCTTTTCTAACACACGTGCGTTTGGAGCTTTAGCACATCTTTGATCTGTCTGAAAGTCAGGGGACCATCACAAGCCCTGGGCATCTCTTACAGAGTTATTGGGACACATTCCGCTTTGTTTTTCGGTTGTTCCCACCTCTCTGCCTGCAGTCAGGCCTTGCCTATCCACCACCTGAGCTTCACCAGTCCTTCTAAACATTTTATTATTATTTCAGTGCTCTCTACCAACAAGACCTTGGCACATCTGAACCCCAGCCTCTTTTTCCCTAGGAAATGATTGAAAATAGCAGCAATTATGGAGGAGGGGAGGGGGGGAAGAGGGGAATTGTTTTGTGTTTATCATTATTATTTAGTGGATATTTTTGTAACATCTTTTAGAGATTAAGTTCAATTAGGAAACAGATGGCACCAAAATATCATCAAACGTTTCTGATGGGCAGCAAATTACTGACTTAATTATGTAAATAATTAAAATTTATGTTTACACCTGATCATCCAAATGAGGGTGAAAATACCAGTTTCAGGGTTTGTTATGAGTGCTGGCAGGGTGTCAACCTGTGAACAAGTCACTTCCTTTCTTCAGCTTCAGATGTCTCCCTTAGATCCTGGAACGGTCGAAAAAAAAAAACCCTGGAAAAGGGAAAAAAAGAAAGAATGAATGAAGATTTCTGACTAAGTTTCTGTCATGTCCGTGTTCTCCTGAGTTTAAATGGAATCCCTGTGTTGGTTGAGAGGACTTTGTTATGAGCAGGCTTTTACTGCACCTAGAGCTCAGCCCAAGGTGGTTTTGTCCACTTGGTTGTGCACAGGTGTTGTGAGGGGCAGTTTTTGCACTGAAAAGTTTAAGGCCAAATAAACAGGGTTGACACATAGCCAAAAAAAAAAGTGAGAGCAAGAGGGAGTCAGACAGTTTTATTAACTTCTGTATTACAGATGCAGAACTGAGGCACAGAAAGATAAAATGTGTGATTCTCATTTGCACTAAATTTGCTTTCCACTACTCTGACAGCATAAACGGGCCATGAAGTGGGTATATATTACATTTACACTCTCTTTTCATTTCTCCCATGATGTTAAAATGCTTCAGTGTTAGTGAATATCAGCCCCAAAATGATTTCTCTAAGATCACAGAGGAAATCGATGCCATTGAACCCAGATTTCCTCGGAGCCACTTCAGTGCCTCAGTCACACGACTTCCTGTCACCCCTCTCTGGGCAGGAGTCTTGTGTACACAGCCACAGGTTACTAAACTTGATTTAAAGATCAGCCTTTTGAGGAATATGTATGGAAACAGGAAAATTAGTCAGCTTTTCCTTATCTTCTCCTGCCTTTTCTTGTACCTGTAGATCATGGTGGCAGGAGAACAAAGAAATTAAAGAAAAAACTCTGAAGCAGAGGTAGAGATCAGTGTGGTGACCCCTAACCTCAGCTTTCATGTCTGTATATCCCAGGTTAAATTCTGTACATCCCAGGTTAATTTTTTTCCAGACAGAGATGGATCTGCCAAAATCCATCAAGAATCACTATTTGTGTTGTTCCCAGTATCCTGTTTCCTAGGGAAGATATTAGAGCTGTATTTGCCTGCAAAAACTAAAACTCCTTAGGACTTGGGTTTGCTTCATCTGTTCCAGAGGCTGGGATAGGTAAAATATCAGATAAAGCCCTGTGGGTTTGATTCTGAGCCATCTTTGAAGGTCAAAACCGGCCTTTTGTGGTTCTTTCTACTTTCTGTGTCACAGGTTCTGCAATATTAAGATTTTTATCTTAGCCCTATTTTATCAGCACTCTTCTTCCATCCCTAATTTGGAGCCAGTGGGGGTGGGGAGGGGAGAGGCGATAGAGAGGTCAGACAAATGCTTCTATTGATATCCCTGTAATAAAAAGAGCTTTACTTTCCTTTCTGCTGATAGCAGTCAAAGGAGCTTTCCTTTTGATAAAATTTACCTTGGAGCCAGAAACAACAGAAGCTGCTCTGATTTCATCTGCCCTTCTATCTGAGGAGACGTGAGCGCTTAGCAGCAATGAAAGAGGATGGAATAGGGCAAATTCCTCCCCTCCACTCAGCTGAGTGGATCCCACCTCTAATGCCTGGTGCTCAGTTTCAGTGCCTCGTCCCACCATGGAGACGGAGAAGGAAGCAGAAAACATGGATACACCTTCACACCTTAATGAACCTTCACATGGACATGCTCACACCTCGCCCTGCATGGGGCAGGTTTGTTTTGCATGAGCTCTGTAACTGTAAATTTGCTTGAAGTCATGTCCTTCAGTCACCCACAAGCAGAGGTGCTCACCTGGATCACGGTCCAAATGTGTGTTTCCTCAGGAGGACACTGGTTGGAGTGATACTGAAAGGACAACAGCCTCGTCTCTCCAATCATCCTCGCTGGATGGGGTGACATTGAGAGGATGACAATGGCCTTGTCTCCCCAGTCACCCCCAGCACTGCTCCAAAGTCAGGGAGGAGCCTGTCTTCCAGGACTCAGAGCCTTGTTATCACAAGCAGATTTTATGGTCTAGGCACTCCCCCAAACAGCCATTTATCAAATGCTGCCTGGCTCTTAATTCCTCATTTAATGTGTTAGTAACCACTTCAAAAAGGTACCTGTGCCCCATAACGCCAAAGTACTTCATCATAAAAGGTAATGATTATGATTATGGTCTGCATAAGCAAAGGCCATTGCCTGGTCTGTGCTGGCAGTGTAAAGGGATTTCCTTCCCTTCTCCCTCCACTCTAAAACCTTCTCCCGTGCCCCTACAGATGTTAGCACCGCTCAGAGCAGGTGCCATGTGTGGCTGGAACAACCCAGAGTCACAGCCCTTATTCAAGGGTGGAAATAAAACCTGTTAATTCTTTTGGAGGCTGCTTTCCCGCAAGGCCTGGGCTCTGTGCTTGTGTGGCGACACGGAGCTGGGAGCGAAAACAGGAGGATGAAGGAGGATACTCATGTCTGTGTCTGCAGGGAGTGATGCTCATCAAGGGATAGAGGGGTTGAGCTGTGATATCCAGCCAGTTTTGGGTTCTCAACTAAGGAAGTTTTAGTGGAGGAAGGCTTCAGCTCAAGCAGAGTCACCAGCAGGCAGGAAGGATCCCTGCACCACATCAGCCTTGGCAGAAAATCCTCACCATCCCTTTGTTCTGTCCAGACCTCCCCATTCCGATGCAGCCAGGACAAAGTTCATCCACCCCAAGGAATTGTCTCATCGTCACCCAGGACTGCACGCTGCTTTGGAAAGGGTGGGAAAAATTACAGCCATCAGCCTGAAAATATTCCCTTTTCCCCTATTCCTTTCTCCTGAAGCAAGGGGATAAAAGCAATATTTTTATTCTCTGTGGAAAAGAGGTCTGCAAAGCACTGCTGGAGAAGGATTCCAAGTGGCTTCCAGAGGAAATCTCTGCCAATCTACCTCACTGTCAATTAGCACAGTGGTTTAAGCAGCTCAGGGTAATATTTCTCAGCAGACGGCTGTAAATGCTCATTGTCAATATGTACAAATAAATATTTCAGGTGGAACAGACAAAGAATGGTTCATGTCTCCTCTCAAATACACTGTGGGCTTTTCTCTTCTGTTTTCTTTCTTTTATTTTTTTAAATACATGAGTATAATTCCAAGAAAGCCTGAAAAGAGAGACAGGAGCATGTAAATGGGCAAAGCAATTCTGATTTTTCCCCTGCTCTTCTGCCCTATCCAGGTTTTTCTGCATGGCAGCATTGTCCAGTGAGGAGAGCAGGAGTCAGAAGAAATGGTTTGCACTCCTGCCCTTGCAGTGTGACCTTAAGCAAGTTGCATTGACACTCTGCCTCTTTCTTTCTTCCCTTCTATACCTTCTTTCTTTGGGATCTGTTGTGGTTTCTTTTGTCTCCCTTTTTGTGAAAAGTACCATCCATATTGGATGCATTTGAAAATAAATCCATGTCTGGTGAGGATGCTGGAAGATATTGTAAGAAAAATTAGAGTTTTTAAGCCCCACATGGCCAATTGCCTCCTTACACCACTGAGCAGTGTGATTGTACAGTTTGTCCTACTAACTCAGCAGGGGGAGTTGGAGATTCTCAAATTTCCTTCCATTTTTTTTCTATTCGTTTTCAAAGGTGAAAGCAGAAGCTGGGTTTCTTTTTTCCTGTACAAATGAAAAAAAAAAAAAAAAGTTAATATCTTATTTGGTCTTATTTTCCTACACAACTGAGGATTGAAATATGCAGCCACTTCACTGGTTTTAGAATCAAAGCACTCCCTGCATTACAGAGTTGTGTGAGAGGGAATTGAAATTGCTACACGCCCATTCACCACCTAATTGATTTCTCTAACTGTAATGCAATTTTTCCCCCTGTATCTTTTGGACAAAGCATTTACAGTGATATTGTCTTGCTGTAAGCCCACACTGGCACTGTTGAGTCATTTATATTGAGAAGTTGGTTGGAAAAATGACAGCAATAACTTCATGCTGTCTGTGAGTGGGGTTCCTGAGTGAGCAAAAGGCTGATTGTAGGTGTCTGGCCTCTTCAGCTTGCCGATATTTTGAAAAATATAGGAAGTCTTCAAAAATCCCTTGGCCAATATTTTTTTTTGGAACAGAAAAGATGCCACCTCCAAGAAAGCCATGATATATGTCAGCCTTCTTTGTAGGGTTACAGCACAGCATTTTAGGACTATCGCTTGCACTTGAGGTAACTTGTGTCTCCCTAAAAATATCAAGCTTGCACAGAGATTTCCTGAGAAGCCACAACCCAGGTAACCCACGTTTTTACATAAGATGTGCAAAATCAGAGGCGGAGGTGGGGGAAAGCAGGGGAGTTTTGGGGAAGAGGGAGCAGAATGTGGGATGGGAGGGTTCAGGAGGGCAGCACTGCACTGTTTGCCAAAGCAGACTGCAGCAAATTACACATTTTTGGTTGTGTGGTGGGATTAACAGGTGACCTGCAGTAGTGCTGAAAAAATGTATTTCAAAGGTATGAGCTACTCTGGAAGAGGCTTCTGCTTATGGTTCTGACTCTGGGAACACTGTGTTACTCATTAATTCAAACCCCAACTTCTATTAATACACAACACATATGTTTCTTTCCATATTCAAGCAGATTTGTAAATGAGTTTGATAAGAAAATACCTGAGTCAGTTAAGATTTATTGGGGAGGCTGCAGAATTGCCCTGCTTTGTCGAAAGTACTTTTGCGCCTATTAGGATTTTCACCTGTATTTTTACAGCTTGCCTGAAAATAAATATGGCCTGATTTCCACCCTGGCTGTTTTCTGTGCACAGCACTGGTCTTTGACGCATACACAAGATAGTAATTAATTTGCAGTTTCATTCACTAAGAGAGACGTGCGATGGGAACGTCTCTGGGTAGATGGCAATTATGGCTTTACAGCGCACCACATTTCTAAATGGAACAAGATCTCCTTGCACAAACTATTTTCCTTAAAGATCAGAGCTGGCCCTGCCATCCCACCATCTCCTTCTCTGGAGTTTGCCTGGAAAATCTCCTGTGTGCTGGGGAGAGGAGGGTCCGTGGAACAAACAATCCGTGTCTGACTGCGCTCGCGGCATTTGTAAACAACTCACAGTGTTTGCTCAGAGGGATTTTTTTATTTTTTTTCCTGCTGTATTTCTGATGAATGCAATGAAATGTGTGGGAAATTAAGGTCTCCTAAGTACATTTTAATTTAGATGAAAAATTATACATTATTACACCATACTGGTGATTGTTCTGACATAATTGATTGGGAGGGCCATCCGCAAAGAACAGCAGGAAAGCTTGACTTTGAGGAGAATGCAGAAACACTTTTAACTGTTTAGAAGGGCGATGGAAAGCAGTGTGATGGACTGGAAAACCTGGATTTCGGGTTCCATTTTGCCATTCTTTAGGCGAATCACCTCCCTTTTCTCTGCCTCTCTTTTTCCTCAACACAATGGCAACACACAAAATGGGGTTGGGGCAAGGGCTAGGGTCAAGGCGGGGGTGGGATGTGATGCTCCTGCCACAAATAAGAGACTTACATGTTGGAAAGGGGGGTTTTTACTTCAATAATGGCACAGATTGGGGAAAAATCAGATCTCATGCAGAGCCATGACTGCCGGGCACTGTAGAGAAAACAAAACAAACAACCTGTAAGTCCCTCCATTCACCATTCCTTGGGGAGCTGGCACTGTGTTCCCAAAAATGTTCCACATAATATGTGGCAAATTATTTTCCACCCTCCTCTGGGTTTTTGGAGTTTTCATGGATGTAATTACAGTTATTTTCATCTTTCTTGGGGAGGTCATCTTCCATTGTAAAGACAGTGTGAAATGGGAGATATTACATGAAATGTTATGATTACAATAAAGCAGCTCTGCTGCTGTTAATTCCCACTCACAATGTGAGGACAGACCCCGGTATATTCTGTTTCTTAGGTTTTTAACTGTGAAATACCAGTGAATGAGAAATAAGGGTGACTGAACCCCTGCCTGCAACACCCAAATTGCCGGGATTGTGGACTGCAGTGGGCGCCCAGGAGGAAAAGTTCATCTTTGGAGTGACTGTGCATAGAAAACTCAGCTCAATAGGGAAAAGAGAGCAGGGAAGGGGAGAAGAGAGGGGAAAAACTGGGTGAAACAGCAGGAACCAGGACTTCACCTGCCCTGGCTTTCCTCCTAACTCTCAGTGTGGGCACCTCCATCCTGTTTGGTTGTCCTGGCTGCCTTTGGTAGCAGCTGGGAGGAATATCCCATCACAAACATGCTTCACCTGACCCTTTAGTCATAGGACGAGACAATCTTGAGATGAGAGGATTTTCAGCCAGCCTGCTTTGGTGCCTGGTGAGTTGGAGAGGTCTGCACTGTGGGCAGTCACCATGGGCAGAAAGCTCCAGGGATTGCTGTGGTTTATAAATTTAACATGTTGAAAACAAAATTTTCCAGAAGCATATGGGGTTTTCCTCAGTAATTTGTGATATTTTTCCAAGTTTTTTTCGCTTCTCAGTGCGGGTTAAAACCCCAAAAGAATCAATCTCCATGGGGTGGCTTGAGAGACCAGAGACATCGATGAAGAAGATATTGTTTGGAATTGCAGAGATAGAGGCAAAAGTTGAAAATAATGGCAATTTAAGATAAAGAGTTGGCTTTGGGAAGAGTTTTGGGCAAGCCATTGAGATTATTGAGAACTGCTTTCCCTGTGCTGCAGAAACACTCAGTGCTTATCCGCCTTCAGGAAAACCTGTTATCCAGAGGATGCTGTGAAATCAAAATGCTTCTCCTAAGTGTTTGTTAGGAGTCAGGGGGATATATCTCACCTCGATTTGTGCAATCCCAGGCTACAGACAGCTTTGCTTTATTCATATCCTTATGAAATTATTGCCACAAATCTTTCCTGAACTGACTTAGAGAGTGCAGGTCTTTGCCTGAATGGATTTATGCTATCTCCAGAGAACCAGCTGAGAGTTCACACCCTACATGGTCCTTGTGGGGAGGAAGAGCAGGCAGCTCTTGGAGAATGCATTTTGAAGCACTTTTGAAGAGGCCATTGCTGATTTCTGCCTAGTACAGGTTTCACCACACGCTCGATGGGGCTCAAAGCCCTTGAGTCTAAAGGCAGCAGTAGCAATACCTGAGTGAAAATGTCCCATCTTGACACAAAGTGATGGGGTTTTCTCTGTGCTGTCAATAAAAACGGCCGGCAAAAAGGCTGTGTGCGTCTTACACCATCAGAAGGCTTCAGAGATCTTTATCTGATGCACAGGATGTGAGCTGCTTGCTTCTCCCTGGGCTAAATGTCATTCCCAGGAGAACAAGTGCTCTGCCTCCCCTCTGCATTTCAGAGCTCAGCGTGTGTATAACGATTATTTCTGCTCAGGGTTTTATTTCAAGTGTCCTTAGGCTCTCCTCATCAACATTAGTCTCCTAAACCTTTTCACATACGAGTTCCTACGACCTGCTTCTCTGTTCCCCCACCCCATTTTGATCTTCTTTTATGTTTTTAATATATATGTGTATAATAAAGCACTGAACCCAAACTGAACACCTTCTTCCAATTAAGGCCCTACCAGAGCACAGCTGAGTGGAATAATTGCCTCACTTGTTTTACACAGAATATTCTATTAGTGGTTTGATCTGGGACTCAACATTCACCCAGAATATTTGGTATTTTCTTTTTTTTTTTTTCTTTTTAGCCCTCAGCAGCACATGAAAAGACAGGTGTAGACTCTGCCAGGCCAGCCCTGAGATTCCAACAAGCTGTTGGTAACAAGCGGCGCCGCTTCTCTGTTTCATCTTTTCCATTCCTCTTGCATTTGGAAGGATTTTGCATCTGCCTTTTTTTTTTTTTTTTTTTTTTTTTTTTTTTGTTACCTTGACATCTTTATACTCATGGAAAGTGTATTTTTTTTTCCTTGAGCCTTCCACTTAGTTGCACCCTGTGTAATGCAGTGCACAGGATGAAAGCCGTTATCTGATTTGAGTTTAATGTTCAAAAGTCCTCAAGCTGGTTTATCTAAAGATCCTCTCTGTATAATTGTATACTTAGAATTCAGCTGCAGTGTAACAGGGCAAGAGCCCTGTGTTCTGTCTGGAATTACAGAAAAGATACTGTTTATTTTTAAGCAAATAGGAATGGGAAAAAGGGGAGGAAATTGCCAACACAAGAAAATGTATTCAGCCGAGTTTTAGGAAAACCTACCCCAGGGTTTGATGTATTCTGGAATTAGATTGGATTTAAAGGCAGTGAATGGGAGAAAAATCAGCTGTCTGGAGAGATGAGGATTAAAATTCAAAAGTGAGAGAAAGACTTGAGGCAGCTCTAATCAAGGAATCAACCCTTTTGCGCCAGGTCTTGTACAGAAATGTCATACAAAGTTTGTAAGTGATTCTGGGATTTGAATCCAGCTCCTGCATGCATTTCCCTTTACATGCATTTTCATTGACTTTATTAATATAATGAAAGCAAATTACTTAAATGAGAAAATGAGTTACCTGATTGCAGATAATTTAAGTCAATCGGCTCCTAACTGGAAGTTGTGGTTTAACCCCAGCTCAGCCCTGCTCACCCTGTGCTGGATGGGAGAGAGGGCTGGGAGGGGGAAAGGGAGGAATCTCGCTTGTGGTTGAGATACAGAGAGTTTAACAGCGAGAGCAAAAGCAAAACAAGGAATTCACTCCCCGCTTGCCTCCAGGAGGGCTCAGCCGTGCTCAGAACAGCAGGGCTGTCCCCCAGAACTGTGGGAGCAGATGGGCTCAGCTGTCCCAGCTGTGCACACCCAGTCCCTGCCCTGCTGCAGGGAGGAGCAGAGAACACCTTGGCACCCTCAGCACTGCCCAGCAAAAACACCCCCGTGTTTCCAGCCATGCCTCCAGCACAAATCCAAAACACAGCCCTGCACCGGCTTCTGTGGGAAGAAAATTAACTCTAGCCCAGCCAAAGCCAGCAGGCAGAAGTGTCCCCGAGGTCCTCCAGGATCTGTTAATGTGATCTTCACATCTGAGACGGAATATATTGCTGGTATGAAAAGTATTTACAGCCTCCAGCTCCAATGTGCAGTGAAAACATGGCAGAAAAGTAAAACAAATAAATCATAGAGACAAAGAAAGAGGAGAAAGGAAGCTTGACTATGTCATTTTATTGGGGGAATAGGAACACAGGGAGATTAATGGTTTCATTTGAAGTTACAGCACAGTCTGTGACAGGATCAAGATCAGAATCCAGGTCTTTTGTTGAAAATTGGATTTTTGATGAAAAACTTCATGCACTTTCTAAAATTAGGAAATTTTCACCTTGCCTCAGCCAGGAGCACCTTCCAAGGGAGGTGAGAACCTGGAGGCAGAGAGAAGAGGTCTCTGAACTTCCATCAGTTTCTGTCTGGACTCATTCTGGCTTTGAATTCAGTGGCTTGCTGAGAAAGCTGATGTTCAGCAGTCAAGGAAGGGTGCCAGGACAGGAGGTACCTCACGGAATTTTTGTTAAAGATGTAATACGTAAAAATGCTGTGAAATTTTATGCATTTTCACTAGAAAATATCAACCCTTGTTAAAATGATACTTAAAAAAGTTCTGAGATTTAGCATTCTCATTGATGCAGATCACTTCTCCTATAAAACTGTGAAACTCCCTTAATTTCACACCTGTCAATGCTAAACCACCATCTTGTGAAGATTTTACCAGAGGAAAAAAAAAAAAAAAAAGAATTCAATAAAGCTTTTGCAGCATTTCTCAAGCAATATTGAAATGTCCTGGGGTATGATTAAGGGAAAAAAACCCAAAAAACAAAAATAGAAAAAACAAACAAACAAACAAGCAAACAAAAAACAACAAAAAACCAAACCCACTTTCATGACATTTTGGTGGGAAATATATATTCAACTCTGCTCACAGAATTCCTGAAAGGAAATTAATTCCACATAAAATGGCATCCTCCTTAGACTAAGTAATGAGAACAAGTGCATGCTGCAGAAAGACTGAAATTACAATCAGAGTTAGTGTGGGTTTGATAGGCTGTCCCTGCTCCTCTGTTACGGGGAGAGGATAAAGAAGAAGGGATGGAAGAGGCCACAGGAACTCCTGCGCGGTTCATGAACCTTCACCCTCCCTGTGATGGCAGAAAAAATGGACACACACAGAATCACAGGGTCTTTGGGTTTGGAAAAGATCTCCAGGTTCCTCAAGTGCAGCCTTTGGCTGAGCGCCCCAACAGCTGCTGAGCCCTGAGCTCTGAGTGCAGTGTCCACTCCTTTGGACACCCCCAGGGCTGGGGACTCCACCACTTCCCTGAGCAGCCCTTTTCAAGCTGAACTACACTTCCAGGGGAGAAATTCTTCCTGAAACCTAACCTGAACTTCCCATGGCACAGCTTGAGGGTGTTTCCTCTTGTCCTGTCACCCGGGAGAAGAGACCAAGGCCCTCCTCACCACAGTGTCCTGTCAGGGAAAGCAGAGAGCAGTGAGATCTCCCAGGAGATATCTCTACTCCAGAGTTAACCACCCCAGTACCTTCAGCTGTTCTCATAGGATTTGTGGTCCAGCTCTTCATAGGATTTTTGTTCCAGACCCCTCCTCAGCCCCGTCGCCCTTCTCAGGACACACTGCAACCCTCCAGTGCTCTTCTTTTCGGGACGGTTGCTCCAATCCCTCATCTGGCACAGCAGCCCGCAACCAAAGGGCACAGACTTGTGGGCAAGATGGGATCAGGGCTTAGGGAGTGATTATAAAATGGTGATTACAAAGGTGTGTGCTGAGCTGGGCCCCAGGAAGGAGAGCCAGCAGGGGATGCTGAGCTGCTCCCAGCCCAGCCGAGCTGGTACCCTGTGGATGCTGACAGTGGTCAAAGGGAAATTTTTAGGCATCAGGCAGCAGCAAGAGCCTGTGAGAAAGCAAGTCAGATAGACTTTCCCAGGCATTGCTCTGGAGGAAGACATTCCAAACTATTTCTAATCCCTGCACCTGCTGTTTTTGCAACTTGTTTACTTGCAAAGATATTTACAAAGAGGCGTCGGCCTGAATGACCAATCATGTCCAATTGTACTGAAACGCTGTATAAAAAGGATGTGTCTTTTAATAAACATTGCTATAAATGCCCTCCAAGAAGTTTTGGAGTATTATATCATTATTCCAGCCATCCTGAATACAAAAATGATAATACCCAGTCACCAGGTCGCTGCGTGGGGACAAGCTCCAGCAGAACTTCAGAGCAAGGCTTGAGCCCACCCTGGTGCCTTGGAGTGGCTACCTAGAAGAGAGGCTAGAGCAGAATAAGAGAATAAAGCGGGTATTTATTAAAGGCCTTCAGTAGATGCACCTTGGGCAGTGCAAAAGACCCCCAGAGGCTACACCCAAGCTGTTTTTCAGACAATTATAAATTTGGTCCATTTGCATATTAGAGGTTAATTCTCCAGTTACAGCTTCAGGCAATGGAGTTGTATACCTTCATTTTGCTCCTCCTAATTCACTTTAGTTTATACTTTTGGGCTCTGAGGCTTTGGTGTGTCTTTGGATCACAGGCCCAGAGGGGTTGTTGTGTCGGACCAAAATGTGCAGGCAGTTAACTGCACTTTATATGGAGTTTAGAGTTATGCACTAGTGCAGTACAGGGTTTGAAAAATATGAAAGCTAAAATCCTAAGGCATCAACCCCTGTGAATGCTGAGACATCCCTGCCACCAAACCCCACGAAGCACGCTCCCATCTGTATTTCCCTGCCTTGCTGTGCATCCCTGCTGCAGAAAAACCCTGTGCACGAGCACCCAGTGCACAGCAGCGCCCACCCTGAGAGGATTGTTCTCACACAATATTTGCTGTGTTGTTTTGCTGTCCTGTTTCTGGTTGTTTTTTTTTTTTTTTTTTTTTTTTTGTTTTGCTTTGTTTTGCTTTGTTTTGTTTTGTTTTGTTTTTTTTTCTTTTCTTTTCCCCCTGCAGAAATCACTTGGCTGCTGAAAAGTCACCGGAGTTTTTCCTCCACTTCCCTCTTGCAGCAGCAAGGGCACAGTGATGCCGATGGAAAATTGCTTTGGTACCTTGAACTGTAAATGATGCTGTTTTCATGATTCATCAGATCCGTCTGAAGCAGAGGTGGCGTGTCAGGGAGGCTAGGCAAAGTTTAGAACATAATAGGGCCCAAGAGGTGAGAGACTTGTCTTTCATTGCAGTGGTGCACCTTTGAAGTGACTGCTGGAAATAATTAGGTTCCTTGATTTCCATTGCCATTTGGTGCTCTTCACACTAATCAGAGGAACAGCACATTTGCATCAACTGGAGGGAATAAAAGTATTTTTTATTAGAGTGAGCCCATAACAAAGAGAGAAGTCTCTTGGCTTCGGAATTCGTTGTCCCTGCCGTTCTACAGCGCACTTCATGTCTGGCCAAAAATGAGGTGAAAAAAAATATTTAATATTTATTAAAGAGCCTCAGATCTTTATAATCTTTAAACTTTGGTCCTGCTAAATATTCCAAACTCTTTTTATTTATTAATAAATGTTTCAGTCTTTTCCAAAGCCTGAATGAAGTTCTCAGGTCACACAGCCTGGGAGATGATTCACAGAGGGGAAATTGAATAAAATCTGATTTCTAATCACTTTGTAGAATTTTTTCAGGACTTTAGGGGTCCTGTGTTTAAAGAAGGTGGTGCGAGTTGTGATGTCTGACCTTTCCCATCCAAACTCAGCATTAATTTATAGTTCTTTTATGATCCTGAGCACATCAGCTTCACCCCTCTGTATCTCATTTTATCTATATGTAAAATTAGAAGTGTAAAAATATGACCCTATTCTACAAAGGTGTAACAGGTCTTAATAAATTCCTGATATTAAACTGCTGTGAAGGCTTTGCTTTATGAAATGCAGGGAGTGTTTTCAAAAGAGCTCAGCTCCTATTTAGACACCTCTGCAAGAACCTGGGGCACTGAGGAGGTTTTATGTCCTGAATCTTTGCAAATACGTGGTTATGAGAACCTCGGTGTTCTCTGTGGGACCCTGAGCTCTTAAAGCAACCCAGGTTTTACTTAGATGCTAAAATTGAATGAAAGATTTTTGCAAGGGGGTTCTGCTGCCCATCCAGGTCTCCTTCTCCTTCATCACACTTTGGTGTTGCTCTGAATATGGATTGAGGAAAAAAAAAGCCCATATTCTGTGGACACAGATATTTAATGATGGAAATCTAGGGCAGCTCCACTGGAATTCATGTTTTCTGCAAATTTTTGTTGAACTAATGGAGGAGGTCTCTACCTTCACTTGTTTTACAAGGTGGAGGAAACTCTTCCCATGATCTCTAAGTGTGTGTTGCAGGATGAAGGGGGGAAAGCAGAGGGGTTAAAGCTCAGAGCTTTAGAAACACTCAAGAATATGAAGAATACAAGATAAAATGTTATTTTTTCAGGAGGCCAATATAAGAGGATGCTTTAAACCAAGAAATACTGTGTCAACATGTTGTATGACCTATGACAAGTGTGATTTTGCCCTTGTAGAACCGTGAGGCACATGAGCATGGAGCAGACTCAAAACAGAACCAAACACGGCACTGTTTGAACATGAGATTCATCTCCCCTTCCTTTACTGATGTAAAAATTTGCTGTTTCACCTCACCCAGCTTCCTCAGCTTCCTCAATAGCCTAGGGAGGGGAGGCAGTTCTCTGGGAGAGGTTTATAAAGCAGGATGAGCAACACTTTAGAGATGTCTATCCATCTTTATGTTAATAATAAAACGAGCCTGGAAGCTACCTTTAGCAATTCACATAAATTCAGATTACTGAGGTGAAACACGTTGCATGTTAACTGTAGCAATTGTCATCCTGGGGACAGGCAGAATTACAGCAGCTGCTGTCACCAAATCCGTGTACTACAACTTGCTCTGAGTGGCCGAGCTTTAAGTTCATTTAAACCTTATTCTGTGATGTTTCTTTAAAAAAATATATAAAAAAAATTTAAAAGCCCTTTCTGTGTCCACAGTTAATTTCTTATCAGGTTTAGAGGTAATTGTCTCATCTCCAGACCAATTAAGTGCAGTGATGGCTGGAGGGGAGCCTGTTTGGCTGCCTGAAATCCCCTACTTGTGACTTAAGATGTCTCCTTGCAAATTCAACTGCATCCAGAGCTGACCCAAAGATAATGCATCACTCACAGCTCCCACTCTCCTGGTGCAGATGGGCTTCAGGGAGAATAAGTTCAGCCCAGACTGGGGTCATTTTTCAGTGTTTCCTTGTGGGAATTCAGAGTATTTTTGTTTTTGAGGAAGGGAATCTCTGTGCAGAGTCTGCTGCTTTCTGCTTGCGATGAAGATGTGCTCGAGTGTGAATTTCTGTGCTCTTCAGGCTGCTCTTCACAACTTGTTAATTCTTCATGGGAGCCACACATCCTCTCCCAAATCCTCTAAGGAACAAGTGTGCCTTGCCCCAAGAGCCACATTGGAAGAACAGTTAATTCACTTCAGAAATCAATCCAGAGTAATAATAATAATAATAATAATAATAATAATAATAATTATTCAAGAGGGGAAAATCCTACACAAAACACAAGCTCTCCTTTTCCCGTGCTGAGAGTGAAGAAAAGGGCATTGCTCCAAACCTTATTTCACAGAGATTTGCTTTACTTCTATCCCGAGCTGCCAGACTCACGCAGTGCCACTGAAATTTCAGGAGCATTGAAGTTGTTGTTGGTGAACTGCATGGGGCTGTCTTAAAAACCAGGTCCATTCCCTGAGCAGCCTGAGGCAGGGAGGAAGCCCTCTCCTGCTTTTTTTTTTTTTTTTTTTCCTCTCTCTGAAGGCAGGGGGAAAAAAAAACAAACAAAAAACAAAAAACACCTTAAGTGAAAAGAGAACAAAGCCCATATGAAGGTGCCTCTGCATTTTTGTTTGGAAACAAAGCATTTGTAAAGTTTTGCTTTAGATCCTTTAGATCATAGTTTTATATATATATATATATATATATATATATGTATATATGTATATATGTATATACGTATATGTGTGTGTGTGTGTGTGTGTGTATATATATATTTATATTTATATTTATATTTATATTTATTTTTTTTTTACAACTTTTTAAATGCAGCGCAGGTAGCTAAATTCAAAGGCACAGTGGGAAAGGGCCATGAATCCTAGGGGTTGCAGTTTCCAGTAAACATTTCTTTTCCTGCCTTCAGTGGAAGGATTCCATGGCAGGATTTAACCTGGGGGTTCCTCACTGGCAATCAAGACCTTTTGGTCTCTGCAAGGCAATTCCTCAATGTTTTACCCTTTGGAAATGAAGAGGGGAGAACAGAATGACTTTCTTAATTACGCAGGCAAATCCTCATGACATGGGCAGGTGCTGGGATGTTTCTTTAGAACACCTGCAGGATGTCTTCAGTAGATTTATGAGTTACAAACCTGACTTTCAGCCGTTAAGGAATGCAGTTTGCTTCATCAAGGCGGATGATTCCCTTATCCCAGGGAATCTCATTTTCTTACAAGCGGATTTTTCTCTTTACAGGTTATGGTTTTTTGCTTTAAGACAAATTGTTGAAGACTGTTACATATCCCAGGGGAGAAAGGCATTGTCAAAATGGGCTGAAAATCATTCCGAGATTCTCAGTGTCTCCATCAGACTCTAAACCCATCCCAGGTAACAGTAAACTGTGGTTGACAGTGAAAGAGATTTTGACCCCTTGTGAATAGAAGGTGAGTTTCTATTTCCTCTGTTAGAATCGTGGAATCCCAGAATGGTTTGGGTTGGGAGAGACCTTAAGGATCATCCAGTTCCAACTCCCTGCCATGACAGGGACATCTTCCACTGTCCCAGGCTGCTCCAAGCCCCAATGTCCATCCTGGCCTTGGACACTGCCAGGGATCCAGGGGCAGCCACAGCTGCTCTGGGCACCCTGTGCCAGGGCTCCCCACCCTCACAGACATCAATTCCTTCTCTCTATCCAACCTAAACACTCCCTCTGTCAGTCTGAAGCTGCTTCTGTGAGGTCTCCACACAACCCTCTCTTCTCCAGGGCTGAACAGCCCCAGCTTACTCAGCCTGTCCGTGCAGATGATTTAGTACTGGTTTTAAAAGACAGAGGCTCAAAAAATGAGGTTCTGACCCAACCCTTTGCCAAGCTCAGCTGTCTGAACAAGCCAGGGTCTATGGACACACGCTGGTGTGGGAGTTTTGGGCTAAATGCTCTGCTCCTTTGTGATACTGAAGGTGCTCCAATGTGGTTTGGATGTGGGATCTCTCCAGTTTTAGTGAAATAGAAGAGACAAAAACAAATCTCTGGCCACCACTGAAGGACCTAAGGCTCTTTTCTGCCTCTCAACTATTTTGGGGGGAAATTTGGACCCAAGCTGTTGCATATAGTTTCCATACATTCCAAAATGAGAGAACGCAGTTGTCTGTAAATGATGTGGGGTACATAAGGGCAGCAAGGAGATTGTGCAGAGTGCTTTCCTCGAGGAGAACAGGGGCTCACTCACTCCTGTGACCTCCCTGGGGTTTCACAGCTGAGGTTTCCCCACTCTCCAGGGCTGTGAGAGCGTCTAGCATGGAGCATGCAGAGCTGAAACACAGTGGGCTCCTTTAGCCAGAAACGTGGCCAGCTGAACTCTGAATGTGACCTGTGTGTCCTCCTCCCCTCAGCTCTGAATTTCATCCTCAAATCTCCTCCGTGGGAATGAGCAGCGCTACTGCCACTGCTTCCCGGTGGGGAATGGAGACGTGGAGACACTGCTTGCCTTGTCTAAAATCCTAATTGTGGCTCGAGGGGCACTGGAGGCGGGCAGCAGCTGAAGAAGGAATTGATCACAAGGCTTCTGATAGCACCCTGATGGTTAGAATAGCTGGCTTTATCTGCAAATAGGTGTAATTCCATTCTTTTTACCCAGCTTTTTGTCTGCCTTGCCTTCTGAGACAGCAGGCTCCTTTGAAGAGGCACCATCTGATATTTTATATAGCACTTAGCAAAATATAGCCCCAATCTCACTGAGCCTCTGGGCATTACCATAATCAGTGCATTAGGGGTCATTTTTTCAGGCAGAGATTTGAAAATAACTTTGAGGAGTCTCTTCTAATGAAAGTTTTTTTTGTTTGCTGCTCTCTGGAGAGGAGATGGAGAGGGGGATTTCTGTTCTCTCCCTCTCTCCCTCACAGAGCTGCACATCTATATTAAATCTTGAAGAAGATGTAAGTCCCCAGCTCCCCCAAAAGAAGTGGAGCATTCTGGGTGTTTTGGAGGAGAAAAAAAAAATAAATAATGTTTTGAAAGAGCCAAGATATTTAGCTTTGAAAATTAGCTACTCAGCAGGCCAGCATTAAAATTAATTTAATGGAGTGTAAATTAACATACTTGACACTTTTTTGATCATTTTTCATAGACAGTGCTGACCGATGGAAATAAAAGCTTTCTCTCCCATGAGATCAGGACAAGAAAAATCACAAATTTGCCATTCCCACCCCATGGGGTCCTTTCTCTTCAGGAGTCAAAGCAGTTCATCGAGTGTAAGCCTTTAAATATTAAGCATTGGAATTTGCTTTTGCATATGATAAACTGATGGTTTAGTGAGGGACTTGGCAGTGATGCTTAATGGATGGACTTGATCTTAGAGGGCTTTTACAACCTAAATGATCCTGTGATTCTGTGACTCTAAAAAAAAAAAAAAGAAGTTTCATTCACTAACAATGAAATGTGTAAAAAATTTCCCTTTCAAATAATCTGTGAAAGTTAATTAAGCTCACTCTGAGTTTATGGCAAGGATTCTCCAAAAAGTACAGGGGGATATTTATAACCTTGCCCAAAAATGTCACATAGTGAAACTTTTGATATGTTGATAAGTGATAAGAATGTCATTTGAGGTTTATTTTTTTTAATAATAATTTAATTGTCATTGTAAAATGCCTCGTAGTTGGGACAGATTAAATTACCACAAAACCCATTACTGAAATTCATAACCCCCCATAAATGTAAAGTGTTTGCTGCTGTGCCATAAATAACCACTCTCATTCCAGGAAAATGAGGTGCAGGAAATAAATTAACAAAATCCAAACACACAGGACATTAGGTTACAACAATTTGTTGTAGAGGAGGCTGATGGGAGCACAGCAGAGCCCAGAGGAGAGGCAAATTCAATGTTTAATTATGGCCTCAGCAAATCATGCCCCCTCTGTGTGCTTTGCCATATTGACATGTTTCAAAGATTATTTCACAGTCCAGTTCAATAGCTCTGGTAAAGCATGTGCATTTCAGATGTCATTATACTTGAAAAGGTCTGAAGAGCCCAATATTTCTCCAAAGATGTGGAGGATCCACTCATGGTTAAATGAAAGGAGGTAAATCAATTTTTGTTAGTCTCACTCAAAAGGCTCTGGATCTCATTTTCCATCCTTTGCACCCTTGGTGATCAGTTCACCTCGTGTTTTGTGGAAGAGAAAACACAATGAATATTTCAGAACTTTCCATCAGCTGAAATGGCCACAACAAGGCTCTGACCTCTGGCAAGTCTTGGACTTTTAGCTGGAGCACGGCATCAGCCTGGAAAAGGATCCAGGCTGCAATAATTCCTCTTGGAAAGAAGATGGGAAGGCTGGGAGGGACATAGCTGGTGGGAAAGGGAGATTTTAAATAACTTAATTGTGATACAGAAATGGCATCTGTAGTCAACATATTGAACTGATAAACAATGCAGCTGCTACAGATTTCACACAGAGAAGTAAATGCCATGGCCATATGCAATTCATTACCTGGGATAATTGGGGAATTATGGAAAAAAAAAAAAAAAAAAGAAAAAAAAAAGAAAGAAATTGTAGGAAAAGGGGATAAATTGGATGGCCAGAGAGAATCTGTGTCTGTGAGCTGCACATCTGGCCGGTCCCAGACCGCACAAGGGACCCCCAGCTCTCACTTCTGGCCAAGACAAGAAGGTACCACCAGCCCCTTTCCTGATCCAGGGTAATGCACTGGGCACTGGTGATAGCTTATTAATGTTTTCTGGGGACAAAATAACCAGCACATACACACACACAAAAAAAAGAGAGACAAGAAAATGATGGGAAATTAATTTTCAAATGCTGGTTCTGGGTGCGTACCCTCACCCCAGTTTTCCAGGTCCCTCTCTGTTCACCTGAAGTGAAATCCCACCATTTCAGAGCAACATTTGGCCTCTCTACACGAACATTTTGATTACAATGCATCCCCTAAAAGGCAGCTGGTCCCTGGTTTTGAAGCTGGAACAGGTTCCAGAGCTGATTACAGGCACTGAAGGCACTTTGGAGGGTGGAGGGGTTCGGGGATGGAAGATTTCTGCTCTGCAGCCAATTACCACCTGAACTCACCAAGATGGTCTCCCTCATACATTTAACAAAAGCAGCAGGAACCCACCTCGAAGGCACTCCAGATACACTCCTGCAGACATGAAACAAAACTAAAGACTCCTTATTAATTGGTTGGAAACCCAGCGACAGCTGCTGAAAAATAAAAAAGTTACGAAAACTCTCAGCTTTTCAATAGGGTTTCATGTTAGTACTGTAAATGATTGTAAATGTCACTTTAAAAGAGAATACGGAATAGAAACCTAATAAAGCAGCACAGCTCTGCAGGGGTGGTGAGTAAATTGAGGGAATATATGATTAGATTTCAAATGCTGCTCTTTAATTTGTATGCTCTCACTTATTTCCCCCCCCGCCCCTCCCCACGCTTTTCTCATCTATTGTATCTGCTGGCACACAGTGAATTTTGCAGTTATACCTAAAAGGTCTCTCTCTTTGCTGGATGATAATCCACATTACCTTGGACCCATGTGGTGATGGCTTCCTCCAGCCTGTGCTGCAGCAGCATTTGGGGAGTCGTGAGCAGCACGGATCCCCTCTCAGGGAGCTGTGCCTGTGACACCAGCAATGGGATCATGGTCACCCCCAAGCCCCTCATGAGCTGGAAATAAATGAAGGATTGCACCAAACAGCCTTGTGTCACATCCCAGGTGGAAAGACAGAGCCTCCTTTTGGCTCCCTCTGGATTGAGTAAACTGCGAGCTCTCAGGGGGAACCGTGCTGGCAGACACCTGCAGCCCCAGGAACAGGTGTTTTTGGATTAAATCAAAGGGTTTTGGTGAAATGGAATGGAGGGACTTGGTGAAAGCTCCCATGTGTTGTTTCTAACTTGCAGTGCATGTACCCAGCGAGTCAGGAGTTGGAGTCCATTCCAACCCTGGATATTCTATGAATTCCTGGTTGTAATGGTACCAGGAACCAGGACAGCCTGCAGCTCCTGTCCACAGTGACCCAGCTGCACAGGCTCAGGAGATCCCCTGGTCTCTTTTCCTGACCATCAGAACTTGCCAGTGATTTGGGACCTGCTGGGATAACAGAGCAAAAATAGAACTGCAAGGCACAACCCTTGGTACAGGTAAATTTTCCTGCTTTTAAAAGCTCACGTCCTGGCAGAAAGCTCTGCTCTGAGTTAGGAACAGCCCCTGTGTAGCAGAGATAATGGTCTGAAATCTCTGTGGCCTTTATCTACTTCTCTTTCCCTCAGTGAAGTGCTGCTGTGGACTGGCTGCGCCTGCAGACTGGTCACATCTGAGCTGATGGGGCTCTTATCTTCCTTCCCTGAGCTTTGGCCAGACTTGCAGAAGAAACATGCTCAAAGGCTCTTCTGTCTCAGCCAGAGAGTTATCCTGGCATTGCTGCGCCTTTGCTGCTCTCTTCTCAGGTGGTATCAGTCATGTTCTTGCGGTTTGAAGGCAGAAACGAGCTCCTTCATCCTTACACGTATTATTCCTTGAGTTGAGCAAAGATTGACCCCTCTGTGTCCTTTCTGTTCCCCTGCTGCTTAAGAGACTGGCAGGAAGTGATGGACTCTGTGCTTTGCTCTTGGAGATCTGAGGGCTGGTCGTGGCGTGTCTGTCAGCCCGAGCCCTCACTGCTCAGAGAAGAATGCTGACAGCAACAAGCTTGTGTTCCTCAGTTCCCCAGCCTGTAACATTTCCAACACTTCCAAACCCGTCCCTTCCAGGAAGCAGTGGGACAGTGGAGGCGAGGCTAGGCAAAGGGAGGATTTTAGCAGTATTTCATTACTCCTTACTAATTTCTGCAGGCAGCACAAAGCAGTGAAGCAGCCATGAAGAGCTCAAAATCGGGAGTCTGGAGGAGCTAAAGGTTCATCCTGACAGGTGGAAAAGCAAACACAGGAGAAGGGAGCTCCCATTAGCAAAATACCCAGCCTGAATGAGGCAAGCACTCCCTCCCTGCAGGGCAGTGCCTCTGAACATGACCATGTGGGATTTTAGCTTCAGTGTTTGTTCCTCTTGCTGTCTGCAGTGCCTTGGGACACATAAGAGTGACAAGCAGCATAAATTAATGAAGCTCAGGCTCTGTTCTGCTCGAGTGAGAGAACGGCTGGGAACAGGGAAGGGGACTGCTGCTGCAATGCAAAGTTTGGCCCCATGACACATCGGTTTTGCCTTGTCAGGCTGCTCTAAGAGCTGTGATAAGACAGTGATTCAGCTGAGGAAAGATGAGGCTGACACTTTCCTTATGTCCTTACTCACATAAAGGAAGTCAGAGTTATTGGACACTGCCAGAGGATCTGGTTCTGTCCAGACATAACCAAAATTGTTAAAGTGGCCAGATCCTTGCTAAAACACTTCCTGTGGGTGCTGCACCTTCTTCCCCCAATGGTTTGTGGATTGGGTGGTGTAGCCATTTGGCCATGACTCACTGTCTCAGTTGCCAAGCTAAATTTATAGCAAATGAGAAAAGGTCAGGACTTTCAGCAGAAACAGACTGAAGGGAAAACTTCTAATGAGTTTTTCTTGGAGATCATCAAACTGCGAAAGGAAACCTCCCCAAAAAATCAACCATAAAGGCAAAACTTGGCTTTCCTTTGATGTTTTCCTCTCCACATTCATTTTGAGCAGTACCAAAAATCTGAAAGGGAAGATCACAGGGATGACAATATTCTTCTCCTCTTCCCTCCCATCTCAAAGGATGGAGATGCCTTTGAAGGATGCCTGAACCCTTGCAGGAGTTTTTAGAGAACACAGCATTGGGCAAAAGTGTAAATACCTGCCCAGCTTGGCACTGTGATGGCAGAGAAGGTCTTTGGGCAGTCTCCGTGTTTTATGTGCACAGAGAATCCCCTGGAGCCCCAGGAGATCCTCCTTGATGATTCTCTGGTGAAATTGTGTGGCACCAGAGTGCCTGGGTCATCTTTTATTCCTCTTGATTTATTTAAATTTTCTAACCCTGGCCAGGAAGAATCACAGTTATGTTGTGAAAAAAAGTCACAGCCTCTAATTCACCCCTTCCAACATTCCTGGGGCAATTTTCTCCCACACTGAAGATGATCTCTGCCCCCTTCTCCCCCAGCTGTTTTGTCCAAGGGCTGGACACTCCTTCTCTTGTCTCCTTTTCCTTTCACTGCTCTCCAAAACTCGTCAATCAACCCCAATTGTTGCAACAGCCAGTGGGAAGCCTCTAACCTTGGTGTCATTGAGTTGAATAATGCAAATATTAATGAGTGGAAAACTCATTAGGAGCATTCTCACTGGCAATCCACCTCTGCTGTAATACCAGGTGGCTCCTGCTACAAACAAGGAGAAAAATGAGGGAGATTTTAATTCTGGCTCCACTGGAAAACTTACATCAGCTCCACAGCCTAGGGACTGTGTCATCCGTGTGACCGTATTTTGAAGAGTGATGCTCTGCTTGCATGTTCCAGACAATATGTTTTGAAACTTATTAATCAGGAAATGTCCAATCTCTTTATGCTGAAGCATCTGTAAAACAATTACTTCAAGGCTAAATGAGGTCCACTGAAGAATCACTTGATTAAAGTGAGAATTTGCAATAAATAAATACATCAAATATTTCATTATTGATGCTCCAGGGGGAAAACAACTCTGATTAAGTCAAAGAAGGGGAAAAATATTTAAATTTGAGTAAGTATGATGGACTGGCTACTGTGTTGGTGTGAATCAACATAGCTCAAATAAATTCCCTGGCTCTGTGAGAGCTTGAGTGAGCTGAGCATCAGATGGAGTGTGTCACTTCTCAGTGGGGATATGATCTTAAAGGAACTGGGAGGAAAATTCTTGTGTGCCATCCATTGCCCTGACATTTCCTTGCGTGTTCTTTTTTGGAGAATCCCTCCACGTTCCTCTTGTTCAGGTGGGCGTTGCTATATTATGTGAGATTTTGTGAGATGTTTGCAGCTCTGTAACTGAGTTCTCACAGTTTGTACTGTAAACAATCGTGTTTTCCACATTCCTCTCTGATGGGAGTCAGCTGATTGACTTCTAACCTGCCCAGTGGGATGGAGAGGTGCTAACCTTGTTCTCCAACCCCTGGTCATTGCTCAGAATCTATATAAGCCAGGTCTTTATAAACAATAAAGTTCTTCTTCTTTTCTTCAGCCTTCTTTGTGGAGTCAGATTCTGTGAGTATCTTTTTGTGTCCTCTAGCGACAGGTGGGTACCTTTAATCCAGGGCTCAGGAGGGTCAGAGGTACCACAAGATCCCTGGGAATCCTAATGGACAGTCGGGAAATGCCATTTCTTGGAAGCTGATGCCCAGGTGCCGTGGATCCTGCAGAACAGCAGAAGGATGTTCAATTTTTATTAACACTGTAAGGAAGAGATAAGGAGAAATCACAAAGCACAAACATTTATTTAAGTGAGGAGTTGGGGTGGATACTGTAAACACAAAAAAAGCCAGAACATTTCACAAGATGAAAGGTCTCAATTTCCAACCTTGGAAGTTTTAGGTCTCTGAATCCCAGTTCAGGGACCAAACACATTGTTGCTCAAATAACACAACACCAGTGTTGAGCACCCACATTCTCCCTTTCTGGTCGTTGTCCTGCTTCTCACACACATGGAATTCAGTGTGACACACAGATGGAATTCAGAGTTCTACAGCATCAGAGAGAGGCAGCACTCACAGCGTTTAATGGTTTGCCTGTATTCTGAAAAAAAAAAAAGTAAAGGAGTCGCACTGTCTCTGCACTTCTTGGTTGCCTTCTGACTCTGTCTGCTTTTGGGGACAAGGACTGGGTCTTACAAGATTTTGTGTTGTGTCTGGCACAGTGGGGTCTCAATCTTGATTGGAACCTCTTGTCACAGGGCACAGCAGAAGCAGCAAAAATACAGGTAGGAAAAATTGGGGGGATGTGATTACAGGATATAACAGCACAGGGAATCCTGGTGCCAGGCAGCAGGACATCTGTGGCTTGGGAGAGCAGCACTTTCAGGCTGTATTTCTGCAGTCAGCAAATCTAGGATCTGTTTTTTTACCTTTCCTTGTTGTAGAAATGCATCATTGTCCAAAAAATTGTGCTAAATCAAAGTCTTGGGCCTTCCGACAGCAATAGTACTGCATAAAAGAAAAGACAAGTGTATCTTAAGTCATTAAGTGTATGAAAATCAGGCAGTGTTCACAGCTACCAATAAAAAACCCACAAAACATCACAAGAGCGTTTCAATGCCTGAATAAATTCAGCTTTTCATTTCACACAGAGCTAACCTCAAAGTGGCCGAATACCCACATACTTATTAAGACAGGGTTTCCTTCCCCTGCAAAAAAATCAAAAAGAAATCTCTTTTCTTTTTCAAGAATCTTGAAAAATTTTACTCGTAAGGGTATTTTCATAGAAAACATTTTAATCTTTTGTAATTAAGAAGTAGAATGAGAATGCCTCTTCCATCATAACTAAAATCAATGTTCTCCATGGCAGAAAAACTTAGAGTGCAATACTGATATTCTCTATAAGGTACCTATGGCACATTAATAGGCCTTGGAATCACTGCAATAATTTTCTGTGCTGCTCACCAAATGAACTGATTTTTTTTTTTTTTTTTTTTTTTTCCATGAGACAGAGGTGTATTACATTTATACTTTTGGTTGGAATAATTTCCATTTTTTACCAGTTACATGGTGGGGAGAAGCAGCCAGGTAGCTTGGACTGGAGGTGCCATGTGAACAGGAGTAATGGCTTAAAGTTTTTTTCCATGACTTTTCCCTTAGGAGCACATATATAATACAGAACTTCTGATGGAGAGTGTTGAGAATTTTCGGATAAACAGGTTTCAGTTCAGGAAAAAAGAAGCTGGTATAAATTAGTAGCTGAACTTCTTCCCTGGAGAAAAGGGGAAATCTTAAAAGATCACTAGGAGTTGCTATTGCTGCTTCAGCTTAAAAATCAAATAGAAACAATTAAATTCTCTGTATACTTAATAGAATCACAGAATAAAACCTGAAAAAAAACCAACATTTCCTTTAAAATGAGAACAAAGATACTTTCAAAATAAGGGAAAAGACCTTCCATTTATGCTCAGAAAAATCAGCAAAAGAACCTTTTTCACTCTAGCAGAAAAAAACTTCACACAGCTGGTAACTGACACAGAAATGAATTGAGTGATTTTTTTTTTTTTAAGTATTAATTAATTACTAGAACATCTACCGTGGGATTTGGAGAATTTACTATTTCTCTCCAGCCTGGGTGTCTGTCTCAGAGCCGGCCCAGCAGCTCTGAGTTGTGTGTTTCAATACCTATCACTGGAGTAATCTTTACTCAATCCCTTCCTATCAACGGGAGCCATGAATCTTTGACGTTTCCTGTCTCAGGCAAATAAGGGCAGAGACTGTGGTTTGGAACATAACATCTGATGTCAGTGGCTTGAGATACACTGAGATATCTCATGAGGATAATGATTTTATATAGAAGCAAATTTGTCTGACAGCTGGAGCGGGGTTGTCTCCGTAATGGCTCACAACCAATTATATATATTTTTCTCTGTATAAGCAGTGCTTGCATACCATCAGTAAAATGCCACACTAATGAAATAATGCAGGAAAGAGCAAAAAGTAGCCCAGTCTCCAAAGTATGTGTCCCTGCCGTGAAACGCTCGTTCCTTGTCCCCCATCCATCCCAAGCAGAGCGTGGAAATCACACCCAGGGATTTTCAGAGCTGGTGCCTCATCCTGGGCCTTCCTTATCGTGATGTGGGTGGAAAACAGATCGAAATCCTGTCCCATGGTGAGAGATTGGAATTCAGAGTAGGACTGAAGTGCCCCTGATTCAACCATGGCTTTATTCCAAAGGCTGCCTGCCAAGGCACTCAGGGGTTCCAGGTCTTCCCTCTGCCCCTTTGACAGGGCTGTGCCTTCCAGAGCTCAGGCTGTTGCCCCAGGCCATGTTTCTATTTTATTTGTAATCCTTTGAAAGCAACAGCCATTTCTGGCAGATGAATTATATTCTGTCGAGAAGCAGCAGGGGATGGCTGGGACCGTCTCTCTCTCCCTCTCTCCCTGAATTCTAATTTAAAGAGAGGAAACAAGATTTCATAGAATTTTAACAAATTAACCATTAATCACTTATGAAAACCTCCTGATGAGGACATGGATTGCCTGGGTTATGAATGGGAACAGCTTCATTTTGCTGTGATTGTTGGACCGAGTCAATCCCCAGCTCTCCTCTTTACCTCCTCCCTGCTCCTCACCTGGACTCCCTCTCTGCTGCCTGCTCTTGTCTCCTCCACCTCCACCCAGCACAGACACCTTGCTCCCTCTTGTCCTCCTCCCTGGATGCACAGCCCCTGCTGAACCCATCTCTGATGCCATGCTAAATATGGAAATTAAGGGAAAAACAAAGTCTTCCGCCGGCTGTGTGGTGTGAATATTTATGAGGACGCCAGCAAGGAAGCGAAATGGGAGCTGTGAGGGAGGCAAGGCAGTGAGGATGGCAGGGGATGGCAGCTGACAGGGGCTCATTCAGCAGCACATCCTCGGCTGCCGGCAGCATCCCGGAGAGTGGGGGCTGTGTGAGTGACAGAGCCGCAGCATCCTTGCCCGGGCAACGCAAAAAAAACCAATAAAACATACCAAAAACCCACTAAGTTGCAGCTGTTTCTCTGCTTCCTCTTTATTCCTCCCTCCGCCAGCTGATCAATTCCAGCTACAAAAATAATAATAAAAAAAATCTTGGATGTCGTTCAGCTGCAGCAGGCGATTAGGTCTTAAAAATCAATGTTTATGTTCAACAGGACTATAAAACCCAATGCTTCCCTCTGCTTATCGGATCAGGACTGGAATCAGAAAAGCCCCTTGGCTGCTCACACCAGGGGTCAGGGATGGTGGCACAGGGGTGAAATTCGAAATCTGGGCTCTCTCCTGTGCTGTTTCTCCTGCTGCTGCCATCACCCCACGTTCAATAGCAGAGTCTTCCCCACAGGGAGACATCATCACTGAGCCAGAACCACGCAAGGGCCCAGGGCAGGGGTGGGCACCAGAGACCTGGCGGGGCGAGAGATCCCATGAGTGTGTCCTCAGGAGTCAGACCCTGATGGGGATCTGAAAAATGCCATCTTTGTGGGGTTTTCTGGCCTTAAGGATAAAGCAGGCCTGGGAAGGAAACCGATCAGAAGCTGTGCTGGGCATGAGTTAAACAAAAGTGCTGAAGTGAATCACAGATGTTTTTGTTTGCCCTGGGTCCTGCAGAGCCCCTGCACAGTGATTATCCTGATAGCTGGAGTGTGAGGACAGGGTTATTCCTCTGCCAAGCACAGGAGGCGTGGGGAGCAAAGAGAGAAACTCTGCCTCTTCAAGCCACAGCCTTTTGTGTAATAAATCCTAATTCTGCCATGGAGGTGCTAATGGTTTCTAAATTACCTGGTGTCTGAATATAACAGAAAATAAAGCAACTTTTTGATTGTGAGGTGTGCAAATCCCACATGTGACTGAACTGTGCTGTGTTCCTGGATAACATCACAATTCCTCTTCCTTGGTTGCATGGCATCACTTTTAAGAGTCCTGAGCATGGCAGGTCCTTTCAGAAAGCATGATTTAAATGATCTACAGCAACCAACTGCCCAAAGAATGGGTGGCCATGAGAATCAGTGGCTCAGAAGGCAGCACATCCAAATTATATGTAAACCATGCCCAAATACAGGGTATTTCAGTGTTTGCACTGCTGGGCCACTCAGCCACCACCCCACTGCAGCCACACAGAGCTGTCTTATTCCTCAGTGGGTTTTCCCAGCCCACACCCAGGATTTTCCCCATCCAGTGTTTTTTGTCAGTTCCCCTTCAGAGGGGTCTGGACTAACCCTTCTCATGTCCACTTGCAAACTGAGGCACACAGATAAAGATGTAGGACTGGGAGTCTCCTCCCTTAATTAGAACCTCTTCCCACTGATCTATAACCTCGTCTGACAGAGCTGGGAACTCTTTTCCCTTCTGGACTTCTCCTGTGGGTTTTGTGTATGGCTGGGCTGGAAATTGCCTGCTCCATCCGGGTAACCCTGTTAATCCTTCTCCCTGCACACACCACATTTCTGGCTGCAGAGTTGTTGTTTTCTGCTGCTCCCCCCACCAAAACTTCCAGAGAGGAACCCAAAACCTACAACGAGTCACAGGCCAATGGATGGACTTGGTGGCAAAAAATTGAAACAGGAAATAAAGAGGCAAGAGGGTGAATTTAATGATGTGGATGAAAATGTCAATGCATAAATCCCATGGGAAACTATGCTGGAATAAATCACCAGAGCCATAAGAAAAAGGGGTTCTTCTGCCTGGCATTGTAGCAAATAAGATGTCTGGAACATGCAGTATAGGAGGCTTTTAAATTAAAATTGATTAGGCCATCTATCTCCACTGATAAATGGCACTGAAATCCTATAGGCAACTGTGGCAAAATCATCCTAAGGACACTCCTAAAGTTTGTGTCTTTGCTCATCCTCTGGTTCCTATAAACATTTATATGACTTGTATAGGCAAAAAAAAAAAGAACCTGAAAAGAAAAATCAGTTTTCTTATTTGCAGGGGAGCTCAGGTATGGCTGCAACATCAGACAAAAGACCCGAATATCTCTGTGTTCCCAGATGTACTGCTTGGTTATTAGTCATGATTAGTCATTTTCTCAGTCATTAAGTCACTTTAAAGATCTTTCCTCAACCATAGATTGTATTAAATCCCCACTTATTTACTCATTGCAATCCATCAGTCATTTCAATAGTGAGAAGTTCAAAAAACTTTGGAGAGCAGAACGTTTGTTCCAGGTTTGCATTCAGTTACATGAATAAACCTGCACCAAAAGTATCTTGCTTGACATGTTCAATGTCTGAGATAATGCACATTGTTTACACGTCCAGAAGAACAAAGTTCCAGTAAAAAAGATTTCTGGGGGAACTACATCTAGGTGAGATGACCACTAATATACAAAGCCATTTAAATCTCAGTATTTAATTTCATTATCGCTGATGAATAAATAGAAAGAGCAGCCTCTAAAACGTTTTTAATCCTGCAAGAGAAAGCGGCCGGCAATGAATAGAGGCTTTCTTATGATCATTTGTGAAACTACAGAAAAATAGGCAAGCGGCTTCCCAGGTAGATCATGTCACTAAAATATATTAATGACTTCTCTCCACGGCTGCAGAAATGGTGCAACATCCTGACAGCGCCTCGGTGCTCCTGGACATCTCTGCAGCAGAAAGCCCAAACAGCCCAGCTCAGAAGAGGCCATTATTTAAATAGCTGTCTCATTTCGTGTAATTTCGAGTTCAATGGTGCGGCAATTCTGCAGTATTAGATGTGCTGAATGATTATTAAAATCACACCTATTCAAGATTAACTATGAATTAATTATGAGAGGAATTCAGAAATTCAGATACATTCCGAGGTAGACTTAGGGGCAAGGAGAGGGTAAGTGTCAAAATCTGGCACAGGCTTAACCTGATGTGATTCTTTCAAGGTGTTGGCTCCTCCTCATCTCAGCAGCTCTCCAGGACAGGGGAGTTCTTGCACCCCAGATGTGCATGAGGGCCACATGCAGCAAGGCAGAGCCCTGCCCTGGGGTGTCACCTCTGTCCCTTGATGTCCCTTGAGTCCTGATGAGCTGGGATGCAGAGAGTGACGCCTCTGTGGAGTCACAGTGAGGCCCCACGGGGGAAATCTGAAGTGTTCAACCCCTGAAGGACACAACAAGCTCATTGTGGGGCAGAGACCTTCATGTCCCATCAAACCCGAATTTGCAGGGTGAATTGCAGAGGATTTGGTGAGAGTTCAGGTGTTGAGCTGTGCTTCACAGACAGAGCAGATCATCTCCTGTGCCCCAGTGAGGCCTCATTGTATTGCAACCAGCTCATCCAGGCTCCCTCTGCTCCTCCTTCCCTTCATCTCCCAGGTCTGCTGGGACTCCCCTTCTGCTGCCAGCTCCACACTGGTGTCACTCAGGCACTGTGGCAGGGGAAACTCTGCAGAGCGAGGCAGAGGGACACAGGCAAAGGGTGGAACAGCTCCAGATGTGTCTGTGCACAGCGAGGAAAGAGAACAAATCCCTCATCTTTGTCTACAGAAGGCTGTAAGGAGCTAAACATCAGACAGGCTGGCTCGGAGAGGGGCCTCTGCTGGTCTCTGCAAGGTGAGGGACATCAGTCGTTTCTCATCAACAAAAAGCTCCTCAGTGACTCTGCACTGTGCTCTGGAGGCTGGGGAGGGGAAGGGAAGCTGCAGGAATTTGTGGCTTTTTGGTCACAGTTTCCCTGGCTGTTTGCAGTAATTCAGCCCTGCAGCTCCTCATGGACAGTGAGACCTCTGCTGTGTCTCCATTCTCTCCCAGTTTCTTGGCAAAGATAAAGGATGGAGGGAGCTCTGACAAGCAAAGGACAGTGGGTTAGAAGCTGCTGGAGACTCCTAGCAGTGGCATCTAGGCAACTCTGGAGACATCTAAAGCGATGAAACCCTTTTTATGTTGACTTCATCCCCAAAGTAATTTCTGAAGTTGCAAGATCTTGCAGAGAGGAGGGTCACATTGTCAAAAAATCCCTACGGATTGAAGCTGAGACCTTTCCTTTGCCGAGAAAGCTCAGTGGCAGGGCTGCTAAAATCTGGGTCTGCATTTCCTTGCTCTATTGTGCGAGCCAGGAAAGGAAACCCACCTTTTTCAAAACCCAGAGAATTTATTTTTTCAAGCCCACAGTCTGAAAGCCAGAGTGTGAGTGTGAGCTACCAACAAGGCGAGCAGTGCTCTGTGTGTCGGGTCCCTTCTCTGCCCGCCACCGGCTGTGATCTTTTCATTCACCCCAGTGACAATCACAGAGACATGGAAGGAACAAGGGCAGGGTGGGCACTCAGAGTCCTTATCTCGCCTCTTCAGGGATGTTACTGGGCACCTCTGGAGCCAGCTGTGACGTGCAGCTGTGCCTCAGGCAGGGCACAGCTGGCTGCAGCACAGCCTGCTCACCCCTGCAGCCACAGAGCCTGCTTTACCCCAAAGCTGCTCTACTTAATGAATGAATGTCCCTGAATGCCCAGAGATACACGAGAGCCAGGCCAGAGCTTGTTCATTAAAAACCATCCCAGAGCTTGTCCATTGAATATCATCCCAGAGCTTGTCCATTGAATATCATCCCAGAGCTTGTCCATTAAAAACCATCTTTCAGCTGGCAGGAATTTAGGCTTGGACGCAGTGTGTGACCACCTGGTATCCTCACCCTCACCATGGGTGACCTCAGGAGAACCCAGCTCTGAGCTGGCTGAGTTTTTCCACTGGTGCCTTCCTTCTTCTTGCCACTCTGCTCCTCCTCAGCCCCTGGGGAGATGTGTGGCAGCACAGAGGATGTGCAAATCCACCGCAGTGGGGGCAGGGTGGAGGGCAAATATGATAAGGACACCTACACATGGCATTGTAAAGGAAAATGGGCTATACTGAGAGGCTGGCCCTAAGTAAAGGCCATCACACAGACATGCAGGAATAGAAATTGCAATCACTACTATTTTTTCAGGACTTTTTTTTCCTTCTCCACTTGTGAAATGGCCCTGAAAGAAGCCCAGCTGGAGATGCATATACTGTATTTTCTCATTAGAGTTTGGCTGTCCCCTCCATCTCCTCCTCACTGTTTCAAACTGTCTCCTAAGCAGAATGCGAAGCCACCAGTGTTCCAGGGAGTTCAGCATTTGGCAGAAGGAGTTTGTTCATTGCTAATTAAAATAAAAGATTTCTGAGCTGCTTTGCACTTTGGTTTATTAGTTTTCCTGTGTAACAGCGAATCGGAGCCCTTGTTACGCTGTCAGCAGAACTATTATTATTATTCTTATTATTTATTATTTACAGTATGACTTGTGACTCACTTCCTATGTTGGTGGATCTTTCACCATCTGTTAAAAAAATAATAGCAGTAATTTTCTGAAATATTATTCTAATCCAAATGTTAAAATAGAACTATATGAAGGCAATGAAATAGACTGTGTGTTGTTAATCTGAGTAGCTTCAGCTTAAAGTAAAAGGAAAAGGAAAAGAAAAAAAAAAAGGATTGAAATTGTAAAGCAAAGTTGCAGACTTCAGAATTCTGCTGAGATTATGCCAGCATTCTCCTGGAATTTTAAATTTCAAGTGGAAAAAGAATTGTAAAAGTGTCATCATCCAAGCTAAGTTTAGGAGCCCGATATGGATCCAAATCTGGATGTAAGATTGCAGCTCCAGACCAGGCTTTATGTGAACCCTGGAAAGATCAGAAAATTTCGGTTTTAATCCCTTTAATATTTAGTGCTCTTAGCTGTTTTTGTTCTTACTCGGAGTGAAATCAAAAATGTTTGATCTGGTTTGGTTGCCTCCACCTGAGAGTTTTATGTTAGCTTTTGCCTAATTACCGTGGGCTTCCCAGGCGATGCTTTTGAGGACGCTGCCCCTGCCTGCAGAAGTCAAGGAGAGATGAAGCAAACCCATGCTGAGGAGATGGTGGTGGCCAGGCTGGCAGTGCTGTCCCTGGGCTTGGGGATTGGTGGCAGCTCCACTTCAAACACCTCAGATCTCCGAGCCCAGCTCTGATTTCAGACAGGATGAGTTTTTACCTGATTTGATACTAACCGCCTTTCTGAGCCGGTGATATCGCTGAGCAGGGTGTGCGCTGCAGGTCGTGTTCAACTCAGTTTGGGTGAAACTTTGCACGTAGTGAGCCTGGAGGAGAGAGATTTGAGTTTGAGGCACCTTAGGTGAGTGTTTCTCTGTGTAATGGGGTGATCACACCTCACCCCACCCATCCTGCCTACAAGAGGGAATCAACTCTCTCACAGGTAAATCAGACCACTGACAATGAATCACTCTCTGAAAGAGGGAAATTTAGGTGAGGTGTTTGGAAGGAGTTGTTCCCTGTGAGGGTGGGCAGGGCCTGGCACAGGGTGCCCAGAGCAGCTGTGGATGCCCCTGGATCCCTGGCAGTGCCCAAGGCCAGGCTGGACATTGGGGCTGGGAGCAGCTTGGGACAGTGGGAGGTGTCCCTGCCATGGCAGGGGTGGAACAAGGTGATATTTAAGGTTCCTCCCAACCCAAGCCATTCTGGGATTCTCTGTTTGCCCTTCTCTGCCCACACCTAGCAGCTACAACCCAAGCCACAACACCTCCCCAAAAAGCCTAACATCATGGATGCAGGAAAACTGAGCTTTTTTAAAAGGCTTTTTCGTGTTTTTTTAGGTCAGGCTGAAAAGGCTCCTTGAAAACCAGCCTACAGCACTCCATCCTTGGCTTCTTGTCCTGAGGACTGGGGCAGAAAAGGTTGGGCTGCAGAAGCATCCTCCATTTCAGGGGAGGGACCCGGGCTGTGCCCCAGCCCTGCAGCAGCAGCTGAGGGATGCTGCCGAGCAGCACTGCTGGCTGCAGTTATTTATATTCCCTGAGCAGTGTTGTTTACACAGAACTGCATGAATGCAAATCAACGTGAGGAAGTGCTGGAGCCAGTGAGGTGTGCAGCAGGAACAGGCTCCCGGGATTGGTTTTGGTAATGTAGTGTTAACACAGCTACACATGGCTACACACACTTTCAAACCCAGGCGAGGGAGAGGGCAAGGGAACGCTCATTACCTGGGACACTGGCCGAGTCCTTGTACCTTGACAAGAGATAAAAAATAAAAATGGACTTCATTATCACCGCCTGCCTGTCAGTCACCTGCTGCAGCACCGAGCCTGCCTTGCATTTCCCCCGCTGAGGGGTTCCCAGCACCGCTGGCTGGAAGGAGAGGTGCATGTGTGGAAGGAGAGCAGGGAATGTGAGGAGCAGCAGCAGGCTGCTGGCTGGCTGTGCCCTGCAGCACACACAGGGAGTGTGTTCCAACCCGAAGGGAAAGGCTGGATCTGGGAAATGAGCTCCATGCAGAGAGGACGTGGGGGTCTTCTCCTTTCTCTGGGCAAAGGATGCTCTGTGGGTGACACCTGGGCCCCCCAGACACTGTGGGTGGACTCAGAAGGTGGCATCAACCACCTCTGCCCTCTGCAAGGTGAGGGACATCAGTCATTTCTCATTAGCAGAAAGCTCCTTGGGGGCTCTGCACTGTGCTCTGGAGTCTGGGGAGGGAAAGGGAAGCTGCAGGTATTTGTGGCATTTTGGTCACATAATTAATGACAAACTTTGACTGCTCTGGGTTTACTGATGTTTTCTTTACCGGAGAAGATGATTGGATGTTATCCCAACTCTAATCCAAAGCCCCCTTAACGTTCACCATTCACCATCTGAATCCTCCACTTCCAGTTTGTAACTGCTTGAGCCATAATTTTCTGTTATTTAGGTACCAAATTTCCTCCCCCTTGGAATCCCAGGTAGTGTCTTTGGAGATCTTCAGGGGTACTCCCTGTTTGAGGTTTTTTTGGTCAGTAAAATGGGGTTAATGATGCTTCAGAGCAGGTTTACCAACGTGCTGCCAAGATCTCTTGAGTGGCAGTGACCTTTTATTTAACCCATCAGCATCAAACTTTCATTCCATCTTTCATTCCATCACCACGTATTCTCAGGAGGCTTTGCTGGCAATTCCGTCTTTCTTTTCCACAGTACAATAAAACAATAGCAATAAAAATTATTTTTAAAAAGTTCCTTGCTGGTTTATGGTAATTAAAAGCAATAAATATTTCTGCATGCAATACCATAGACCTTGACTCATTGGTGGGTCAATACTGCTTTCCTGTCGAGGCTGGGTAATAAATCTTTATTCCTTTCTGAATTGAAATAAGGATGGGATTTTATTCATGAATTCTGTGACCCATTGAAGTGACATTTTCAAAACAAACACTCCAGAAATGAGGAGTTTTCTCTGCAGTGTGGGTTAATCTGCTCTCTTCTCAGCGTGTCTCTTTCATACTGATGACTCGCCCGATGCCTTTTTAATCCCAGCAGCAACTTCTCAGCAAGAAGGAAGAAAACCAAAATAAAACAAAGTAGCTCGGTGAGAGCTGAGATGCCTGTGCTGGGCAGGGCTGGGGAGGATGGTCAGGAGTTAATTGGAGTAATTTATTATACTTAGGTCTGAGTTAAGTTATATTTTAGTATTCTGGTAATGTTAAGTTCGATTTAGATTAACTTCTGTTAAATTTAAGTTTAGGTTAAGTATTGCTCAGTTAAATTATGTTATTGTAAGTTTTATTAAGTTTAGGCCCTGTTAAGTTTAGGTTAAATTTAAGCTTAAGTTTTATAACGTTTAAGTGATATTAGATCTATATCCTATTAATTTAAAGTTCTATTACATGTAAGTTTTAGTAAGTTAATACAATTTAAGATACTTTTGCCAGAATTTATTCATACTGAGTTTTTGTTTCATTTTAAAGTACCCTGGGTTTGTTTAAAATACGCTTATCTAACTTGCAAAGTTGAGTTATTTTTTCTTAGAAATGAGGTGGCTTTCGACTGAAACAGCTGTGACGAAACACTGGCAAAAGCTCCTTGGTGGGTGGCAGAAGGTGCAGTTTGTTGGAGCCCTGATTTCATCAGTCAGGGTCTGGGAGGGCGCAGCTGGTGCTGCACAGCCGCGGTCCAGCCACGCTCTGCCCTCGAGGTGCCAGCACTGCATTGCTGCATCGCTGCATTGCTGCATTGCTGCATCGCTGCATTGCTGCATCGCTGCATCGCTGCATCGCTGCATCGCTGCTGCCCCAGAGCTGCTGAGCCCCATCAGCCTGGCACTGAGCGCAGGCTGCTGCCCCCAGCCCAAATCTGACTGCAGCTCCTGGGGCTCTCTGCAGTCACCATCCCTCGCCTGGGGCATCCGTGTGGCTCGGGGGGCTCTGGGGAGAGGGGTTTGTAGAACAAACTGGGAACGTGAGGAGCTCCCACAGAGTCCTGCACAGCACCAGGCAGGCACTGGGAAGGGCTCTGGGGGGGTTTCTCTCTCTGGGAGGCTGCTCTTTCTTTGGAGGGGCCTGAGCACAGCAAGAGGGCTCTTCTCCAGCAGAAAGGAGTGATTGCCAGCTGAGCCTCTGCCTGTCACCTTACATAGAGTGGCAGGACAAGGGGGAGAGGTTTGAAACGGCCAGAGGGCAGGGTTAGGTGGGATACTGGGGAGAAATGTCTGCCTGGGAGGGTGGGGAGCCCTGGCACAGGGTGCCCAGAGCAGCTGTGGCTGCCCCTGGATCCCTGGAAATGTCCAAGGCCAGGCTGGACAGGGCTTGGAGCAGCCTGGGACAGTGGAAGGTGTCCCTGTCCATGGCAGGGGTGGAACAAGATGAGCTTTAAGGACCCTGTCAATCTCTTCCATATTGTTCTATGATTTTTTGGTTAAACTGTGTTCTCAAATGCACTTGTGGCCAGGTTTGCACTCCAGGTTTGGTGTGAGGGCTGTAGCTGCTGTCTGCAGCGGAGTGCCAAGGAGAAAGAAGGAGCTTTCTTCTCTCTGTGGAATACCTGGATCAGTGACATTTCTGAGCAGCAGGTTCCCTTCCCTACTGAACTTGTTTTTCTGAGGTCAGCTCCCACTGCCATCAGTGAGACATCACTCAAAGACAAGCCCAATTTGCCTATTTCACGGGCCAGAATTCAGAGCTCGCTGCTTTCCTGAAGAGCTGAGAGCTGCCAGCATGTGCAGCGCCAGCAGAAGTCTCCTGCTCACCTGTGGCAGCGCTGCCCCCCTCAGCACGGGGTGTGTCAGCCCAGGTGTGCAGTGAGTGTGTGGCACAGTGACTGCGGCCACCTGGGGCTGTGGCAGCTCAGCCAGGACCATGGAATCACAGGATCACGGAATCAATCACAGGATCACAGAATCACAGGATCACAGAATCAAACACACAATCACAGAATGACAGGATCACAGAATCTATCACAGGATCACGGAATCAATCACAGGATCACAGAATCCAAACACACAATCACAGAATCACAGGATCACAGAATCAATCACAGGATCACAGAATCAAACACAGAATCAATCACAGAACCATAGAATCACAGATTCAGAATCAATCACAGAATCATCGGGTTGGAAGAGACGTCCAAGACCATCAAGTCCAACCCAGCCCTAACACCTCCCCTAACACCTCGCAGCCAGCCCTGTCCGTGCCATTTTGGAGAAATCCAACATCCCTGCCTACCTGAGAACCTGGAGCTTTTATGAACATCCCCCAGCTAATCTGGCTGGCCGTGGTGCTCACTGGGGTCTGCTCACATTCAAGAGATGGGCTGAGAGGTCTCATCCCTCCTCTCTCTCCCACAGCCACCCAGGAAGCTCAGCCAGGGGCTGGGAGCAGCTCTGCCATCACTGCCTTCCCCACACAGCGGGGTTTTCTCCATCTTGCTGAACAGGAGGCACATTCAGGCCTCACAGAGAGGACAAGTGAGGCATTTTGGCCCCGTGCAGTGGCTGGAAGGATGCAGAGCTGTGGTGTCCAGCCAAGCCTCTGCTCTGGTGGGACTGGCCTGATGTCTGCTGGTCCTTATTTGAGCTGCCATTTGAAACAGAAGGGACTCGACTGGAACAACGCTTCCCGCCTCCATTCAAAGCACTGAAGTGGCAGGAGCACTCACCAAGATTAATTTGAGTTATTTTAATTATGATTCTCTCCTTTCTCTCCCTTTTCCCTCCTCCTTTCTTACATACGCTGTCTGGACAGGGAACTGCAGGTTTTCTTCCACTTAGGATTAATTAAAAAGGAAAAGTCAATAAGTTTCTCAGCAATTACTGTCTTTTCCATCTGGTCATTTGAGACAGTAAGGGGCTCAGAAATTGAATCTCAGGACGAGAAAATCATGTCTCATGGATCCTGGCAGGAGGATCTCGGAGGGAGGAATATCTGCACTTTCCTCAGCCTGGCACCACACCTGGGAGAGAGCAAGAGGCAACACAGGTGGGAGACTGGAGGTGATAATGACAAACCTTGGCTGCCCGGGGTTTTACTGATGTTTTCTTTATCAGATAAGATGACTGGATGTTATCACAACTCTAATCCAAAGCCCCCATCCACAGTCCTTGTAAATCAATGGGAATCTTTGCTGGCATCAGTGATCTTTGGATCAGACTTCACCTGATGCCTGCAAATGCAAGGAGCTGGATCCAGCTGGAAGGTACAGCTGCTTCCCAAATTTCTGCTGTGGATCTCAGCTCTTGTTCCTTTGTTTTGAGGCTGTGTAAGGACAGTGAAACATGCCACAGGTTTTAATTTCTCATTTCTTAGAATACACCAGACCTGGAGTGGAGAAAGGGTTCAAATCCAGAAGGAAGGGAAGGAATTAAAATAAGCAGAGATGTAGAGAGTGAGAGAGGAGGGAAAAATTAGAAAAGGAAAGAAGCAGGCACCTCTCTTGGTTTTGTTTTGCAGTGGAGCTACACCGTAGAGCAGTGAGTGCAGATTCATCCCCCCGCTTTCAGTTTAAACTCAGCAGAAGCAGAACTTCAGCTCTGTTTCCACATTCCCGTGGAGTTGTTTTCTGCAAGTATTTCTTGGAATGAAAAAGCAGAAAAATGAGAAAAAAAAAAACAAACAAAAACACGAAAAAACCCAGCCTCCCAAACTCTGTGCGTGCTCTTTTGCTAACAAACCCAGTTTGCCCCAGAGGTCCTGCTGGGTGTGAGCGATGCTCCCTGCAGCTTTGTTTAGGAAAGTTCCATTTGCTTCTCCCTCAGCGAGGCCATTAACAGCCTTTTCCCAGAAGCGCAGAGTCTCCTTTTGTTTACCTGAAATTGCTGGGCATCGAAATAAATCTACATTCAACGAGTAAATAAATAAATGAATAGATAAAAGGGGGAGAATCAGAGAGAGTTCTGCTGGGGGAAAACAACAACAACAACAACAACAAAAATACAAGCTGAAAGCTGGGAGGCTGGGTGCCTCACACAGGGCTCTCTGCAGCTCCTGGCCCATGTGAGCCTGGCTCCCAGCAAGACTGATTACGCTGTCACCACAAACAGCATGTAAAAAATTGTGCCTCATTTTATTAGCTGGAAAGCAGTGTTTAATGCTGCTGGAGCTGCAGCTCGGGGTAAACGATGGAAGTTTCCTCTTGGAGAACTGTCGGGGCCGGTGGTGACATCATTCCTCCAGGAGTTTGATCCACTAAGGGCTGCGTCTCTCAGAGCTGATTGTCAGTTTTCTCTCTCCTGCCTTGCACATATCCCATCCTCAGGGAGTTCCAGGGCTTTGGGGCTGCTCTGAGCCAGGAGAACTCGTGGATGGTGGGAGGCAGCCCCCAGCCCTGGTGGAGGATTGTGCCTGATGGCACAGCTGATGCAGACGGGTGACACTGAGAGCTGGGGCTGATCCTCATCTGACAGCAGCAGCACCCGTGGTTAAAAGTTCTCCCTGCACCCTGTCATTGAGGACATGCCCCAACCTTCCCCGAGTTGCATCTTTCAACTCAGGGATGCTGGAATGCTCCTCTGCAGCTGGAAAGGGTGTCAGGTGAATCTGTGCTCGTTGATATTTCATTTCCACCCATTAGATTTGCATTATAGCCTCTATAATTTCAGTATCCTAATTTCTGTGATTGCTAGGTGTGACAGTAGAGCACACACCAGCATCTGCAGAACAAGGAAAGCGATCTGAGCAGTGAGATGTGCCAGCATTGGAAACCATTTCCCAATCCCTGTGTGCCCACGTACCCCATGGCAGCAGATTTAGGGTGAAGGCACAACAGCCACAAGGGGAAGGTTGTCTGCTTAGCTCAGTGATTTATGGGGGGCTTTTTCTCTCCAGGAAAGTTTACAGGTGAGTCCTCCACTGGAGATGGGTAAATCTCTGCACTTGACAATCCACAGCACACAATGAACACAAATTTTCAGCTGAGTTAGTGGAAAACTGTGTCTCACTACTGGTTTTCTGTCTATAGAGCTGGAATATTGAGTTTCCCGACACATATCCAATGATTCATCACAAAAACCCAGTCTCCCTCTCCTCCTGCGAGTTGGCCACTCGCTAATTGCAAAATTCCCAACTGCTCTTCATTGCTAAAATGCCTATTTATGAATGTCTTCAGAGAATGGAAGTCAGGGCTGCTGAGCTGCTCACAAACAGTTCATTGAAAATATCCAGCATTCCAAGTCTGAAATCCAGGCTCCGTGGATGGTTACATGAGCTGCATTGTGTTATTTCTGATCCCTGGCTGGGCAAGTTGTGTGACTAATCACATCAGAACCAGCATCCATTTTGAACTGCATGTTCATGTGTGTAATTTGGAATATGCTTTTGGAAAATATTAAGCTATTTGAGTTCCAAATTGACTTTTGATGAGCACTCGCACTAGTAAAGCTCATTTGCCGGAATATTTGTGGAAAGCAGCCATAGAAACAGACCAGGAGATTCAAAGCAAATTTGTTCAGGACTTCAAATGAATGTACACAGACATCTTTCTGCAGTGTTCACTCCCTATTGGTCAAGTTGCAGTAATACCTGCACTGCACACTTACAGCTGAGTTACCCTTCCCACTGCAAGGCTGGGGCTGGCAGATTTATTAGCTCGGCGCTTCCAGAATGGATTTGACTGAGATTTTTAATACCAAGTTCCCAGCTTGGAGGGACACTTTTTAATTCCATCCCCTCATGCTCCCGCCCCCTTCCCTCTGCCAACCGTTGCAATAATTTAAGCAATTGATCACTTCTATAGCTCAAAAGCCTGGGCACAGAAGAAAAAGAGAGGGGGGTGGTGGCTGGGGGGCCAGTCAGGGGAATTTAAACACTGAAGCAGAGAAGCTCCATGTTCTCTCTGAGCTGACTTTCTCATGCTCATTGAGAATGCCCAGAAGTGTGAGTAATCAAAGAAAATGCTCCAGAGGTAAAAATTAAAGGACAATATGTGAAATCTCATTTACAAGTGGGAAGCAAATGAGGCAGGATCCAAGTGCTATATAGCCAAGCAGGCTCTAAATCAGCATTTATAGCAGAGACTTGGCAGGTGGGTTTTACCTCTCACCAAGCACTCTCTGTGTTAGTCAACAGGCCAAAATGTGTCCTTTGGTACATTCAAACTCTCAGCTAAATGTACTGAGTTTAAGGAATTTAGCAGGCACAGCCATAAACAGAGCGTGCCTCAAAGAGAGCTGGCAGGGAAATTTCACTTCTCAGGAATCTCGCCTAAAAAAAACCTCTCTGAAAGGGTCTGATTTACAGAGCCCCCTGGTCCTGTAAATGTGAACATAAAACCATCCTCCCAGAAGGTGCCATCCCGTGGAGCTCTCCCTGGAATTTTCTGTAGCATTGCTCCACAGCTTCCAGTTTTCTCCAGTTCATTCTTCTCTGCCCCATCCCCTGCATTTCCTCCATGCCTGCCTTTGCCACATCCACTTTGGGTTTGGTACAAGCTGACTGGCACCGGGATTTTTTGTGGGGTCAGTGGTTCAGCTCACCAAAACCCAGGACAGAGCCAGACCCCTGGGGCTGCTCTGGACTCTCATTTCTCCAGCGGGTCAGGCTGCCAGAGGATCCCAGGGCGGTGGGTGGCACACGTGCACCTGTCCACGCCATGCTTGACCACTGGCTTTGTCTCTTGGCTTTTTCTAGTGTCTCTCAAGGCTCCAGCAGTGTCCTGCACACTGTCAGAGCCCCAGGCTAAGTCTCTTGAGCTCACAGAAGAGGAGCTGGTGTTTCCACAGTGCGCAGCTCGCTCTCAGCACTGATTGAGTCGAGAACTAACAAAACAGCTGCCCTACAAACACAGACCGACCTGTCACAGCACATCAGCACATGAAAAGGGACAACAGCGCTGGGGCAGGGTCCCAGAACTGCCTGCTGGCTCCCAGTACCCCAGTGGGAAATCGATGTTCTCACCCGCACAAAGGCAGCTCTGCATTTTCTGTCTGAAAACTCCGCCGCACTCTGCCAGAGCTATTTCCATCGTTCCCTAGAATGGAGAGACAGAGGCATTAAAAAGGTAAATCATGCATGCTAAGGAGGGAACAGAGTTCACCTGAGGCAGAAATAAGGCTTAAACCAAAGGCATCTAATACGTGTTTTTCCTCTTACCACCAGTCCATTCTGCCTTACAGGAAGGTAAAAATGAAAAGAGCCCAAGCTCAGCAAGAGCCCTGCCCCGCTCTCCCTGACTGCAAGCAGGCACAGTGAGGAAAAGTCCATACCAACCATATTCCTTAATGTCTGCTTTGAAAAAAAAATAAACTCTATAGCAGAAAATGCATTTCAAAAGTCGAGTTGCTTTTTTTTTTCCTGCAAGAACCCAGTATTTCATGGAAGAGGGCTGGAGACAGATCCCAGTGCCTCCCCTGCGTACCTCTGACCCCTTTTCTCCCATGTGGGCAGATTAAACAAGGAGACTTGGACTCAGGAACCAGCCTGTGTCTGCCAGGGAATGGGTTGTGTGCAGCTGGGCATCTAAAGGGGTTTCTCTGACCTGAGATTTCTCTTCCCTCTCTGGCATTTTCTGCAATTACCTCAAATGCCTGACCTAATATGGCTGGTGCATTATTGGTCTTTTTTTCCTTTTTTAATCTGCTCACACTGGACACAATCCACAAAAGCTCTTACTCAGTTAATAGAAGAGAAAAACAACACAGGGATGGGGAAGGGCTTAAGCACCTCTGCTCTGCAGGAAATGTTTACCAAACCTGCTTCTCTAGGTAGGATTTGAGCTGTGGTTCTTCCACGGGCACAGCCCTGCAGATCCCAATTCCACACCAAACCACATGAAAGAGTCTGAGCTCGGGTGATCACAGGGATCTTTGTTATGCAGAGGTTGGTCAGGGGGTTCAGCACTTCCTGGATTAGCTCATGGGTTTGTTGTTTGTGTGTGAAGTTTTCCCTCTCACCTGCCCCCTCTTCGATGTGTGCTGGTGTAGCCAGGTGTGTCCTGAGGCTGACAAAGCTAAAGGAAGGGAGGGTTTGTTCTGGCATGAAGCCTTGGCCACGTTTGGTCCTGCTGTTTTTTCAGTTTTTCACAAGACTCCGGGGTGTGCTTGGCTCTTGGAAGCTGCATTTGGTCAGGTTGAGTTATTGCTCAAAAGGAAAGGCTCTGGGCTGGAGGGGAGATGTTTTCTGCAGAGCTGTCCCCAGGGCAGAGAGAGGAGCAGAGGGAATGGGGACACCCCAGAGCTCTGCTCTCATCTCTCTCTCTTCACCCTGTCCGCAGGAACCAGGGAAGGGATTTGCCAATGACAGGAAATCTCCCCAGTGGCACTGGCAGCTCAAAGCAGACGCTCCACTATCACTGTGTCAAATATAATCCAGGTATTTAACGTCCATTAGCATCAATTCCAGGGCTGGAATACTTTGGGGTGACTCGAGCAAAGCCACCCTGCACGTCTGACCAAGGGATGAAACCACAGCTTGGATTATGCCAGCCCCTGAGGCTTCATGGCTTCTAGGCCTGCAGTTCACAAGGTTGCACCCAAATATTCTCATTCAAAAATACACCTGCAAGCATTCCCATTGCTGCAGCTTTCCCTGTGAGCAAATAACTCGGGAATCAAGTTCTAAGGGAACAGAAACACGTTGCAAAGTGACGCCACTTGTGATAGAGGTTTTATGCTCTTTGCTTCTGAAAAAATATGCATTTAGAAGAGCTCAGCGGATGGGAATGTGCTTATTATATGGGCAATGCCTGTGGTTAGCTGGATAATGGTGATCTCAGTGCAGGGCTGGATTGTGGAGCCTGCAGCTCCTGGAAGCTGTGGTTTGGTTCCATGCTTAGACATTGCCAGCACAACGGGGTCCTGCTGCAGGACTGAGGGTCCCTCCGTGCTGCTGGAATACAGACCAGTGGTGGGAAGAAGGTCTTTAGTATTCAATTTCACCCTTGGAAGTGTCCCAGTTTTGAATATGGAACGCGATTATCATAATATTACAAACTGGCAAAATGATAACTGTCGGTGGAAATGTGTTTTTTGTATGATAGGAGGATTTTTCAGGTTAAAGGCAAGAAAAAACAAAATATTCTTTCCTCTTATTTTCTCTTATTTATTTATTTATTTATTTATTTTCCTTGCTCCTTTTTAATTTTTTTTTTATTATTATTTTTTTAGAATTTAACTTAGGTAAATTAAAAGGATCTGACCCACACTTTTTTTTTTTTTTAATGTTAAATTAATGGCATGGATGAGTCACCAGATTGTTATTAAAATGAGAGAGCTGCATGGCTGACCATGCTAATAACACTCCCTCCAAAGCTCAGCTGCCTTTAATGTGCACCTGAGAGAACAGGCACGGGCATTGCGCAGCTGGGGAAGTCAGGAGTGCAGATTTCAAACAGCCCTGTCTCACCTCAGGGTCTGGGGGATGTGTTCCCATCCTTCTCCTCCTCCTCCAGCCGGGGGATGACCAGGACCTGTCCCCCAGCTGCTTTTGCTGCCTGTTGTTGTGTCAAGTTTTTACATTTCTTGGTGCATTCTGTTTAATGCGAGACCTTCAGAGCCCAGACCTCCACCATGAGAATTTTATTTAATTTGGTTTTATATCTGGTCTTATCTGTAATAGTCTCGTGTCTCTTCATGGGTTGATCACGTGGGGAAAGGGTGTAGCAGAGTTTTGGGTCCTGTAAACATCTCTTTGGTGAGGAAGAGAGGGGACATCTCAGTGACTCTTCCACCCTCTTCCTCCTGGGTGCTCTGCTCAAAGTATTGGCCAGGTGTCCTGTAAACCCTCCTGGGCAGGTTCTTGTGCCAGATCTCACCCAGATCCTGCTTTCTGGCTGGAGAAGGGCTGGAACTGCTCTCCTCACACAGGTACAGGAGCTGGAGCTGTTCCAGGACCATCTGCCCTTTGGTCCCAGAATTAGAGATATGTGCCAGGTAAATGCGGCTTCAGCACTGTCCTTTGGAGAAGGATGTGTCTGCTTTTGATGAAATCTCCCAAACCAAAGAGGAAAATCTTTTTGTGCCCCTCTTCTTCACCCTCCCTGTGCATGTGTCCCCTCATGGATTTAGCTTTGCAAAAGAGCCACCAAAGCATCCGTAAACCTGGATGCTTCGTGACCCCCAGGATGATCATTTACCACACAACTAATTATAACGTTTTCAAGGTTCCCATTTGTGCTCTTTCCCTCCCCTGTCTCCTTTTCATTTCCTGTGTCCAGGGCCTTGAAATCCTTGGGCTTGACATGATAATTGATGGCTTCTGGCTGTACAAACATAAAACCTGGAATCTAAACAGAGCCAGATGGAGCTTGTGTTGTATTGTGTGCTTTTCTTCAATAAGGGAGAGATTTATAAATTGATGAAATTTGTTGTTAATAAGAGAACATTGGCCTTTTATAATAGTCTATTGTAATTGAAAAACGCCCAGGAGCAGTCTGCTCTTGGGTCATATCAGAGCTTTGTTTTCCATTTGCTGCTCTCCTGAAGAGTTCACACAGATGCTTTGTGTCTCCTGTCCCCGGCTGGGCTCTGCGTGTCACATTCACTCTCTGCAAGCTGCTGAGCTCACAAATATCAGCCTTTTGCAGCCAAAATTACTGTTCTGGGTAAGTCTGACCTAAACTAAATGAGGCCAAACCCCTCTGGCTAAAGGAGGTCAAAACCTGGCCTGGAAACTTCAGTAATGCTTGAAACCATCAGGTTCTGGGGAACGTGGAGCTCTTTTGGGGATGTCAGTGGTAAGGTGGGAACTCTGGGAGCTTCAGGCACCCACGTTTAGGGGTGATTCACCCTTAGCAATAAGGGACTCATCCTCCACCCTGGTTTCCTGAGACCTGCCCACAGCTCAGGCTCAGGTTTCAGGGTTCCCTGGGGTGGGAACAGCTTGGTTTTTACCTGTATATTTAGGTTTATCACCAGCATTATCAGTGTATTTCCCTGGGGATGTTACCAGAAAAACTGATCCTGTCCCCAGAGGAGGTGCTCCACAGCTGTGTTTCTCCATGGTTTTCACTCAATCAGCCTCTGCACAAAGATTCCTTCAGCAGCACGTTCAGCTCCTTGGAGGCCTTGAAGAGGGATAGATGCTGTCTGAGCCTCCTTCTGCTTCAGTTCTTGGTGCTTTTTTGTTTGGTTGGTTTGGTTGATTGTTTGTTTTCCTATTTGTTAAACCTTAGAATTAGCAACAATTCAATTTTGTGTCTCTAGCTAGCTGTTATCATTTCAGTTTTTTAGTTCTGGATATACTCTATGGTATAGAAAATATAAGGTCTGGAATCTACAGGATCTCATTTTTGTTCCTTCTCCAATTGCTAAATATCATTCAGGAGCTTAATTAACTTCTCTGTGCCTCAGTGTCCTCAGCAAGACCAAAGTAACAGTGACTTGGCAAAGTGCTCAGGGCTCTGCGGATGACTCAGAAATTCGGGGCAGGAGGGGAATGTTCCCCTCTAGCCCTGCTTCTCTGAGGAGCCTGATTTGATGCAGCAGGGTAAAGGACTCAGAGGAGCAGGCTGTCAGCTCAAAGTGCACAACAGGAGCAGGATCTCAGCCTCAGGTTTCACAGAGTTCAGCCCTCACCTCTCTGGGGGTTTGGTTCTCTCTGACCCACAGAGCAATCGCCTTTCACAGCTGTGCCTGTGACATCCAGACACTGCCACTGGCTGAAGCCATGGCCAGAAACCAGGGCCTTGTTCCTTACAGACTGCCCCAATGAACTCTTATATTCCTGGAGCTGTCTGTCCCGGAGCTGTCACCTGCTGCCCGGAGGAGCTGTGAAACACCCAGGGTAACAAAGACAGACACAGCAGTCCTGCTGCTGTGTGCCACGGAGACCTGCCTGACCTGGGGAGGACACAGAAGCTGCAGCACCTGAAGCTCTCTGACACCAGAAGCCTCTCAGACATTTCTTAGCAATTTTTCCTTGGAATCAGCTGTTGTCAAGCTCCCCACACCCGAAGGGCAGCGCCCGCTCGGAGATCCTTCCTGCCTCTGTCTAATATCCAGGTGGCTTCAGCCTGCAGACAGCCCCTGATCCAAACTGCAGCACAAGGACAGGGAAAACCCCCTCCAAAGGGAAGGTCAGAAACCAGGGCTTAAGGAAGGAAGAGCTCCTAAAGAAAGGTCTTACTAAGGGTGTATCTCACCCAGTTCACAACCACTGCTCTTGGACTCACCCTAACACCAAATCCCAACCAGACACCAGCACCCCTGTGGAAATGGAAGCCCAGACCCTCAGGGCAAGGCCAGTGGAACAAATGCACCTCCCTGATTTGAGACCTCTGTTCTGTGTAACCCTGACAGCTCCTACAAACTCTGCCCCTCCTCTGCTGAAGGCTCCCTTGGCTCCCTCCACTGCCGTCATTTTGTCCTGCTCGCTTTCCCAGGCTCCTCTTGCTCTTTTGCTCACTGCACGATTAAGCCCACCGTAAATTCTGCCCTAAAAATTCTTTATAGAGTCCACCTGTCCACAGCAAATAAATCAAATGTTCTAAATTAAATCCTGTAACAGCTGAGTGGCAGAGGGTACGATGTCTGGATTTATTCAGGAGACAGGAAGACTGTAATTTTCTAAGTCACCACTCTGACCCTGCTTTGCTCATTTGCTGCTCACAATGAAAGTGGATCTCTCCCTATATTTTTGGCTGGTTGTTTCTTCTCTCTGAAATAGCTGTAATAAGCATGTCCCTGAGAAAGGGGCAGTGGGGAGAGGGCACAGAGGCCTGTCATCCAAAGGAGAGAATTAAATCAGGAGGTATCTGATCATGCTGGCTCCTGTTTCCACACAGCCTTCTGCTTATATTTTGCCTGCATTAACTTTTCACGAGCAAAGCTAAAGTGCCAGGCAAAGGCCTCGTTAGACACACATCTTGGGGAACTCTGATGTGCCATTAATTAAGCTCTTTCACTGCCTCTTTCCTGCTGGTTTCAAGGACCAGCCTGTGCGCCTTAACTCTTTTCTTCTCTTTCATTTCCCTCTCTCCTCTGAAAAGAGCAGTGGAAGGCTCCTTTGCGGATGGGGATGGGATGCTGTAGTGCCCTCTAAGTGAACTCTCAAGTCTTCTCTAGCAGAGGGAGAGCCCTTGCCAAGTTCCTCAGACACTGGCTCGCAGAGCTGCTCTCTGTAGATGGATTTGCTGGGCAAAGTCGGGCTTTGACAAAGGAGGAGCTGATGCCAGCACATCCTGGCACGGCGGCGTGGGGATGGCACTGTCCCCCTGCCACTCCCCTTCAGCTGATGGCACTGGGAGCCCTGCCACGGCAGAGCTGTGCTGTCAGTGTGATTGATTCACCCAGCTGAAGATTCAAACAGCAACGCGCAGCGTTTGGCTCCAGGTGCTGCTTCCCTTTAATTTCATTATTTTGCTCCCTCTGTAGTCCCCTTTGGCAGAGTTTAGGGGTTATTTAAAGCATGCTTGCAGAAACACGGGGTGCTCTGGCTGGCTGAGCCTTTCCCTGTCAGCCCTACACTCCATCCTATAAAACCATGTTAGCAAGTCAAGATCCAGCTGGTCCCTTCTATGGCCCCACTAACATGGTTGTATTCAGAAAAGGCATCTCCCCTCTAATCAGGCAATAGACATAAATATAAACATATAAATACACGCTTCAACACCAAATATATCTGTGCTAAAAATACTTTATTCTGAAGGGATATTTTCATGTCTATTTATTGATTAGAAAATAAGGAAATGTAACACTACAGATCTCCTTCGCTAAGAAGAGATAGAGATGATATTAATATTTTGAACTTTTTCTTCCCTTGGCAGCTCAATCTTCTCTTCATACATCTTTGGGGAAAATTGGGTGCCGCTTTTTGCTGACTCTATTGTCCACTCGGTCCTTAATGCCCCACTTTTCTCCCTACAACTTAAATCCTAAGCATGGAAAGCTTTAGCAATGACTCTTATTTTGTATCCCTGGCTCGTCTGCTCCCTTGTAGCCGCCCTTTGCTCATCCCTCAGCCTGTGCCTGTGCTGAGGTTGGTTTTTGCAGGCAGGGACAGCTCCAGGGAGGATGTGAGAGCCAGGAGTGGGATCCCTGAGCTGGTTCCTCCTGCCCTCCCCTTTCCCAGGTACCTGGGCCAGCCTGTGCTCTGTGCAGCACAGCTCTGCTGGTGACACGGGGAAGGTGACAGCTCAGCGGGGGGACTTCTCACTCAAGGCAGCTCCTCTCCACTCTCTGCCTGCTGTAATTAATATCCTTTTCCCTGCAGGCTGTGAGGCTCTGACAGGCTTTATTTTTAACTCCACTTAATGATAGAGTATTAAGACAAAATGCAACTTGTGTGAGCTGCAGGCCTTGTGGAGGAGAGAGGGTCTTGGGGCTGTGGCTGGAGAGGGAGCTCCTGTTTGCAGGGATGTGTGAGCCACGGGGGGCTCAGCGTGCGGGGATCCGGGGCTGCTCTGCGTGTGGAGACCCCGACACACCCGGGGGCTGGGAACTTGTCTTGGTTTTGAAAGAGAGTTGTCTGCCAAAGAAAGCTAGAGCTTCCCTTGGAATGGAGAATGTAAACCCCCTTCCCTCCAAATTATTATAATTTTGCAATTAGGGGCTTTCAGGCAAAGATATGGGAATAGGAGTAACAGGTCTTTACTAGGAATATTAAAAAAAAAAAAAGAAAAAGGAAAAAAGAAAAAAGAAAAAAGAAAAAAGAAAAAAGAAAAAAGAAAAAAGAAAAAAGAAAAAAGAAAAAAGAAAAAAGAAAAAAAGAGAGAAAAATACAAATGTAGTAGTAAAAAAACCCCCAAAACAACACAACCAAAACAAACAAACAAAAACCCAACCAAAAAAAACCCAACCAACCAACCAACTAACAACAACAACAACAAACCACAAAAACAGAACAAAAAAATCCCAACCCCAAAACAAAACAAAAAAACCCTAGAACAAAACCAAGCAAGGAAGCAAACAAAAATCCTGGAAAAACCCTGACAGAGTCAGGGATATGACCTAGCACACTGTTGCTCAGGGTGTTGGAAGCAGTCCAGATAAATCCTCCTGGACTAACAGATGTGGTTCTGTGGAGTAGAGATGGTCCTTTAGAAAGTCCAGTGGTGATGAGATGGGTCCCGCCTTCCTCTGGGAGTCCAGTGGAAAAACCGGATCCCTTGTGTCCTTCATTCCCTGTTTTTATCCAGCTGGGAACATCTGGCTCCTCCCCCACTGCGTGGAGCATCTCCCAATGGGATGATGGAATGTGTCCTGGCACTGGTGGGCACTAATGGCCATTATCAGATGTCCCCTGGAGGATGGAGGGGTGGTGACAGAGATAAGAAACACTGCCCCACCTGGGTTTAATGGCTGGGTCATTATCAGGAGGCATCCGCCCCCCTTCCCCCTGGAGGGGCAAGAGAAGGATAAAACACCTCCCAGAAACCAGCTTTCAACAGATGAATTAGAATACACCATTTTAGGTTACATAACCCAAGACAGAACTCAAGAGGATGCTCTTCATATGCCTGATCCTGCTCGATAAACCCACGGGATTTTGGTAAAAATGAGATTAATTCTGCCAGCATCCTCTGAGGGAGGCAGTGGGCAAATGCTATCAAGAGGCACACATGCAGGTTTGGGATACAAAGCTTCCAGAAGTGGATGAGGGAAGTGAAGGAGAGCAGTGGGAATGACTTGAAGTTTTCTGCGTATCTGCAAGAACTGGAGTAAAAAGAAAAAAAAAGAAAAAAAAAAAAAGAAGAAGCAAAAAAGATTTTCTGTTGTTTGCAAGGCAGGACAAGTTCACAAAGTGGTTGAAGTCATCCCAGAGCGGACAGAGAAAAGGTTGGTTCTAACCAAAATGTTGGCCACAGCTTTTGCATCCCTCATCTATAGATTAAAATAAAGGAAGAGCAGCATATGGAAGAAAAATGTGGAAAGTACAAAATAAGTGAATGTTCTTTCTGGAAATAAAAATCCTGGGCATTCTTCATATAAGTTTTTAGGGCCTGGGAAGTTTGTAATATGATGAAAAGGACTTCTTTATGCTTTTTCTTCTCACAGTAAGAGAAGAAGTGGAAAAAAATCCTGCAAAACTGCTAGACATTGAGTTTTATTGCCTCCAAAGTTATCAAAAGCTACATTTCAAACACCCCAGCTTGCATTTTTCAACTGCCCCTTAGAAATGGTGAAGATGATAAAGGCTTGTTTTGTTTCACACCAGCTGGTCTTCCCTAATGCCAATTTTTCAGGAATTGCTTTTAAGGCAAAATTTAAAATCAAACTTAAAATGTTGAGGTTGGAAAAGGGGCAATATGGGAAATTTTGGTGGAAACCCCGTCTCCTTTGCTGCTTGTGACTGTGAGCACATGCAGTTATGGGCTGGAGGCCTTGTGGAGCTGAAAATAAAATCCCTTTTCCTTGGGAAAGAAATAGCTCATCCATTGCAGAGCTCTGCGCTTCCCAGGCTAACAACACTGCCTCTAAGATGAAGCTGGTATGAGATTTCCCACAGTAAGTGTCACAGGATTTTTTCTCTCTTCTCCCTTTCCCAAAGGAAGTGTGGCAGGGTGAATTACAGAGGGAAATGTTTCGTTAGGAATTCTCTGAGCATCCTGCTTTCACTGATACCAGTACAGCACTTTGAGAGCATTGCCAGGCAGTGTTTTGAGGGAGGGATACCAAAACTTAGCGCCAATAAGCAATGAAATGAAATGAAGCCTCGAATCTGGCTCTTATTGCAGCTTTATTTACAGTGCAGTCTTGGACTGTACTAATCCCGGGTCTAATGGTGCCCTTTGCCTGGAGGATGTGAAATCCTGCAGGGTTCAATCGATGAAGTTTCCCCTTCGTGAAGGTGTCTTCTTTTACTGATGAGGAATCAGGACCGCTCAGTTATGATTTTTAGTAATTGTAGTGATTTTTTCCCAGTATTTTTTCCTCCTGGTTTGAATCCTGCAAGAAAATCCTCACCTGTGGGCCAGGCTGAGAGCAAGCAGGTCACTGGCTTGTTTCACCTGGTGTTCATCTCTCTCAGCCACATGTCCTCAGTGGTTTGTTTGGGTGATCTCCTTGGCACCTCAGTCCTGCTTTGAGATCCCCTGTGCATCCCCCAGGGGAGGAGAAGCTCTCCCACCCTCAGCACCGCCCGCTCTGCCGATGGATTCCAGGCCACTGCGCAGAGTAATTGCTGCTTGAGATTACTGATGACACAAATGTTGACATTCTGTTGGCATAACTTGCAATAATGTATGCAGATTGCATCCTTCTAGTGCCTTAATTATTACTTCTCCGCAAGAAATAGTCAGGTTACCCTCTGCTCTGATCTGAAGGAGATAATTCTCCTTCAGAAGCCCGGCTGTTTAGAGAGAGGGGAAGGACAAAATAGGCTGAGGTGCCACGGCACAGGTTTCCCTCTGCATGGGACGTGTCTGAAGCTCAGCCTTGGAGAAGTTTTCTCCCTCACCATGGGAGTGGGGAGGTCTCTCTCAAGGTGAAACTATCCCTGGAAGAACAGAGGAGTGCTGCATTTAATGAGCCAAGACAGATGCCCTGTTCAACGCCCAGCAGCCGGCAGGGAAGTGTTTAGTATTTAGGATCTGTAGCGTGGTGGTGTCCAGAGGCCAGAGACAAGGTTGAGGCCTTGTTGGGCTAGGCCATGTATAAAACACCTAGTTAGATAAAACTCCTGACCCATGGAGTCCGAGCTATAAATTAAACACGAGGCTGAGGAGGGAGAGAGGGAAGAGAAACCCAGTTGTGAAGAAGAGATCAATGTGAAAGCCAGCAATAGAAATCCAGTAAATTTGACACCATCTTCCTCTTATGCTTTGCATTTCTGTCTCGAAGAAATTACACAGAAATACTGTATTCGGACAACCTTATACAAAGAGAAAAGCAGCAAGGAGCTCTAGAAGCCTGACTGGGAAAGGAAGCACAAGGCTTAGATTCTCTAACAAGTTCAATATTATTGTTTTATTTTTATAAACTGACAAACACCTGGAGACATTCAGAGCAGAGAATGAGACACAAGAAAAATATCTTGTAAAGTACTTTATTGGAGAACACAGCTGCACAGCAACAGGGAATGCAGTCCTGGAGCTCTGGAAATAAAATCTCTAAAGACTCATGTTTTACACATGGGAGAAGGTGACTGCTCTGTGTCTTTGCAAGGGAGGGCAGAAGGCTCTGCAGGAGGACACGCCACTGCTTTCATGTGGAGACAATAATTTTTGTCCCTCATCAAAGCTCCGCTGTTTCCATGACTTTACAAAGGTTTAGTCTGCCCTGCCAGACTGACCGTTTATATGAACTCATTTATTCTGATATCCTGCAGGAGGATACAATGGTCTGGAGAAATCGTGTCAGGCAGTCATTCACCTGTACCTGGTTCCTAAATATTGCATTAGGTATGTAGCCAGGTGTACACATCTTACTTTAGAGAAGATAAAAAAAAAAAAAAGCTTTTCAGGCCTGGCTGGCTGAGCTGAGACCTCATTCCCTGGCTTACCTGGCAATCGATGCTTCCACTGCATGGGGAAATAAATAACCTTAAAACAAAAGGGAGCCTGGTGGACCTCTTCTCTCGGTAATCACCCCGAGGCACTGAGCTGTGGATGTCACCCAAACGCCGGGTGCCTTTCCCGGAGCTGCCTTTTTGGTTTCACTAATTGTGTCCATGTTCTTGCACTGCCTGATGGAAAAAGAATGGATCTGCTGAGGTTAATCTGAAAGGGCTTGTGAGAAATGGGTCTCCTGAGATAATTGGTGGAGAATAATTGACATAATTGCTACTGTTCTCTTTCTTTAAGTCCTTTCTGGTCAGGAGGGATCGATTTTCCAGGATTTAGATAAAAATGGACACCCTCCCCAAAATAATTTTCTATTATTGTCCCAGAAACCAATTAACACAAGAAACTGTGGCCATTTGTTCCTCCTGGGGACTATCTGAGTGAAAACCTCGGAGTATATTTAAGTGATAGACCTAGATACTACAGTTATCAACTTCTCCTGCAATTTTAGGAACAATAAAGCAATAATAAATCAGGTTTTGGAGGGCTTGAACTCTAACTTTTCCTAAGAATATCGACAGAAGTTTTAGAGCAGATAGATTTGTTAGATCTGATTAGGTCTAAGAGATCTTGGTGGCACTGCTCCAGCTGCTCAGCCACAGCTGCAGGGTCGTAGAGCATCCCTCAGTGTCTACATTCTGTGTGCTGGATTGGAGTCAGCAGACAAACAGTACAATTTAAGTTAAACAGGATTGTGTTGTTGTGGTATTTTGCCCCTTTTCTTTGGAACTGAAGCTGAACTGGCAGGACACGAACCAGCTTCATTCTGTCTTAGTCAATAAATGCACAAGCTCCCGACTAAAGTCTGTGTGCACATATTTATATCTGTGAGAGCACTTTTGGGCTTGAACTTGGTTCTCTGAGGGAGTGTGATTAACCCCGGGGCCAAGACCTCATTTGCATTTTCCAGGAACACTTTACACTCACTTCTCACGGATTTGGGAAATTCTGCATTCAAGCTGACTTCTCTTTTGTCCCCCTTCAGCCTGCTGCCCCTTTCTTCTCTGCTTTCCCCCTAAAAACATCCTTCTCCCATTTCACCTTTCCTTTGCCTCCTGTCTCAGGGACAGGAGGGGTGGGTCCTGATCCTCCCACGCTGGGTCTCTCCCAGGGGACCTGCTCCATCTCCTCCTGCAGCTGCCCCCATATTTGCAGGGGGAAATGAGACACGAGGGCTCACACTGTGGGTCAGCTGCATCCCCTTCCAGGTTAAAACAACTGGGGAGACAGGAAAGGATGGATAAAAGGGCAGGAGAAAGGTGCAGAGCCAGGGGAGGAACAAAAAGCAGCGATGAGTCCCTCAGTGCAGCGGCCAAATCCTCCTCGTGTTTCCAAGCAGACCCTTGAGCAGCTTCCACTGCTCCAGAGGGGAACTGGCCCCAAACCCTTCCCTCCCTGCCAGCACTGGGGCCAAGAGCAGCAGCACCACCCCAGCCTGTGCCCACAGAGGTGCCCTGTCCCCCCTCCTGCCTGTCCCCATCCCTTCCCACCCTCCCATGGAACACAGCCCAGGTTTGTTTAGCCAACTTCGAGTGCGATGTGGCGCGTTGGCCAAAAACCCTCCGTGAAAATCCTGTTAATTTGTTTGATGAGCTGCCTCCAGCTGCAGACAGACGAATAAAGGCTGATTGGCTCCTCTGCTCGCACTCTCCCTGACAGACTCCGCCAGCCCCACGCCTCGGCTCCGTCGCCAGAGCAGGGTGGATGTGTGGGAACACGGGGGGAGCAGGAGGCAGGGGGAGATGCGTCTAATGGCATAATTTCCATCTCACAATAGCTAATCCTGCCTAAATCAATGAAGCCCTGGCATCCTAATGAAATTGGGTTGGAACCCGTTCAGTTTATGATGAGCTTTTTAACCTCGGCTTCTTATTTAGCCTGGTGCAGGGTTGAAGTGGGAAAAAATGCGACGTTTTCCTCCCCCCGGCTCATCTTTCATCAGCAGAGTGGAAATGGTGGAATTAGATGCTAATCTGCTGGTTGGGTTTAAAAATAATCTCTGTGTTTAGCTCTCCTTGGGGGGCTTGGAGGGAAATAGAGCAGGGTTTTCATGTTTACAAGGGTGACATGCTCCTGGGCAGTGCAAGTGTTTCCCAGGTTGGAGAGAAAAGGTCCTCAAAGGGGAGAGTGGGATTGTCCCCTCACTTGGAGAGAAGGCTAAGGGGAGGAAGGGGTGAAAGTGAAATTCTATCCCTGGTGGTGGAATCCATGAGAACAGAAATGCTGCAGTTTCCTCCTCAGAAGGACCCTGCTTGGAACCAGGTGAGATGTTTGGACTTAGGCAGATGTCTTGAAGAGCATTTTGGTGAACCTCTGAGAGTGAAGGAATATTTGTGGCTACTGAAGCACTAAGGGAATGAACCAGCCTGAAGAAGGCCAAGACCCTCCAGAGAGGAAAGTCCAAGCTCTTCACTGGCAAAAGTGCTCCAGGTCAGGCAGTTAGAAGAGTTTCCTTGTTCCAAAGCCTGTTTTCAGAGCAGGGACAAGAAAATCTCTCTACGACTCCATGTGTCCTTGCTTGCAGAGGAAAGGAAGACCAAATATCCATTTCTCTTTACCAGATTGTTACTTGGTGAACAACAATAACATTGGGGAGAACTGGGAGGCCATTGGGAGCCATTAAGTCAAACAAGAAGCTCTTACTCTCCTGCAGTTTTTCTCCACAGAGAAAGAGGGAAGAAAATGAACCCTCTTTCCCCCATCACACTCTCCAGCAGAATAAAATGTGACTTTTCCCCTAAATAATTTACAGCCTGTCTCCTTTCCGAAAGTTTTGGTTAGTACAAAATGACACTTCCTACCCTTTAATGCTCTGATGAAATATCCTCCCATGTATAATTTAGGAACTGGCAGCTGGTAGCAGCAGGGCAGGTGTAGTGCTGGTGTTTGCAGGCAAATCCCTTGGCACCACTCAGGCCACAGGAGGGGACAGTGCAGGGAGAAGTGAGGACAGGAGCAGTGCACAGACACCCCTGCCGAGCCCGTGTGCCCTGGAAGGGTGAAGAACGGCTGGGAAATCAGCTCTGGAGCAGCTCAGGGTTGTGCTCAGCAGAGGCAGGCAGGGTCCTGAGTTGAGATTTGAGCCCAAGGAAGGGGAAATAAGGTCAAAGCCTTGGTCTACCGTAAGCTTCCTTTGTGGCTTGGGTCAGCCCTGGGGCTCAGAGCAGCAAACACCTGTAATTGTAGATTGTGCTCAAGTAGGCTCCAGCTTTCACAGAATGGGGCTTTACATTTTTGTGTCCACAGAAGAGGAAAATCTGCTTCTTGCTTTAGTGCTTTAAACACAGAGAAATAATTACTTCCTTTTTTAGAGGCCCATTTTGAAATACAGCAGGTGTTTTATTGCTCTTGGAGCATTAGCACTGTGTTTTGAGTTCAATTTTCTAAATCTTAAAACTGGTAACAATCAGCAGCGTTTGGGTTCCATCCCACGCAAGCTCTCCCTTGCCAAATTTACTGTTACATTTTGAGGTAATTTATTTTATCTTGTCATTTTTTGAAGCTGCTCAGAGCCCACAGAGAGAGGAGCAGGAGACCTATTCCCAAACCAGGCCTTTGAATGGCACAGCCCTGTCCCACCACACAAGGACAGGAAAGAAGCCCAGGGTAGATTCAGCAGCAGGAGCTTTTCCCAACCTGTGCCATAGATCAGAGAAGCACAGAGTCACTTAAGGCTGGAGAAGACCTCTAAAATAATCAAGATGATCTCATGTAAATGCAAATAAGGGAGATACCAACCTGGGGGCAAAGCAGTGATGGTGCTTTTGACTTCTGCCCTTCTGTGGCAGCCCATGGCCCTGTCTGGAAGACACAATTAGCCCGGAGCTCCTGGAGCTGCCCTGTGCAAGGCTGTGCCGAGCTGGAATGCCCCTGGCCATGGGTTTTTCCCAGATATTTCATTAACGTTCCGAAATGGCACTTCCTTGCTAATAGTCTACCGACATTTAATAAACACAGCCCAAGAGTTTTATAACCTGTTAACTTCCAAGTGGCAATAATTAAACAAAAATGATAAATAATTAAGGCCTAATTACATGGTATCAGTCATTTCATTTTCCAGCAGGCACGTTAAGTGCATTTGCCGCTGCTGATTGGGGGCTCATTCCGCAAGCGCTCAGCACTTTCTCTGCTCGCCTGGATGGAGAGTCAGGTTCCACGCAGCTTTATGGTGGAGAAGAAAAAGGAAAACCTGCTTCATTAGCTGGGTAATTGTCCCCTTCCACCACTGAAGATAATTCCCACCGAGGCTCTTGCATGACTTTGGGAAGGCAGCAAACAGAGCCGTTTGTGCTTCGTGTCTCTGTGGCAGGCTGAGCTGGAGGGGATGGGGCAGATGCAGAGCACAGGTACCACTTTTCACCGCCCTTCCCTTTGGATCTGGATCCCAAAATGATGTTGGCACCTTGGGGCTGATGTCATGGGCTGAAGCCAGCCCCAGTGAATGGGCAGAGGGTTTGAAGGTGTGGCATCAGGATCCATCATCACCAGATCCAACTCATCGTCAGATCCGCAGCTGATGGACACACCCAAAGCCCCACTGTAACACCAATTCTCAACAACTACAAATATCTGCTTCCCAAGTGTTTTGACTGGGTGTTGAGGGCTGTTCTGAGGACAGAGGTGTAGCTGGAGGGGCTCTCCAGAGCTGGAAAAGTCAGAAGGACAGAGCTGGCTGAAAGGGAAGGAGTGGGAGCGCTGTGAGGGTGAGAGCCTGCAGCAGTGCGTGGCACTGAAGTCCCTGCTTCTCTAAATGGACAAGGAAATATGGAACAGCCTGATACAGCCTAATAAAGGGGGATGAGCTGATGGTACAGAAGATTGAAACTGTTTGTCCACAGTGCAGGGATAGTGCAGAGATAGTGAAAGGACCAGGAGGGAGAGCATGCACTAAATCCACTCAGTTATCTGCTGCCAGGGCAGCATTTGTCTGCTGCAGGGAATAAATGGCCTCCACTGCTTGGAAAGCAGGGAATTGGTTTAATTGATCTCTACTGGACCCTTAGTCAAGGAGGAGCCTTGCACATGCTTTCCTTGCTTCTCTGAAGCTGTACACTGAGCTGGCTTGCTGCAGTTAATTTCCAAATGGCTGCAAAAAGCTTCCCGGTATTCAGGCAGCAAATTCCACTCAGGTTTTTTTTAGTGTGTTCCAGTTCATCCCCCCAGACAGAGGACACAAGCTGATTTTCCCCAATGAACCTATTTCCTTATTTTACCCAGCCCCACTCTTGTCAGTTTTGGTTTTGTCTGACAGTTCCAGGGGTGTTCCCCAATATCCCAGAGCTGCCAGCTCCAGTGCTGTGGTCATGGATTACACAAATCACTGCAATATGAGGTGGGGTGAGAGGCAAAGCCAGCCCTGGCAATTTTCCTTTTCTCTGTTTTTCCATCTCACTCTCCTGGGTGAGGGATGGAGACCTTTGCACTGCAGAAGAGTTTGTTTGAGTCAGAAAGCATCGGGTGTGCAGGTGATCATGGGGAGGAGCTGCTTCTGGGGGTTAAGGCAGGACTGAGCATTGCAGGACTTTCCTACCCAGCTCACAATTGCACATCACAGCTTGTAAAACTCTGGATTTTATTTCTCAGTTAGCATTTCTTCCCCAGGTGGGAAGACAAAGCCACTCAGCCACAGGGTGAAGTTGTGGCCACTAAGTTGCTGGCTCTCGGTGGGCCTTGAGAGCCCACTGCAAGTGCACACAGCTTGTGTTAGAGGATAAGCTGGGCTGATAAGCTCAACCTTCCATCTGCCAGAGTGCAGGAGCCTCTGTGACGTCAGGCTTGGAGCCGCAGCTGTAAAGGGATTACTCATAATGTGTGGTGCCCAGTGCACAATTTCATGTTTAATTGCACACTATGGGCACCAAAGAAGAAATCTAAACCAGCGTCCCAATGCAACATTTATCCTTTCTGCTCTCACCAGCCAGCCCTCCCCAAAAATAACCTGGCCTCTCGCTCTTCTTTCCGCTGAGACTCAAATGTTCTTGGGGAAACACAAACTGCCCCGCCAGCAAAACCTCCCTGGCGAGTCTCAGAGAGCCCTCAGCATCCTCAGAGAATTCAACACTCCCCCCCAGCAGCTGGGGACTCAACCAGGCCAAGGTGCTCCTTCACCAGCCCGAGCGTTACATAATGGAAAGCCGAGGGAACCACCGAGTGTGGAGAGCCAGTGAATCCTCCACAGGGGAGGAGGCAGTGAAAGCAGCGAGTGGAGATGTGTGAGCAGAACAATGGGGATTCTCACGGAAAGGGGGCACGTGTCAGCCGCACCCCACTGCTCTGGATGCGTGTGTTCAAGGAACTGAAGCTTCCTCAAGTGGTGGAGCGCACAGAAAAGTGGGACTGCTGCAGGGAAGTGGCCACCCTGGATCTCTGGATGAGTCTGTGTGCCTGTTTTGATCTGTCATTGAGATGTGAGGACTTGCTCTGACTCCAAAGCAGGTGTTCTGACCCCAAAGCAGGTGTTCTAACCCCAAAAGTGGTGTTCCAACCCCAAAGCAGATGTTCTGATCCCAAATCAGGCGTTCTGACCCCAAAGCAGGTATTCCGACCCTAAAGCACCTTATTAGGAGTATTTGGGGTTTGACTTCAGGTTGGACAGTACTGACATGTGCAGCCCTTAAATCTGTAGATCTCTTAGAAGATCCACTTTGGAAAAGGAGGAGAATAAAGCGTGGTGGCAGCTCCCTCTCTTCCAGGCGCCTGCTGCTTCTAACACTGATCCCTTCCAAAATGAGGCTGTAAGAAGGGTTTCTCTTCAAATGACATCACCTCGGGTGATACCTCACTCAGCTGTAAGGAGAGGGTAGTTTGCTGCATTCTGTCCAAGACCAAACCTCTTCAAAGAATTACATTTTCAAGGGCTATTTTCATACTCAAGATCCCCCTCAGCGAGAAACACTGAGCTATTTAGAAATGCCTTATGTGGTGATTTTAAGCAATCCAGCCAGGAATTCCAGTGTAGCCTGCTCAGAGCAAAAATTGACCTCCTTTACTACAACCTGGAGAATTCACTGTATTTCCCCATTTTCCAGTTATCAAACCCAGGCATCAGAGGGCACTGCTGGGCTGGAGGAACTCACCCAAGGTTAACGGAGCTCCAGGAAAACAGGCACTTGGGTAGCACAGCCCTGGTCTCCAGAGGAAAAGCTGGAATGTCTGGATGCTCCATCCATGAGAAGAAAAGGAACTTGCTTGCTGGGCCCTGTTCTCCAGCAGAAGTGGAGAGATTGTAGAGAAATTGTGGAATTACAGCAGTGGGAATGCAGAGATCTGGGAAAAAAGCCTATTTAAGGACTGGGGAGATGGATGCAGAAAGGGCAGTGTGAAATTTCCCAGTGTCTCTCTCCATGGACAGATGCTTCCCGAGGTGTTCCTGCTCAGCCCTGCACCTGCTGCTGGGATATGACAAATGTGCTTCTGGCCAGGAACCTGTCCAGCAGCAGCAGCAGCAGCAGCAGCAGCAGCAGCAGCAGCAGCAGCAGCAGCAGCTCTCTGGCATAAGACAAAGCAGCACAAATTTCCTACAAGTTGTTAAGATTTTTTTCCACAGAAACCCCTCCTGCTTGCCCAGCAAACAGCTTGCAAGGGCCCCAAACACCCTCACTGTGACAAGGTCCTTTTCTTCCTGCCACATCTCAGTTTGCATTTTCGGGTCCCCTCACCAGCCACCTCTGTACATACGCAATTCTTTAAATTATTAGAGGCTCCAGTCTGTGCTGCCATATATGTTGATGTCCGGACATTAAATATTTATGGAAAGATTCATTATTTGGGCATTAAATATTAACTCACATGAGGGAATGAGCCCAATGATCTGTTTGTTTTTTATGAATCACCTTGGAATTGGAAATGTCTGGTTTCCAAGGGGTGGTGCCTGGGGGCAGCAGGTGTTTCACTCCTGGCTTTTGGTGGAACTGCTCCTTGCCTGGCAGGAGCAATAGTCCTTCAGACATCCCTCCTCCCACGGTTCCTGGCTGCCCGTGCCCTGGAGGTTAACTTTGCTATCAATATGTTTTTGTTTTGTTTACAAACCGTGCAGTTTAAGACAACTTCCTTCTCCCCCCTCCGGCCCCCTCCGTCGCAAGTCTCACACAGGAGAGGCTCAAGATGCCCAGGCATCAATATAATTGTGTTACCAGGAGCTGTCTCCTTGTGTTCTGTCTCTTTAAGTGAAGTTTATGGCCTGAAAAGTAATTGATTTGCAACGGTATTTAAGACAAGAGCTGGAGGATACTGCTGTGCTCTTCTGCAATACAGTAGCCCGGAGAAAACCATTGCTAAAGCAAAAACATCGACTTTTTTTGTGATGTGGTCTCTTCTGATGCACTCAGCAGGGGTGAAGCTCGCTCTATTTTTATGGAATTGTCTGCTATTTTTACAAAGGGAGTTTGGACGCTGTACAATCCCTGCAGGTTGAGCTGTGGTTCCGGTGATGGGTGCAGGAAGGGAGGGCAGGACACTCACTGCTTTTGAATGCTGCTCCCTCCTTAATCTTTTACCTTGGATTGAATTTTAACTTGGTTTTGTTTTGTTTTGTTTTGTTTTGGTTTTTTTTGTTTTTTGTGTTTTTTTTTTTGGTGGTTTCTTTGTTTGTTCATTTTTTTTTTTTTTTTTTTCCCAAGGAAAGGCAGCTTTAGAAGGAGCCAGGTGAGGCTGGAGAATCTGCTGAGGTTCAGCTCCCTGTTGTATAATGGCACGATGGGAGGGATAAATACAGCCTTGACTGTGGCTAGGGACAATGCCCAGCCAATATTAGGGGGTAGGATTAGACCAGGAAGATGGGAAAATTTTCCTAATACACTTGAGCCCCTTGTACAATCGCTCTGTTGGACAAACTGTAAATTGGAGTGAGAACATAAAAGTCCCAAAGCCCATGGCAAATCTCCTTCTTTCAGCAGGGTTTGAATCTGTCCCGCTCTCTGTGGAGAAGGAATACAGCAATGGTTGGGTACTTTAGCTTAAAATAAATCAGACCAGGACAATTTCAGTGAGAAACCTGAGCAGCCAAATGAAGCAAACCCTCCTTGCAGGCCACAGGGCTTGCTGGAATCCCCATCCCAGGAATTTCAGAGCAGAGCCATTTCCCTGGGCTGAAATAGGAAGGAATTCAGATTAGTTGATGCTGAAATAGGAAGGAATTCAGATTAGTTGCTGCTGCAGGAGGAGCAGCAATAGTCAACATAATCAAGATAATAGTCAAATCGACCATTTTGTGCAAAGACTTCCGTCAGCAGCAAGTGGAACTTCTCAGGGAGAATCGAACAACCTGAAATCAGTGTTTGGGAGCTTTCCAAAAATTCACCTGCAGAGTTCATCGAGTCCCCCTGGGTACAGATGCCCTTGGTGGGACACATGTGGTGACTTCCCAGTACTGTGTTCCATGAGAAACCTGTTCCTGGGAGGAGCGGCACTGGTGTATCAAAACTCAGGGTGCCACAAGGACAGGGTGGCAGCAACACTTAAGAACTTCCTCTTTTCTGACATAACTTCCTAAGGGAACATCTACTGTGTGTTTTGACCTAAGTAATTTTTCCTTCTTAAAATTGAAGAATTTGACACAGTTTCGACACCTCCAGTGGGAATTGGACACTCTCTGTGAGACAGAGCCCTCCAGAACCTCAAGCCTAGACACAAAGCTATGGATGAATAAAAATTACTTCATCCAACCACATCAGGACCAGACTGGAAAGTTTATGAAAAATGGAAAACAAATGATTGCCCTGTTCTGACTGGCTCCTTATTGCCCGGCACCTGCTGGTTTGTTCTGCAGGATCTCTCCAGTGGGGCATTGTGGAAGAAGCTGCAGCTCCTCAGGAGCAGGCAGGGGGTCAGGAGATGCTCACAGCGCTGACCCTTTCTTCCCATGATCTGGCATTTGGGGAGCTTTGCCTTCCCAGGAAATCCAGAGCTCTGAGTGTCCCTATTTCTACAACACTGGGCACAGAAGCTTCAGGAAGCGAAGGTTTTTGCAACTCCTTTGTTGGACTTTCTGCTCTGTTTGCATATTATAATTATTTCTGTCAATTTTTTTAAGCTGCCACCTGCAAATTTCCTTTCTCCCATTGCAAGCAGGGACAGATTTCTCCGTATTCCTCTTCCTTCTCCACCTTAAGGGAAGTCTACTCTTCCCCACCTTAATCTTTTATATACTCACTGAATAATAACCTTTTCTGGTCATTTACTCAGGAAGGATTTGTCATTCCAATATTTCATTAATCCTATAACATAAAGCCCAAAAGATATGTACATGGCTGAGCAGCAGCAAATAATTCCTTCTGTAGCTTAAATACAGCACACCCTGTGTAGGAGCAGATAAGTTTGGAAGGGAGGTGTCAAACCCACTCTTTTCCATCACTTTTGGGGACCACTGACTTTTGTCACCAGACTGATGAGCAGGCATTAGGAGGAGAAAAGGGAATTCCAGCAGATCAAAACTCCTCTGTCTGCAGGAAACCCCAAGCCACTAAGATAACGATGTAATTCCAGAGAAATGTCATTTATTCCTGTAATTTTGGTTCATCCCTGTGCCATGTGGATCAAGGGGCTGCTCTGAAAGGTGCCCGAGATGATCCCTGCCTGCTGCTCAGGGCACTGTCCCTCTTGCAAGTGGTTTTCTTGGGAATGTGTCCACTCTCCCAAGCACCTGGGAAAAACTGCTTTTCTGGGATTGTTACAGAACCTCCTGAGGAAAGGACAAAACAGACTTTTTATGTTTTTCCGCTTGCCACAAGCTAGTCCCAGCTTCTAACCACTAAAGGCACTTTTGCTCCTCTCTGCTCTGTTGAAGGACTTAAGATGATCAATTTATAATGTCCACAGAGTGCCAGGATGAAAAGATCTTCTGAAAATGCCTTGGATGAAAAGATGTCGGGAAAAAAAAAAAAAAAAAAAATCTTTACCCTGATAGACTGATTACAATCTATTGTGCCATGGATTAGTGGGTGAGTATTTATTCAGCTTATTTTTTATTCCTATGTACAGATGCTCTGGACCACAATGACCCCTTTGAAGTCATTATTGGCTCTTGCATCCCTGAGTAGCACAGAGGGCACATTAATAAGCTGTGTATAGAAGGAGACAATGAAGTCCCCAAGAAGTCATTAAGAGCCTATTGTGTCAGTCTGACTGTAGCCCACAAAAGACACCAAATCTGAAAGCTAAAAATATCCTTTGGAAATGCTGTTGACACAGTTATTTCACATTGGCAGCAACATCCTCCTGACGTACGCACACTCTCCCTCTCTTAGTTCTGCTCAGAGCAGTGGATATTCTGGGAATATCTGTTTTTCTTGGGATTCAGTCGTGTCCAAATATCTCTGTCTGCACCAGCACCTTCCAGCTTTATTAGTGGAGCCCGAGGTACAGAAGGAACTCCAATTTTCCCTCAATCCTACAGTGCCTGTGTCTTGGGGGTGATTTTATGATGATACTTTTATTCCCTAATCATCTGCTTTATGCCCAGAAATGTCTGTGGTACCTTTGAGATGAGCCAGGGGCAGGGTTGGGGCCTGGGCTCTGTTCAGTCTCTCCCTGCAGTGTGCTCTGGACAGCATGGACCAGGGACTCTGCATTGTTCCTTTTCTTGGATTGGGTTTTTTTGCTACCTTGAGCAAGAAGTTCCCTTCCCTTCCCTTCCCTTCCCTTCCCTTCCCTTCCCTTCCCTTCCCTTCCCTTCCCTTCCCTTCCCTTCCCTTCCCTTCCCTTCCCTTCCCTCCCTTCCCTTCCCTTCCCTTCCCTCCCTTCCCTTCCCTTCCCTTCCCTTCCCTTCCCTTCCCTTCCCTTCCCTTCCCTTCCCTTCCCTTCCCTTCCCTTCCCTTCCCAAAATCCTCTTGGCGGCTTTTTGGTTTTTTCCCTTCCCTTGGAGTGTTTTTGGCTTGGCTTGTTTTACTTTTCAGCCCATCCAGGGAGCTGGAGGTTCTTTTCTTTTTTTTCACTTTCACCTGCTGGTATCAATTTCTCTCATTGGCAGAAGGGAAGGGAGTTCTTGAAGCCCTTTTCTCTTTGGAGGAATTGGTCATTCCAGGGCATTTTCCCCTGAAATTTGCCTCCAAAATGGAAACACCCCACTGGGTGAAATGCTGCACAAATACCCAGCTGGAGACTGCTGCTGTGCCAAAGGGCTGGGGCAGGGAAGATCAGGACAGGAAAAGGTGGGAAGGAAACTGGTACTGGCTGTGTTCTGTCCTTTTTGGAGCCAGAGGTGCTCCAAGCTCACCAAAGCTGATTCCTGTGTCTGAGCAAATGCCGAGAGGGAGATTTCTCCTCCCTCCAAGAGCAGGGGAACAGCCCTTGTGTATTTTCTGGCAATCTGCATCCCAGGAGCTGCCTGGGACACTCCCAGGAGTCCCAGGGGTAACAAACCTCAGCTGACTCTGAGCTCTAGCTCTGTGCTCTCTGCAGGTTCCAGACATCACCACATTCTCATGGTATTCATCGCAGCTTCTGGGTTTGGAGAATTATTTTTTTTTCCCAAATGGAGGCTGGGATTTGATTGTTGCTAATCAAGACCAAGACATGCACGGCAATATATGTTCATCCTTTATTTTAATCTGAAGAGGCCCTAAACTAAGAGGGAAGTTCATAACCTTAGTACAGCTGTCACTGTTGAATCAAATAAACAACACAACTCCCTTCAACGGTCCAATTTTATTTAAAAAAACTAAAAACCCACACAGCAGAGACACCCAGATACCTAAAACTACTCTGGATATGGCAGATATTTTAATAGAGGGCTTGAAAAGTCCTTTAATGGACCTCCTCTCAGCCTAACACACTCTGATCCTGCCAAGAGAGGTTGCAGAGTGTAAACAGTCGCTGCAACAAGCAAAGAGAAAGGTGGGAATTGATGTAAAATCCAGTTCTGCTTTTCCTTTTCCTGATTAAAAGGATAAGGGACAAGTTTATTCCCTGCCTTTCTTGTCTGTGGAGTCTCCAATACTGTGTCTAACTCATGCTGAGTAATGTCTATCGATTGCTTTGTTACCAGCTTTATTGTTCAGTCCATCACCAATAAAAAGTTTATGTAAAACAAGAGCAGAAGGAAGCAAGGGAGAGAAAGTGACTGGAGAGTGCAGATGCACACGAGGAGTAAATGCTGCTTTTATTTCCACATGGATACGCTGTGCCCACATTTTAGCAGCAGGAATTTATTTCTCATCACCCTTTTTTAAAGCCTTGGGGGAAGTTTTTTTGTTGTTGTTGTTGTTTATTTCCTGTTTTTTTTTTTTAGTTTTTGGATTTTTTTCACTTGTTCACGTTCAAGTTTTCTCATGGAAGTAAGTTACCAGGATAGAAAGGGAAAACCAGGTGAGAATGATAAATCTGCATATGAAAAGGAGTGGCTGAGAGTTTTGCTGTGGTTAAAAGGAAAGAATTGGCTGAGAGTCTTTAGGGCTGGGTTTCTCTACAGGTGACACAGGTGATGAGTGTAACCATCATCTTCCTCAGAGACTTCTGGGCTGAAAAGAATTTAATTTCCATGGCCAAACATTATTGTATGCTGTGGCCCTGGCTAGGAGTACAAATGAAATGGGGATAGTGATCATTTTGGGTGTTCTGTTCTGTCAGTCCGGCTGAGATCCACCCAATTTTCTTCTTCAGCTCTGGGACCACCCGCACCAGGCAGGTATGGAAATAACTCCAGGGGATAAAGGAGGGCTTGGTGATGGACCCAGCTCCAGCCAGGGCCCCGTTGGGGCTTGGTACCAGCACAAAGGGCTGTGGGGCACCCCATGGGCTCCTCTGGAGGCGCCTTCACCACTGGATTTCCCCGCAAAACACCCCAAGGACCATTATCAGTCTCGGTTCCTGCGGTTCCATTAACTTTTCCTGGCTTCAGACAATAAAGCTGGGGAGTTAATTTCATTCATTTCACCGGTGGGAAGGAGGTGGGGATGAGGAATAGGCTGGATGCATTTTATTTGAATCTGATGGATCCGGGATGCCGTGCTCACATCCCCGCCACAGTCAGCAGTGTCAGCACTCACCAGCACCTCCAGCCCTGCAGATAATGACCCACTTGGTTCAGAAAAGTCATGAGCTAAAAAAGTGTTTCAAGGTTATTCAATGAGAGGTTTTGACCCAAAACTGAAAGTTTACCCATTTATTTATTTATTTATTTACTTGTGCCTTCTTTTTATGGTTGTTGTTGTTGTTGTTTTCTTTTCAAAGCAGCAGAAGTGTCAGTTTAAAAAGGAAGTTTATTTCAGAAGGAAAAGTGGAAGCATTCTGTTAGGAAACAGAAATGTGGGAAAATGTTTTGACCTCTTTTTTCCTTTCTTAATTTTAACTCTGTATTTTTGTCCTAGATGAAATTCTTCACACGCTGTGTCTGTAACTGAGTAGTTCTGCTAATCACTTCCCCCAGACTGGATATTTTGGTGAATTAGATATTTTACAAGGAATACTGACTTCATCTCTTCCCTTGATCCTGTGTCATGGTTTGACACTGGCCAAACATCAGGCACTCAGGTAAGCTGTTCACTCACCTTCTCTTGTCTTCAGCTGGGCAAAGGAGAGGGAAAAAAAAAACCTGAGGGCTCACGAGTTGGGTTGAGGACCGGGAAAAAAACATTTTTGGCAAAGCAGAACAAAAGCAGTGCGAGGGCTGACACCATTACCAAAATACAACAGCCCCTGGGCATGAACTGAGCCACAGAAAGCTGTGCAGGAAGGATGGAGAGAGAAAAGAGAGGGGCCGACGAAAAACCCTACAGTTCCAAAGCTGGGGGATTTGGTGCAAAATAAACCCCTGGCAGCGGGCCAGGTAACCCTTGCCAAAGCCTGACAGCTTCCTGGGGCAGGTGTCAGCTGGGACATGAGGAATGAGAGATTTAATCTTGGCTGCAGAACCCAACCTGTGGCAGCTTTAACCTGTCCTGTACCTGCTCCCACCTTATTTCCAGAGGTGCAGCAAATCCCTTCCACTGACTCAGGAACAAGAGGCTTTTACTGTGTTTGAGCGAGCAAAACCCCTAATGATTCTCTTCCTAATTAGCCTAATGAGCCTTTTGGCTCTCACATGATGACAAGTAAATGAATTTGCCCTTTCCTTGACAAGTTCTTATGGGAATGATCTGAAACCTTTCGTAACAATGCATCAAAAGTACAAAGTCATTAAAAACAGTTGTCCAACTATGAAATTAGTTATTGATTAATATTGCTTCCAGACAGCCATATTGTTCATTTGAAGAAAGAGATTAAAAAAAAAAAAAAAAAAAAAAAAAAAAGGATCCTAATGTTCGTATTTCTTCATGAAACAGGTTATTGAAATATGGAAAACGTTTGAGATCCTGAGGTCGTACACGTCTGTACTTCTGTGCTCAGACACACTCATTTTGTCCATTCCATCTTCACAGGGGTCTTGCACCTGGAAAAAGCTGTTGATCACTGTGAACACCTTGGCTGGTCTCATCTCGCTGTGCCCTTCCCCAGCTGAAGAGAGCAGCCTCTTCTGGAAAAGCTTCACAGAAGTGAGCTGAGCAAGTCCTGCCGTGACTCACAGGGAGTTTGTCATTCCCCAGGCTGTGAGGCACAGTGGAAACAAGAACAGAGGGCTCCTAAAGGTGCTGAAAGGCCCCTGCTCTGTGAAGAGAGCCAGGAAACAACAGTCACATCAAGTGTTATCAGGGGCCAAAGCAGCGGTGTCAGAGGGAAGGAGAGCACAAACAGCCTGTGTGTGCTGCTGCATCTGCACCAGGGTGATTTCCATGGTCACACAGACAGGTCAAGAGATGTGTCTGCACTTTTTGTTCCAGGCAGCCTCCAGAGTCCCTCAGCCTCTGGAGAGAAGAGGGAAAATGATGTAGGGGGGGGAAAGAAAAGGGAACAGCGGAACAGTGCTTGGAATCACACTAACCAGAAAGGATTCTTTTAACATTGTGCTGGTCAATGAAGTGAAATGACTGGCTTACCACAGTGCTATGAATTTGTATGTTTAAAATCATAACTCATTTTGTAATCTCCTTCCTTCCACAGAAGTGCCATTTGTCAGAATACAAAAAAATTCCAAGTGCAGTTCAGGTTCCATTTCACTCTGAGGTCATTTCCAGTCAGCATTCATTTGGGGGCTGAGTTTATCAGAAGTTTTCCCAAATAGCGTGGCTATTCCCACATAAATATCTACTTCCTGAAACCAACATGTTTGGCAGAGAAAAAAAAAAAAGAAAAGAAAGCACATTTCCCTGAAAATTCAGTTCTAGGAGGAGCCTGGACCAACAAATGGCACAGTTATAATATTGTTCTTCCATTACAATTGCCTCAGAATCATTACTCTTGTATTTCCTCCTCAGCTGATTAGTCCCTCAGCTCAATTGCTTTGAAACAAATAAAATACCATCTATTTGTGTTTTTGCTTCTGTGGGGAAAAATCTGCTTATTGTGGTAAACTAAATAGATTGGTTTTGTCTGTGCCGGGTTTTGTTTTAAAGAATGGAATCATTTTGCTGGAACTGAAATTCGGATTTTTCAGGCTCTCTAATGAAATTCTTCCACTGTGTGTTGATTTGGGAAACAGTCTGGACAGCTGATATGAAATAGCTCTGGAAGCTTTAACTGAGGTTTGGAATCACAGAATCCCAGAATGGTTTGGGTTGGAAGAGATATTAAAGCTCATCTTGTTCCACCCCCTGCCATGGGCAGGGACATCTTCCACTGTCCCAGGCTGCTCCAAGCCCATCCAACCCGGCCTTGGGCACTGCCAGGGATCCAGGGGCAGCCACAGCTTCTCTGGGCACCCTGTGCCAGGGCCTCAACACCCTCACAGGAGAGAATTTCTCCCTAATGCCAAATCTTAGCCCACTCTGTTCATTTTGCCCCTTGTCCTGGCACTCCAGACCCCTGTAAATCTTCTCTTTCCATCTTTCCTGTTGCCCCTCCAGGCCCTGCCAGGCCACACCGAGGTCACCCCAAAGCTTCTCCTCTCCAGGTGAACACTCCCAGCTGTCCCAACCTTTCCTCCCAGCAGAGCTGCTCCATCCCTCTGATCCCCCTGGAGCCTCCTCTGGATCTCTCCAGCAGCTCCAGCTCCTCCCTGTGCTCCAACTACGACCATTCCAGAAATGCTGTATAAAATGATGTTTAGTCCTTGCCCTCTTTTCTCAGCACAAGGTGTTCAGACAGTCTGGAAAAGTTTTAGATAGTCACTCCAAGTGAAGCTAATCAGGTTTGCCTATTATTTCTTATCAAATCTGAAACATGCCAGGCATCATTTAGCCTGAGATATTTGGCATTCACAAACCCTGGCTGCCTGTCACTCAAACCCAGGTGATGGGCACTTCAAAGAAGACCAAGGTGCAGTTTTGAGCACCTTTGTACAAATTTCTTTGGACCAACATTTTTTACATGGAAGCCCTCTAGTGAAGGCTCGAAGTCTTGATAAATTTCCACGCATTATTACCTAATTGGACACAACGTATACTCTGAGATTCTCATTAATATTTTTTTAACACATTGCAGAGTCTTTACTCTTGAGCAGTCAACCGTTTTCATCTCCATAAAAATGGGCTCCTCATAACCAGACAATATCCAATCATTTCCAGTCCATAAGGTAAATTTCCTATATATTCTTTCCGTTTTGCAGTTTTCTCACCAATCAGCACAATAACTATCACCCTATGGATTATTTCTCCATAAACCTTGCCAGAAGCTGCCCGGGAAGGATGGGAACTTGACCTGGAAGACACATCAAAGAGAGAATCTCAGGCTAAATGAAAGCTCCTTTTAACAGAATTATTCCATTTATTCCTCTAATTTCTACCTTTTACTGATTCCAGTCATCTTTAAAATAAATGAATTAATTGCAATATTGTATTAATATGCCACTGATAACATGTTTACCAATATTATTAAATGGTGCTGCAGCCCACTGGTTGTTAAGTGATTTTGTTAATTTATCTGTGCAGCAGGAACAATTTGGAGTCCAACACCTGAACATCGCAGTCTGAGGTGATACAAGAAAACATGAAAGGAATGACCCTGAGCTAAAATGATTAGTGGTGTTTGTTAGGCACCATGGCTGCAACAACAAAGCTAATCAGCCAGAACAATTATTAGGTAAAATTATATATATATATATGAATATGAATATATATATATATGAACACCCAGAAGTTTTTTGTTATTATCTAAAATTGAACTATGCAGATTATTTTAAGTGGGTAGATTTTTGTTTGTATCCATGAAATTGCTACCATATTAACAAGATTTTCCAGACATTAATGGATTGATTTCTGTATAATTGTAACTGTATTAATTCATCCCAATTACCTCTAAGTAAAATTTAAATTAAGTTAAATTGAAGAAATTAAAAAATGTTTGAAAACCCTGCATGGAAACCTTGAGGCATCATAAGATTGTCATTCCTCATCTCCAATATCATTAATTCTGCAACTGAGAACGCAACAGAAGGAGTCTTGGTTCTCCCAAGACTTGTAAACTGCTGTTTTCTGCACATTTCAAACCCAACTTAGAGGCCTTTTCGTGAATTCAATATGATTTTTTTCCCCCACTGATGGGAAAATCGCCTTTGTCTGTCTCCTCGTGAATGTCGGTTCCTTGCTGAGGGAGGTGACGCACAGATGATCCATTTCTGATGTGGAGATGTTCAGCCTCAGAGAGGAGTTTAACACAGGCTGGGAGCTCTGGGAATGGTCTGAAAGAGAAGGAACAATCCTGACACCACAGGCACCACCCAGAGCTCCAGAGGCGGCTCTTCTCCAAGGCCAGGGCCAAGAGATCCCTCAGCAGGGCTCGAAGGCAGTTGAGACACCTTCTATCTGACCCTGGCAAACACAACTGTGTCCCAGCTCAGCCAGATCCGTGCTGGTTACGCTGGGCTGCGAGAGCTTGGGAAGAAACTGCCTTCAGCCGGAATTTCCTCATGACCAAGCTCTTCCATTCCCAGGGTCAGAGGAGCTGTGCTGAGCTTTACATGCAAATGAGGACTTGCAGTAGAGCTGCTGCACACCTGAGGGGAATTTGGACACTTTGGGAAAGCAGGCATGTGGCAGCTACACATATACTTTTCAGATGTGTTTTTTTGGGGGCCTTAACACCTGATATCAACAGGTATTTCAGTTCACTTGCATCTTATTTATCCATCTCATGGCTGGCTGTATACTCTTCCAAAAGGCTCTTCCAAAAACACAGGTCTCTAGGTCCTTATTTCCATATCAGTCTGAGCTGGGCTGGTCCAAAGAGTCACTGGGTGGCCTTGGGTTGCATCTCTGCTCATCTCTGTTCAGGTGCTTGATAGGCTGCACTGAAAAGGAGATCAGAATTTATTAATAAAGGCTGTCAGCATATCCTGTCTTCTCTTCAACTGGAATTTTCCACTCGCACTGGGCTCTGTGGGCTTCAAGGGCTGGCCAGGTGGTCTGCTCTGGATTTAACAGCCCGAATCAGATAAAACACTCAGTTTAGATCGTCTGTACTCTGCTAGAGTCAGACAGATGCAGGTCACACTGAGAACCAGCCAAAACCATTCCCCTCCCCACAGCAGAGTCATCCACATGGAGAGGAAGGTGCTCACAGGGAAGAGAGGGTTTGCAGAAAGGTGTTCATTAATTGCAGTTTTGTTCCAGACCCTCTGGTGAACAGAGACACACTGGGAACAAATGAAAGTTTTTGGAGTTGGGGGAACAAAAAAACCCCAAAAAAACCAAAAAAAAAAAGGAGGAAAAAGTTTTGCCTCTTAGAGCAGGGAAATAGTTTGAGGCTATGTTTTAATTAAAATGAATATCTGCACTATCTTAATGTTATTGCCAGTTAAGTGTAGCGGGGTGATTTAGAGTTCTGTAACACAATTATACTCCAGTAATGAAGCTCCGCAGAATTATCCCAGGAATTCAAAATGCAGAGGGGAGCAGTAGCTCTCATTTGTAACCATGTTACAGCCTCTATTGTTACAGTATTTTCTGTTTTCCTCGAAGATGAACTCAGTGGTGTTTAAGTCTCTGGTTACATTAAAGGGAGGTTGTTGTTGTGGCTGTTATTGTTTAAGCAGGTTGTTATTTTTTGCTCATGTTTGAAAGGTGTATATAAACCAGCGAGGTGTTCAGTAAACTCAGCTTCACGATGCAAACCAAGGAGACCCCATCCCTTCAATCCCCACAGCGGTGCCTCTCAGAGCTCCTTCACATCTTTACCCCTGCTTCTGACTCCTTCTGCTGTGCCTGGGAGGTCTCCTCTGCTTCTGGGCTCCTGGTGGGATTCCTGCTGTGGGAAAGAAGAGCTGCATGAGAACGGGCAGCTCCCTGCTCAGCTTGAGCCCCTTCCAGAGACACAAAAAAAACCATTCCTACATCTTCAGCTGTGCTTCCATACAGCCCAAGTTACACACACTGGAGTTATGCTTTTAGATTTTGATGTTGAGTTTGGCCTCCAGAGTGTCCCTGGGTCACTCCTGGGTTTGTGCCTCACTGTGCTTTGCCGAGTGAGCCAGAAACATCCACACCCTGTGGCAACGCCACTCCAACAGGTTCACCCTGCTGTGCATCCACATAAATGCTCATTTCTCCACCCTAAGAAGAAATTTGCTCAGTTCAGAACTGATTCAGTGCACAAGTTCTTCAACACCACCAAAATTCTTTGCTTGGGTGAGATCCTGAGGTACAGAGTGGATGTAGAAGGTAGACACCCCAAAACCTGCTCTCCCTCAAGAACTCTTCACCTCTGACCGAGAATGACCCAAGATTTTGTTTCTGGAAATGGGAAAACTGTGTGAAAAAAGGAAGAACCCCTGGCAGCTTTCATTCTCCTTGGAAACAAATTTGTTTGGTATTGAGGGAAGCTGAAAACTGAATTGGAGGTAACTTCACTTGAGTTTTTGATTTGCAGCAAACAGATTAAAAGCAGAAAGGTATCGATATGACAATAAGCACAATGCTCAGGAACACTTCCAAAACCCTGTGGCAGACCCCAGCAGCCTGATTAATCCAAGAAAACAGAATTTGTTACTCCCTTCCTGCTTCTGTGGGATGTTCTGCACAATTTCCTATCTCAACTAAGGTCCAGACTGTTCAAATGAGGCATATCTGTCAACTTTCCAGGATTGCCAGTGTTCAAATGTAGCACCATATTCCTGAGACACAGACATTCTAGATCCAGCCAGGTGGCACTTTTGCGGGGGGGGGAAAAAAAAAAATGGGCAATAAAAGCAAGTTTTAAAAATGTTTTGCTGCGCTGCTCTGCTCTGTGTTTGAGTTTGAAACAAACTGGCACAAAAGAAATGTTTCAAGCCTGAAATGTGCAGCCTTTCTTACCTTTTCAAGATGGAATGTTTCTATTTGCTTGCTTGAAACTAATTTTAGTTTGTCCACTTCTTTCCAGTGGAGCCTTTTGCAGCCATGTTTCCCATTCCTTAGCAGTGAACAGCTCTTTCTTTCAGGGCCTGGTCTGTTCACACTGAGCTGTGCTTTTTGCCTTCAGGCCTTCTAAAATATTATCCAATGGGGAAAAATGCTGCTCAATGTGTGTAAAGACCTTGTCTTTCACCTCTAGGTCAATCCCACCTCTACGACCCAAACCCCACAATTCTCCCATTGTTCAGTTTTACCTGAGGAGTAAAGGCTGTCACCTTACAGCTTTGTGAAAACCCACAGCTCCAGCTCTGACTCGAGGCAGAAGCTCACTGTTGGCATAAAAAATAGGTCAGTCCATTTTCTGCACAAAACATTCCTCCTGCAAAGTTTTGGTCCCTCTCCAACCACTTGCTAAAAGCTCATGACCGTGGAATAAAGGCTAAGGTCAAATGTCCTGGAGCTATGAGACAATATCTCAGGATGCAGGTGTCCTTGGGCTCTGATTTAGGTTTCCATGTGTCTTACTGCATTTGCTTAATGATTTTCTAGGCACCTATGGCCATAGCATCTGGGCTGCTGCCACAAATTAAATGCAATCAGACATTAAATCAAACTGCCTCCAGCAGGCTGCAGGAACAGGGCTCCTCCAGCAGGCTGCTGCCACTGCTGGGCGGACTCAGGAATTCATGCAAAGGTGTTTGAAACAAACTGGCATGAAAGAAATGTTTCAAACCTGAAATGTGCAGCGTTTCTTAACCTTTTCAAGATGGGATGTTTCTATTTGCTTGCTTGAAACTAATTTTAGTTGGGCAGAGAGGACTCAGGAATGGGTCAAATTCATGCAGAGGTGTTGCTGAGAGGGTGTATCTCGAAAAGTTGGCACTGTGGATTACCAGGAAATCCACACTCCTGAACTTGGATTCTTCCTCTATGAATATCAGAGAGAATAGGGCCAGAATATATTTCAAATTACTTAAATATTCTACAGCCTCACGATAGAGTGAACCTGCCCTTAGGCTTCCTTTCGGGCAAAATCCCAGGCATCATTTATGCAGCACAAGACCCTGAGGTTCAGACACTGAGACTTTGGTGTTTTATGGCTTCTTATGAGATATTTATTCCCTCAGCATGACCACTTGAATTTACATTAGCATGTTTTGGGGGACATGGATTCCTATCCCAGGCCACTGCCTGATGTGGGGGCATTCCTTCCCTTGGATTGGATCCCATTTGGGATTTTATATTCCGTATGTTGCTCTTGGAGCCAGACACATGCATGACCATTATCGGCCTGAGTGCTAACACCTGGAATGTATAAACTGTCTGATGTAAAGGAAGATTTATCAAGAATTTTTCCCAAACAGTATGATGTAAATTCAGCCCTGTTTTGGGGTGTGAAAAAAATTGTCATATCTGGAACTGTGACAGTATAAAGCGAAATCTGACTCAGTGCTGTTTGTCAAAATACCCCAAATAGGCAGATAATAATTCAATTTAATCCTCTTTATTGTGAGAGAGCGAGGGAGGCTCCCAGGGCATGTAAAATCTGTCCGCATGTGTCCATCTGCCTGCAATAGCTCTACGTGGCAGCTTGATTGGAAATTATTTGCATGGGAAGGAAAGGTCGCTGTCTCTGAAGGACAAAATCTGCCTCTCTGTCCAACAAAGTCCGGGAGCCATTGGTCACCCGGGGATGACAGCTCGGAATTGCAGGGCAGTGTTTGCTGCATTTATTCCTCCCAGCAATTCAGGGGGCGTGTGTGAGTGGAGGAGGTGTCACGCATTTGGCCGAGTTCGGGGTGTGACAGAGGCACCAGGCCACGGTCACCTCAAAAACACCGAGGGATATTTACAGAACAGAAAAAAAAAAAAATATCATCAGAAGCTGTTTACTGATTAAACTTGAAGCAAGCCCAGTCCTTCCAAAAGAGCAATCATCTGCTATTCATGACAAATTCCTACAAGTCTGGATGGAAAGGCTGTTGCAAAGCTCGGGAAGTCCTTCATGTTCAAAGTCACTTTCTGCTGTTTGTGTTGATGATATGGGAGCCCTTAGGAACCTGGGCTGAGCCTTGTTTTAGCTTCTGGACAGAGAAGAAAACACAACAAATACAGGCAAGGAACATCCCTTCTGTGGGCCCCATGTCAGCGGCACAGCCTGGGAGCATCCCAGCGTTCCAGAGCCATTCTCCAACCCGCACATGGGGCCACACAGCACCTGCGAGTGGAGCCCAAATCTGCTCAGCTGCATCTTCAGTCATGGTTAGGAGAGAGCTGCAAAGTTGCTGGATGAATAAAAACTCTCAGGTGAAAAACAACAGAGGATTCCAGTTCACTCATATCTGAATGAAAACGAGATCTATTTTTTCTTTTCTAATTTTTCAGTAGGATTTACAGTTTCATGCGTTTGAATTGTTCCTCCCTTCCAGCTTTGTGTCCTGTTGGTCAAAGTGATCACACCTGGCAAATGGGGACAGTGATTCCTCCCAGCTTTGTGCGCACAGCATGGTGACAAGAAAAGACCTCAAGTGATATTTTATGGCCCCTATCAATGTAATTCCCGTGGATTTCTTACTCTGGTTACTGAGAGTGGGATGGCTATTTAATAAAAAAGGGGGTCAAATGTGTCGTGTCTTGGGGACAGAGGGTTGTTCTCAGATTTGTACAACAGCTGGAGCCATCAGACAGTATCCATCAAGTGTAGGTGTTGGTATTCAATCCATGGAGCATATCCAAACAGAGCAGCACTTCCACAGAAGGAAGAGGCAGCGAGTTGCACCAGCCTGTACCTTGTACCTCTACTCTGGTCTGAGGATCAGAGTTTTCAGTGACACCACAGCTGGAAGGGTTAAATCTGATTGACTTTCCACACCAGCAACACAAATCACCACGGCATTTTCTCCCCTTTTAGATGGTGATCTTCTATTTGGAAAAAGAAATGAATTGCCAAGAATTCTGTCCTGCTGTGTAGGTGGAACTGTCACACATTAAAACTGCTTTCAATCACCGGCAAAACTCAAAAGCGGCAATTTTCTTTCTCTGTTTCACCCTCAGTTTGAGGCCTGATTTTCTAACACACCTGTAGCTTTGCTGGGAAGCTGCCTCCTTCCTTGAACACAAGCGACAAGAGAAGGAAGAGCAGTTTAGTACTGTGCATATAAAGAGTCTGAAAGGGAAAATGAAGCAGAAATCCTTGGGAGAGGTATTTCTGATGGAACAGATCCTGGCTTTGAAAGAAAGGCACTCTGCAGCACTGGGCTCGGAGGGAGCACGAGGTGCTGGATCCCACCAGGAATGGATAATTCCAGAGTCCACATCTCAGGAACATCCCTCCCAAGCTCAGCCGTGTCACACAGTTATGCTGCAGAGCCAGGAGAGTGCTCTGGTTATTGGAACACAGAATGAGCTATCAGGGAACATGGTGTTTAAACCAACCTGAACAATGGCTCCCCGCGCACTTTGCAGCAAGTCATTTAATCTCCCTGTGCTTCTCTCCTCTGCAGGCTGAGGACAATACTTATTGTACGTACCAGGACGCTGCAAAGCTTCATCTGCTGAAATCATTGTTGCTCTTTGTAGCAACTGAGTGTTACGAGAAGAGATAATGGGAGCAGGAGTGTATTTCACATTTGAGTGGTGGCCATTATGCCTTGCTGGAGTCCTCTGACTTCAAAGACATTTTATCTCTCCACTCCAGTGGCAGATTACACTTCAGGGATTAACCTTGCACATAAACCTAGACAGGGCTAATTTTTAGCTTTGTTTCCCCCAGTGTTGCTATTTACCCCAGAGAAAAGAGAATATGGGAGTATTATTTGCACCTGCCTCCTAGCTGGAAATGTCTGCCTAAAAATACCTTTTGCTCCCAATTTCTTTCATAGGTAGGGACATCAGCACTGCCAGAAGTCAGGAATGTGCATCCCAAATCTTCATCTGAAGAGGTTCATTGGAAGCCAGGGACAGTCTCATCCGCTATTATCATTATTATTATTATTATTATTATTACTTTAAATGGATGTTTGCTACTCTTTGTGCTGTCTGTGGAGCCACTTACACATCCCCTGCTGACTGGGAGGTGCCCTGCACGCCAGGGGTGTAATCAGATAATATCTCCTGTTGTAGAAAAGTGTCAGTCCCTCTCTTTACAGATGGCTGAACGCAAACCAAGTGTAGGGGTTGTCACTGGAGTTATTTGCTGCAATTGGATGATCGTGGAGGGCACACAGGAACAGGAGCATTCGTGGATTTGCTCTCACATCAACCCACACATCAACTGCAGCTGGTGCCCACGGCAAAGCCTTCCCCAAAAGCACTGCCTGGCTTTGGTGGAGCTGATCTCGTGTGTCTGGTGGGCACAGGGAGCCCCTGCCCAGGGCTTTACCCCATCAAAACTGCAGGATGGGCAGGGGAGATGTGCACCAGAACATCTGGATAGGGCTGGAAGTCCCAGAAGAGAGAACAGGGAAATCCCTGTGAGAACCAGGAGCTGAACCCTGGCAATCCCAACATTCTGCCGAGAGTTAAGGAATTCCGTTCTCCATTCTCCCAGAAATGACCATCCTCATCCAGAGCCACGGCTCTGCAGGTTCTCAGCTGGGCTGAGCTGTGGACCTGCCCTTGGTGGCACAGCTCAAGCATTGTGCTCGGGCTTTGTTTCGCTGTTTTAGTCTGTGGGGCAAAATCAGTGGGATTTTCAGGTCTGTGGTTGTCAGTCAATCTTGTTAAAAGCCAACAAGACATAAACTCTTTGAAATGGAAAGTTGAATTTTGCAGAGAGCACGGTCTGAAAGAATTGTGACCAAAAAAATGGCTTTTTTATTCATTAAAATTCAAATGCAGATAAATAAGCAACAGCTCCAGTGAGGATTATGGAACTTTGTATTTATGAGGAAGGAGAAATTTTATAAATATTGAGATTGGCTATTTTCTACCTACATACCTTTTTTTTTTTTTGGAAGAGTAATAACATTTGCTAGTCCAGCAATAAAACTATGCATTTATGCAGCAGCTTTCATCCAGAGATCTCCAAGTACTTTACTAACATTGGCTGGATGAAGCCTCACAGAGCTCTTACAGAGAAATAAGGAATTATTATTCCTGGTTTATAAATTGAGAAATGTTTGCAGAAGAAGATCAAGGAATTCTGTCAAGAGGCAAAGGCTGGGAATCTGGCAATGCTGTGGCAGAGTCTGGGAGCTGTTGCAGGGGTTATTCTCCATCTGAGGGGCTCCACCAGTTTAAAGATGTGTTTGGAGGGACAAAAGTTCCTGCAGGAACTGATGGGCTGAGCTTGGAGCGTGTCACCATTTCACACCAAGTGCCCGTGTGCCGTCATGGGTGACAACGAATGACAGTAACCTATTCCCACAGATCAGCACCAATCTTGTAGGAGTTAAATAAAGGGTGCATCAGCTCAGAGTTATGTGCTAAACAACTCCGTGGCCTCGTGTATTCGGTGAGATAGGATATCTCTCCTTAGCACAGCATCATGCCATGTAAATGTCACTTTTATGGATAAGGTCAATTTAAAATATGTTCCCAACAGCAGCAGCAGCCACAACAACAACAACAGCATTAACAGCAACATCAACAACAACCCAAATAATGTTTTAATAGTTGTCTGAACTTCTCCTATACGGGACTTTTTAATGAAATTCCCCCCTGCATTAAAAAGAAATTCTGTCATGAATATAAGAAAGAAAAAGAGTGTCAAAATCCAGTGAAAGAAAAATATAGGCTGAGTAGAACATGTGTTTTCATTAACTTTTACCATTTTAAAAAGACAGAGAAACGATAGCTGTAGGACTGTTTCCTATTTTTGAAAAGAAAAATTCTTCCATTATACCAAAATATGGAACAGGAGATTTGGGTCTTCCCCTGCCCAGACCTTCAGAATAAGCCTCCACCAGTATCACAAAATCCCTGGGACAATCAGGAGAGTTCCTTTCTTAGATTAAGTCTTTTTGTGGGTTTGGATATTTTTTCTTCTTTTTCCCCCTTTTTCCTTTTGGCTCTCTCTATGTCTTCAAGTGATCAAGATTACTGGGCTGAATAATATCCAGGCAATTAATTGGATAAACTGCAGTTAAGGTGATTAAGTAATTTTAATGGCTGAAGGGATGTTGATAATGAAGATGAGGATGATGATGAAAATTATGCTAATGAATAAATTTGTCTATTTCTAAACTTACTTTACTTGTCAGCACCAGTGGCTATTTTGATGCAGTGGATTCTGACTCTGAGTTGCAACCTGTGCATGTGCAGGGGGTGGGATTGCACTGTCCTAAACACCCATGTGGCCTCTTGGAGGCAGATTTCACATCAGCAGCGGTGGAGGTATTGCTGTCTAGAACTCCTTATTTAATCCAAGGTTTTGTCTCTCACCCACTAATTTATATCCATCCCTTTCTTCCCATTTACATGTAACACCTTTTTAAATCAAGCAGGGGTGTTTTTTCAGGGCTCGAAGTGGCAGGGAATTCACAACATTCAGCCGTTGCAGGCGTCAATTACTGCTGCTATTTAGAATCACATCTCCACCAGAGTTTGAATGTGTCTTTGAAGTTTGCATCCACTGGGCTTTGCTGGAATGTCTTCACTTCAGCTGAAGAGCATTTTGTTCACAGATCCCTTCCCCAAGTAAGCACTGGGTGATGATGATAATGATGATCCAGTCATCACCGCTTTACCACATGTGATACAACAAATAGCTTCTCTTAGAAACTGGCATTTTTGCTCCCTCAGCAAGGGCTGGAATCCAGATGTCTGAGGCTTGGGCAGCCTTTCTCCTGGTGTGCACAGATCACAGCTCTCAGGTGAAGTTATCAGAGAACGTGATCCCAAGGGAGAGGCTTGCAGAGAAATCTCACGGATATCTCCTCATTTCTTTAGGACTTGCATGTCTGAGTCTTGATTGTTTCTCTCCAGTTTCAAGTAAAGCTGAATGCTGAGCCTGTTTCCTTTTGTTTCTTGGTCATTTTCCCCAGGGAACACATTCCTAGCCATGGAAGGGGCTCCTGTTTTGCTGTCCTGGTGACCAGCACCTGCCGTGCTGCTGCTTTTCTCCGGCTGATCCCCAGCTGATGGATCTGGCAGCATCCGAGAGGAAGGGTCAGAGTCCAATGGATTAATGGTGCTTTGATTGACTCGCTGATGTTTGATGTGCTGCAGATATGCTCAGGCAGTGGCTCCTGTCTCTTTATCTTCCGTGTGCAGCTGTGCTGACAGCTTTCTCGGGCCCCTCCTGAGCTGTCTTTGCAGCACCAGGAGCCTCTCAGGAGAAATATTTGCCTTTGCTTCCTGCAGTCTCTCTGTCATACACACTCTGTAAGGAAGGGCCCCGCGAATGCAGTGACCTGTTTAAAAAGGGATGAGGCTCACTTGCTCTTAAAGAAGGGAAGGATCCATATAAAAAATCCCATTCTCAAAGCTTTAGGGATGCAGAAAAACTCAACTGCTGCTCTGAAACATGACAATTCACCCTGACTGCTGAGGCCAGGGACGTTCTCTCCCGTGTGCGTTTCTGGTGTGATGGAACACTGATGTGTCACAAGTGTGGAAACGGCTTCCTGCAGCCCCTCTTTTCACACACGGGGGAGAAATTCTCACTCCAAGCTTCCAGGCAGAGCCTGTGCTTTCCACTAAGGCTTCATTTCATGTGTGGCCCCGCCGAAATGCACGGTCTAGGGTACAACACAGTTATGGGCTCTCTTCCCAAGCTTGTGAGTGTGAGAGATGCTGGAGGTGTGAAGAGGGAAGTATTTGAGTCTTGGCACATCTGCTGAGGACAACAAGTGACCTCTTGGAAAGACTCAAACTCAGAAAAATGAAAAGAATTTGACTGTAGCAATACTGGGAATGGAAATATATAATAGCTCCAGAGGTTACATCAGGATCCTAATTTCTAGGACTTGATAAATACCAAGTGTTTCTGTTCTTTCATCTAGTTTTAAGTGCAGCTCTCTCTCTCTATCCACCCATTTAATTGTTCAAGCTTTCCAGAAAAATGGCAAGATACCTTACAAACTGGAAGCAGCTACAGTCTTGTGTGTCTAGGTAAAATGCCAATAAGGAAAAACATTATTGTATGAAGAGGGAAATTCTAGACTTCATAATTATCCCACTGAAAAATTGAAATGTCTTTTAAACCCTTTTTCTCCCTTTCCCAATTGAAATAGAAATGAAAAGATCTTCCCTGGATTGAATCATGACTCTGTGTTTTTGTGAGTGATTAATTCAGATTTCATCCTACATGGAGCCCTTGACTCACTGAGACCATTGCTGATGCTCTGGAGATGAGCTGCCCTACAAAGGGCGTGGAATTACACACCAAAACCAAACCTGAAAATAGGTGACCTCAGGAGGTCACCCAGTCCAGCCCTGCCTCAAGTCTCCACCAGCTGCTTCCCAACCTTTCCTGAGAGGTGTTGGTTTAACCAGCTCCTAAAAGCCTCTGGTGGTTCCAATTTTTCCACCCCCTAACTGTCCTTTACTGTTGAATGATTGCCCTTCATGTCCAATATAAAATAAACAATTATCTCTGTTTTCTCACCTCTTTGGAGACACAAATGTTATGCTTTCAGATGTTGAGGCCACAGTGCAAATGATGAAATCAGCACTCTCCAATCAGGCTGATTGGGCTGCAGGTGCTGATACATTTTTCTTTACCTTACACAAATCCTTTTCACTTTTCTACCTCTTTATTGATACTTTTTGTCCCATATGTCATATTATTCCTTGTTTATATGTCCATTCCCCTCCAGATCTCTCAGGTTCGCCTGTTGTCATGGTTTGAATGACAGGTGTCTGCCAGGGAAGGCAGGAGTTTCCCTTGGAATGGAAAGTGTGACCTCTTTCCTTTTGAACTGTTATAATTTTGAAATTAAGGGGCTCTCAGGCAAAGATATGGGAAAAGGAATAACAAGTCCTTTCAGGAACTTGTTAGGAACTTCACAGGAATATGACACCCGTGCTTTCAGTGCCTCCTCTCCCACACCCTGCAGCTGCAGCTCCACAAGCTGATTTCTTGGGAGCTGACGTCGAGGGGAGCTCTCCAGTTTGTCCTACTGGCCCGTCCCTGAACTATGGATGTAAATATGTGACAAAAGCATCGCTCAGGCAGGCTGTTACTCTGGGATGGAAACATGACATATCCATAAAACGTGATCTATGCGTAATCATCACACATATGCCTTCAGACAGGGCAGAGCAGTGACTTGCTAATTAAGTTTTACAATCCAGTGGTTGTGAGAAAGATAAAAACACGTCCCCGGTCAATCCATTACAAAGAGAGCAGAACATCTGACCTTTTCATCCTGCCTTCCGTTTGCACTCGCTAGATCCATAACCTTTTCCAGCTGGAACAGAAAGTTCAATTAAGTTTTGTTGGCTTAGAAAACTGCCCATGTCCTGGAGAGTAGATTAGGCACTCAGGGGCTGCAATTATCCATCTGGTGCCACTTCAGCTGTAATATCTATATATTTATATACGTACTGCCAGCCTTGCAAGGATAAACATTGTGCTGAGCTGCCCGGAGGAGGGTCACATTCCCTGCTGCTGGGGACTCCTCTGGTGCCCAGATTCCAAAGCAGAGGATCCGTGCAGGGCAAAGCCAATGTCACTGCTGGCACCCAGCCCCGGAGGGAATGTGTCAGACAGGAGTGGATTCAGCACACGCCACCCAACCTTTCAGGTTTTCATCTCTGTCAACTCACTGATTTATGGATCTGCACTTCCCCACAGACCGGGAGAGGCATGCAGAACCTTTGGAAATAATTTAATCTCTGTTGAGAAAGGAATTTTATAAACACGGACACATGTATATATTGAATATAGTTAGCACTTCTGGGGACAAAGAGCTTGGCCCCAGCAGATCACTCATGCAATTACATCAAAGATGAGCCCCTGACAGGGAGCAGCCCATCAATCATCAGGGTGATCAATAAGTCCTGCAGTGCACACAATCAAACCTGATCAGCCTCACACAGCCTCGGTGAGGGAACGTCACAGATCCTCACCACACACACAGGCTGCACCTTCAGGGGCTCCTCTGAAAGTTTGCTGAGCTGGATTTTCCCTTTGGGGATGTTTTCAGCCTGTTTGCAGAGCTCCAGCTCCCTCTGAAAGAGAAGCAAACGTCTCTCAGATCGTCACATTTCAGTCAGAACCGACGCCTTAAGACAGGGATGCAACAGTGACATTCACTCCCAAGAAATGACAAGGCCAGTGGGCACTGCAGCTCATAACACAAGGCTCTGCCTTTACCACGAGCTTATAAAAAGGTGAACATAAATTTTCCCTTATCCACTGGACACCAAGAAAAGTAACAAACAAACAGCTGAGGACCGCGCACTGTCTGCTGTGGGGCAAGTGCCAGTAATTTAAGTCAGTCCCATCAAAATATAGGTTGTCCTGCTCAAAACAATGGGAGAAGAAAGACTTCTCACCCCCAACAAGGGAGGAAAGCTGGGCTTCCTCCTTCAGGAGTTGGCAGAGTGGGAATATGTTATTTCTGGCCTCCATCAGGAATATTTCTCCAGGGCTTGGCAAGCGCAGATTTTTCTCATGTGGTCACCACAGTCACCAGGGCATAGGACAAGTCATCATGGGTCACAGAATCATGGAATGGTTTGGGCTGGAAGGGATATTAAAGTTCATCTTGTTCCACCCCTGCCATGGCAGGGACACCTCCCACTGTCCCAGGCTGCTCCAAGCCCCAGTGTCCAACCTGGCCTTGGACATTTCCAGGGATCCAGGGGCAGCCACAGCTGCTCTGGGCACCCTGTGCCAGGGCTCACCACCCTCACAGGAGAGAATTTCTTCTGTAGACCTCACCTAAATTTCCTTCTTTCAAACTCTGCTCCTCTCAGCAGCAAAAAAAAAAAAAAAAAGAAATCTGCTACACATTAAGGAAACCTGCCACTGATTTCTCCCTCTCCCCCCTTGCTTGCTGACCTGCATCTTTTCCTGGGGAAATACAGACAACCAGAGAGCTCCAGATCCCAGATTTACAGAAGCTACTGTGAGAACCTTGATTTAATCTGCCCCAAATGTCGCTCATTCCATCCCACAGCACTCTGGTGACCACCTTCACCTTGATGCCATCGCCTCTCAGCTTCTTTTCTCTCCTTACTCATCCCACATGTGAAACAAATCACAAACCTCACTTTGCAGTAGGAATGTCCCACAGCAAGAAGCTGGCTGTACCACAGCCCAGGGAGGGCGCAGGGATATGACTTATTAAAGAAATACAAGTATTGATCTAGTATCGATACCCAGCTGTGACGGACAAAAACTCCCTAACAGTTTAAAGTTAGAAAGTGTATGTTTATTACGGCCGGGCAGCACGCGGGATATTTCCCTAATTCGCACTGCGAAATTCACAGGTAATGACAAAGTCTTTTATTTACAAAAGTATTGAATACCCAAAATTCAAATGCATATTCATACCCCTGTCACCTCCCATTCCTCGCTTCGTATGCTAATTGACAAAAAGGCTGTTAAGGATGCGTACTTTGTTTCCTAAAATGAGTCGGGGTCTATTTTGGGGAGGGGTCACCCAAAATGAGGAAGATGAGTCTTCTTTGTCCTGACCTTTCTACCTTTTCAATGCATTCGTGATAAATGAGTCCTTGGTAGAACTTACAGTTTCCTGCATTGAATGGGTTCTCTAAGCAGGAAATCTGCAGTTTTCTTATATCTTATTTACCGCATTTTGTTTTTTTGTTACAAGCACAGCTACATAAACATAAAGCTGACAAGCAGTGAGTTACCAAATCCGGGATAGCTTAGCTAAGATCCGGCTCCTGTTAACTGCAAGCAAAGCTTATCCACCTACTTCAGCTAATTCAGCAACTATTATCTTAACTTTCTTAAAATCTCCAATTTTCAAATTTAATGTCTCAGATAGCTGCTCCTATTCCAGTCTCATGGAGAAAGAGCCTGGCCTTGGTTTTGCCCGGAGCCTGTTTGGGGGCACTGGCACCCCCCAGGTGTGCCCCTCTTTCCCCAGGAGGGATCCCAGCCTGGCACAGCCTCCCTGAGCTTTGCCACAGGCTGAGTCTGCGATTTCTCCATTTCTCAGAGACTTCCCACCTTGCCCGTCGCTCACCGAGCTGTGCCTCATTAGCTGCTCAGCCCTTTTGGGCTGCGAGACAGGGATCTGGCAGGAGGGTGTAAACAGCCGGTTTAATTGGGTGTTTAGAACAAAAAGCAGCAGTGGCAGCGCTGTCATTTTGGGGCTGCCTTACAAACAGGCAGTTTGAAAATCGTTTCCTCCCATCTGCACCGAGTTAAATCTCCCAGCGCTCACAAAAAAGCAAACACACACACACACACACACACACACACACACACACCAAAAAAAAAAAAAAAAAAAAAAAAAAGGTGCCTTTTCAGTATGTGAGAGTTTCTGCACTCTGCCATGGTTCATCCTCTGCCTCGAGGCTCTGCCACATTGGCACTGCCCTGCTTCTCCTCCCCACACATCCTAGTCTTGTGCACGATCACGATATTCACCTTCTCTGCCTTTCATCACCCTCTCTCACTGGGACCTTGTGGCCTGGGCAGTCCATGACAGCTGCCCAAACATCCAGACGTGATGGGAAGTGACAGATCAGCAGCCACATCACATCAGGCCTCAAAATGATGAGACTTCTCCTGCTGGCCCTCATCTTACAGCCCCCTACAATCATCAGTTTCCAGGAAAGTGGGCTATTTGCTTATTATTTTTCTTTCTGGTGGTCTGTACTCTGTGTCCATGAAAGGAAGGGGATCTAAAAAAAAACCCCAGCTTACCCAAAACTGTCCTGAGATGTTCTGTCTGCACCTCTAAACACAGAGGTGGATTCAGCTGTGTTGCTTAGAAACCTGCATCCATGGCCTGTCTGGTCCCTTCATGTTTATTTAAAATCACATCTAATAGGAAAAGACACAGCCAGAAGGCTCAAGAGTGAAAGTTTACCAGGGTCACTGCTTCTGTCACCTGAACTATTTCTCTGGTGTGTGCTCCCAAAACACCCAAACAGCTTCCATACAAATTAGATAGAGAAACACAGGATTTCAGCTCAGCTATCTCCCACTCAAGGTTTGTCCCCTGCCCCAAGAAAGAAATCCTTGTGTGTGGTGGGCAGCATTATGCTGACAAGCATCTTAACTTCCCTAGAATGTCTCTTTTTTTTCCCCTCCCTGCTGGGAAGTTTTATTCATAGATAAGCAGAAATAAATAGATTTTAACAGGGGTAGCAAATATCCATCAGTCCTGGACAAACTGTTGCTGTGCTTGTGTGGATAAAGCAGACATGCCCTGTGTCTTGGTTTTGCAAGACGATTGTCTGCCAAAGAAGGCTAGAGCCTCCCTTGGAATGGAGAATGTAAATCCCCTTCCCTCCAAATTATTATAATTTTCCATTTAGGGGCTCTCAGGCAAAGATATGGGAATAGGAGTAACAGTTCTTTACTAGAAATATTTAAAAAGGAAAATACAAATGCAGTCATACAAAAAACAAACAAACAAACAAAAAAAAAAACCCCACAAGCAAGGAAGCAAAAAAAATCCTGGAAAAACACTGACAGAGTCAGGGATATGACCTGGCACCCTGGTGGTCAAAGTGTTGGAATCAGTCCAGATAAATCCTCCTGGACTAACAGATGTGGTTCTGTGGAGTAGAGATGGTCCTGTAGAAAATCCAGTGGTGATGAGATGGGTCCCGCCTTCCTCCAGGAATCCAGTGGAAAAACCGGATCCCTTGTGTCCTTCATTCCCAGTTTTTATCCAGCTGGGAACAGCTGGCTCCACCCCCACTGCGTGGAGCATCTCCCAATGGGATGATGGAATGTGTCCTGGCACTGGTGGGCACTAATGGCCATTATCAGATGTCGCCTGGAGGATGGAGGGGTGGTGACAGAGATAAGAAACACTGCCCCACCTGGGTTTAATGGCTGGGCCATTATCAGGAGGCATCCTCCTCCTTCCCCCTGGAGGGGCAAGAGAAGGATAAAGCATCTCCCAGAAACCAGCTTTCAACAGATGAATTAGAATGCACCTTTTTAGGTTTCATAACCCGAGACACCCTGGCACAGGGAGCCCGATGTACCTGGAGCAGCTCAGGTTTCTTGTGTGAATTGCTCAGGTCAGCCTGGCCACGGCTGGGCTCTGGCTGCCTTCACCTGCACACGTGTGTGGGGTGGAGCTGTTCCCAGCACAGCCAAGATTCCTACACAAATACTTCCCAGAAATGGATCCAGGCTCCAGCTCCATGCTGATAATGAGGCCGGGGAGCACCGAGGTGCAGGTGCAGGTATGATTTCCACCCCAGTCTAGCAGTGTCTTCACATTTAAGCACAATTGCAGAATCCTTGCTGTTGTTTTCTCTTCCGCTGAAATAAAAATGAACTGGAACCAAAACCTGAAATCTAACAAATTCTGAATGTAATGGCTTCATAAATTGCAGACATGAGACAAGTGTGATTTATGGCTCTGCTGTTTTGTATAACCAGGGCCATAGATTTCTTCCAGTTACTGGTTTCTGCATGAACCTCAATTGAGTTATGGTTTAAGCAGGGACATGCAGCCTTTAACACTGGTATCAGGATGAGGAATCTAACCACATTCCCTGAAAACGATTTTCCAGTGATTCATCACTTTCACTGGAAAGCAGGTGACACTTTAATTCAGGCTTGAACTTCTCTAGCTCCTGATTGAAGTTAGAATTTCTATGGAGAGGCAGACAGAAACCAAAGGGAAGGAAATAGTGCTGTTGTGTCTGTTTCTTTTTGCATATCTCATTTCCCATCACAGGATGAAAATGCAACAGCTGAAATGCTGAAATGAAAGGCTCTGTTGAGGATCTATTCAACATAGTCACAAGCAGATCAGACAAGAAATTCCATGAGTCTGATTCTGCTGATGTTTCCTGCCTGAATGGGAGACTCACAGACTCACAGCCTCCTGCTTGAGAGTAAACAAACTTCCAGCGTTAGAACCACACCTCTGATATTTTTGAAGCCTATAAATAAAGCTCTTTTCAACTGAACATCCCAGCACCAAGCACAACCACGAGGGCTTGGAGTGCTGTCTAATTTTTCAGCTTCTTGCACTGGGACTGATTGTTTTCCATGGCCCTCTGTGTTCTTAGTTTATGAAAAATCAATACTTTAATAAAGAAAACGGATGCTCCAGCTATCTATTTAGGGCAGGACTGCCTCCAGCTCTGTCACTTCTGCTGATCTCTTCACTGATCTCCAAGAAACTGGCACAGGTGTTCATCCAGCAGGATGGGATCCCCTTGCTCAGGGAATGGAGGGCACAGGGTCAACAACACGGATTTTGAATAACCAAAAGGGTGGAATTTGGATGCCAACTGCTTCTAAGTGCGATGTGGCTTAGTGGGAATTTTCAGGTTTAATAATATTTTCCTTTCCATATCTGTTTGCAAGGCAAGTAACTCTTAAAGTATTGGGGAGAAAGACTTTACTGTATTTTTGCCAGTTCAAAAAGTAAATAAAAATCAACCCCAGCCACAAAAAGAAGTGGTTTGTAGAAAATAAGGCTGTCAGTGTTTATTTTGACGTTCTTGGGCAAAAAAGAACCAAAAAAACCCCCAAACCCCCAGATTTGAGATGTCATTCATTTTCTCTGAAAGATAAGTCAAGATGCAGGAGAAAAAGCTTTGAAAATAACATAATTGCAAACTGATTCATTTCAGCTGTGTTTGGTTTGTTATCCTGGGCATCTTGGTTCGGGGTGAAAACGAACATTTTTTTTCAGCAGACTGTTGGATCTTGGCAGGGATCTCATGGAACAGCCAGGCCCCTTGTGATTCTGCAGGGCTGGGGGTTGGCATGAAGAAAGGAGGAATCTTTTCCCTATGAATTTCTGTGGAATGGCTGATTCCTGCTTTGTGTCCCCATGCAAAGGCCAGGGAGAGCCCCTGTCACCAAATCTGTGCTGGAGGAGGACAGGAGGCAGGTGGGGAATGGCTGGGGTTGAGGCATCATCCCCAGGAGGAACCAGAGGAACCTTTTGGCTACGTGTTTTCTGCTCCTGCTCTGTTTCTGGAAGAAAGAGCTCCTGTGACAAAGCTGGAGCCATCAGAGCCCAACCCTTCTGCTGAGGGCACGAGGAGCTCACCCTGGGCTCAGTGGGGCCCTCACTCTGCAGTGTGCTGGGCTAAATCCATTTAATGTTCCCTAGGGCACTCCTAATACCCTCCAGTGACTGCTCATTGCTAAAAAAATTCCTTTTTTTTTTCCTCCAGCTCTTCCCAGGCGCTTTCTTTTCAAACCCCAGGTCTGCTTGGTGCTCAGAGATGTTGCCTTAATTTGCTTCCCCCTTCCCGTGGCAAGAGGAAGAGAGGAAACCACGAGGATCATCTACTTGAAGCAGCAGAAACACTTCACAGCCTTTCCCCATCCCCTGGGCTTCAAACCAGCAGCTCTTCCCTTTCCCTCACCCCATCATCTCCCCCAATCCCCCCCAAAACAAACCCCAGAGGGATGGGAAGCAGCAGGCTCTGCAGGCAGGAAGGCAGCTCCTGAGCAGCTCACAGGGAGTTATTTTCGGTGAGGTTTGAAGTGCCCCATGACACAATCTTCACAAAATGTCAAGCAGCCAAAGCCGGAGCCACGCGCTCCCAACCTCTTGCACTGAGGTAAAAATAAACCTTAATAAAAGGGCTGAGGAGGCGTAATGGGAAATGGGGATGCAAGGAGGACAAAGCCATGAAAACTGGGTTGGGATGAGCCCCGGCTGGTCTGAAGGAACACAGTGTGTGATGGCTCTGCCTCTGACTGTCTCTCTCCAGGCCAGGGCCACGACAAACATTTGGGAATGTTGGGATCCTGCTGAAGAAGCAGTTCAGGAGTGCTGGGCAGGATGAGGTTGCCCACAGAAGTCACCAGTGAGGACAAGAACACCACGTGTGGCTGGGTGTGTTCATCACCGACATCAGCCTTGTCGGGGGACACCAACAATTCATTTTCCCATAGGTTACCCTCAGTTCCACCGACATGAATGGGATTTTAATGATGGTGGGAAAATGCTGTGCAGGAGTTGGGCATATCAGCCACAGCAGCGGTGTCCTGTGTCTTCAGTACCTTGAACCTCAGGCTGCAAGTAATACAAACCTCTCATGCTGGCTCTGTGGGTGCTTACAAGTTAAACCATGCTCAGGAATCATCCTACAAAATCTGTTTGAGCCCTCTGAAAACCGTTGCAGGGGTTTCCATCTCTGGCTGTACAATTCCAGACACTGCTCTTTTAACCCATCAAGCTGGCTGCCCTTTAATTTGAGCTTCTCCTGGGGATGTCTGTCTCAAAAGGCTGAGCAGGTTATGAGGCACCTTCATGTTCTCACTGTCATCTCACTCTCTGTTTTCTTATATTTTTCCAGGTTTTTTTTCCCCCCATCTGTTTTGTCAAATCTTCCTACAAAATGGCTGGCTCTGAGAGAAAGAAAATCTCCACCACACAACAGCTCCCAACTCCAACATGACGGGAGGTGTCTGGGGGAGAAAAAGGGAAACAAAAGGGAATAAATACACAAAGAGTGTGTCCTCCCGACCAGAAGAGCCTGTTTGTGTGCCTGTCTGTCCCGAGCAGTGCTGAGCAGAGGCAGAGGTGACACTCCTGCTGGTGGCACCGAGGGTGTCTGAGAGGAGCAGCATCACCGCTCTGGAGCGTGCACCGCTCTCCTGCCGTGTCCTATCAAAGGAGGATTAAATCCTCCCGCTAGGCTGGGACTGGGGCTGCTGTCAGGGCCCTGGGAAGGTCAGGCTGTTTGTATTTTCCATCTGCCTGGCCAATTAGGGCTGCTGGAGGCAGGATTTATAGGCAGCGGTGCCAAGATGGAGCAGACCTTGGCTGGCCCGTGTCCCAGCTCGGCTCTGCACGGCCACCTCCTGGGTTCTGGGCAGCCCCAGGCTCTGCTGAGCAGCACTGTGACCTCAGCGTGGCACGAGGGTCTTCAGAGGGGTCTCAGACAGGTAGGACTGTCATGGGGCACTGCCCAGCTGTGGGCCCTGCTCGTGCAGGATTGATGCTGAAGCGCCGGCAGCAAGAGGCAAAACTCTGGCAGCAAAAAGGGCAGGAAGCGATGGGGAGACTCAGTGGTTTGAGGCTGGAAACAGCCCAAAGGAGAAGATGCAAATGCTCTCACTGCTGCCTGGCTCTGCAGCTTCTCCCCTGCGTGGTAGTTCCCAGGAACAGCCCGGCTGATCAGCCCTGTCTGGGCGGGAGGCACAGGGAGAGGCTGTGCCAGCGCCCTGGGAGGGCCTGGAAGAAGCAAAGGAAAGACTAACAGGGAAAGCTGGGATGAAAACCTTGCTGTTCCCAGTCTTGTCCTGGCTGTACAAACATTACCAGCACTGGTGGAGGGTGTGCAAAGCCTTGCCCAAAGGAAAATGAGGTCCCAAAGTCAGTAAAGCCGGGATCCTGAGTGGAAACAAGTGCAAGGCTCAGCTCAGGGCTGGCCCAAGAGCAGCAGTGGAAGGAGAACACAAAGTGACATGTTGGAAGGTCATGAGTGATTTATCCTGCTTTTATATCTGCAGGAGACATTTTTTCAAATGGAACTAAGAGAGGAGGGGTTAAAAATGAGAAATAATTATTAAAAGTCTCAGGGCAGAACCAGAGCAGGGAGCAGAGGCAGAGTGGTAGTTTCAGGTTTCACTTAGGGCTTCCTGGGACTGAAAAAACCTTCTCCTTCTCCTGAACATCCTTCCCTGCCATAAATCCCAAGCCCCAGCAGCTGCTGCTCGCCTTTCTTTCCTCACCCCAGCCCCAGCAAGGCTTTATGAGGTTTCCCAGGGCTGAAAGGCTGAATTCCAAATGAGGAAGGGGTTGGACAAGGTGTCACTTCCCATCCCAGCTACTCCATCCTGTCACCACTGGGATACTCCTGAGGGAAAAAAAACACATAGACAAGAGACTGAGATGTCAGAAATATCAGGGGGTGACTGCAAAAGGAATAACAAATAAAGTAAATGGTCCACAGTGATGGAGTAAAAAATGGGGGTTTGGCACTGACACTGCTGGACATGGAAATCTTCCCTGTGTCTCTTGGCATCTTTAATTTCAACACTGATGAACACTGACCAGGGACACCGTAAAAAATTAAATTCACGTGTTAGGGAGTGTTGACAAGGCTTTTACAGGATCAGGAGACAGATATTAGATTTAAAAAAAAAAAAAAAAGGAGCAAAACCTGCCACCCAAAGCTTCAGGATCTGTAACCCCACCGTGAGCTCCAGTGCTAAATGTTGAAGCCCTGGCATCACCTCCCCGTGCCTGGCAACGCCTCCCAGGGCATTTACATTCAGAGTTAAACCTGGGGGAGGGCAGCCGAAGTCAGGGGGCACAGAGGGAATGAACTCAGAATTAGAGATGGACCTGAACCCAACCCCTGGGTCAGAACAGAACTTCGCTAAAGGACAAGCAGGGGGGTGGAATTTTGCAGCTCTGCCCAACCTGTAATTCATTATGTATCTCTGGTATTTCTAAGAGGGCTACAACTGTGATATTTAAATGCCAAGCCTTTGTGCATTTTTAGGCTCAGGCCTAGGTGGTTGCTTTTGAGAAGCTGGAATAGTTTTTTGCTCATCCCTGCTCCCTGTTTAGAACGGAGAGGAAGAAAGGCCTGGCAGCATCCTAGATAGGTTTAATTCTTGTTACTGTAACGTCAAGGACATTTTGAATTAGAGGGTCTGGAGCTCCGAGCCAGCTGATGGTCGGTTCACCTTTTTATCAGGGCGGCTCTTCACTGGGCAGAGAAAAATTGCTGTTTCCTCCCCAGCACACACCTTGACAGGCCAAACTTTGTGATTTCCACGGCTAATGATTCCCACCACGTTTTTTCCCTGCGGATGAGCAGAACAAGGAAGCATGAACTGATATTACCAACCGAGCAGATAAGGAGGATTGCGCCATGCACAGCGGGGAACGGAACGAGGAGGGGGAAGAAAATGCAAGAGGTGGTGGCGGTGGAGAGGAAGCCAAATGAGGAGAAGTGTTTCAAGCACACAGAGGATCAAGAGGGCAGCAGAGGTGTTGGTGAGGTCCCCAGGCAGCAGCAGAGGTGGCTGTGAGGGAGGGGCTGCAAACACAGACACCAGATTATCCGGATTTCCAGCTCTCCCATGGATTTGGGTGACATCATCCAAACCGGGGCCGTGGCTCCTCAGCTGCTGCGCGGGGACACAGGCAGGACTGCTGCCTCCTCTGCCCCATCCAGGAGGTTCTGCTCCAGTTCTGGGGGGAATTTTGGTCTTTTCCTGATCCTGTCCAGCCTCAGAAACAGGGAACAATCATGGGACCACTCATGGTGTCCTCACATCCCATTTCTAAACTAGAAGTATTTTCTTTTTGTTGTTTCTTCCTCTTTGTCATGTATGACAAAGAAATTTGTGAGCATTCAGGGGGCTAATAATTTTTATATAGAAAAATTATGCATAATATGAAACAATTAGTTGAAATTCTTTTCATGAAAGCTGGAGCAATGCATTCATTGACATTTAACCTCCTCCTTCCCCTGTAATCAAAGTCTTTTAAATAGAAATTACATTAAATTTGATTTCATTTTGGCAGTTATATCTTTTGAAAGAAAAAAAAAAAGTGATAGAAGTGGGAGAAACCTTTCTGAAGTAAAACAGGCTGTGACAAAGCAATAAGTATCTGCAGAGGAGAAGAAAAACCTTCTAAAAACTGATCCAGTGGAGCCCTAGAATTATGGTGTCAAAGGAAGGAGCACAAGGGAAAAAGAGAGGGAAACAAATGTATCAAGAGAAGCAGGGATGGAGTCAAAGCACAGCGATAATGTCCTTCCTCATGCCCCGGGGCACGGCCCTGCTGTCACCCGATTAACATCTGGCACAGCTGGAGGGCGGGGGCAGGTGCAGAGCCAGAGGGGCTGCAGGAGGTGAGCGAGTCAGTAATCGATGCTTCCCCTTCAGGACAGCGCTAAGCAAACAGCCGCAGCAGGGGGCCAGGTGGAAGGAAGCTGAATCAGAATCAGACTCGCCCTCGGAGAGGGAAACGCAGAGGAAAGGCTGAGTTCAGCCCGGGGGTGCCCAGCTCCCCTGGCGGGTGTGCCAGCCGGGGCGGCTCTGCCCAGCCTTTGTGGCAATTCGCTCCCTGCTCCTGTGCCAGCAGCCTGCACGGAGCGGTGCCGCGTCCATGGAGGAGCCCCAGGGGCTCATCCCCACGGTGGCTGTGCCTCAGCCCTGCAGGGACCCAGGCAAATGGGGAAAGATCCCCTTTTAGATTAGGCTGAGAAAAGCTTGCCCCCCATGGGCCTTTGCCCGTGTTAATATTCCTTAGGTTTCGTTGTTTCATTGGTTTGTTTGGTTTATGTCACCCTGTTACCATATACGCACACCTTCCAGAATGTTCTCCCGTCCCCAGAACCCCACTGGGTTGTTTTTGCCTCAGTACCCCACCCCTGTGACCCCATCAGTCCCCGTGGTTCCTGGCTGTGAAAAATGCATATTATATGGCTCTACGCTAGATATTTACTATATGCATTATGTTGTATTAATTGTTAATGTTGTATTAATGTTTTGATGGTATAGTAAATATAGTTTTGTAGTTAAAGTGTAGTTTTTGTATGCCAGCCACAGGAAAATGTAAATCTTTCAGAGAAAAAAAGAATTTCCTACTTTCTTATCAGAAGAAACCAACTCCTCCTGCCTCTCTCAGCCTTGAGAATGCCACAGAGATTAAAGGAAAAAAAAAAAAAAATTATACTAACCAGAGACGGTTCTTTGTTTAAATAGAGTTTATGGATCAGGTATGAAATATATGAATATTCAACAGGATATTGCTTTTAAGAGATGGTCCTTTGTTAGCAGGGGTCCTTCTTCGGAGCTTTTTGCTCGGAGAGGCACCCAGACATCTGTAACTTTGTTTTTTATTGTCTCGTATTGTCCTAACTCTAATTGCTCAATTTTTTTACTCTAATTCTATTTTTATAACCATCTTATTTACTATTAAACTTCTAAAATTTCAAAAACAAGTGAATGGCATTTTTCACATTGGCCACCCCCTGCACCATGTTTCCCGGTTCCTATTGGACCTCAACGCTCAGAAACAACCCTTTTATCTGGTGTATAACCTGGATCCTTGGTTCATTTTTGGCTCCTGTCCCTGGTCTACACTGGAGGCTGTATCCACATCAATAAACATTTCAGATTTCCAAGGGCGACCCCGTCCCCTCACCTTTATCCTCAGCCCTTTTTTAGCAGAGTGCTCCAGGCCCCGAGGAGCAGGGACACGCAGCAGCACCATGCTACAGTCCATGGCTTTTCCAGTTTTCATGGAATATCCTGAGCTGGGAACGACCCACAAGGCTCATCAAAGCCCAGCTCCTGGCCCTGCACAGGACAGCCTCAAGTATCCCACCCCGTGCCTGAGCTCATTCTCCAAAGGCTCCCTGAGCCTTGGGGCCATGGTTTTGATTCATACACCTGGCAGGAGCTTCCTCACGGACAACCCGTTCCTAAATACTTTCTGCATCGCCTCTCCTTGATTCTTTCCTGTTCTTCTTAGGCCAGAGCTGCCTGAGGGTGGGGAGCAGTGGCTGGGGCTGGGCTGGGGACCCCCAAAGCAAGAAGTGGGGACAGAAAGGCTGATTTTTCTCTTGGCTGTTCAGGGAGAACATGTCTGGGGCAAGGTTTTTTAAGTGCAGAAGGTAAAATCCATCACTGTCAAAACCAAAGGGGAGGTTAGAGCAATATTGAATGGAGTAGGGCTTCCAGCTACTTTTTGCAACCTTAGGAAATAAATCTAAAAGCTTCAGAAGGTCTGTAGTGTACATCCGTATTATCAAGGAAAATCTCAGGGAATGATGAGTTCTTTCAATTTCTGCTATATTTCTTCCTTTTTTTTTTTTTTTTTTTTTTTTTTTTTTTTTTTTTTTTCCCTTAACCCCTTGATAAATACGTGTGTAGGGAGGACCTAAGAACATTGCTTGTATGCTTTTGCCACAGCGACAGAATTAAAATTCCTGGAAGGTATCATACCAGGATATGAAAATTTGGAAAAATGAAGAGTCTTCTGAATAGCTGGAATCCCCAGGTCCTTGGACCAGCCAGGAGAGCAGCAGGTGCACAGATGCAGAAACTTTTTCTCTGTTGTCAGAGCAGGATCCACATATGTATTTTGGTCACCTTATTGTATAAAAAACCCTGAAACACAGTGAAGTGCCTTCAGCATGACACTTGAAGAGCTCAGCTTCCCTTAGAATGGGAAAGAAAAAAAGTGTGTTTGAGAAAGGAAGGGGGTTGGCCAGATTAGAGAGAAAAAGGAAGAGGCAGACTGAAAATACATTTGAGTGTGATGTAAGAGAGGTGACTTCATCTTGCACCTACCGGTTAATCCGTGACAACCGTTCATTTTAAATGTGGGGCTCCCATCATGATGCTGGACACAGCTCATGGAAACGGGATTATTGTTCCACTGGGTGTTTGAACACCTCTTCCCTCACAGTGTGCCATCCCTCACCCTCTAAATCCATCAATGCTCAACAAGCTTCAGCACTTCCAGGAGCTACAAAGGAATCAGTGACTCTTTTCCCCGGTTTTTGTTGTCAGTCTTGCCCAAATCCCAGCCCAACACAGGAGCAGAGCATGCCCAGAGAAGGCAGCTTGGATGTGCTGCTTTATTTTTACTTCTGGGCTCTGGGCAATATTAATTTTTTAAGGCAAGGCTGGATCTCAAATGTTTGCCAAAGGCATGGCTGGTGAAGCTGGGATCCATCTCCTTCCTCCTGCCTCTCCCTCGCTGAGTTTTGTTTTTATTCCTCCCTCATTTAAACTGCTGTAATCCGTTCCAGAATACCCAGCAATCCTCTTCGCTTCCCCCTTTGGCTAAGCCATCACACACTATTGGTTATCTCCTGATGTAGGAAAGGTGGTGATTTTTTACAGAGAGTCCTGGAAACCCCTGGATGTGGTTTTGGGCAGATGCAGCCACATCTTTGCCACCAGAAGCCCATGGGATGGTGTCCCACTGACCTGACAGGACACCAGGTCTCTGTCATGCCAGAGATCATAACAAGTGCTCCTCATGTCCAGCCCTTGATGGACTGACCCCAGGATTCTGTCTCCAGGGAATCAGCCTTTGGAAACAGATTGGTAAAAAGTAACCTTTTCATGAACGCTTGGGAAGTTGTTGAGTTTGGGGCTTATTTTTCTCCCTTTCTCCTTTTCTTCTGCTCTCCCTTAAAGGGACAATAAATGAAGAGTTTATCTGTAATTTTCTCAGCAGGACAGCTGCATTGAAGTACCAGGCAGGAACCCCCATTGTATAAATCAATGCCTTCTCTCTCGAGCTTGGGCTTTCTGATAATAAGCTAAACAAGAGCAGCTTCCTTACAGCTTCATGGCTGCAATCAGCAAACAGGTGAGCACAAGAGCTTTCCTCATGCTAATGGGGGGAGTGGGAGGTTGTTAATTTGACCTGGAGTGTGGATTTAGTCCCTCCTGCAGTGGAGCTCTTTCTGCAGTTATCTCTTTTTTCCAGTCCAGACATGCTCTGGGAACCATTACCATATTTATGAACCTACCTGGACTCACTGAACAGGCATGAAAGGGTTAGAAAGACCTATCTGTTTTACCAGCTGTGCAGCCAGCATCTGCAAGTGAGAAAAGGAGGGGAAGGAAGGAAAAAGAGAGGTTATTCCGCATTTTCTGGGTGTGTGTTGGCCCTAAAAGGCAGCATTCATTGACCTTAGAGAGCAGAATGACCCATCCTGGCCAGGTAAACTTGCCCTGGTGACATGTGCCAGGCCACCACATGTCCCTGTGCAGATTTCCCCCAGTGCCAGGGCAGATTTCCATGAGTGTGCCTGATTTATTGCAGGCGAGCAGGGAACATGGGCTGCGGATCAGAGATACAGGTGACAGGGAGCAGGAGCAGTCTGTGCTGCAGGTTCTAATTCCAGGCTCAGGAGTGGTTTTAATAGGTGATTTTAGCCAAGCAAGAGGATTGTGATGCTTATGACGCAGCACATCTTCTTTACCAGGTAATGAGCAATGGTAAGAGCTCCTAAATCCTCGGACAGGACACGTTCAGGATCTGAAAACCACGATCACAGCTGTTCTAAATGAAAGGTTCCTGCTATGTTCTCTCTGCTAACTCTGCTATCACTCGCCTAATCCCTTAGTGGTCTAGTAATCCCAAAGACAAAGGGAAATAGTCTTGAATTAAATAGTATGAATTCTGTGAATTTAATGTATCATTGCAGAGTGCTTTGTTCGGCCTGGGGCATCAAGGGCTCTCTATTGCACAGCAAGGACATTGGGAGAGTGTGTCTTTTTGGGGAAGCCTGCAGGGGATTCCCATCCCTCCTGAGTTCACAGGCTGAGGTTTTAACTAGAGCACCTCTTCCAGCTGCTGGGAACGAGCTCCTTCATCTTCATCTTTGAAGAGGAGATGACAGAGGGATTGTGAGGCTGTCCTTCACATGGGAAGTGGAAGCTACACAAGACACAGGGGTGATTTCCTTACAGAGAACAGGTCAGATCTGCCAAGAATTTACTGGGCCTGAAGAAAAAAATCGTTGTAAAGGTTAGGAAAAAAAAAAAAAAATCTTTGGGTTTCTTGGGCTTGTCTCTCTGTAGTAGCACAGACATGAAGAAGATAACACTGAGGGATGATTCATTCTGCTTGCTCTGGTTGAGGGTGGTTCGGCAGCTACTTACACCCTATGTAAGGGAAAAGGAAAAAATATTGATCCAGAGTTCCCACATCTATGATCTACATCCTTGTGCTTCCCTTAAAGGAAATTTATTGCTCCTCATCAGCAATAAATCAGAAGCACAACTTCCCTGCTGCTTCTCAGACAGAAACACTGCTGTACAGCAAGAGAGAAACTCCCCGAAGTGCAGCACGTGAGGGTCAGCACACAGGCAACATGGATAACATTTCAGAGCCAGGAGAAGAGAGACAGATCAGCTGCCAATATGCTGCAAAACAGCAAGCTTTGAATTGCATTTAATTCCTTTAATAGCTGTATTTAGTTTGTACACTACTGCATAAATAGATATGTATTTATACTAATATTTATAAATGTGTATATAAATATGTCTTTGCAAATATATATTTATTAAAGCAAACTGAACGAATACATATTTATAAGGAAATATTTAGTGCATTTAATAAACATACACAACCTGCTGCCATTCTGGAGGATAAAACAAGGTGGAGAAAGCTGAAAGCAAACCTAAGCAAAAAATAACCTTAGATTGACACTTTCCTCCTGATGGATCCCAAAGCTCTGTTTTACTCTAATTTACCCACCAGTAAGAGACCCAATTCTGATGTGCAGCAGTTTCTGGGATGAGATACAGTAATTGTGTAACCAGAATAGCTTCACCACGGCTGAGTGCAGGCTGGGAAGTGAAAGACAGCTTTTCCACTGCAACATGGGCAAGCTCATCCTGGGTGAAATTATTCCCAGTTTTCAGCGACTAAAGTCCCAAGCACAGCACGGAGCTGGAAGCATGTCTGTAGGGCAGGTCTGTCCACAGGAGAAACAAGCTTTATGGAGTTAGGTAACAGCAGATTAGATGTCCACGAGAACTAAAAAAAGAAAAAAGTGGAATAAATTTGCCCACTCTGAGCAAGGTACTGCTAGTTTAAAGCAAGCTTGGGTCCTTTTGCAGCGGTGCTGCTGCACAGCCACTGAATCCCGGAGCAGTTCAGAGAGGCTGGCATTTGGCTTTGACCCCAGGGTTAATTTAGCTGCTCTTGCAAAATGAGAAATAGGAACCCAGGTCCTCGTCTCCTGTGCTCTCCAGTCAATTGAGTGACACAGAGGTAAAGCTGGTGTGAGCAGGAATTGGGATCTCTAATGAACAGCAACTGCCAGGAGCTTTCCAACACTTGCAGGAGGTGTCAGGATGATGACTGCTGAAAACAGACTGGCACAGGAGGACAGAGAACATTTTGTCTTGGGATATTTCCCAAACTCGTTGTGGAAACAGCTGGGATATTTACTGCAGGAATTCAACCCTGAGATAATGGTCCCTGGGATCCCCAGGTAGCAATTTCTCCTACATGCTTCCCTCCACAGGAACTGCTCTAAGGCCCGGTGGCTGAGATGAGTCTGGGTCCATTCTCTGTGTGATGTACAGAATTCCAGCATCAGAGGTGAGTCTGGGACCATTCTCTGTGTGATGTACAGAATTCCCAGTGTCAGAGGTGAGTCTGGGACCATTCTCTGTGTGATGTACAGAATTCCCAGAGTCAGAGGTGAGTCTGGGACCATTCTCTGTGTGATGTACAGAATTCCCAGAGTCAGAGGTGAGTCTGGGACCATTCTCTGTGTGATGTACAGAATTCCCAGAGTCAGAGGTGAGTCTGGGACCATTCTCTGTGTGATGTACAGAATTCCCAGAGTCAGAGGTGAGTCTGGGACTATTCTCTGTGTGATGTACAGAATTCCCAGAGTCAGAGGTGAGTCTGGGACCATTCTCTGTGTGATGTACAGAATTCCCAGTGTCAGAGGTGAGTCTGGGACCATTCTCTGTGTGATGTACAGAATTCCAGTGTCAGAGGTGAGTCTGGGACCATTCTCTGTGTGATGTACAGAATTCCCATTGGCAGAGAGGAGTCTGGGACTATGCTCTGTGTGATGTACAGATTTCCCTTCTGGTGTGACACCTCAGACACAGCTACACACAGGTGCTGCTCTGGCCATTCCCAACTCTTCCTCACCCACAGATTTCCTCCCTCCCATCACTTCCCGAGGTGATTTTTCCTCTGCAGCAGTGGGTTACTTCTGCCAGACCCTCGTCCACACCTTAGTCAAAGAGTTCAAGGCTGCTCTCAGCCTGGAGATGCTGGATTAACACCAGATCCTGATTGAATTCTGCTCAGGCAGTCCATCCTAGCCCCTCTCCCAGCCACCTCTTCCATTCCTGCAGTGATTTTCACAGTCCTTCAGTTTTCCAGGCCCTTTGGCCTCTCCCCAAGCATTGCAGGGAGCAGCCTCTGGCTGCAGGCACAGCCTCCACGTGAGAAGCCAGACATTTGCTCAGGTGGAAAACAACTCTGGAGAGACACTTTTTACCCCCTTTTTTCTTTTAACCTCCCAGCTTTTGGAGGAGTGCCAGCTGATTTCAGTACCCAGGGGACCGGGGGATGCAGCCAGCTTTGCTCTTTCCTTCCCCACAGACAGGAAGCCGTGCAGCCAGACGCCTTTGGAGAGAGGATCAGGTCATCTCGGCGCTGCCTCAGAGGCAGCCAGCCCCTCTCTCATCACTTAGATTTAAATCATTGCTCTTTTTCCCACTCCAAGGTCTCATTAGTGCCCCCGGGCTCGTGGAGCAGCAGAAATGGAGCATCCTTGCCAGCTTGGGATTGTTATTTCTGTCGTACTCAGCAGGAAAGCAGAGCCCTGCTTGGTTTAGTAACTGGATTAAAACAAACTGCAGCGCGGGGTTTGATGTCAAACGCTCCGCTTTTCAGCAGCGCGATTTAACCTAAGTCTGTCCTCTCCCCCAAAGCAAGAGAAACTTCCTGGCATCAACATCTGTCTCAGCACTGCCTGCTCCAGGCCTGCTCCGAGTTCTGGATGGCTCCATGAATGAACTCTTTTCAAATGCCATCAATATTTTATGAATTTCCATCCACTTACTTTAATGGGGGATTGTAAAAGCATTTAACCATATTACACCCGATCTCTCAGACACTGCATTATTTCAGCAGGGATGTTTTATTAGCAGCAACTGGCACAGCTGCTGTGATATTGTTTAAATATATATAATGTATATGCATATATCCATCTTTCTCAAACTGAGTGGAATCAGAGAGCAGGGAAGGGGAACAGCAGTGGAAACTCGGTGTCCCAGGTTTATTCTGATGCACCTGAAAGGTTTCATTTGCTGTGATTTGCATGACTACAGGCAAGCTCTTTACAGGACTTTTTATAGATTGGGCTCAGACCTGAGTCTGGATGTCTGATGGCCTAAATCCAGATGGAAAGATGTGGCATTGCCTAGAAACATGGCCAGGGAGAGTCCCTGCTACCCAGCCTGAGACTTTCCTCACTGAGGACACCCCAACTGACTGACCAGGGCTCAGCTGTGAGCTTTTTCCCTATTTTGCCCTTGCTGGGCATCAGCAGGCACAGGCAGGACAGTTGGTATCAGCCCTGCCAAGCAGAAACCTTCCAGGTATTTTAAGGTTTTTTTGCCAAGAGACCCAAAAGCTCCTGCTCTGCCTCCATCTCTGCTTTGGCAGTGAGTGAGAGGCTTGTGAAGAGCTTTGGGAGATCCAGCCCCGGACTCCCAAAGCACCCTGGAGCCAGGAAAGGCCACCCTGCCTCGGAGCAGCACCACCTCCCTCAGCAGAGGATAAAGATGCCACTTTCTCCCTCTCCCCCTCCCTCCATCCCTTGTTTATCTCCAGCGCCGCACAAAGGCCTTTAAAACCCCATTGAGCTGCTTTTGACCGTGTCTCTGTTGGGTAAATGAATTTATGGTCTGCCAGGCTGATTTATGGCTGCCTGCAGTTGTTGGAGCAGGAGGGCTGGTGATTTTATACCTCCAGCCAAGCGGGACAGGAGCTGTTCTGATCAAAGAGGCACCGATTTAGCCGGGATGATTGATTCCAGCCTGAAGAATTACAGAAGGATCCCAACCATGCTCCACAGCCATCTCAGGGCAGAGGCAACTTCTGCCATCAAAAGCACCAAGTCTGAAGCCTGGGATGCTGGAAATTTTTACCCTTGCTAATTCCTCCTATTACCCATAAAATCAAGCAGCTGTTCAGCTGTAGCTCTCAAACCCACTGATGTTACAACAACAGCATCCAAGCTGGGGCTCCTGGTTGTCCCTTCTGTGTCTCAGGTGTCGGCAGTGCTACAGAAAAAGTCACAGAATTATTTGGGTTGGAAAAGACCTCCAGGATCCAACCTTTGTCCCGTCACTGCCTCGTGAACCAGAGCAGAGCACTGACTGCCACATCCCAGCTCCAGCTGGTCCTGATGTGCTAAAGCACTTCCTTGGGTTTGCTCTCCAGGATTTGTGCATTTAAGGAGTCTCCCAGTCTCACTCACTGGTTTTTAGTATCAGTTAAAAAGATATATTATCATATTAAAATAAATTTTATTATAGTTATCATGACCATCATTGTTATATTAACATATATTAATTATTGCAGATGGAAACCTGAATTTTGTGTAAAGTTCCATTTATAGTGGTTCAAATCAATGCTTTAAAACTTTTCTGTTGAACACTTCTAAGCGACAAATAGATTTCTTTTTGGAGGGCAGACACACACAAACCCAAAGTTTATCCTCCTGTGGAGTTCTTTTAAAATATTTTGGTGGCAAATATTACAGTTTTCATCCAAACACCCTCCTCCTCCATGCCAACATCCAGCCAAGATTGGTATTTCCAAATCCTTTCTACATTGTGACTCCTAATCAAAGTCAAAGAGGTATAAAGAACAAGAAATTCAGAATTTCTCCTTCCATCTGTCCAGAAAGGAAGGTCACAAACTACAGTAACTTCTGGACCTATTCATCAAACTCTTGGAAGTCACAACTCCCAGATTAAAAGAGCAGTGATTGATGATACCTTTTCCAGGGGTTACATTGGGAAAATGTTCTCCTTATAATGGAAACAGAGAAGAAATTAGTTCTCCTATCTCTCCTGAGTCTCAGTGGAAGAAGAAAACTGGAGATAAGAGGTTAAATCTAAAAAATCTTTACTTCCCAAAGCCTGACCACTGAGCTTAAAAGTTCTTTACCCATCTTGCTCCTTTTACATTTTCTCTACGTGTCCCCTGAGTAGGAAGGTTTACACCCTCAGCTCACCCTGATTACTTTGGCTACATCAAAATAGGATGCTCTTAGTAGAAACTTTAGTTAAGTTCTTTTAATATTTCTGGGTCCAGGACCAATAAAACCTGTCATTCTAGTTTCACAGACAACCTTCTTGACTTTTAACAAAAAGTTCACAGTTTCCCTCTGCCTTTAGTCTCATGCCTCCCTGTTGTGCCTCGGTCTCAGGAGGTGGTTAGGCACTGCAGAGATAAAATTTAGGGAAAAAAAGGAAATATTTGTGCTGTGACTCATTAATACCTGAAGGCCCTGGGTGCACCTGTGGAAAGTCACCCTGTAAAGCCACCATTCATCACTCTGGCAAAAACAGAGGAAAAGAAAGGCAGGAGGTTTAAAAGAGCGGCCTGGATAAGATGTAAGCTCTGCAGCGTGAGAGGAGCTTTATTGCGAAGGACTCCTCACTCCCCATCCCGGTGACAGGCTTGTTTTGACAAGGCTGTTCGGACGATGCTGAGAGGAGCGAGATCAAAAGACCCTGATCTGTGAGAGGGCCGGGCACTGGAAGGAGAAGACAAAGCTGTCAGGAGCACAAAGCCAGGGGCTGCAGCAGCGTGACGGGGAGGCTCCCCAGGAGAGCGGGTGACACCGAGGCAGAGCGGATGCAAAGGAGAGACTTCACGGGCACCGGGTTTTTGTTGCAGTTTTTCTCCAAGCACAGGGCGTTTTCAAAGCAAAATGTGACTTTCGTTGTCAGGAGAAGCTGCTTCTAAGTCACTGCTCGCTGCTGTTTGACAGAGGCTCTGAGGGTGGGCTGGGAGGTACAAACTGTGGCTGCCACCTGCACTGCTGGTGTTTTGAGAAACGTGGCAAGGATCTGACTGGGATGCCCTGAGAGAGCCCGGTGTTGGGAATCCAGGCTGTGTGGCCCTCACTACATAAAAATGAAGGCAAGGACTGGTGGCTTGGGAAAGGGTTTGTCACAGGGTTCGTACCCAGGGCTAAAAGGGGAATCAAACAGGATGCCCTGCTCCAGTGTTTGCAGGCATGTTCTACTCCACGGTGTGGAAACGTCTTGAAGGAATGTGGAAATAATAAAAACCCGTTCCTCTTATAAGCAATTACTGAATAACATAAAGCAGAGAAATAAAAAGCACAGTTCATCCAGCAGAGCAATGACAGCATCTCCTCACTCAGCACCTGCAGAGTGAGACCCAGCCCAGAGCCAGGTCCAGGCTGGCTCCCGGGGAGCCAGGGCACAATTTCATCTCTGAGCAGAGCTGTGGTGGCTCCCCTGTGTTGGAGGCTCCCAGCACTCACAGAGGAATCCCTGCATGTGCCACGTTCCTGAGAGAAAGCCCAGACGCGTGAAATATGAAAATGATCACAGCTTGGATGGGGGATGCCAAAGGGAGTCTGAGAAATCCTGGGCGCTCGCCAGCCAGTAACTTACCACTCACAAGATGAACAATTATCCAAAGACAAATCAGTGTCATCCAATCCCCAGGAAGGCATCAGGCTGCCATTCCTACCCTGGATAAACACCACCTACATCGTTTCTCCAGGATGACAATAGTGTCTCCATTTCTATTCTGTTCTCCATCTCTGGCATCTCCTTGGGGCTGCAGTGAAGATTTTAATTCTTGCCACACTGTTTTCCTTCGGTGTGTTTGGCCCCCATAACCTTGGGCATCAGCCCAAAGCCTCACACCCAGGCTGTGCCTCGAGAAGCATTTTCCATCACAGCATCCCTGAGGAGACGTGACCTCTCCGCTCCCGCCTTGCAGCCGAAATTTTTGTCCAGCCTCTCACTTCGTATCTCACAACCACTGCAGGGACAGCGCTTCCCTCTGGTGTGAACACACGCAGCCTGGCTGCGCTCACACATCTTTCCAGGATGCAGAGATCCCTTTGCCAGCCCAGGGCTGTCAGCGTGTCACCCTGCAGAGCCCCCCTCGCGTGGCACCCCCTCTCTCTGTCACTTTGAACATATGCTGCACATACTTGCTTTCGCAGTCCATCCTCACCCACCCTCACCCTCATCTGCCACGCAGCCTGGGAAGGTTGGTTCTCACCTTCAGTTGGCCCCTGGTGCCAGTCTTCCCTCGCCCACTTCTCCCATCCTCAGGCTTTTGTTGTGTTTATCCCATCCTGTTCCTCGTGCTCTCTGTAACACCTACAAGCCTGTCTCATCCTACTCCTTCAAAATGCTTCCCAAGTCAAACTCGCCATTGTGATGTCTGCAGAACTCGTGGCAATCACATTCCTGACACAAATAATTTTATGATTTCCTACATTCCTGTCTCTCTCACACATTTCTGGCTTTATACCTGGATGGGAAGCACTTTGACACAATGTTTGGGTTTTGTTCTGCGTGTGCAATAGCCAGCAGACATATGGCCCTGTCCAAACTTGTCACTTCTTTTCAGCACTTGCTCTTGGACTTGATGATCTTCAAAATCTTCTCCAAGCTAAGTGATTTTTTAATTTCTACAATTTCTATTTGTGTGTATTTTTATAGAAATACACTTTATGTCTTTTAAGGAGGACTACAAGAATTACTTGAGTGTTTCCCAAGAGGAGAACTCAATCTGGATAGCAGAGGATGTGCCAGGGTCAAGAGAGTATAAACAGCAATACATTACCCTTGGATTCTAGAGCACTTCACCCCACATTCCTAAAAATGAGAACATCTTTGCTTAGTTGTATGACTGGAAGGAGCATCAATTCAGCAGAAGACCAGACCTCTCTAGGCTGAGGCAGGAAGGAAACCATATCCAGGGCTGAGTTCATTCTGGAAACACGTGCTCAGGACAAATCAGCCATCAGCCCCTCCCTGCTGCTGCTGCTGCTCCCTGCTGCTGCTCCCTGCTGCTGAGCTCTGCAGTGACTGCATCTCCCTGTCCTGTGGTCCTCATTGATGTTCAGGGATGTTCAGGGATGTTCAGGGATGTTCACTGCTGCTGAGCTCTGCAGTGACAGCATCTCCCTGTCCTGTGGTTGCATGATGTTCAGTGATGTTCAGGGATGTTCAGAGATGTTCAGTGATGTTCAGGGACGTTCACCGCTGCTGAGCTCTGCAGTGACTGCATCTCCCTGTCCTGTGGTCCTCATTGATGTTCAGGGATGTTCAGGGATGTTCAGGGATGTTCACTGCTGCTGAGCTCTGCAGTGGCTGCATCTCCCTGTCCTGTGGTCCCCATTGATGTTCAGGGATGTTCAGTGATGTTCAGGGACGTTCACTGCTGCTGAGCTCTGCAGTGGCTGCATCTCTTGTCCCGTGGTCCCCAGCCCTGGCTGGTGCTGTGTCCTCTGTCCACACCACAGCCATCCTAGGAGGGAATTTGGCTGCCCCTGTATAAACATCCCCCTCCCCAGACCTCTGTCTGCTCTGAGCTGGACCTTTGCGAGGGAGAGGCTTTCTCAGAGTGCTGTTTCTCATTCAAGCAGCAAACCTTGCAGTGTGACAGCTCCGTCACTCCAGCCACCTGGTGTCTTGTATCCGAGATGGAACCAGGCTGGGGAGCCAGGCTCTGCTTCCTCCCTGACTGCTCTGCCCTGAAATAACAGGTCTGGGCTGGCAGCAAAGGGGAGGGGAAATAATAACTCAGCTCCTCTGTCATTTGGAGGGATCCCCACTGATCCCACGTCCGCTGGCTTCCCTGCAGGAAATCACAGGGCATTTAAGGCCTTTGTTCTGGGCTCTCTCTGTAAACTTCATCCGTGTGCAGCATTTCCTGAGTTCCCAGAGCTCCGGGCCCTTCAGGGGCTCCCTGAGTGGATGCAGGGAGAAACTGCGACAGCCAGAGAGCAGGCAAACATCAGCCTTACTGAAAGCAGCTGGAAAAGCTGCCAGGGGAGTGTGAGTGTGGCTGGGGTGGATCCTGCCTGGATGCTGGGCACCCACCAAAGCTGCTCCATCACTCCCCTCCTCAGCTGGACAAGGAGAGAAAATATAAAGCAGGGCTTGTGGCTTGGATAAGGGATGGGGAGTGATCACTCAGCAATTACTGTCACAGGGCAGCCAGACCTGACTCGGGGAAATCAGTTTAATTTATTATCAATCAAATTGGAGTAGGATAATGAGAAATAAAAACTAAATATTAAACATCTTCCCCCTGCTTCTCCCTTCTTTTCAGGCTTAACTTCACTCAGATTTTGTTTCCTTCTTCCCATGTGTGGTGCAGGGGGACAGGAATGGGGAATCCCTCAGTTCCCCACCCACTGTCTCCATTTCTCCTTGCTCCTCAGGGCTCCTTGCTCTTTCCTGCTGCAGTGTGGGATCTCTCCCACAGGACAGTCCTCTGTGAACTCGGGTCTGCAGAGCTGTTGCTCTCACATATTCTCATCTTTCTCTTTAGCAATTGCTGCCCTGGAGCAACTTTTCCCCCTATTTAAACCTTTAATCCCAGAGGTGCTGCCACTGTCCCTGTGTGCTCAGCCTTGGCCAGCAGCGGGCTCACGCTGGAACCTCTGCCATTGGCTCCACTGGACACGGCTCAAGCTTCTGGCAACATCTCCCAGAAATCATCCTGTAGCCCCTCTGCTCCCAAAGCCTTTCCAGTCCAGGGCACAACTAAACCATGAAGCAAAACACACGGCAATCTGTATCTGAGCAATGCCCAGTGAGCATTGCCCCGTCCCACATCGTCCACCCGTGCTCAGGAGTCACAGTCAGGGTGAGGTAATGCCAAAAGCTGAATTTAAAATGAAAGCTGCCACTTGTGAAATCAAAATTGCCATTAAAATGGATTTTGTGTGAGCGTCTGGGTGTGGTTGTTCATCGATCTCTACATCCCTGGCCTGCCCTGGGGTTTGCATTCCTCATCTGGACTTCAATTCCCATCACACACCGTGCTCCTCCCTCAGGTGACAGAGTAACACATGATTTAAAATTGCCTCTTGAAAGGCTGGAGTTTCCCAAGGTATGGAAATTCTTATCTGGAACAAGCCCTAATTATTTAGTCTGTACTTGTAGTTCTGAAAGGAACTGGCATAGAGATGGATTTTATGCATTGATAGCCGAGGAATGTGAGAATTTCTGGAGCATGGCTTTCATTCTGGAGGTTGAAAAAGTACACATTGCTTACCCAGGGTATAAATAAGATATTAACCACTTCCCAGGAAATCACTGCACTTAATGCAGTCATGAGCAAACAGCAGGAAACTGTGAACTCCCTCCTATCCCTATAAAACAAGGGTTGGGATGCGCCTGAAGGCCACAAAAACACTGTGGTAAATTTTAAAATACCTGTAGAGCCTTCTACTGAATTTTTGCCGTGCAGTTGCAACCCGTAACCTGCCTGATGTGCTTGTTGGTGTCTATAACTGGATCCTGCACGCATCATTCCCCTTTATTTGGTTGCAGCTGCAATCCCCAAGAGAATCTAAATTTGATCCCAAGGGTCCAAAATGTTGTTTGTTCCTAGGAGATCGCCAGGTTTGGCCAGCCCTAGTGGATATCCACGTGGGTGCCACATACAGAGTGTCTGAAGCAGTTTTTGGGAATATTTGGAATGTATTTCACAGAGGAATAATGCAGCTCTCCAAGAGATGGGGATATTCCACGTAAGTACTCAGCATTCAGAAGTTAATGAATGCCATTGACTGAGCTTATCCTGGTAAATGAAAGAAAAAATCTGCAATTTTTTTGACAGGAAAGGTACATTTCCTCACGTGTACGTTACCATCTGGCATGGAGATGTATTAATATCTTGCAATATTTAGGTTATAAATCAAATCTAAGCCCTTATTGCGCATTCAGAGAAAATTACTTTCTAGTGACATATGGCATAACCTTCAACTTGTATAAATTAATAAGATCCTAGCAAATCTACTCAAATTCAGATATTTTGCACCAACATTTTATTTTTATGGATGCTTTTAACCACTTGTAATGCTGGGGGCCCTAGGTCAAGGCAGAGAGTTTATTGCAAAGCTAAAGGAAATTACCTTCCAGAGACCCAGGGTGTGAACTTCAGCTTCCACCAGAGCAGTTCAGATCTTGCTGGCTGTTGATGCCACAGGACACAAAAATTATAGGCTGGGGCCTCTTAAAGGATTTCTAGAAGGAACATGGTCATAGCCGGCTATAGAAACGTTTGTGAAGGGAATCAAGCCCGTTGAATTGTGTGAATTTAACTCACACAACACACTGAGCACAATTCCTGCCCTTAACACTCTCTTTGTGACTTCAGAATTCAGCATGCAAAAAATCAGAATATGTGAGCAATTTGTCTTTCAACAGTAGAAATATTTTTATGCAGCTGAGTAATAATTGACCTACAAGTGGGGGTGAAATCTTGCTTTACAGTGTCTTGGTTAAATTTTACTTTTTAAATTTCGTCTGATTTGCTAATTTTTGTAAAAGCTGTATTTGTCTGAGTCAAATTTCCCTGTTACAGCCATGCAAAAAGCGCTGAGATTTGCTGCTTTCAAGCTAAGCTCTCTCTGTTAGCCACAAGCACAGGATTCCAGACAGAAGATGCCGCATGATGTAACTCGTTCTTTTCTGGCTCCTTACCCATGCCTGCAACTCACTCCCCAGCCCATGCATTGTGATTATTCATCGTGTTTGACTTTACCTCCTCATCCCAAAGCTCTTAATCCGTCCAGTTTTGCACCAAGTCCTTCTGCCTGGGCCATCTCCCCTCGGGGTTGCTGCTGCTCTTTCAAACCCCCTTCCTTTCCTGACATCTCAATATCTTCCCCTTACCTCGCTATCTTCATCCCTGCTCTGCTCCTGCCCTTGTTCCCTGGGGATCCCGAGGGAAGGATTGGGTTTGACTTCCCATTCCCCGTCAAAAAGTTCATGAAATCCAAATGGAGCTAACCTGAATTTCTCCCCTCCTCTTTCAGTGATTCCCCAACAACATTCCTGCTCTGGTCACCTGTCATAAATTTGCATTTTCCTCCCAGGCTCGTGGATTGTTTTTTCCCCTTAGTCTGTAGTTTACATGAAAAACACTTAATACAAAGACTTAGCATCTCTCTTCCTCTCTCTCTCTCTTTTTTTTTTTTTTTTTTTTTTTTTTTTTTTTTTTTTTTTTTTAAACCACAAGTTCCTTACAGCAGATGAAAGACCAAGATGAAGTGGCTGGAATTTGAGGTTGTCAGCTTTAATGGCACAAATTAGAGGCTCGTTTTTAACAATAAGAGCAATTAGTCATCGGAGCGGGTTCCTAAGAGGTGCTGTGAGTCAGCCTCTTTTTGTAGAGCTCACTAACTTTACCAAAGGCTATACTTTTGAATTAAAATCAGGAGTTCTGCTGCGGGAATCGCTGGCTGAGCTCCTGCCGTTTGTGTTTTGCAGCAAGCAGGCTGCAGTCATCCTAATGGCCTTCGTTGGTCTGGGAGGATTTCAAGTTCAACTTCAAGGTTTTCGTCTCCTTTCTCCTGCCCAGCTTCATCTGGCTTTTCCTGCCCTGCTCTCTCCGTGTCCTGTGTGCTGCTGGCTTCTCCCAAAGCACGTTTCTACACGGATTTTTTTCAGTAGCTCTGATTCCTGCATGGAGATCTTGACATCTGACTTCTTTTGGAAGTTCACAGATGTCCAGGATCACAAACCAGCTCAGATGATGTCCCCTGGGACATGAGGTTGGCAATAAAATGGACAATAAAGAAGATTTCTGTTCATCTCCTGGTTTTCAGTGTCTCTGCCACTGGTTCTAACCCAGCGTGATCAGAGGGAGGAGAGAGGATTCCAAGGACTCCCAATCTGGGAAATTCAGGCACGAGAAGAGAAGGAAGAGCTGCTTAGGATGGTCTGGGAAGAGCAGCAATAATTCATGTGCTCTTCCCTGGCATTTTTATTAATAGCTTCTAGAGACAGCAGAGTGACCTTGGTGGTCTCCTCTGACTGGGCCTGGCATTTACAGGTCAGGAAGACGGGAGGGTGCAAGAGCAAAATCATCCATGTAAATATTCATAGCAAATTCCACAGGATTTTAAAATTATTTACGAAACACACGCATAAATTTTTACCCATAGCTTGTGTCTCGCTGACAGTTTGGGGTTTTTTTAACAATGCAGGAAGCATTTTGCCCATCTCCCATTTGCCTCAGGTTCCTCTAAATAATGATTCTTTTCCTTTCTTTCCCTTACGATGCATTCTGAGCAAATACATTTCCTATAAAACCTGTGGCTGCAACACAAAGTCAGGTCGCAGGAGGAAACTTTTGCACATTTCTTTAGCAGGTTGGCCTCTTCTCCCCTTCCCTGCCTCCCTTTCTAACCCCGAACTCCTGGCTTTAAGGACTTCATCCAATCAAAGCATAAAACGTTTAAACAAAACAAAAAAACCCGAAGTTGGATGTCAGGAGCAGATTCCTATCAGTGAGGTCTGCTGGAGTATAGAATAGTCTCCTGTGGGGACCAGTGGGAGTCTATCACTGGGATAGATTAAAACCAGATGAAACTAAAAGCAGAATCAATATCATCATTAAGGGAAGCAGCCTGAAAGGCTGAGGGATGGACAGGAAAATTTGATGCCCCCAGAATTTAAGAAAATGGCTGTGACCTGCTGTCTAGCATTTAACAAGGGGTTTGATCAGAAGGATACTTGGAAGATGGAGGTTTTTTACAGCACCTTTTTTTTCCCCATGTGTGTGTGTGTGCTTAGTTTTTGAGCAGTTTTTGCTTTGGGGGGGGGAAGGTTTTTTGGTATAGAAACCCCACAATATTTAATATGTTGTTTTGTTGTTTTTGGGGTTTTTTTAAGTGTAATTAGTATCACTAATAAAATAATTTATTAACTGGGATTTTTTACAGTGAGTAGACAGCTCAATATTCAGCACTGACCACTGACAATCCCAAAAAGAGGCTTCTTGGGGTTGTCTGCTCCTGCTTGCAGAACAGTGTGGAGGATCTTAGTTAGCTTTCAGGGGCTGTCCCTGCTATCTTCTGGCTCAAGTACATCTATTTAAGGTCAGGTTTTTCCTAGCCCCAAAATAAATTGGACCAGATGCATAAATAAAATACAAATAAATAAATCATTCTGTTTTCTGAGTGGGGGCAGTTTGGCCTTTGGTGTGGGCATCTGCTCACTGCTCTCTTTCCAGTATTTTCACATCCTTGGAAGAAATTATCTCCTAACGGGGTATTTGGGAGGAGCAGAGTGCAGACATGAGCAGCAGATCAGAACCCAAAGGCCTGCAAGCACTACAAATATTGCTGCTGAATGGTATCCACTAAGAAATTCTCCAATTACTGCACTCCTACAAACTAAAGACACTTTATAGCAGATCCCCTCAACAGGACAGGGGGTTTCCATGAGGAAACATCCACTGGCAGACCCAGCTTCAAAAAGCAAACCAAAAAACCTGCTCCCCAAAAGGAAGAACTCTCTGGTCTTCTCCCAGACAACCCAGAGCCCCGTTCTTTTGGTCATTATCCTTTCAAACAAACAGAACAGCCATAGAATAAAGTAATAGCCATAGAATAAAACCCCTCCAAGCTGTTAGAAATGCACCACTTTGTTCTCCCACGGTATTCCCCTGACTCCAATAACTCCTGGTGCTCCCCATGTAGCTCCTTGCAGTTCCCCACCTCTCTTCTCCTCATGCTCTGGCTCCTGACAGCCCGGATAAAGGATAGCAGAGGATGTGTGTTAGCTGCAAAATAAAGCCATGTTTTATTGTTCTGACCTCTGTAATACCAGATGTAAATCAGCCAATCGCCTTTATTAATGATTTGTAGACAGCAGTTTAAGCAGAACAGTTTTGTTTTATCCCACGGGGGAAAAAAACCCCATAAAAATTAAAAAGAATCTCAGCTCCTGGAGATGGATTCCAGCTGTCAGGAATCATTAGGCATTTGGTACTCCTGGAGGTGTTGGGCTGTGGGCCCATGCTGGATAATCCCTCAATCCCTAAATCATTTCACTGTAAACATAATCTGTGAGTGACCAAGTCGGGGTTGGGTGTCTGCCAGCACGCCGGGATGGAGCTTGTCAAACGATTTCTCCAATTGCCTTTGGATGTAAATGAAATCCCAAGCGCTTGGCAGGGCTGGGGATGCTGAGCCAGCAGTGGAAAAGCCACCTGCACCTGCTCTGCCCCTGAAACTCTTCTGCTTCCACCTGGGGAGTGAGGAAATCCCACTGGGATCGCACCGCAGCCCAAGGGGCTGGGACCAGAGCTCACCCTCTGCCTGAGCCATCTTCTCCCCAAACCAGAAAAATACTCCATCCTAATTCCAGTGGCTGCCTTTGGCCTGGGAGCTGTTTGGTGCCTAGTTATGGATCTTCCTCCAAGAGCCAGCCAGGGCTCTGAGCTCTTTCCCTGGCTGTTAAAATGTCCCTTTGTTGATGTCTATCCAAGGCACCCTCTGTGACACCACAGCCCCTGGGGCTGCTCCTCCCAAAGCACTGGGCAGAGGGAGACTGCTCCCAGCACATCCCTGGGGTGTCTGGGGGTGCTGGGGAGGGGATGCAGCTTCCCTGGCTTTGGATGGCACGGAGGAAAGAGGTGCTTGGTACTGCACATGGCTTACGCTGAGATTTACTGCCATCTGAAAATATCACAGATCTCCTGCTGAAATATGTTTTATTACTTTTCTATGTATCCCAGACTAGTCAGGACTTGTCAAAAACATCCTTTACTTATTGGGTATTAGGGAGATTGAGCAGACTATCCATGCAGCACGGAATGGCAAGAGAACAGCCCATATTTTTCGGATGTGAAAGTCTCTTTTAGGCATTATACCAAAGGAGACTTTGATGCAATGCAGAATGCACGTTTATGGAAGGATTTATAGAAAGGCTGCTTATTTAGGGACACAGATGACAAAGAAGACCAGTCTAGACCAACTTGTTGAAAAATAAAGAGTAGCTTCAGTTCCTTGGGCTGCAGAGGGCTGGCACTGGAGCAGGCAGCAGCCCTGCTTCTCTTTTCCCTCAGCAGGGAGAACAGAGAATCGTGGAGCTGAATGAGGGATCTCGATTTTCTTAGAGGACAGACTGGAAGAGACACCTTTGCTCAGCCTTAGCCACTCTCGATCAGCCAGAAGCTGCTGAAGGAGGGTCTGCTGAAGGATTTTTTCCTGCTTTGAGCAGTCTGATCTCTGGGCGCCTTCCTCCACTCTGCTGAATTTCCAGGTCTGTACCTGCCCACTGGCTCCATGCTGGAACTGCTCTCTTTTATTCACTGTTTAGTGGCTCTTTAGCTACTTTGCCCCACCCACCTTGCATTTATCTTGTCTGACCTCGGGTGACCAAAGCTGTCACGATGCATCCCCGATAAAAGGACATCGGGCCTTTGCATAATGGCATTAGCATCTCTTGGTCTCTTGGGGGAATTCTCTGCCTGGTACATGCTGGGATATCACTTGACATTTCCATGGACACAACTCCTTGGTGATTCCTGCTTTGATCAGCTTGTACACCCCAGCGTTTCCCCTCTGGTGACATTTGCAGAGGATCTGTTCCCAGTCCTAACACGTGTAACTGTGGGAATTACAGCATCACACTCCAGCCCCTGGCTCCAGCCCTTGAGATCACCCAAATCTTCCCCTCTCTGTAGCACCTGTCTGTGAAATCTCATCTCCCAGCACACAAATGCTTAAATATTGCCGAGAAATTGCAACCCGAGGTCATTCATGAAGAAATCTTTATTAACTTCACAAGAAAACAACTCCTCTATCAATTTTATCCGTTATTATCTCTCCCTTAACCCCCAGCAGTGAATAGTTTACAAGTCTTATGTTAATTCTCAGCAAAACTAATGAAACTCTTATGGCTCTGTCGAAATATTCCGCTGAAATCAAGATTGGTTAAATACATTATTGTGCCTTCCTTTCTTTAAAAAAAAAAAAAAAAAAAAAAAAAAAAAAAAAAATCCACAGAGAAATTAGGTTAGTCTGGATCCATCTATCTTTGGAAATGGAGCTGATGAGAATGATTTTGGAATGTCTGGGTATCTGCTGACAGGAATGGATCTATTTTCAGTATTTACGTAGTTCATATTGTTGTGGCACGTGAGCACATCATGGCTTGCAAAGCATCCATTTTCTACAGGCCCCTGAAAGAAGTGAGACGAGGGCCTGCTCAGAGATGGCAACATTTTAGTGATGGCAACATACTCCTGGCCATGTCAGAAGTATCGGTGACAGAACTCAATCCACATCTTTGCTCACTTTTCCTGCTGGCTGTGACCCCAGCCCAAGTGTTTAACTCTTTGGCCTCAGCATTTATCTTCCTTTTAGGCTTCTTTCCCTAGGTACCCTAATATTCTTCTGTTAAAGTGAGTTCACCTTGCTGCAGCTAAGCTGGGACTTTGTCCATCCAAGTGAAAAGAATTTCCAAAGAAAAACTCTTCCTCCCTCCCTCCCTCCCTCCCTCCCTCCCTCCCTCCCTCCCTCCCTCCCTCCCTCCCTCCCTTCCTTCCTCCCTTCCTCCCTTCCTTCCTTCCTTCCTTCCTTCCTTCCTTCCTTCCTTCCTTCCTTCCTTCCTTCCTTCCTTCCTTCCTTCCTTCCTTCCTTCCTTCCTTCCTTCCTTCCTTCCTTCCTTCCTTCCTTCCTTCCTTCCTTCCTTCCTTCCTTCCTTCCTTCCTTCCTTCCTTCCTTCCTTCCTTCCTTCCTTCCTTCCTTCCTTCCTTCCTTCCTTCCTTCCTTCCTTCCTTCCTTCCTTCCTCCCTTCCTCCCTCCCTCCCTCCCTCCCTCCCTCCCTCCCTCCCTCCCTCCCTCCTGCCGTATTTCCCTTTCCTGCAGCACCTCTACTTCTGGGTCTTTAAGCCCCTTGCACATGATCTGTCACCCGCCTCTGAAATGCAGCTTTCAATGCATGGGGTGGAGGTAAAAAAATGTTTATACCTATGCCACTGGGATTTTGGGGAGGAACAAGGGAAATAAATGGCGGAAAGAATCAAAGCAGGGGAAATTCATTTCACCAGAGGCCTTTGCTGCGATGAAACAGCACAGGAGCAGCACTGCAAGTGAGGGACGTGGCACTGCATGACGCCTTGCTCCAAACCCATGGCTCTCGTGTCCCCGTTCCTGCCACAGCACACTCTGTAGTTCAGAAGATGGGAATGTCGAGACCCCAATTTGCCCTGTCACAGCTTTGACCCTGCCCTGGCAGGGGGCTGAAACCTCCCCTGGGAGAAGCTCCAGGGCTTTCTCCCTTTGGCCACCAGCGCTGAGCAGCTCTGGTGGCTCCTTATTGATGCCACATCCAGGCCTCTTAATGCCCCCACTAAAACACACTGATTAAATTATGTCTCTAATTGCTTTCCTCATCGCACAGACATAAAATTGCTTTCCCTAACAGAGCACTAAACTATTTCAGCCTGCACATCTCCAGCAGCTTCAGCAGCTTCCCTGCTGCCCACTCTCCTCTGCCCCTCTGCAGACCCTCAGCACCGCTCCTGCTGCTGGCCCTGGTCCTTCCATCCCCATTTTTTTTGGGGAATTGGAGGTCGGCTGCCTCCCTCGGGCTGCCCTCCGGTGGCCGCGGGGGAAAAATGCGGCATCAGTTCTCTGCAGGGTCCCGGGGACATCAGGGGACAATCCCCGCTCCCTCCTGCCCGTGCAGCCTCTGCAGGAGCTCTTCCCTCTGAGATGGAGATGTTCCTCTGCCCCACAGCCATCTCTGCCACCTCCGTGCTCAGCAGAGGATCTGGGATGCACAGGACAGTCACTGCCCCGTCACACCCGGGACTGGAGACGGGAGGTGGACGATGTGAGATGCTCTGACAAGACCTGGAATGCAGGAGAAATTAGAGGGGTGGCCCTCGTGAGAGGGACTTGGTGGCTTCTGTAGAGGCTGAGCTGGGAAAGCACCAAGCTGTGATCACAGAGATCATCTCCAGATCCAAATCTCCAGCTCTCGAGGCTGAGGGGGGAATTGTGTTCACCCTCCAGGCCTGCTGGCTGCAGATTCTTGCATGCCCATGGCACAGGGACATCTCACCGCAGGGACAGGCAGCGTGAGGGTGGTGGGTGCTGTGCTCTGCACCTCCTGTCCTCCTGGCTCCTCCAGCCCTGACCACCCCTTGGCAATGTTTCTGTCCTAGCTGCTGGCCAAGGAGCCACCTGGACCTCATTACTGGCACTGCCAGGCCCAAGTTCTGCCTGCTGGGGCTGCTGGAAGTTTCCAGCCAGGACCTCAGGTTGAAGTCATGGCACAGAGCCACCGTCTCGGTAACCATCCCTGGAAAGAGCCATTCTCCTTCTGGAGCCAAGGCCATCTTCCCCTCAGGTCTCTCTGCTGGAAGCAGGACTGCCATTAGCAAGTCCAGCTGAGCAGCCACATGGCTCTGCTCCTCCCTGAGCCTCCTGAAGGTCACGGCTCTGCAAAAGGACGGGGAGAAACCTCAGACCTTTCTGTGCTCTACAAAACCTCAGACCTTTCTGTGCTCTACAAAACCTCTTTGGATTGTTCTGGGAAGGGAAGGCGGTGTCCAGACGGCTCAGGAGAGGCTCTGTGTGATGCTCTGTCTCATCTCCTCACGGGAGGGAAGGACACGAGCGGTGATGAGGCCACTGCTGCGTGAGCTGTGATCTCCACAGACAGGGGAAGGCTAGTGCATGGAGGGGGCCAAACACCACGAGTTGTTGCCCAAAATAGCCCTTTTCAGAAGGCACTGCTTCCTCACAGCTTGAAAGAGCTCAGGATGTGCAAGCCCAGAATGTGTCAGGTCGTTCCTGTTGGGCCATTTGTAGCTCTCCTCCAGCACTTTACACTCCCATCTGCTCCTGCTGGACCAGCTGCCAAGGGCTGCCTGGGTGTCTCTCCAGCCTCCAGACCTGCTCCTGGGAGTAGCCACAGCAGAAAATGGTGCCGAGGCTTGCAGGAAGGGATGACATGGACCTGCCCTGGTGGGGACAGCAGGAGCACAGAGCTCTCCGGCAAGGAGGGACCACAAAGTTTGCAGCCATCAGAGAACACAAGCATTTAGGTGCACTTGACAGGAGAGACAGATCTGGAGAAATCCCAGAGGAGCTCAGTCAGAGTCCCAGGGATATTTTAAGACCACGTTGGATGTGTCAGAGCCCAGGTAACAGGCACTGTTCTTATGGAGATGAGTGTGTGCTGTGACTAAGCCCATCAGGTGCGAAGCTAAATCAGACACCGCTCAAGGCTTGTGTCCCATTTAATCAGCATCTCGTGGAGCAGGCTGGGCCCAGATCCAGGAAACCTGGTGGACAGGATGCAGGAAATCCGTGACCTGCTCCCACCTCAGCCACTGAAGTAGGAGGTGAATGTGGGCAACTCAGTTCTTCACGGTGTAACTCTTCCCTCTGCAACACCTTGGCTATTTATATCACAGTTTGGCCCAGGAAATTGCAGCATTGTGCCTGTTCGTGCAGCAACCTCCACCAAGCCCTGCTAATGTTTTAATTGTGCTGCTGCCTTGCTTTTGAGTTTGTTTTTTGGGTGGTTTTTTTTGTTTTGTGATTTTTTTTGCAACTGAAAAAAATCCTCCTGAAAACACCTGGGAAGTTGCTTTGGGAGCAGCATCCAATTAGAGGAGAAAAGGGGGGGTGACATCTACAATCTATTCCCAAGGGGGATGGTGGTGGAAGGATGGCACTGCCATCTCCCAGGATACCAGGGAAGGATACCTTCTTCCCAGGGCAACCATTCCTCCTGCAAGGAATATATACAAGACATATAAGAGATATAAATATCTATATTATTTATATATAGATATAAAATATATAAGAGATCTATAAAAGGAAAGGCATGGGCTGACCCTGCCGTCAGCTGCAGCACTGCACAGGAGGAGGGGACATATTCCACTGTCTGGGTGGAGATTTCTGGGAGCAGAGCTGCCTTCCCTTCCCAGCAGACCCGTTGTGTCACCTCTGGTTCACTCGGCTGTCCCTCGCCCCACTGAGGTGTCCCCGTGCCCCCAGGCCCAGGAGCACAGGTCCTGTGGATGAAGCCTGCTGGCAGGGGAGGGCAGGCAGCAGCAAGCCAAGGCTGGCTGTGCTCAGCACCACTCCTGAAGGTCACTGCTGGTGTGGAAGCACACGCCAAGGCAGCTGAGGACCGTTCTCCCAAGAAGGTTCCATTTTCCTCCGACAAGTCAGGAGCACATTCCCAAGGAGCTGACATCCACCTAAGGATGCATCTTGGAGGAAGCTCCAGCTCCATCGGGCTGGCTCCTGGCAAGGGACAAATGAGATGTCCCAGCACCTCTTCCCAAGAGGGTTCCAAGGCTTGGCTGCCCCTTGTTTCCTGCGTGTCTGTGTCCCCTTACCTGTCTCCTGTTCGTTGTGGTGACTCACTCATGCCTCCTGGCTCCCTGCAGTAATTACCAGCAGAGCTTTCTGTCGTCACAGCTCTTAAGGTAGGCTCATGCTGTGATAAATAAGCTGCTTAGCAGCATGGAAAGAAATGGTATTTAAAGTTTAATATCTTTTTTTTTAGCCCCTTCTCAAAGGACACTGATTTTGTGATCTGTTTGGGAAGATGCGGTAGGTTTCGTGCCTTCCCTTCTGGGGTGGGGAGAGGCACAAAGAGAGGAAGGAGAGATGGGTGTGTGCCTGTAGATGTGGCACGGCAGAGCCAGGCTGCCTCCCTGCCTCCTCACCTCCCTGAGCTGTGCAGAAGTGACTGACACCCTCATTATACAGTTTAATTCAGGTTGGCAGCTCCACTTGGCCTGGCAGCTCTGGCTCTATCAGAGCTTTGCTCCCATGCCCCATCTGTTCCTTCCTTGGGAGCAGGAACAGAATATATGACCTGGCAGCAGGCAGAGAACACCAGCCCCACTCCCAGGGGGCTCTGGGGTCCCTGCTGGAGGTTTCCATGGTCTGGGGCTCTTGGCTTTCTGCACTGAGCATCCAGAAGTCCAGAGCATTGACTGGGGGGGCTCACACAGGAGTGAGACAGCCCAGGTCTCTGCAGCAGCTGAGATTTCTCTCCATAACCCCGTCAAAGCTCAGCCTTTGCCTTCCCACCCCTAAATCTGGCAAGAAGGGGGGAAAATTACTGTAATGAAGTGTTTTTCCCAGCTATTCAACTGTAAAACTCAGCCCTCCCATGACACTTTCTGTCCCGGTGCTGTGAGGGTCACAGCTCACCCTCAAGCAAGGGCTGAAGCTAACTAGGGAGTTTAGCCAACACTCAGGTTTCTCCCAACCCTCCAGAGGGGGATTTAAATAATTTTGTGTTAATGCTCCTGATATTTACCCCCTTCCATTGGGAATAGTGTCCACTGCCTTGCACTGCTGATGGGCAAACTGAGACATGGGGCGTGGTGGTGCAGATGTAAAACATCAGCAGAGCTGCACGGGGACACCCGGACCTTCCTCAAGTGCTTTGCTTTAATCCCTAGGCAATTCTGCTGTGTTTGGGATGGAGAACATCTACTGTAAAGCGGGAAGGGTGGGATTCAAAGGCAGGCAGGACAATTCCCAAGCCTCACTGCTCTGTTTTCTCACTGATCTGATCACTTGAGGCAGTGGCAAGGAAAGCATCGCTGACCAGAGGGTGTGCAGGGCCAAGGAGGGCGTGGTGGGCACACCTCAAAGTCACCTGAGCCTGGCCAGGTGACAGACAGCATTAAGTGAAAGGGGCTGCTGCTGCTGGGAATTATGCTTTCAGATTTTGTACCTCCAGAAAAGCTGGCAGACTCCAAAGAAGCTCTCTGAATTCAAAGCCCCATTTACCAGGATCATGTGAGTGATTCCAAAGGCTTGTACTGCTTTGAGTAACAATTTATAACAACAAAAGCCTCATTTAAGACAGGGACCCCTGTGGGAATGTTCCTTTTCAGTTCTCTCTTCTGTGGGTAATTGCAGAAAGATGACATTTAAGTTGTTCTACAAAAGTGCCAAGCCAAAAAAAATGAAAAGGGGGAAAACCAGAGAGAAAGAGGGTATGGTGGGAAAGGTGAGAAGGAGCAGGATAGAAAGGAGTGGATAGCCTGGTTAATATTCTCAGAGGCCAGGGAGTTTACAGATAGAAAAGAAACGGATTGCTCTGAATAACAATCTCATCTCCCAGCAGGGCGACAGCAGCTCCTGCTCTCGGGACACAGGCTGGAGGTGGAAAAGCAACCCCGGGCAGGGGAGCACAGCTCATTCCTCCAACCGACAGGCAGATGTAAAGTGTGGGTGACAGACCCCTGGCACTGCTGCCCAAAGGAAAGGAGGGATTGTGGCTTGGCCCAGAACAGCAGAGCTCTGGCTGCCCGAATTCCTCAGGACTGGGAGCAGCCTGTCTGACCCACGGATGCACGGAGCCAAAGAGGCAAAGGAGTGCATAATCAGCCACAGGGAACTTCAAACCTTTTCCAAAATCCTGCTGTGGAATGGAGAAGACAAGAAGACCAGGATACAGTGGTTGGTAGAAAGCTCCTCGGTAAATGCTGGAGCAATCCCTCTGGGATGAAGAACTGCATTCCCCCCTACCTTGTGTGAAGGTGATAAGCCCTCTTCTGGTTCTGCAGATTTTCAGAGATTTACTACTTATTAGAGGAGTTTAAATGCATTCAGTGTAATTAAACCCAGGGGGAAACACAAGCCTTTAACATCTCATGCTTTCTAAAACAGGGGGAAAAGTCCATCTTCCCCTGCTCTGTTCCAGTACTGCCTGTGGTGACAGGCTTGAGGAAGGAGCAGCTGGGACTGGCTTAATGCACTGAGCTGAGCAGCTGCACTTCTGTGTGTCTGTGTGTCTGTCTGTCTCTGTGTGTCTGTGTCTGTGTGTTGATGCCTTGTGCTTGGTCTTAAAATTAAGAGCCAGACATGGTTAAGAGATAAAGTTTGTTTTTTTTTAATCTCAGTATTTAACAAGGATCTTCATGGTGTAACAATTCTCCAAGGCGGAATATGCTGAAATGCACACACACAGTAGATCGGGTATGCAATTATAAAGATCTTTCAAATTAGCATATTTAACAAAGGCGCCCCAACGAGAGGCTTGAATAAGTAGTGTGACATCTCTCTATTTCGAAGCATTTTTCCTTAGATGGGTTTAATCTTGGTTTATAGGATGTGTTTTAGAGGGGGCGTTGGTTTTTCAGGATGATGTAAGATTTTTAACTTCTAGTTGTGAGGCTTTTAGGATGTTTGGTTTTCTGGCCTAGCAGAACACCAGCACTGTGTTAAGCCATTAGGCCTAAGGAATTATTAGACTTAAGTATGCATGTTAAGGGTACTGAGAACACACAAGAGGTATATAAAAGAAAAGGCAAAAAATTATCATGGCATCAGTGTGTGTGTATGTGTGTGAGCACAAAATCATTTTAATGATCCCTATGGGAAGGGCGAGGGGGTGAGGAAAGGGGGAAGCTGACTGGGGCGTGTCCCTGGGATGCAGGGATAATTGGCCCTGCCATGGCAGTGGCAAACTGCCGTCAGCCTCACACAGAGGGTGCCAGAGATGAAGTGACACCCTGACAGGTCCCAGCGCCGCCTGCCCTGCCCTGTCTCTGCCCAGCAAAGGATTGCAGCCTTTCTGCTGACATGCAGGAAGCGAAATTGGAGGTAATGACCCTCCTGAGGGGCCTGGAATAGGCATGGCGAGAGGGAGACTCACAGCTTTGCGTGGCACCTGGGACGTCTCCTTTTCCCCACACTCTTCCCAAGGAGCACATAAGCTTTTCCCATCAGAGTAAAGACATGGTTGGGATGTGATGCCTTCCCGAGTTCCCTTCCCCAATTATCTGTGGCAGTTCACCCATGCCAGCTCTGACCACCCAGTGAGTCCTTGGCACAGAAATGGGCTGGAGGTGAAAACACTTCAGCATCAGCTGGGAGTGAATTCACAGTCTCTGGTTTTCCTTGTCCTCCTGTGCTGCTTCTCCAACTCCCTTTCACACTCTACTTCCTTGATTTCCATGTATTTGCAATTTTTCTTCCTTTAGAGAAGCAGGGGGGCCCTGTAAGCACACAGAGAAAGGGTAGAAAATGTAAATATATTTGCTATGTAAACGATATAAAGCACTTGTGTAACTCCTTTTGCAGCAGCCTGGCTGTCTGCAGGTCTGCCCTAAAGCTGAGTTTTGTATCCCCAGTGGAACATCCAAGAGCAAAATGATTAAGAACTCAGTAGGTATCTAAACAGGCTCCATTCATGGAATCATAGTAGGGGTTGGGTTGGAAGGGGCCTTAAAGTTCATCCACTTCCACCCCAGTCATGGCACAGACACCTTCCACTGTCCCTGGCTGCCCCAAGCCCTGTCCAGCCTGGCCTTGGACACTTCCAGGGATCCAGGGGCAGCCACAGCTGCTCTGGGGACCCCGTGCCAGGGCTCCCCACCCTCACAGGAGAGAATTTCTTCCTAATCTCCAGTCTAAACCTGCTCTTTGTCAATTTGAAGCCATTCCCCTTTGTCCTGTCCCTCCAAGCCCTTGTAAACCTTCTCTCTCCATCTTTCTTTAGGCTCCCTCGGTTACTGGAAGGCCACAATGAGGTCTGAGCCTGAACAATCCCAGCTCTCGCAGCCTCTCCTCACAGCAGAGCTGCTCCATCCCTCTGATCATCCTGGTGCCTCCTCTGGACTTGCTCCCTGTCTTTCCTGTGCTGGGGATCCCAGAGCTGGATGCAGTAATTCCTGCAGAAATTATTTAGTTGGAGTATTTGGAATATTGTGTCACTGATGGCTGAGTGCTCTGGCCTAAGTTCAGACAAGTTGCTGGGGAATTCTCATCCCTCCCATTTTTCAGTGAAGTCACACTGTTATCACATCAAATGGCTTGTGACTTAAAATTCCATTGCAATGGTCGTACAAGGAATTGCATTTGCCGTGACTGGGAGGAAGGGACATGGAGACAAAAAATTAAACTTGATGGCTGGAAAGATTTTACTACAGTGTGCTACAGCTCCACCTCCTCATAATATCTGGGTTCATCATATCTAAATAAATACGCTTGAAAATTGTCTCTCACAAGGGAAAAGAGTAGTCATTTTAAGGGTACTGTTGAAAGCAGATGTCAAAGGTAAAACCACGGGCATGAAAATTGGACCAGGGCACTTAATTGGCACTGCTTTCTTCAGAACACTGATGTCATTCCAGAACAATCCCAACCCCCAGCACACTCGTGTCAGGTCATATTCTGAGCCCATTTACTTCACAAGGTTATTCCCCTTGACTCCAATGGATTAACCAGTTCTACATGGCAGGAGAGAGAGGTCAGATGCAGATCTCTTTCACTTGCATCGAATTTAATTGATTTTTTTAAAAGAACTTCTGAAACAGGATATAATGGGAAATAAATTTTAATTACTCTACCCCCTCTCAAATGCAGCAGAAAGCTCATTGTGCCAGGTGGTGTCTGAGTGCTGACAGAACAAAAACTCTCCAGTTCTCGGGCAGCACACCCCAAAGAGGGAAGAGCTTTCCTCCTAAATGACAGAGTGAGCTGTTTTACACCCTGAAAACACAGACTTTCAACAAGCTCAGTTGCTTTCATGGATAATCCCTCATTTTAGCTAATCCTTCCTGAGGATCTCAGTTCATTGATGGGCAGTGTTAGAAATCCTCTCTTTCCCTGGGTAATTGCCCTCTTCGAATCCTCCTGATCCACACTCTGATAAATGCCCTGAGACAAAGTGCTGCCCCAGCAGAGCCCACAAAGGCACCCAGTCCTGCTCTCACCTCACTCACCACCCTAATTAGTGCCGGCTGCTCCTCAGCAGCCTCTCAGACCAGCTGGTCTGGGTTTGTCACACCTTTCTTGGACTCCATTAAGGCTTTGTTTGCCCCTAAATTTTGGGGATTTCCTGCTGTCACCGCCAGAATTTTTCCCACAGTTATTTGCCATCGCTAACCTCCTTGGGACTCTGGTTTCTTTCTAGATTGGAATGTGCTTGGGAATGGTGTGGAGATGCATTTTCTGATGGGAGCAATCCTTCAGCTCGGTCCTTTAGAGCTCAGGGCAGTGACAACTGTGGCAAAAATCCCCCCTTCCACGGTCGCCCTGTGGCTGCTGCTCCAAGAGGTAACACCTGCAGGGAGCCAGTCCTCCACTCCTGCAGAGTTTCCTTTTTTCTCACCTTTCTCCTTTTCTCTTTCTGGTTCAGCTGCCCACCTCTGTGCTGAGCTCCTCGTTTGACTGGTGCCTTGCTGTGGCAGCTGAAGGCTCTGTTCTATGCTCTGTGCTGCACAAAGATGGAAAGTGTGAAAAACAAGGTTCACGCTCCTGGTAAAATTTAAAAGTTTAATAAAGGAACATAGAAGACAAAGACAATAAAGCCAGGTTTTTAGGGTGGGGTGCTTGGCATTCAGCTAAGAACACACATTCTATTTTGGAGACACCCTTTATATATGTTTCCTATTGCATCAGCCTATTGCAGAATCATAAACAAATATGCATGTTTAAACTTTTCTCCAAACTACTTTACATGTTCAAGAACTGCTTAGCATGGCTCCTCCTTGGGTCCACCTTTTTAGAGCATGCACACACATTTCCTGGCCGTGGTTTTAGTCTGTTCTTGTTATCACCTCCAGCCTGGGTTTTGGTCCATGATTTCTACAGGCAGCAGGTGCTGATAGCTGCCACATCAGTAGCAGGTCCTTCATCATAAGTTCCCTGGATGTTATCCCAACCAAGCAGGCAGTTCAATTACCACAAGCATAACTACATCAGCTATTCCACTACTACATCTAAGTTTATTCAATAGCAGAAATAAAAGCTGTCTCTTTATAACAAAGTTACTTTAACATTATGCATACAGCATCCATTTTAATGTTTGCAAAAAGTTGATAATATATATTTATAACAGAAAGGGTTTCCCTTTCCCCCAGGAGCTCATCATTTGCCACCACCATTCTCCAGATCACACTGTGAGGAAAAACTTACTGGCTTTTTACTGACAATCCAGTAATTGGTGTGCCCTGGTCCTGACCTGTCCAAATGTTCGAGGTGCTATGAAATCATGGCTCCTGAGCTGACAAGTTCATGTCCATGGCTTTCCAAAGGCTCAGCCTCAGGCTGTTGCCACCAGAGAGAACTTCCAGGAAAGCTAATTTGGAGAACTTCTGTTGTGTGTTGTTGCCACAGAAGGAGGTCGGGAGTGTCCAAAGGAGCTGCAATGCTGATATCGGGATACGCCCTCAAAAGCTGAAAACGTTTATGCTGGTGTTGTAACTGTAAAACAATTTCTTTCTGGTGAAAATTCTATCAAAATCTGCAGGAGGTCTGTAGAAACAGCCTCTAATAGGCTGTTGAGACCATTGGGACGAACCCCTAAACAGAAGTCCATGTTCAAATCATGAATTTGAAACAACATCTCCCCCTCTCCACCTTAATAATTTTTGGCAATCAGAATCTGCTTCTGTCCAGAAATTTCACCTTGCACAAAACCCTTTAGTTAAATGACACATTTAGATGAAAAGACTGGAATTAAAAATGCCTGTTTTGAGTGAAAAGCAGTTCTGGTCCAGCTGCACTGGCCTCTTCAAGCAGCTTGTGGTTCCCTGTGTCAGAGCGGTGCCGGCGGCCCGTGAAGGACTTTGGACAAGTCCTCCTTGTTGTCACGCACTGATCTCATGCCTGGCAGCCCCAGCCAGTGGCTGAGGACTGGGAATCTCTGCTAATTGGTTACATCTGCCTCTAATGCCTGGCCACCAGCTGGCACAGGCTGTGGCACTGGCAGTGCCACCTTGGCACTGGAGCCCCACAACCGCCATCTGTTGTCTTCCAGAGTCACATTTCCTGGATAAACACGGCCTTCCCCGTGGGAAATGTGACTTCTCAGCTGTGATGGGTGGAATGTAAGAGGCCCCTTCAGCATTTCTGGGATCCTCAGGAAGCTGCTGCGCCGCTATCAAATGTGAAGCTGTTATTTTCTAATGGACATTAATTCCTCCTCCTCCTTCCTGCATCTCATGTCAGAAGAACCTGTTCCGCTTCCAAAGATCTCATGAGGAATTCTACCTTGCCACCAAAGATTCCTGTATTTGAATAGAATCTGAAAAGAAATGAAGTTTTGCTGCTTTGTTTGGGGCTTCCCATTGGACGTGCTGAATATTTAATCACGGCTTCACAAAGACACGAATTTCTCTTTGGATTCCTCCCTGAGCTGCTGTGGCTGATCCTGGCTCAGGAACAGACCTCAGGCTGTTCCCAGTGGACTCTCTTGTCTTGCCCAGATTTGGCTGTGCTTGCTGTTTTGTTGAAAGCCCTCCAGGTGCTCAGAAGAGACTTTTCTGCACGCATGTGTGCACGTACACGTGGGCAGCGTACACACACACATCCCCCGGGATTTACCATAACACTTTTGTAATGGAAATTTCTTATTGGAGAAAAGAGTTAATAAAACATGAATTTTCTTCTGAGCTGTTGTTCAGGGAGGGATGTTTGGGTACTCTGGGTGCAAAAGAATACCTGGAGTTACACCAGAAATTTCTAGCACAGCACAAATTTGTATTTGTGTCCGCTGGCATCTGTCGAAGTCAGTGAGATATTTCCATGAGTTCTTCTAACAAAGGAATAGTGAATGGTTGTGACACTTGCTCCAGAAGTTTGGTTATTTCTCCTAAACTTCGAATACTGAAGTTCAAAACTTTAGGAGATGGATCTTATCCAGGGGAAGCTGCATTGTCTGTGCTGACATAACCATTTCTGACAGATTGATTAATAAATATGACAGCAGCACTCATGGCAACAGGATCACAGGGGAACAGGTACACCAGTTAATAAATAATGCTGGTTATAACTCTTCTCTTAGTAAAAAGAGAGAGAGAAATTAATATCAAACCTTTTTAGAAAGCATTTGGGAAGGATTGCTTGAAAAACCCAGTACCTGCCTGTTTGAAATAACCAAAACAAGGGTTATTGCCTTCCATTCTTTCCTATATTTAAAACCACATGGACAAGTTCAAAACAACGAAAAATCCCTCGGGTAACACTGGGAAATGGAAGTTCTTTACAAGGCTCTGGCACTCTGTGGGCTTAAACAGATTCTGAAGGAGCAGAGAGCTCAGAGGTCTCGTATCAATCACTAAAAGGCATGTGCTGGACAAAACCCCCAGAGCGTTTCCTCTGAACCATCAACTCCCCCAGGGCTGCTGGATTCGTGTGTGGACTCCTCATCACGGAGCTTCCCAGCCTCTCCTTCCAGGCCAGTGTAACTGAGGAACCAGGGATCGCTGTTACCAGAACCCAGCTTCAGTGCCCCAGGGCTAAACAAGCTCAAATCTGTGTTTTACCAGTCCAAAGAGACATTTCGGGAGTTTCAACCAACATCACAAATGTGCTGGGTAGGAAGCATGATCTGGGCTGCCCCAGCTGTCAACACAACACATCTGAGTGCTGCACTGGAGAGGGCAAACTTGCAGTTATGTGGGAAAAAAAAAAAAAAAAAAAGAAATACTACTATTTTTTCTGTTTCTTTTTTTCTCCCCCTCTCACTGTAAAGATTAAACATTGGGGATTGGGCTTACTACAAAGTATGAGACTGTTTGCTAGAAGCAACTTTATTAAGGCACCTGAAATAACAGGATATTTAATTTTTTATCCGTTAATTATAGGTACAGATGAAAGCCTTGTGCTTCATACCCCTTAGTCCAGTTAGGAAGCTTGTCATGAGCTGCTCCTCATTTCCATGAATGGGTTTATTTTCTGAAAGTGTGTCTACTGAAGGGAGAAAAAGCAAGGGAGACAGGAAAGCTGCTGTGATCCTGCCAGGAGGATGCTCAGTGATGTGCAGGTGAAGTGACTCCTTCAAAGGTGTCACTGGAGGAATGGATCTGGTTGGGGCAAAGGGTTTACTTTTTTGTTTTCTAGTGGAAAGTAATAACATTTTGTTTTTATAAAAGAAAGTGAACACTGAGATGTTTTCACTCTGGAGCTGAAAAGCTTTTGGTTTGAACAATGTAACAATACCGAAATCACTGTTTTCTACAGAAAACACAGGAATTTTATATCCTGAAAAACCCTTTTCACTGAGTCTTCTGGAGAAGGTTGGATGGATTTTGTTGCTAGGGTTCTGCACTCAGGGAGGAGGAAGCAAATGAAACTGAGGGTTCAGCAAAGCCCAGCTGGGTCATTCCCACTGGGAAAAAACAGCCTGCCATAAAACCAGTCCTTCCCTCCATGAAGCTCCCAACACCTCCTTGGCCATGAGGTATTTTCTTCCTTCTGCAGGTGGAAGTTTTTGGAGCAGGGCAGGGAGATTTGCCTCCTGCCCAGTGTCTCCCATGTCCCTCTGTCCATCAGGTGCCTCCGAACTGATGGAGGCAGGATCTCAGCGGCAGCAGGATCCGGCCCCCAGCCGGGAACTCGCTCATTAGGAACAATTTGCATGCTGAACATCAGTGTGGCAGCTATAGCAAGGGATTTGTTTAGCTAATTTAGAGTAATGGAGAAGAGAAATTAATCACTTTAACACTGGTGCTCCCTGGCGTGGCAAGGCTGGGAGTCATCCCCCACCTGTCAGCGAGGCACCCCCAATTCTCCCCCTGTTTCCACAGGTGTTCGCCCCCGGACTGAGAGTTCAGGGATGTAATAACAGGGCTGGAAGAGCAGGCCAGGAGCTGTCAGCATGGAGCTAAAACAAGGCAGCTTCTGAGTGCTTCCAGCGAGGTTAAAGCAAACAGGATTATCTGCTCTGGGTGCTTGGGAATGCTGCTGCTCCCAAAGCAAAGGATGGGGCAGGAATCCCCCATCCCAGGCTGTCCCAGCTGGGGAGAACTGCATTGGCAGCTCCTGATTCATCAATGACTGATGAAGGGAACAATGCTAGGGTGGAGGATCCCGCACAAGGCAAGCTTTGCCCCTCTCCACGTGTTTCTCTTCCCTGGGAAGCTCCAAGGTGAGGGCTCTGAGAGTGCCCAGGTGGGAGATCTGGGCTCAGCCATCTGGAGGAGAAAATCTCACTTAGGAAGAAAATTGGAAACTCATTCACTTTCAGTTCCATTTTTTTTTTTTTCTTTTTTCTTTCTTGTTTTTTTTTTTTTTTTTTGTTTTGTTTTGTTTTTTTTCAGTGTCTTTCTGCATGAATCTCTTTTTTTTTTTTCATATTCAGCTCCAGAAAAGAAAAATCTACATGCAATTATCCTGCTCAACTACGTACCAGAAGCATTCCCTTTTTATCAGTTAGAAACCCCACAACCCTTTTCACATCCATCCTCTGGGTTTTGTCACTCTCAGGTATGCTTAGCATGCTTTAGGCATATACCCTTTCCAAATAAATGAAGATATAAGTTCATGGCAGCTGCGACACGAACAGAATCCATACTGTGAACTCAAACAAATGCCATTATAATTCCTTGTTTGTTTAACATTTGTGATCACTCTCCTCTCAGACACTGCCATGCGTGGCAGTCTGTATTCCTTCTCCCACACGCTTGTTTACAAGTCTAACGTCAGGCTGCCTAGACCTCCTCAGCATGTCTAATTTCCTGTGCATTGTTCCCCAGGCCTCCTCTAACGCCTGGAACAGGCAGGAATGTTTTCAAGTGGAGGCTTTTTTCTCCCATTTTCCCCGTTCTGAGAGTGCCCCCCAAAAGGATCATTGCTGACCTTCACCACCGACCCAGGGCACGGGTGCAGGTTGTTTGCTGTGGAGCTCCTCTAACACAGGGCTTGTGTCGCTGAAAAGCATTAGAAACCCACATTTCATCATTTATAGGTGCAATCCAAAACTCATCTCCTTTTATAGGCCCTGGCTTAATAATTGTGGCTGCAGAATAGCCGCCGGTATTATTCCCAGAATAAGAACCACTGAACTTAAACAAGCGGAATGCAATAAGGGAGAGATGGAAGCAGCCCAGCTTTTATGTACAGAAATGATGCCAGCTTGTAAAAACGTGAATGCTGTAAAATAATGCCTTTAATTATAGGCAGGGAAGGGAGGTTTTCAGCAGCAGATGTCTGGAGATGGGCTCCCAAAGCACAGGCCTGTCAGTGGACTCGGGGGAAAAGGGAATGGAGAGGGGGTTTAGGGATGGGATGGGATGGGATGGCAGGGGTGGTGTCAGCTTTGCTCAGATGGACCTGTGCAGGTGTGAGTGTGTAAATCCAGGATGGGGCACTTAATTACAGCTGTTACAGCTGATGGAGGGATTTATAGAGCAGATTAAAAAGAATGAGCAGGAGGGATGGACTGTGCATGATGCACAGTGGTAATCCTGAGCTCTGCTCTTTGCCTTTGACAGTGACAAGGGGACCCGGGGAGCCCAGAGGAGACCTGTGCCTGGTGCTCACCACGAGCCCTCGGCAGTGCAGAGCTGTCCCACCACTTTTAATTTAATTTAATGGGATTTAATGGCACCAGTGTCCCACCACTTGTTTAATTTATTCCCATTTTCCTTTCACGTGCTTCCTTTCACGTAGGATGTTGCAGGCACTGGCTCTTCCCAGCAGATGCTCAGGGATGAGAAGTGGGAACCAGTGGGGATTTTCTGATGGTGGGGTTAGAACATCTAACGGTATCTCTAGTGAATGAGTGTGTCCTAATTGTCTGTCTCAAGGTATGTGGTGAAATTCCTCCTAAAGGACTGCTCCTGAAAGAGTTTTGTGGCCCTCAGGTGAGCTGGATCCAGGGCTTTCCCAGCTCCCGCCCACACCTTAGGGAGAGCCCACTTCAGCTGTTCCCCAGCAGTTCTTGACTCACCAACCCCTGAAAAATTTGAAAAAAATGAAAGAGTAAAAGGGCCAATCACAACCCTGGATGACTTTTTCTCGATTTCGTCGGGATTTCTTATCCCACACAAGCAAAGGTATTTTTGTCCAAGGCTTTTCAATAATTGGAGATGTGTGGGGAGTTTCACCCACCACTTAAATCAGAACAATTGCCACATTTTAAAAAGGTTATTCTAATGTTGAGCTTTCTCTTTTTTTTAATGTTTTATAATAAAGCCCCAGAAATAAAGGCTGCAATGGAGTTGCAATAGAATTTACATTAGCATATTTTGAGGGGTTTTTTGATCATTTTTTGCATGCATTAGAATGAAATATTCTGTAAAAATTAAGCATTATATGCAAATGAGTGCAACAAATCTACATTTTGAATAATAATTCATTATCCCCCTCTAATATATGTAAGTGGCTTCCTTTTCTTTTTAAAATAATAATAATAAAAAAGAAATGCACTGTAGACATTAATTCAGCACAGCAGAAGTTTACAGAGAGGATCCACTGAAATTATAATAGAACACATTCCTCGTTTGCATAAATCCCATAATCCCACCTGTCCAAACCCTCCAGCTATTAATAGGTGATATGAATGTCACTTGATGCTCATTTATAATATTGTTGCTGTAATATAATGCATATTTAGGAAAGACTTTAAGAATCATTGTAATTAACAAAGCACACCATTACCAGCAAGTGTTTATTTGTGTTATTGGAAAAAGATGTTGCATTTGGAAACAATTATAACTCCAGAAGTGTTGAATTACCCCCTTTGGAAGTGTCTTCCTTTAGTGAGTGCAGTTGATTTCCACAGGCTGGTTGCATGTTTTTTTTTTAAAAAAATGGTTTAAAGGGATGACATGTCTGTGTATCTGCAATGATAATGATCATTCCTGTGCCAGACTGTGTCTGTAGGACTGGAATTTACTCCTCACCCCAGGGCTGGCTGTGGTTGAAAGCTTTATTTTTCCTTTCGCAGCTCTTTGTGGGGAAACTCAGTTCCCACTCCCTGAGACGGGGATCTTTGGGAGCCTTAAATGCACATCCAGGACAGAGTGAATCACAGAATCATGGAATATCCTGAGTGGGAAGGGACCCACCAGGACCAGGGTCCAGCTCCTGCCCTGCACAGACCCTCAATAACCCCACCCTGGGCATCCCTGGAGCGCTGCCCAAAGGCTCCTGGAGCTCTGGCAGCCTCGGGGCCGTGCCCATTCCCTGGGGAGCCTGGGCAGTGCCAGCACCCTCTGGGGGAAGAACCTTTCCCTGCTCTGCAGCCTGAGCCTGCCCTGACACAAGTGTGACTTACTCAAGAGTGAATTTCTCCAAACTTTCTGGAATCAAAATGGCTTTTTGGTGGAAATGACACAGGTTGTTGAGGTTGATTCTGAATTCCTTCCATAGCAGTTCTCCAGTTTATTGCTGCATAAATAAGGTCTCACTAAATGCCTCACAAATGGGGAGAATCACAGAATAGTTTTTTGCTGGAAGGGATCTTAAAGCTCATCTTGTTCCACCCCCTGCCATGGCAGGGACAATTTCCACTGTCCCAGGCTGCTCCAAGCCCCAGTGTCCAGCCTGTCCTTGGACTCTGCCAGGGATCCAGGGGCAGCCCCAGCTGCTCTGGGCACCCTGTGCCAGGGCCTCACTGCCCTCACAGAGAAGAATTTCTTCCTAACATCCAAACCAAACCTACTCTCTGTCAGTGTGATGCCATTCCCTGTGTCCTGTCACTCCAGACCCTTGTCCAAAGTCCCTCTCCAGCTCCCCTGGAGCCCCTTTAGGGACAGGAGGCTGCTATGACCTCTCTCCCTAAATCCCAAACATTGTTACGAATCTTCAAGCTCATCCTCCCTTTATGGTCTCTCTCCTTGCATGCAGAAGCATTTTTATCCCACTCAACAGATGATTCCAGGACAGAGACCCTTCCTCATGCCCCCAGCTGTCCCCTCGGCCAAGGGCTCTGTTGAGGCACCAGAAGCCCACCCAGGATTGTCCACCCAGGATTGCCCACCCAGGACTATCCACCCAGGACTGCCCACTCAGGATTGCCCACCCAGGATTGTCCATCCAGGACTGCCCACCCAGGATTGCCCACCCAGGATTGTCCACCCAGGATTACCCACCCAGGACTGCCCACCCAGGACTGCCCACCCAGGATTGCCCACCCAGGATTGTCCATCCAGGACTGCCCACCCAGGATTGCCCACTCAGGATTGTCCACCCAGGATTGCCCACTCAGGATTGTCCACCCAGGATTGCCCACCCAGGACTGCCCACTCAGGATTGTCCACCCAGGATTGCCCACCCAGGATTGCCTACCCAGGATTGCCCACTCAGGATTGCCCACTCAGGATTGCCCACCCAGGACTGCCCACCCAGGATTGCCCACCCAGGATTTTCCCCAGTCCCCTCCTCGCTGCTGAATTAACCCCGCAGCTGGCAGAGATGCTGTCGTGGGTCCCCCCTTGGGGAGCAGCCCCCACACCCCAGCTGAGGAGGGCTAGAATTAAATCTGCTCCAGCAACAGCAGAGCCGGAGAAAAAGAGGAGGCAAAACCCTCGTGTCTTTTATGTGAGTGGATTTATTCATCCAAATTTGAATTTTTAATGGAGATCTCTTTAAAATTTCAGTTTTTCAAGCATTACTACCTCTTTCTTTATAAAATTGGCTCTATCCTGCCTACAGGGCAGAGTTGATTGAGGCAGACACAGCTATAGATTTAGTAGTCTCCAGGCTCTGCTTAGGACAGATTTCAGTTTAGATTTTAACTAACTGACACGTCAAGAAAATACCGTGCTTTTTCCCTTCCCACCTCCTTTTACTCTTTTTCTTTTGAAATATTTCAACAACATTGAAAAATAATCTTCAGCACTTTCTACAGGGAAGACAACAAGGAAAAAAAAAAGCAATTTTTTTTTTTTTTTCCCCCAGAAAAACCTAACCAAATTTGATAGAGATACATCTGTTCAGAGGCTCCAGGAAAAAAACAAAAAGAAAGACAAATGGAAGCTCTCCCAGAACTTGCCTGAGCACTGCTGAGAACAGAGACTTGTTGATCCTCAGGCTTTTTGCTTGCCCGAGGAAAAGAAATAATTAAAAACATTAAGTGAACAAAACACTCTGAAAAACAGGGCAAATCTCTTTAGCTGAAAGCCCATCTTGTCTTTCAAAGTCCTTCAGACGGTAGCTCCCAAGCTCGGGCCACAGCAGGGACCCTTCCAGCAGCGGAGCGTTTTCAACACCCCAATTATTTCCGAATCCGTGCTCCTCCTACTGAGGCCAGCTTTTGTGTGTCACCCTTAGCTTGGGGAAAAAGCCGTGTATTGAGCGAGCCCAAGAGTTTGAAATGATCAAATCCATCTGGGTTTATGCCCTCCCTCGAGGGCTCAGCTGCAGCAGTGCTGCTCCAGGGATGTCACCTCAGGTCACCTGTGGCTTCATCACATTGGTGCCGCTTCTCCTCTTTGCCCTCATCTGAGCTCCCCGCTGGAGATCTCCCACCCCCAGGAGGGCTGGAGGGAGAAATATCCTTGTGTAAGGGTGATCAGAGTGCGAGAGCTGTGGAGCAGCCTCAGAGCTTTCCGTGTTTCCAGTGAAGTGGCTGAGGAGGCAATTGCAGCACTTCATTTCCATGCCTGCCCTGGTGTCCTGCCGGCTCCCCCTCCTGACTCCCAGACGTGGTTTCGGAAAAAAGGAAAATTAAATTAAATTAAAAGAAAATACAATAATAAAAAAAGGATGAAAAGAAGAGGAAGAAAGAAATAAAGCAGCAGAACAGAGCATCCCCTGGAGAAGTGGCTTGGCCAGGAGTCAGGCACATGGGCTGTGAGGGGGCAGTGCAGGGGTTTTGCTCTTGCAGGTATTCGGCTGCTCACGGGGGGCTTTGACACCTGAAGCAGAGCTCTGGAGCTGTCTCTTCGTGCCCTGGCAGCTCTCCCCTGGCTGGGTGCTGTGTCACTCTGTCACCCTGTCACCGTGTCACCGTATCAACATGTCACCGTGTCACCGTGTCACTGCTCCTTCTCGGTGTCTGGGCAGAGGTGGCACTGCCCTGGGTAGATGGTGGCACTTCTGGCTGGGTGCTGTGTCACCCTGTCACTGTGTCACTGTGTCACTGTGTCACCGTGTCACCGTGTCACTGCTCCTGCTCGGTGTCTGGGCAGAGGTGGCACTGCCCTGGGTAGATGGTGGCACCTCTGGCTGGGTGCTGTGTCACCCTGTCACTGTGTCACTGTGTCACCGTGTCACCATATCACTGCTCCTGCTCGGTGTCTGGGCAGAGGTGGCACTGCCCTGGGTAGATGGTGGCACCTCTGGCTGGGTGCTGTGTCACCCTGTCACTGTGTCACTGTGTCACCGTGTCACCATGTCACTGCTCCTGCTCAGTGTCTGGGCAGAGGTGGCACTGCCCTGGGTAGATGGTGGCACCTCTGGCTGGGTGCTGTGTCACCCTGTCGCTGTGTCACTGTGTCAATCCCCCTGCTCGGTGTCCGGGTGGATGTTGGCACCTCTCCTGGCTGGCTGCACCCCAGCAGAGCAGCTCCCAGGGCATTCTGTGAGTGCATTGCTGTGCACTCCCGTGCCCACCTCCATCACACGCACAAAATGCAGCTGCTTGGCTCTGGATGTGCCACCCAAGCACCCTCACTACCCAGAGCTCACAGACACCCAGACTGCCCCTCCACAGAGCCGGGCACAGGCGTGTCCCCAGTGTCCCAAAGCCACGGGAGATGGTGGCACTGAGCCCCCAGCAGCCCTGAGAGCTCCCTGCCTGCGCTGGCACACACACTGCTGCCTAAAAATAAACACAGCAGCCTCAGTGTCAGCTCCCCTCAGCCTCTGGGTTTAAATATAGGCATTGGCTCTGCTCCAGGGGGAGGTACAAGTGGTTTCAGACTCAAGCAAATTGTTATGAATCCCATTTGCAGTGTGAGTATGCTTAGTGAATGTTTCTTTCGTTAATGAGACCAAAATAGCAATTAGCAGGAGTCTTAATGCTACAGACCCTGAGGGATGGACACGTGTATTTTTATCCTTAGGGGTATTCACATCTGGCTTCAGATGCAGGGGCCAATAGATGTAAACCTGTGTCACAAACCCACCTGTAGCTGCACCTTGCTATGTGCCACTTAAGCACAGCCAGATTGAGACGTCCAGGGGAAAAATATCAGCTTTGAATTCCAGCAGATCCAAGTCCTCAAATCCCAGCACCCTTTTATTTTTTCTCTCCTGTTTTTTTTTTTTTTTTTTTTTTTTTTTTTCTTTTTTTTTTTTTTTTTTTCTTTTTTTTTTCTTTCCAGTGCTTTTTCTCCCCCTTTCTTTGCTTGCTGCATTCAGGTTTTGCTATCAGGGTTTTCTTTTCTAATTTTTTTTTTTTTTTTTTTTTTTTAAATCTTCTCTTTTCTCCTTTTCCCTACAGCCAACAGAGTGGTTGGTGAATACAAAATTAGCCAATTCAGAGAGAGACCAAACATCCCAGGAGAGCAGGAGTGAGAGAGAGAGAGAGAGAGAAATGATCAGCACTTGCCAAATAGTCTCTCAACTCCACCGTATATTTTTCCCTTTCTCAGAAAACCACATGAAACAAATGGGAATTACAGGGAATTCAAATTCCCAGTGTTTTCAGGGACTGGGCACCAGTGACCCTGGTGCCTGCAGCATTCCCTGCTCTGCCCGTGCTCTGGCGCAGTACAGAGCATTCCCATCCCAGCTCTGCCTTTCCTGCTGGAGCACCCGCAGCAAAAAGGGCATTTTTTACCTTTTCCATGAGAACTGACAAAGCTGACCAAGCCCCTCTGGGATCAAGCCATGCATGCAAATGCCCCTCCTGCTAATTCTGCTCATTTAAGCAGCGTGCGGGCCTGGCTTGTCGTGCCAAGGGGGATGTTTTGGCCTGAATTCCATCTGGGATGAGGAGTCAGGGTCACTGCTGGGCTGTGCCAGGCTGTGTCTGGGCAGGGAGGCAGGGCTGCTCTCTGGTGCTCCCTGCTCTCCTGGCTGCCACACCGAGCACCTGCTGCAGAGCATTAATGAAATCATGGGCTTTGCAGTGGGGTTTTATCCTGACCCAGAGCTGGGGCTCATCTTGAGCCTTCCAGCTGGGATTACACCGTGGAGTCCACCCATGCAAAATTTGGAATGCAGCTGTGGTGAACTTCTCTGGGCCACCTCTGAGGAGCCAGGGAATCACGGGGTGGTTTAGGCTGGAAGGAATCTTAAAACTCGTCTTTCTCCAAACCCAGGGGACAATTTCCATGAGAGCAGATTGCTCACACCTCCATGCAGCCTGGCCTTGAACACCCTCCTTAGCTTATTAATATTTACTCAGTCCTTCCAATCCGCTGTGACTCAGAGTAAAATATAATTTTAGGCATTTTGCTTGCCCATTCCAAGTTTTGGAGGAACTGATTATGGCTATTCTGAATAATGGCCTTCACACAGTGCCAGTCAGCTGGGAAACACCAGGCCTGTTCTGAAATAATACCCTATTCCTGAATTATGTCCTGTTAGCAGAGGGATGCTGGAGGTTGGGATTTCCTGCCCCCCCACCACCCTTTTTTTTTTTTCCCCCCCCTTTTTTTCTTGTCTTTTCTTTCTCTGAGGGTATTTTCTCCCATTTGTTGTGTAAGAGATGGGAACGACCGATGCTTAAGGGACAAAGGAGGATGTGGCTGGGAGGAGGAGGAGTAGGGGGAAGGTGCAGGTGGCTGAGCTCTCTTAGCTGGGGGGTTTTCTCGTGGGAAGAGCAGAGATACAGTGAGATTTTGGCAGGGGGCTGAGGGACTGGGCTCTGCTCCTCACCTTTTCTCTCTTGGGATGGGAAGGGAAAGGTGGAGTTGCTGTCACTGTGGGGACAATTCACCATTCCCACAGAGCCCAGCCCTTTACTGCTCCTTCCTTACCCAGGAGTGGCTGCTGAAGTGTTATTCCTCTTCCCAGATCTCTGCCTGACAGCCCTGTAATTTCAAAGTTGTAATAATTTGGAAGGGAAGGGGGTCACATTTTCCTTCCCAAGGGAGGTTCCTGCCTTCCTTGGGGGACACCTGCCTTTCAAACCAAGACAGGGAAACAAGGAACTTTAACCAGAGGGGAATTTTCAGGAGCTTCTGCAGAATCTACACTGGGCTTTTGCCATAATCCCTCAAGGCCCATGTTCAGTGCCAGAGTATCCAGTCCATCGAGTCCCTCCACGGCCAAGTCAATGCTGTTATTGAACAGTGTCAGAAAAGGCTCCTCAGGTGTGCAGAGCTGGGACTTTGCTGTGAGAACAGGAAATAAATCCATCCCAAGCAGATCTCTGCAGCAGCAGGTGTGGAAGAGCAATGCTGGCAGCTGTAGCGTGTGTAGGTGCAAGACCACCAGGTATCCCTGGAACCCCTGGGATGGGGATTTAGCTGGATTTCTTTCCAGTTACCTGCAGTTGTGCAGACTCCTTTGGCCTTGCCAGAGTCCCTGACTCTTCCCATCACCCTTTCCCCCATATTTCTCCTCCCCCCTTCCAACAGTTCCTAACCCAGCTTTATCTCCCTAAGAATGGCTGATTTCCAAAGTGCCAGCAAGTGCCTGAGAATTGTGTAATTGCAATATAATTAATGAATTAAAAGAATGAGATGTTTTAAGTGCTTTCTATATGCCAGTCCCTATAATTATCTGCAGAAAACGTGTTCATTAACAATCTCAGAGTGTGAGGCTGTGCCTCCTGCATGGCAGTGCTTCTTTCTCTGCTCAGGCTGGAGGTGGGAGCAGGGCTTTTGGAAATCTCTTGAAAGGTTCGCTTTCTTCCCTGGTTTGGAACCAGTTGGAAGAGGAATGAGTGTCACCGAGACACACAAAGCAGCCACACGCAGACAAGAGGTTTTGCAGAGCAGAGGTTTCTCCGTTCACCTCAAAGCTGAGACAGGGCGGAGAGAGAGCCTCTTTGTTTTATTTCTTACTTTTTATACATTTGTGGGTCTAGCAGAAGATTGGCTTTTGGAGTTTTCACCTCCCAAGGCAACTGGCCAGACCAGCCGCCAGTTACAATTGTTTTCAGGTTAGAAATATGCAAACAAAGGACAGAGAATGAAAAAAAAAAAAGGATTTGTTTATGTTAGGAAAAGGGTGGGAAAAAGGTAGAACTGCTTTTAATATTGTACAGTAACTAAAAGGATCTGACTTCATTTTTATGAAAATTCAAAAGGCTTTAAAAAACTCAGAAAAACCAGGGTAACACCCAAGGAGGCTGTTCCTGTCCTGTGTGTGAAGGATTAATCACCCGCTTGGTGTTGTAGAAACTAGAACATTTCAGTGGGATAGGGAGAAAAAGATTTCCTTGTCTTGCAAACCCTTTTCTTTTTTACCTTCTCCTGTCACATCTGCAGAGAGAATGAGAAGCCAGAATTGTGAAAATGTTCTCAAAACTGAGCTCTGGAAAATATAATTTAAATAATTTTGAAATATCATGCTTTGATTTGGGCATCTTCTGAAAAACTACTTCGGTTTGTAACAGACAAGTAATTTTAGAGGGGAAATCTGAAAGGTTTTGTTTCAAAGTGAGAAAATGGAAATTTTGGCAATCTTAAAAGGAATAATGTTTCTGCTTCATGTAAAAAAAGTCACGAAAACTGTCTCTTTAGTGCAAATATTTTCATTTTTGACAGTTTGCTATTTTTCAACCAAAAAGTGTTATTAGAAACATCTGAAAATAAACACAGAAGGAAAGAACTTTTCTATGGTAGGGAAGACAGGTACATTTCTATTAAATAAAATGAATTTCTTGATGTCTGCCTAGCGCCGCTCTTGGAATAAATCACAAGCAGAGAAAACATGGTTTATTTGGGTTTTTAATGTTGGTTTTATTTATTTAATTTTTTTCACCATATCAAGCGGTCACGTCATGTGACCGCTTGCAATATTTCGGCCCTACCTAAACTCAGCAAATCCATCCTGAATATAAAACACTTATTAATATATAATGGGCACTGCTTTACCGCCGGGACGAATCAGCTCCGTGGTGTCGGCCCGGCCATTCCCCTCCGTGCGCTGCAATTGTGTTTCCAGCTCTGGTGTCCATCTGCCAGCGCGGGGCCCTGGCACACGGGAGCCATCTGCCACCGTGTCCCCAGTGCCACCGCCTGCAGCAGGCTGGGAGGGAGCTGAGCTCGGCCTGGCTGCGGCAGAAGGCAGCGGTCAGCGGGGACCCCCGGCTGGACGTGGGCTCTTCCTAAAATCTTCTGCCAGCCTGTGAACCGGCAGGGCGCTGAGCCACGTCCTGGAAAGACAGGACATCATCTGAGCATTTCAGACAGAGCAGAGAAGAGCGGCCTTTTGATTTGCTATTTCATTTTATTTTATTTTATTTTATTTTATTTTATTTTATTTTATTTTATTTTATTTTATATTTTATTTTATTTTATTTTATTTTATATTTTATTTTATGTTATTTATTTTATTTTATTTTATTTTATTTTATTTTATTTTACTTTATTTTATTTTATTTTAATTTTATTTTATTTTATTTATTTTACTTTATTTTATATTTTATTTTATTTTATTTTACTTTACTTTTATATTTTATTTTATTTTATTTTATTTTACTTTATTTTTATATTTTATTTTAATTTATTTTATTTTACTTTATTTTATATTTTATTTTATTTTATTTTATATTTTATTTTATATTTTATTTTACTTTATTTTATTTTATATTACTTTATTTAATTTTAATTTTAATTTTATTTTTTATTTTTATTTTTATTTTTATTTTTATTTTTATTTTTATTTTTATTTTTATTTTAAATTTTAATTTTTATTTTTATTTTTTATTTTCATTTTTTATTTTTATTCTTGGTTTTCCTCTCCTACCATGACTCCCAGTGTTGTGTCCCCGGTAATACCTGCAAGAAGAGCGTCTTGTGGCAAGGGAAAAGCTGGAGGATAATCCAGAAGAATTGTAGGGCAGACAAGGTTAAAACATTAAATACCTGCTGTGTCTAGCAGCACTTCTGCTTCAAGATTAGCAAGAAAAAGCTGACCGTGGGCAGGACACAGAAATCACAGCAGGTTTGGTTGGATGGGACTTAAAGCTCATCCAGTCCAACTTCCCTGCCATGGGCAGGAGCACCTTCCACCAGAACATGCTGCTCTCTGGACATCAAAAGCTATTTCCTCTTCTGCTACAGGTTCACAGCACGGCCTTGAAGAAGAATTTTCACCAAACCGGGGCTTGGTTTCCTTATCTGAAGAATATAAATTATAACACCGTGCTTCCTGACACAGTTCTCAGCGAGTACAATTCATTAACTTTCCTGAAGTGCTTTTAAATCTCCTGTTTCGGGCACTACACAGGTATTTAAAACAGAGTTCACCAAGCTAGCCGAAACCACTTAAAATGAAATTAAAGTGCCATAATTCCAGATTAGGATAATTCACACTCAGAAAAGTTCTCATGACAAGTTTATGATTTTTTTTCTATGTTTGTGGGGGTTGCATGAGTCTTAGGAGATATAAAAAAGGAATTTCTTTGACAATCATTCTGAGATTGAAAATTCCACAGCACTTTTGGAATTTAAAATTTCAGCTCGATGTTGCAAAGCTGAGAAAGGATGGAGGAAGAGGTGGAAGACTGGAGGAAAAAAAGGAAGCGAGTCATGTACAACCTCTTTCCCTGTCCGGATCTCCAGGAAAGCTGCTGATACTGAAATTGAAACCCCAAAAATACCAGTGATAAGGCCTGTCCAGGCGAAAGAGATGAAGAGCTCTTTCTGCCCTGGGATCCAGGTGGGAATGAGTTGTTCTCCATCCCTGAAGGTGCCAAGAAGACATCTCAGCCACAAGTGATCTGAGAGCCCTCTGGTTAATACTGAGGGGATAGGCGAGCTGTCCTTTTAAAATGTGATCGTGTCTGCCTGGCGCTGTCTGCTCTCCCCGTGTTCAATAATGTAAATAAAGAATTTAAGAAGCCTATTACTTTCAACTGCAGTTCTGAGAGAATTGCTCACACTCTGCCTTGTCAGTTCTGTTTGTGCATGACAACAGTGCTAATAAAAACCCTCAGGAGAACAACAACCCTAACAAAAAAGAGATAATAATAGTTAGAAAAGTAAAAAAAAAAAAAAAAAGTTTTGTCTTTATCGATGTTTCCTTCACTTGAAATAATAAACTTGTGAGGACTTTCTGTCATCAAGTTCTTATTTGGGTTCTTGGGACTTTAATAAGGGGCAGGATTTGCCTATTCAGAGACAGGGATGCAGGGATCTGTCTCCCAGCACTGACAACATCTCTGCAACAAACAGGGCAGGCTAGTGTTTTTTTTGTTTTTTTTTTTGTTTTTTTTTTTTTTTTTTTTTTTTTTGTTTTTTTTTTTCTTTACACTAATTTCAATCTGCCTTTTAAAATTTGGGAGTTGTTTTTTGTTTTTTTTTTTTTTTTTTTTTTTTTAATTATTATTTTTCACTTTAATTATTTTGATTCTCTTCTCACCTTTGAGGCTGGTTCCTTTGTCACCTCATCCATCTTCCACCTGCTGGTCACAACTCTTGGATTTTGGCCTTGAGCTGGCCACTTGAAACTGAGATGTTCTTCCCCAAGGAGCATTTCTTCACCCAAACAGCCTGTGAGGAGCTGAGCCTGATGCTCCTGAGCTCCCTGGGATACAATCCTGGAGCATCAGGTCACCTCAGTCGTATGGTGACTCCTTATTTGTTATCCAGCCAGAATAGGACAAACCCAAATCTTGGTTTAAGCTGAAACCTTCTATGAAGTTAAGTTTCTTTGCTAAAGTTTTGTTTTGGAAACAGAACCTGCTATGGGAAAATAGGGAGAATTTAACCATGTCAAACCAGCTCTTCCAGTGTTTTCACTGTCATGTTTATGTCAGAGTTTTTGAAAACCTTGTTAATTTGAATTACATTATTAGAATATTATAAATAGTATATACTGTACATTATTGTTGTTCTGGTTGTTCTTCTTCTTTTTCTTCTCCTTCTTCTTCTTCTTCTCCTTCTTTTTCTTCTTCTTTTCCTTCTTTTTCTTCTTCTTCTCCTTCTTCTTCTTGTTCTTCTCTTCTTCCTTCTTTGTCTCCTACAGTTTTGCTGATTGAAGAATAGAAACAAAGCTTTTTGTGAAAATAATCCATCCATCCTGCTTCAGAGATATTATTTACATTTGTGTGGGTTTTTCTTTGGGTTTTTTTATGCCTTAGCTCCACAGGGAATTTTTAAACACTTGTTATTTTCGTGCAATTTGGCACTGGGTTGAACTTTAAAACGTAGATGTTCTTGGCAAAGATGAGTTGTCCCAATGCACCACCAGTGACCTGAAACATTTTCGTGCCACCCTGAGAGGACAAAATCCCTGCTCCCCCAAATGGTATTCCCTCAGCTCAACACCATTTTCTCGATTGTACCCAGAAAGCTTTATTTTCCACTGCTGAAACACCACGTTTTTAAGGTCAAGTTTGTTCTGTTCCATTTCTCCCGTGTAAATTGAACCAGACTCAGTGGTCCTTGCACTCTTCACTCCCTGTTTACTCACCTCATCACCTTGGCCCCTCTTCCCTGGGCCAACCCTCTTTTCCAGGGAAGGAACTTACAAACATTTTATTGTGCTTTTTTGCGAGTCAGTCTTTGCTTGGATTGAATTCAACCAGTTAGAGGACAACAAGCAAGTTCTTGGCTGGAACAGAGAACGAGGCAGGAGAGAGACAGGGCCAAGCAGGGACCTCCCCATCCCCTAACCACTGTGCATAACCTCCAGCAGGATTATTGGATGTTTAAGAGTACAGGTTTAGCCTACAGTTAGAACAAACGCTGTTTTCCCCCATTGTTCCGTTAAAACAAAAAGATAATTCTTCCGAAACAAAAGCGTGCCTGAGTAATGCTTCCATTTCCATCCCATTTCCAGCAGAAGAAAATACAAACACCGAGTGTTGCTTTTTATTTTGTTGAAGTGGGATTTTTTTTTTTTTTTCCTTTGGCTGTGGTAGAAGTGTTCATTTTGATGATATTGTTGAAGTCACACTCTTTAAACACATGGCTTATGTTGAAACAATGAACAAATATTATTTGATGTTTTCTGCTATGTTCGTTTTTCATTATAATGGCTCGACAGTGCTGGAGTTGAAGATGTTCATAAAAAATCAAACATCATGATGCTTCCTGATAATATTTTGACAATTTTGATCTGGGGGTAATTTTGCATTTGAATTTTGATGTATAACAAAAGCAAGTATTAAAATTTCAGGAAATCAGCTCTGCCTGCTCTACTCCAAGGGATGGAGCATATCCCAGTGATGATGTTTGGACAGTGACTGTGAGGAGAAACCCTTCTGCAACTGATTAAGCAAAAGAGGGCATTTTTATTTTTTTTTTTTCTATAATTAAAGAGGGTTGGCAGATTAAATTTGTGATGATGAAGAACTAGAGATTATCACAAATAAAACCACTTTAGAAATCTAATAAAATTTTATTTAGTGAAAAGAAGAGGTTTAAGGGTGAGGGAAACCAGATTTTTCTTCCAAGCAGTTTAAATTGGAATGAATAGCAGGGGAAGAGCCCTACATCCATCACTCAGCATTCCTAAAAACACCGATTTAAGAAAACAACTCTGTCTCGTTTCCTAAATTAAGGTATTAGAACCTGTCTCTCTGCTCATCTCTTCTTCTCCAGGCCAGGATTAAGTTTTGATTTGTAATAAAATTTGACACAAATCTGACATTATTTTGACCAGGCGTTGCATTCAGGAGATTAAAATGAGCAGCTGAAAATGGCACTGACATCCCTGGCCTCGTCTCCTTCCCACTGTTTCTCTGGCTTCTCCCCTCTGTCTCCTGCATCCCTGAGACCTCTGTGCTTTCTGGCCAGGTTCATTGAGTGTCCTTGGTCCTTTCCCTTTGCCTGAGCCCCCCTCAAGGAGCAGGATTTTCACCCATTGCCTGCCAGTGCTGTGTCCCCACGTCACGGCAGCACCATGTGGGTGCCATCCCCTGTCCCCTCCATTTCCTCACAAATTGAATTCATCACCAAGGTAGGAATAAATCCCCACGAGAATAAAAGTTCTCGGAGGTAATTGAATCACACAAGAGTGATGGGACTTGCCTTTTTTTTTTTTTTTTTTTTTTTTTTTTTTTTTTTTTTTTTTTTTATCCTTCCCTTGACTCATTCCCAGGCGAAGTTCAATCAGCATTCATTACTCCCACCTCCCTCTATCTGAAAGCAGCAGCAGAAGAACCGGGGGAAGGAGGACTCTTCTTCTCCTGATTAAATCTTCCAAACATGATGGCCTATCAAGCTCAGTAATTTGGGAGCCAGGAAACACGAGATTTTAATTCAACCCAGCTGAAAAGGCACGACCCGTGGAACCAGCTGAGAAGAACACAGCAACGGAATTGTGTCAAGCTTGTGGTGCCTTAAAATTTTCTTTTCAAAGAACAGTTTGATTAAAAAGTGTTTAAAAATATTTTCAAACCTAGGGGCACTTACAGTGTTGAAACAATTTGCAATCAAAAGAAAATCTTTTGATTTGACATTTTTGCCCTCTTGTTTGGTTTTATTTCACATTAAGGAAAATATTAGGGGGGGAAAGAAAACACCCTAAAATTGAATTAAAATAATAGCAATATTCCACACATACATGTCACTTGATTAAACATTTAGATTGCTGTGTTCTGACATCCTCCAAACGCACCATTTTTTTGACATTATGAAATGGAATTTTTCAATAAGCTTGTTTTGATCTTTCTAGATTAAAAAAAAAAAAAAAACCAAACAAACAACAACAAAAAAAAAAACAAACAAACAAACAAAAAAAAACCAAACACACCCCGGAATCCTCTATCAGAACGGCATTTTGGGAAATTCTCTTCCCGGGCTGATTGGAGGGAAGGCGGTGGGCTCTCAGCAGCAGGCGAGGCACACGCCATCCCCGCGGCCACCCCCGGCTCGGCTCCGCGGTGGCACCGGGGGATGTGGCACGGGGGCACGGCCGGGACACGCGTGGGAATGCCCCGCTGACACGGGCCAGCCTTCACACGGCACGGCGGGGCTCTGCCGGGACCCGCAGCGCCGGGCACGCACCGCCCGAGCGGAATGGAAAAGCCTTCTGCAGCTGCCGGAGAATCCCGGGCTCGGCAGAGCTTTTCCCCACTAGAGGGAAGTGCATTCCCACGCTCAGGGGTGAGCGGCCAGGACAGAAGCGCACAGAACCACGGAATGTCCGCGTTGGAGGAGACCTCCAAGATCATCGAGTCCAACCCAGCCCCGACGCCTCAACTAAAGCACGGCACCGAGTGCCACATCCAGTCCTTGTGTAAACACATCCAGGGATGGTGACTGCACCACCTCCCCGGGCAGACTGTTCCAGTACTTTATCACTTTTTCCATGAAAATCTTTTTCCAAATATCCAAATGTAATTCCCTTGATGCAGCCTGAGGCTGTGTCCTCTCCTTCTGTCAGTGCTGCCTGGGGACAGAGACCAGCTCCCACTGAACACAGCCACCCTTCAGGGAGTTGTAGAGAGTGATAAGGTCGCCTCTGAGTCTCCTTTTCTCCATGCTAAACAACCCCAGCTCCCTCAGCCGTTCCTCACAGGGTTTGTGTTCCCAGCCCCTCACCAGCCTTGCTGTCCCCTCTGGATGCACTCAAGTGTCTCAGTGTCCTTCCTGTGACAGCACACGCCGTGGCTCTGCACACCCTGTCCCCAAGCCCTGCTGGACCTGCCGGGAATGCGGCTGGAATCCTCGGCTGCACATCCCAATATCTCTGTCCATGGCAGCTGAAGGGGAGCGGGAATTTCTGAGTGCCTCTATGCACACCCCAAACCCCTCACCCCCTTGGCAGATGTTTGTCCAGCTGCTCAGTCAGTGGTGGAGTCACCACCCCTGAGGGATTTAAAAGATCTGTGGATGTGTTGGGGATGTGGTTCTTCAAAGCAACTCGCGATAGTACGAGGAAAATGGACTAAAGTTACACCACAAGAGGTTCAGGTTGGATACTGGCAAAATTTCGTCACTGGAAGACTGGCTAAGCACTGGAAGGGGCTGCCCAGGGCAGGGTTGGAATCACCATCCTTGGAAGTGTTCAGAAAATGACTAGATGTGGCACTTCATGATAAGGTCTAGTGGGCATGGCAGTATTCGGTTAAAGATTGGACTTGAGGACCTTGGAGGTCTTTTATTAACATTAGTGATCCTGTGATTCTGTGGTTTAGTCACTGGCCTGGCACTGCTGGGTTAATGGTTGGACTCAAAGATCTGAAAGATCTTTTGCAACCTAAAGGGTTCGGTGGTTCCGTGTCCCCTTACCGGACTAAAACATGAGCAAAGCTCGAGCTCTGCAAGGAAGGAAGAGGTTGGGCTGCTTGCTGACTCGAAGGACATCCATAAAGCTGTGCTTGAGCTGGTGGAGGTGCACTGAGGATCGGGCCCTGAGCCATTTCAGCGCTGTCTGCACTTGGAAAACTCCTCAGTGCACAGCTGCGCTCCATGCAGATGGGCTGGAACCCACTCACCCCAGGCAAAGTGCAGGCAGCAGCAGTGTGGGATGGGAGCAATCCAACCCAGGCTGCATGGAATGATGGATATGTGACCAAATCAGCGCTGGGCTGGCTGTTTGTTCCACCAGAAGGGCTCAGATCTTCTCCTGAGCAGACTGGCTTTTAAAACAAAGCTTCTACGTGTTAATGCAGATGTAAGAAAAGATGTGTCTCCGTGAACACACAAGTGAGGCAAACGCATCTGGGAGATGCAGATTTAAGTGAGCTGCACAAACCCATGGATATAAACTACCTAATTACTTGGATAAAATGGGGAATGCTGACGTGTAAATATCCAAGAAACCTGGGCAGCACTCCTGGGTTCTTTGTGGACGTGCTGTATGGATGCACAGGCTGTTGTCTGCGGGGGTGTACAACCTCCCTCCTTCACACCACTGAGCTCCAGGTGGGAGCAACCCTTGGAAAAGGAACAGACAAAGCCAGTCAAATGTACCTTCATAAATCCCACCCTGAAACTTTGGGTCTGGAAAAACAATGAACAAAACAGGAGAAAGAGAACACAGGCGGAGAGGAGAGGATGAGGGATCATGGTAAAGAAACCTTCAAATGGTCTGAGGAACCATTCCCCCAGGATGCTCAACAGAAAGTGGATATGGGTGTCTCTTCTGGTGGCTCTGGAGCTGGGGGACATGGTGGAGTGTGTCCCTCACACCTTGAGAGGGGAAATCGCTCTGTCCTTGCTCCCAAGGAGTCTCTGTCTCCACATGACTTCATTTCCTGGGAAGGTCAGGGATGCTCATGGACATATTGCACACGGAATGAGCCCAGCAGTCTCAAGCATGGGGTAGAACACCTTCCTCCTCAATTTTCAGATTAAAAGAAGCTATTGCGCCAGAGTGGACATCAAAATTAACCCATTGGTTCCTCCAACTCTTCCCAAAAGAACAAAATTCTCTGGGCTTTAACACTTCAGCTATTTTTTTCTTTCCTCCTGCCTGAAGGGTTGTCATCAGTCCTGGGGAAAAAAACAAAACAAAACAAAACAAACAAACAAACAAAAAACAACAAAAAAAACCCCACCAACAAAACATTTCTACTTCTGTTTTGGCATTTTGCTGCAGAACCTGAAAAAAGGTACGATTTTCCCCTGGTCCACTCCAGCAGCTCTCAAGAGCAAAGCCTTCAGCCAATTTAAATTTGTGATACCCTGTGGAAGGCAATAGAGATTTAACGGAGCTACTTTGTGTTAAAGCATCTGGCCCCAAATTCTCCAGGGAAGCAGAGTATCATGTACCAGATCAAAAGGCCAGGTTGATGTGTGCTGCAAACAGGGAATGGGCAAATTTGTTAAGATGGAAAATGATTTTGCCACCTGCTTTCTCACCTTGAGCATGGCCTAAAACAAGGTCATAGTAGGGTTCCTAAATGGAGTTGTATTACAATAATTAATAGGAATATTATTACTCTAGTAGTAGTTTTTGTTTTACAGTTTCAGGCTTGTTCTTCACTTGTTTCATTCTTTTGCTGCTGAAAGAAAGAAGCAGCAGACTGTTATGGGATGAGACTGTCTGATGTCATGTTTTAAATATATTTGACAGCTAGAAATACGGAAAACCCATAAAGGAAGCCTGTCTGAATTTAGTGAAATTTCCAGGTAGTTTTTCCCTGCTCTGGATGCAATGCTGAAAACTCAGTTTTAGGCTGTTCCTCCAACAAGAGCATCTTGAGTTTTGGTCTTGTCTCAGATACCAAGGTGTCTCTGCTGTCTCATTGATGTGGGATCACTGCTCAAATCCAGAGTGGAAGATGTTTTTATCATGGTGTTAATCCCACACAATAAGAGCAGACACCATCTGGGACCTAAGAAGTGGTGCTGATTTGTGGCCTGGAATTTTTCAGTTCAGGAACAGGTGCTAAAAGATAACTGAGTGTTTTCTTTGGGTACATGTTTCAAGGATAAAAAGAGCAGCGTTCAACTCTACGCATGGGCAACAAAACCGAGGCATGAGTTAAAATGTCAAACTGAGTTTTTAAAAAGATCAAAAGTAAAATAGAGGATTCATCCTGGAGTATTTAAAGTGACTCATGGACACTGTGAGCTGCAGGTCTGGAGTAAAAGAGATCCCACCTTGATGTCGCCAAGTGTTCTGTGATTTTGTGATCCAAATCCCCCTTTAGACATCTGAAACATGGCTCATCTCCTCCATCAGATCAGCAGAACAGGTTATGTTGGCCCTGGGGGTGGATTTTTGTTCTCATCAAGTTTCTTATTCCCTGTTTTTTGTCCTGTTGTGGGAGCAGTTGCCAGGTCTCCACTCTCATTCTGTAACTGGAAGCCCTGAGGAGCAGCCTGAGCAGGATCCACTCTATTTCCTTTGCTGAAGTGCTAAGCCAGCCCTGTCCAGCTGCTCTCCTTGCCCTGGTGGGCAGCACAGCCAGGACTGCTGCTGTCCCCACACGGCCTCTGTCAGGGTGATCAGCACACAGAGGATCCACCAAGGAGCAGCCAGGACGGATTCCCTGATGCTGTATTTGGGAGAACACACCTTTACAGAGGAATGTGTGCCAGACCTGCACTGGGGCGTGTGGGCTGATATATGAGTGCACACAGTCATCTTCCTGCTCCTCAAAAGTCCATATTCCACAGTTACCTGTGGAAAAAAACATATAAAGCTGTTCCACAGGACAGAAAAGTTATCTGTTATTGCTCTGACAAGCTCTATATTGAAGACAATGGGAAAAGAACCAGAAATGGCAGAACTAAGACCAGAACTAAGTCCTGTGCAGGGTTTACAGGCCACCAGCTGAGACTGGCAGAGCACAAAGTATTTCCAAAAACACAGGGAAGCTGCCTTTTCATTAGCTTTGGGGGGTAAAGTTCTGAGGCTGCTGTGCCTGGTCAGAAGACTGATCCTGGTTGGCTTCCACCCAGTGAAAACCTTTTATTGTATCTGTGCTATTACCAGAAACAAAACCAGTAAAAAGAATTTTAGGATGTAATTTTTTTTTTCCTGATCTGAGTGTCTTGGGGTTTAATTCTTAACTGCTGTGTGACCCTTGGCATGGTCAAGTCAGCTTTACAAAAGATTTCATGTGTTAAAGAAAATAATGTCTTTGGTGGTTCACAGGAAGGCTTGCAGAATAAAAAAAAACCAAACCAAACCAAAACAAACCACACACAACCCGCACCCCCCCCCCCAAAAAAAAACAAAACCAAAACCCCAACAACAACATTGGACCGCTTATTTCCCTATTTATTTAACTTCTACACATATTTTTAAAAATTCTTCCAACTGTTCAACCATCTCTGTGAGTCTTATTCCCTCTCCCTAATGTAGAAAATCAGTCTGAAAGGCAGAAAAGGCACAATGCAGTCCAAGCTTAACTACAATGTGAAGTTTGCAAGCTGGGACCAAGCTGGGATCAAGCTGGGATCAAGCTGGGATCAAGCTGGCACAAAAGTTGTGGTTGAGTGAGGACTGAGCTGCTCCTGTGGGGTACCTGAGGCATTTTTGAACTTCTAGTCCCTAATAGTTTGCCAAAATGGATGGACTATATCAGCAGAACAAGTTTTCTTCCTAATGTTTGTTATTTTTTTCCCCCTCTCATCCTTCAGAAATGCTGTCAGAATTAACTTTGTTGCTGGTATTTCGGGACGTCTGCATCTGATTCCAGGAGGATTCAGAATGATTGGAAAACACTGAAATGAACAATGAAATGTTATTTTAATGAAAAAGAAGACTCTTGAGTAGAAGTTAGAGTCTTATTTTATTTTATTTTTTCATTAATTTGAACCAAGGTTCTCCCAGCCTTAGATCTCAACCGACATCTTTATCCTAACCAGGAAACCTGTCCCAGTAGATCCCCACTTTAGCAATGCTTCTTACCTAAAATCTGCCCGAAGTGGAGGAAAAGTGATTGCATCTGTTTGGGTTTCCTTTTTCTCAGTCGATTTTGTTTTGCTCTTTTTGTTTACACAGGCTAATGACAAATTAAAGGGATAAACCAAAGGCCTTGCTGGAACAGCTGTAAACTCCAAGCAGGAAGTCATTCAGAGCCTCCAAAAGCTGGCTGTGCAATGCTGGAGGAGTTAATGACCAAGAACCGAATCCTCGGTTGGAGCAGACTGGCAGAGCTGGGTTGAAATCCGTGAGTTCCACTGATTTACAGCAGTTCCGAGTGTGGCCTGAAGTGTCTCGCTGCTCTGCTTTGTTTGCGTTTTGAAGTGATCTCTGCTGGTTCCTTAATGGTTTTGTCTCCTGTTGCTGCATTCGTGGGATGCCAGGAGCAGAGCGGGTCTCCAGCAGGCGCAGATGGCGGAGCACGGAAAAGCGCTCGCTCGGTTTCCTGGGAAAAGCTTTTTCTAAGACCTTCGGAACAGCACCGAGGCTATTCCTATCCCTGCAAAGGTTTCTGTGGGCTGGCAGCTGGTGCTGCCAGAAGATCGGGGATCTGAGGTTCCTCCGTGATCTTCGAAACTTTGAGCCGCTCCGAAATTAAACTTGAGTTTAATTTTGGAGCGGCTCGAAGATAATCTTGTGTTTTAGAGGATGCTTAGATCGCCCTTCTGACACTACAGAGAATCAAATGCTGGAAAAAATAGCCCAGGAAGGTCGTGGAATCGTGAGAGTTCAAAGGCCAGACTGGAGGACATCCTTTGGTGGAGTGGGGTTGACTTGAAACACTATTTGTGTTCTTCTGTGGCACTACAATTCCTAAAACTAAAATTAGCCCAGCTCGAAAGAGTCCTAAATTTACCAAGAAGAAGAGGGAATAAGCAATGAGCTCTTCATTTACTCTTGGGCAGAGGCAGTGCTTTATCAACCAGCCAAACCAAGAGTTTCTCCTGCTGACCACATCACCCCATGTTTACAGCAGCATCTGGATCTCCTCCAGTCTTCTGAGGGAAAAATTGTCAGCAGTGGCAGAAAATGTTTTTTTTAACACTTTTTATAAACGAGTTTTAGAGGAGGACACATGAGCATTCAGCTCTGGTATTGCCTGAAAATTAAAGACTTAAAAATTGGAGGAAACAGCCTTGCTGCAATTAAGCACAGGCAAAATTGCCCACAGTTACTTGCAGCTACTGAACTGGAGGCCACTCTCTGAAAGCCAGGCTATCAGAGGGAGCAGCTACTTCCAATTACATCCTACTGGAGGGGACTTCTAAGCTGCCAAGATTTCATGGAGGAAAGCCATTAAAAAAAACCCCAAAACATGATAAACTTCTCCCCCTGGAAAGAAAAGTAGAAAAAAAAAAACAACCCACAAAAATTGCTTTATTAAAGTCTAAACATTTCTTGGAAACGTTCCAAGTGCACAAATATTTCCATAAGGAAGATTTATGTGATCCAAAGACAAATTTCAAAAAGCAGGAGAGGAAGAGAGACAAACAAATGAACAAACAAAGTGACAGAGGCTGCTTTGGAAAGCGTGTGGTTGGGGAATAGAGCTGGGGTGAGGAGAACAAGGCTGAATCTCCAGAGCCCAGTGAAGGTGAAAATGGGGATCCCTCACCCAAAATAACCCTGGACAATGCTGAAAGGTATCAGCTTTGCTCCATTTTGGATGAAAAATGTAACTATACTCTGTATTTCATCCTTCCTCCCCAGCTAGGAAAAATTATCTGTCTGCTCTGTCTGTTAATTGGATTTGATGATCTCAGAGGTTTTTCCAACCTAAATAATTCTATGATTCTACTCTCATACCCTGTTCTCCAGATAGGGCAGCACCCCAATCTGTGTTATCCGACGTGTCTGGGGTGTCACAGCCCAGCTGTCAGAGAGATGGAATGGATTGCCATGACCTCAGACATCTCCCTTGACATGTAGATAACCAGAGGAACCCAGATATCCTCCCCTCTCCAGGGGGAAGGTGGACTGAGTGCCTTGCTGAAGCCTTTGGGATTTAAAATCTGTCAGATCAGGAGAGTGACTAGCTGAGATGTGGCACCTGGATGCGGAAAAGAGGGCATGCACCTGTAAAAAAACAGGAATTTTTCTTTTTAAAAATTTGCTAATTCAAGGAGGGCAAGAAGACAAAATTCCCAGGGTGTTATGTTGTGGAGCATGGATGGAATTTGCTGGAATTGGGTTCAAAGAGAGCTTTGGTATCAAAAATAGAAGGTCTGCATGGTTATGTTGTAAAAGATGATAGCAAGAAGGGTAGGAAGCAAGGAGCCCATGGGGAGATAAAAGAGAAGTCTTTGCAACAGATTGCTTTGTACAACTTGTTCTGAGTTTTTCCCCCGAATTATTGGTTCACACTGCCCTTAACATTTAGATTTTCATCTGTTTGCTTCTTCTTGTGAGAGGAAAACTATGTTAGGCATCTCATAAATGCTTACATGGAGATGTTTCCCATCTGCTTGCAGATGCACCATGCCTGCTTTCTGCAGGGACCTGGCACTTCTCAACATTTAAATGAAACTGAACCCGCTCCATTTGCTGGATGGGCACAATCCAAGGAGCAAAAATGAACATTTCTCAGCGCTGATGATTCTGTTACAGCGCACCGAGCCCTGAAAATATCTCCAAACATCCGCTGCAGGTTGCTTTCTTGAGGAAGAACCCCTTCAATTAAGGCCGGGAATTAAGACAGACAAAACCATTCAAGACGCACACTCTCATTTCTACTTCGTGCACAAACGGGATTACGACTTCCATTTCCTTGGCCACCTTCCAGCTAGCTCTCCTCCTTCAGTGTGCGACATATCCATCTCCTTCTGGTCATGCAGCAGCACAGAACTTTTCCGTGCACTGTTCAGCGTGGGCTGCCTCCATCCCGGGGCGGTTTCACTCCAGCAGACGGTGGGCAGCCCCTGCCTGCTGCCTTCCCTGGGACTCTGCTCTTTGCTGCCCGGGGTTAGTCACTGCTTTTGGCACGCTCCGAGACGCTCAGATGTGCAGGGCTCTGCTCTACCCTCTCCTCCGCAGGCAACCCAGCCAAAAATCCAGCAGCGCCATCCAAACCCTCCAAAGCTTCCCGGTTTGCTGCTCTCACGGATCTCATCTGTCTCCTTGCCTTTGGATCCGCCTGCCTCGCAGAGGTTTGTGCATTTTGCAGACAGCGTGGGGGCGGAGGGCGGGGGTGGCAGGGAAGATGAAGAGCTCGGTGATATACTGAGTATATAGAACAGTGTATAATGTACTGAGTGATGCAACAGCCAGAGAACTAAGTGGATGCTGCTGCCTTTTGATTTACTGCCTGCAAATGGCTTATCTCCTTCTGAAATACTGTTAATTTAATAGACAAACATCCCAGGATAAAGGCTCGCCAGAGACGCAGCTGATGGGATAAACATCGAGAGATTAAAGACCTGTGGGCAAAGTGTATAATTCTGTTATTAAAATCCCAAAGTGCTCCCTTAAAATTAGACCCTAGTAAAGGAAGAGGAGTGGAAAAACCTATGCTTAAAAGGGGGAGTGATTGTGTTGAGCACTTCAAAATCATTTGCTAAGCAAAGTTAAAAAGGATAATAGCATCAAGCTTGGTCTTCTGCTTGTTTTCCTCCTGCTGTCCCTAACTATCAAAGTGGTATCAAGGAAACATACTTATTAGCCACGTGTTGAGAACATTTTCCAGAGGCAGCCAGAGAGCCATCAGTGACAGCATTTCTATGACCTCCTAATTGCACCCCACACAATGTGTGGCTGTTAGGCCCAGGAGGCAGCTGCATTTGCAAAGTGAGTCCCAAGACATTATTTCCCAGCTCAGGAGCGAGCCTGGCGTGTGAATGGTGCCCTTTAGGGCTCATTTTTGGCGTGATTGCAGCCAGGATCAGGCACACAGCGCACTCGCTGCTGCCCAGGCTCTGGCACAGGTGGTACCACTCTGTGCTGTGCTTTGAGGCCACATAAATGGATTTGTCACCACCAAACTGCGCAGCTGGTTGAAGCTGAGTCCTAGGGATCCCAATCCTCTGGAAAATCCCAGGATGAACAAGTCCAGCCCTTAATTTGTCGTAAAACATCAGCTGCTTTCACCAGATCCCCTAAACAAAGATCCAAAGTGGTTGGCTTGGGGTTCCCCAGCACTGAACTCCCTCTCTGAACGATTCCCGTGACCCCAGAGCACCTCTGCTGATGTGCAGGCCATGGAGTCATTCCTGGACGAGATTCAGTGCCGACCTGGGAGGGGAAACCCTCGAGCAGCTGCAGTGACAACCAGGAGGTGTTGGAGGAGCAGCACCGCAAATCAAGAGAGGTTTTGTCACATCCCTAAAGGGACACTGCTGCTGTGGTGGCCAAGGCACAGAGCCTGAGGGGAGCCAAAGGCGAGGAGAGCCAGAGCACCTGGCTCTGCTCCTGCCCGAGGGCCAGGGGCTCTGGCTGCCGCCCTTGGAGGAGCACCCTGTGGGTACAGGGTGCCAGCAGCTGATGGAGATTGAGCTGCTTGTGGCTCTGGTCAGTGGAGTTGGGTACAGGAGAGCGTTTTGACAGGAGGTGTCTCTGGATACAGCTGCTGCTTAGCTGGGTCCTTACTCTGCAGGAATTGTGAATGCCCTGGTTAAAATTTGGAATTTTTCTTTCAGCACGTATGCAAGGTTTTGAACGTTTTCCCCCCAAAACTCCAATATTTTCCCATGACTTATGATGTTAAAATTCTGAAGCAAATAGCATTTTATAGACCTCTCTTCCCACAATGCACACACTTGTTTGTTTTTGTTGTTTGGGTATTTTGTGTATGATGATTATCATATACAGTAAGGGCAAGAAAAATCTATGAGACTGAAAGAAATCAGATCTCTTATTATCACAATCTAAATGGCTGCCTTCAACTGAAATTTTTACTTAAATCGGTGTTTGTTACTGTAGCACATTTTGATTTTAAGAAATGGGTGTTTTCCAGCAGGAGAACATCCCATCAAGATGCCAGCCACTTCTGTGCTCCATGGAAATGAAGCTTTCTGTGCATTGGCATCCTGTGTTTGATTCCCTGGGTGTGCAATTACTTAGGAGCTCCAACAGAATCGACTTCTTCATGAAACTTGTGAGAACTTAATATTTCTGAGGCTGTAAATCTCTGTATCACATTCGATTACAAGTGGTCGATCAGTACAGAAGTTTATGGGTAGGACTGTGTGGTGGGGTAGATGGATAAAGGAATTCTCACTCCTCTGTACATTCACAGAGCACGATTTTGTTAGGCAATCTGGCCAACAGTGCAACTTCTAAAGGTCAATTCAGCTTTCACTCCACTCAGGGTGAGTTTCATGCAAGGACATTGTGCCAGGACGTTGTGCAAGACACAGCCAGGGCAGGAATCCCTCCAGACTCATCTTTTGGAGCAGCATCAGGAAGAGAACCCCCAGATTAACACTTGCCAGTGACAGATTACTCCGAAATCAACCGATTGTGACAAAATGCACTGTACTCTGCATTAGTCACATACCACTGATAGCAATATTAGAGTCCATAAACATGCTTTTAATAGTCAAATACTCTTTAATGCGTGCCGAGTCTCCCAGTAAGTGGAAATTAAATGGACAATTTAGTGTATCATCTCCATGCACAGGCTCGGGAGCATTTCTCCAGCAGATAAACACTGTCAGCAAAGCTGCTGTTGATCAGAGAACTACAGCTGCCAGATGTTAAAGGTTTTGGTGTTTGAATGTCCTGTCCCAAAGAAAAAGGTTGACATTCGCTACTGTACTTGCTTGTATTCTGGAGTGAGAAGAAAGGAATTCCAGATCTATTCTGAAGGCAAGGAGGGCTGGTGGGTAAAGGAGAGGACCTGAAAGGCCTAAAGATCCCTGTTTCCAGGCCTGGTTTTGGTCAGCAGGCTGGTTCATCTGATCTTTTTTCTCCCATCCTTGTCTTCTGAGCAGCACCTTACACACCTCCACATCTGCAGGATACACCAGCAGCCCACTCAGGTACCAGCCCTGGCAATAAAACCGAATTCCAGCAAGGGGAAAAGCAATGTATTTGACTTTTCTTGGCATGACTCTGTCCATCAGTAGTGGTATCACCCCTCTCACCTCAGGAGAGAAGGTTTCCATGTGTTCGTTCTCATAACTTGTACCAGTCCTGCAAAGAAACACATAAAAAGTAATAAAAATTATTAAATTAATTTGGCATGTGAGACAGAGCACCTGTTAACTCTCTTGTACCACTCTGCATTTGCAGAGGAGGTTGTTAAGAAAACAAATTTGTTTTTTGAATTGTAGACTGAATGAATTTAAACCGGAGTCCTTGAACACAGTCATAGAGCCTGGTTGTGCTTTTTTTGTTTAAAGACCAAGAAAAGAGTCTCTCTTCACAAGAAAGTGTTTTAAGTACAATGAGCTCCCTGCAATTCTGAAGTTCTCTCAGGCTCTAGCACATTGCAAAAATGCTGTTAAATTCACATACTCACACGGTGTTGAAGACAGAATGCTTGGTGTACCTGTTCATATTGAAATAAATCAGGGGGAAAAATTGTAGGTGGGGAAGGAAATGAAAAATAGATCCAGACAAAGTGCCAAGAATGCCCTTGGACAGACTCCATCCGCATCTGGATTCCTGCTTCTGGAGTGGTTGGGATGGACATTTAAAGCTAAATCAAATTAAGGGCCTTTGGCAGGTCTCCCGTATTAATGGAATTTCAGTTCCCAGTCCCTTCCTTTTTTATCTGTGCTGTGATCTCAGTGTATTAGCAAAGCTAGAACTTCCAATGGGAAAAAAAAAATCCGCAAAAGAATTCCTGCAGACACAGTGAGCAAGGCATTCTCCTCTGAGGAGAATATTTACAACCCCAAATCAAAATAACTGACTTGAACCATAAAACTCCCCAACTCAAGCTTCACCTTCAGCCCTGCAAATGCTAAAGGTGGCACATGATGCATTTCCCACTCTTTGACTTTCAGAAAATCCATTTAAGATTCTTTGAATAAATGTCCAAAGAGAGGGCACGGGAGCAACCATTAAATCCTTGTGCACTCTGGTGGCACCTGCACAGGGGGACAATTTTAGCCCAGGCCTTATCAGAGCAGATGATTAAATCCTTCTGATAACCTGCTCTCCAATAAACTCACAAGAGCCTTCCCTCTGTTTGTTCAGACTCTTTTACGCAAATCCTCGGTTTATCCATAAAATCACAATGATGAGCTGGAGTTAAAACAAAAAAATTGAATTTTTGTGCCTCCCTTCTTAATATTTCAGTTTGTCCCTCTGCACAGGCTTGCAGAGGAGCCATAAATCTGGCCTGTCACTGTTATGATTATTAGTGGTTAGACCTGATGAATATTGATATGTGGCAAGCGCTCTTTCGACATTAAATACATTTGCCAATTTTCCTCCTCCAAACTCCACCCGTTAATGCTTCATCCAATATGAATCAATATTGGTTTAATAATTAACATGTTTAAACATTTTTTAATGTATATTTCATGATGAGAAGATCTATGTTTATTTTATGATGATAAAATATTTAGAGCCCAGGGAATTTTACTGTGCTGTCATCGCGGCATTCATCGGGCCCTTTTCACTCTGCCTGAGGGGGCATCTCTGTCTCCTCTCAGCACAGCCCAGGCTGAAATGGTTCCAACTCCTCCTGCAGAAGGGCTGTTTATGGGCTCTGAAGATATCTGAAATATGTGGTGGGGCTGGAAGGGAAGGACAGCAGCGTGGTTGGAGGGACAGCTCCCACCGTCAGCCCCAAAGAGCCATGGAGGAGGACGGGGATCTGACCTGGAGAGACTTGGAACACATTCGGCTTCAAAAGCAGTTCAGATTCCTGGAAAACAGGCTCAAAAGTCAGGAAGGGAAGAGAGAGACTCGCTGCATAAGTGGGCACTCTTCCTCTTGAGAGCAGAGTTCAGCTTCCCAGGGCTGTTTCTGTACTGGGAAAAGCAAAGTTAAAACAAGTTTCCTGAGTGGGAAGCTTTGGTGGGAGTTAAAAACCTCTCTGAATTAGTGGAGGGGTTATTCTTCAGTGCTTGTGGAGCATGCACAGGGTCTTGGAATCCTGACAGAGAAAAAAAGCACCTGTAGGGTGGAAAAGGCTTAAGAAACAGAGATTTTGGGGATTTTGGTTGGCCTAGGAGGGGTCTGGCTCCTCAGATCCCACAGGACCTCACCACCACCTCGTTTTGCAGAGGACAAATGCAAAGAGCACAGGCTGCAGGGCCATGCCAGTGGCATTCAGGGGATGTTTTGACTTTGCACTGGCTCTTACACAAGGGTGAATTCTGCTCCAGCTGCCCAGGATCACCAGGGAATCAGAGATAATGAAGAAAATGGGCTCTGAATTCACTAAAATCTAGGTGAAGGTTTTCTGCAAGACCATGATTAATGCAATAAGGATGATTATGTTTATTTCCATTTATTTGTTCAGAATAATCCAACTGGTCACAGCCCAGTGGCTCCTGATGTTCCCCTCCTGGGCAGCAGAACAGACACCTTGTAGTGCATCAGATCTGATCAGGCAGAGCCCTCTCGCAGATGGGCTGCAGGAGTGCTGCAGCAGGGCTGCTGATTGCAGGAAAACACTTTCCTTGCAAGATTTGCTGTGGAACACGTTTATTCCAGAAATTGATTTAAAAATGAAGGGAAAAAAAAAAAAAAAAAAAGAAGAACGTATCAAAGTCATGATGTCTCCTGGGAAGAGATTTCCCTGTCAAGGTGTGTTTGCTTGATAGCACATCCAGAAGGTAGAAATGTAATGTGGTTTCACACTTTGCTTTTTGAACCCATGTAAACTTCTGGCATTCACAAAAAAAGTAGAGTTTTACAGCTTAGCCATGCATTTTGTGAAGCTGTTAGACACTTCATGGAAGGAAAAAAAAAAAAAAATCCATCAAGGGCATTAAACTGCAAGATAACACCTCTGACTCTGACAGTCCCTGAGCTGCTGAGCACTGGAGGCTAAGAAAGACAGGGAGAGAAATAGTGCCACGTGCTCACCCTGTTTGCACAGCCTTTTCTAATGGAGGCTTTTGGCCAGTATTGAACTTCTAATTCTGGATTAGGTGGATTTTTCCTTTCATCTGACCAAACTTCTTTTATTCTTATGAAATGAAACATGAAACAGAGCTGGAGGAAGGCCAGCTGGGGTGATGCTCCCTAAAATGGTCTTGTTGTGTGATCTGAGCTTAAGAACCTTTCTGAAAAAGACGGAGGAGAAGATGACTGCTTGCACATCCTGTTTGACATCAGGGAACTTCCTGCGAGATTTACAAAATAAATACATTTAAAAGATTAAAAAAAAAATAAAATAGAATACCACCTCAAATCCCTAACAGTTTCCAAACGTTTTATTTAACTTCATTGTGATTATTTTCCACAGCTCTGGTTAGGAGTAGCAATTATACTAATCCTTCTCCTTCAGGTTACTAATCCTAGTAAAGTAACCTGTTGCTTGGAAGATTGTAGGTTGTTAGGGATCTCCCTAAGAATATTTATTCGTGCTTGGGGAGCGCATTCCTAATGCACTGTTCATTTAGGCTGAAACTCACCCCTAGAAGGGAGGCTGTGCTCAAAGCCAAGGTATCACTTAATTCACACTTAAACCCTTCAGATCAGAAGATAATACGAAATCCAATGGAAAACTCCACTTGTGTGATTTGGAGACCTCAGCAGAGAAATCAGTGGGGCTATGGGTGAGAAAGGGAAGATCGCTGGAATTAAAATCACTTCCTCTGAATCTGATGAATCCGAGCCAGCGTGAGAGAGGCGAGACAGAAGATGTCCTCATAGTTATATGAGCTGGGATATTTATGCTCCAGACCTGAGTGCATGGCGTAAATCGGATGAGACAAGTAAATTGCACCCAATGAGCAGTGAAAGCAGGCAGCAGCATCCATGTGGAATCTCAATTTACACCGCAGCTGGGGTCTGGAGGAGCTGCAGTGACAGAGCAGGGCTCTGAACTACTGTCTGCTTTTCCTTCTCTCTTTTTTTCCTCCCAGCTCCAGAGCTGTGGACTGTCAACCACTCGCCCAGGGCCCGCAAATCCCCATCCACATCTGAGGCTGGCTTCCACACCCTGCTAACAGCCTTGGAAAGATTTACACGGGCCGTGCTCTGACATGGCTTGCTGTCATTTCCATGTTAATACTCTGCTGTTCAGCAGCCAGTAACCTTTGTCCTTGTGAAATGCTCCCGTGGCTTTGTCACCGCAGAGTGCCTGGCCCAGCCAAGCAGAGTCACAGCCCAGCACAAATGGTGAGCTCTTCCCCGGCTTTTCCTTTTTAACCTCCTGGCAAAAAAATATAAAAATCTAATTCCGGCCGCTCTGAGCTCTTCACACTTGGCTGAGTTCCTGCTCCTTGCAGACCCCTCCAGCACCTCTTTCCCAGGAGATGTGTGCCCTGCTGCTGGGTTCTCTGGGGATGGAGCCAGGAATGGGCTCGTGGGGATGAGGGCAGACACTGTGGGATGGTCAATCTGCACACTGAGGATGGGGTTTGAGCAACCTGGTCCAGTGGAAAGTGGCCCTGCCCACGGTAGTGGTGTGGGAACGAGATGATCTTTAGGGTCCCTCCCAACCCAAACTGTTGAGTGATTCTGTGGTTCTGTGATTCGTCTCCTCTTACTTTCAGCAGCTCAAGCACAGCTCTCCTCAGCGCAGCCAGCTGTCTGAACTCCCACTGGAACTGGGAAAGAGAAACAACCAATTCCACAGCACAATCCATCTGACTTGCTTTAGACGTCTGCCTCAGAAAGAGATGAATTGAACCCTGGAAGTGACAGGTTCTGCGCTTTGATCACGAGGGGAGGCTCTCCAGCCTGCAGGGACGCAGACCTGCGAGCTCCACATACCTGTACGGAGCCAGAAAAATCCCAGGGCACATTCCCTGGTGTAGCCCAGGGACCCTCCAGCCTGGGGTGTGGAGCAGCAGCCACTGTTGCCCCCTCCCCATCTCCTGCACCCTAAGAAGTGTGAGGTCCCAGCTCACTGTGCCTCATTGCTCTTGACCGCGGTGGTTTGCTGTGACAGATATTCTGATCTGTCCCTGCATAAATCTCTTCTGAAAAGCTGTCAGGACACGTAAGAAAGAAAGATGGAGCTCCTTCTTGCAAAGTGCTGACAGAGAGTTGCCTGTACAACAGCAGGGCTCAGTGCATGAGCCAGCCACTTCTCTTTCCCCACCTCTTCTCCCCTTCCTCATCTCTTCCCGCCCCCAGCTGAAGCACAAGAATGCTTTGTATTTTCACATTTTAGTTCATCAATAAAATGCCTTTTCCCCCCCTTCTTGTCATATTTAAATCATGCTTGATTCAATTCTGTTCCTGGCAGGTGCTTGTTTATTTTCTCAGATCCCTGACTGCAAAGATATTGTTGCTCATGGACATATTTCCAGGGGAGGTTTTATTCAGTGGCAGCAGATGTCTTCCTCTGGAAAGTACTGGTGCAGTTATTGAGGGCAAACTGTCCTTGGCTTAGGAGGTATTTTAGACCAGTTCTCTACACCCTGCTCTTCAAACCTGTCCCCAGCTGGTTCCACTCCCAGATTCTGCTGCAGCTCTTCCCAGCAGTCCCAGGTGACCAGCTCACTGACCCCTTCACCAGAGCTGCCTGGCATCTGACAGCACACTCCTAAAGAAAGAAACAGGAGAAGCACAAAAAGGGACAAAATATTTAAAAAAATATTCTTCCTTGTGAGGGTGCTGAGGCCCTGGCACAGGGTGCCCAGAGCAGCTGTGGCTGCCCCTGGATCCCTGGCAGTGCCCAAGGCCAGGTTGGACACTGGGGCTTGGAGCAGCTTGGGACAGTGGGAGGTGTCCCTGCCATGGCAGGGGCTGGTCCTGGGTGGGATTAAGGTCCCTCCTAACCCAAGCCATTCTATAATTCCATGATTTGATGAAATATATGAACATCGACCACGCACACACAGCGTGGAGACACGCAAGAAGGGGGGAGACATGCACAGAATCACAGAATTATAGAATAATGTACCTGCTAGTACACACACCTACACACACACCGACGTGTAAATGCAGGGAGAGACAGTACATGAGCAACCAGACTGTAATTATTTACTGCCAAGTGATCTGCAAAGATCCACAGCACCCAGAGAGCCTCACCTGTGCAGGCACAAGCTCCTTCCCCTGGAGCTTTGTGCTGTGCACTCTCCAGGAGTGAATGTTCCTGCTCTGCCTCCCAGATCTATCACATTCCAGGGCTTTATCCAGACCACTTCAATGAGGTTTCAAAGGTTTCTGTGCATGTTTCAATCAGTTCAGGCATGTCAGACAAGTAAGTGCTGTGGAGGTACCTGCAAATTACACCATCTGGCTGCTTCAGTGAGCCAGACGAGAGGCAGACTGCGGGCAGAGGGAGAATCCAGACCTTAGTGGAACGAGGGGAACATAAACCCAGCCATTTGCAGAGGAGGAACATTTAAAAATCACTCCAAATAATCCTGCAGTAAAGGTTTACCCATTTTATTAAGCAAATCTAATAAGTGGGACAGAATTTTCTTTGGCATGAACTCAGTTCACTGGAAGATTGTTTCCAGCTTTGAGTTATGCCAGAGAATTTCCTGTTTGGCAGAATCTGCAGATTCCCAGGTCTGGGCCTCTCGGGGTAAGAAATACTTCACGATGGGATGGCAGTGGGCTCAGTTCAACTGATATAAATAGATAACCCCACAGGTAGATAACAGGCAGCTGAGCCTTTTTCCCCCAGACCCATCTAAAAAGTGTATGGGTTAATTTTTGTGCATGAGTCTGCATGAAACAATGACATTTGCAGCTAAAGAATGAGCTGGGCATGCTTTTTGTCTTGTGTAGAGCAGTTCTAGTTCTCATTAAAAATAAACCCCCTCACCTTTGCAAGGTGGCTTTAAATCAGAACTGGAGGATTATTATGGGGGGAAGGGGTATTTTCAGGGGAAAGAAATTATTTTCACACAAAGTAGACTTTTACTTTCAGACAGTTTAAAAAGAGCAGGGGAAAAAAAAAAAAACAACAGTTTCCTGGCAGAAAAATAAAACTAGTTCAGCTGGCTCAGACTGGATTCTCAGACTGGAATGGGTGGATAACACTGACTGGGAACAGGGGTCAGGGTTAGGACTGAGGGACAGGAAGAGCTGGTGTCACCACGTTGCCAATTGTACCCAATCAGGAGGCAGATCAAAGGTTCTCCTCTGTTGTCATGCTGATCCACCCATTCCTGATGCCTTTTTGGACTACCTGAAAACAGAGGCCAGACAAAATTAAGAGAATAGAAAGCAGGTCTATTTATAGAAGAGCCTTCAGGTACATTTCTGGCAGATGAAGCCCCCCAGAGGCTGCACCCAAAATGCATGACTGGTCATGGGTTTGCACACTTTGATAAATTTGGTCCATTTGCATATTGGGGTTAATCTTCCAATTACAGGTTCAGGTAATGAAGTCATTTACCCCAAATTTGCTCCCCCAACTCGCTTTTGTTTACATTTCCTAGGGCCTGAGGCAGTGAGGTGTCCTTGATCCCCAGCCTGGAGAGGAATTGTTGCGTGTGACCAAAATGGGGAAGCAGCAGCTCACACTGTGTGTGGAGTTTGGAGTTCTACACTAAAGAACTGCAGGATTACAAATAGATGAAAAATATAAAAGCTAAAATCTTAAGGCATCATTTCCCTCAGCAGAAAGCTCCTAGTGGGAAGAGCAAGGAGTGGGAATAACAGTGTTTGTTTGTTGAAAGGGAAGCGTGTTCCTGTTGACTTAGCCTCCATTAAATATCTCTCATTATTGCCCAGGGTGAGCTGCTGGCGCTGTCACCCTGCTGCCAGCTGGAAAAGGAAGGGAAGGAAAGCAGGGCAGGAGAGCCTGGGTGTCCATCCCTCTTCCCAAACCTCATCCCTGAGCTTGTCCCGATCTGAAGGAGCGGAGCTGAGCTGGGAGGTGCCGGGAGCCCCGTGGCTGAGCCATAAATCTCACTCAGTCAGAGGAGAAGATTGATGCTCCCAGCCTGGGAACGACGCCCGTGGCATTCGCGCACGCACTCCGACACGCACGCACATTCCCGCCCGGCAAAACCCAGCAGCTCTGCCAGAACCGAGACTGAGGAGAAGGTGCAGTCCCAGGGACAGCTAAATTGCTTTCATGACTTTCCAGCGGCATTTGGAAGACAAATTGGGGGCTTGTGTTTTAAATGTATCCCGAATTTGCATTTTGATTGGCTAACAGGCCACGCAGATTCCGCGGTAAAGTACTGATCTGTCAAAGGCATCTGACAGTTTTCAACAATTGCTGAAATGGCTTTAAAACAGACCTGGGAGAGCTGGGGAGAGGGAAAAAAAAAAAAAATCAAAAATTCTCTGCCTGATGAGTGAGTTCTTTCATCTGCTAAAAGCTCTCCAAGCCCACAAGCCTGAGGCTGACTTTAAATAAAGCAAATGGAGAAGTATCTTCTAGACAGGGAGATGATGAAGCTCTCCAGCAGTTGTTCTCCTTTTCAGTCCCTCTGTCCCTCTCTCTCTTACATCCATTTACCTTTGCTCACTCCCTCCTTCCAGAAAAAGTCCTGTCCAGGCCCGTGCTGGGTGCCCTCGCTTCTCATGGCAGTCAGAGATGAGTCTCACACCCTGCATCTCACGGGACTGAACTTCAGGATGGTCCTGTAACCACAGGGACATGGGATCTTGTCCAGCTGTGAGTGGTGTGGGTAGTTTAAGGTTATTTCTGTAATAATAAAGGGAATTGTCCACTCATGGTATCTTCAAATGAGCCACAGGGGATTTTGCCACTGGGTTGCTGCTCAGACACAACCTGTCTTTGGATCCAGCGAAGAAACGAGATATTTCCTAAGGACACGTCCTAGGGAGGAATGAGCAGCCCTGAAATAGCACTTGGCAGTGAGAGATGGAGTCAGTTACATTTACAAGAATGATGGATACTGAAAACTGGAGTTTCAAGCTACCAAGGCTCCAAAATGTTTCTGATTCCAGAGATTTAAAGATTTCACCCGCTCCTTTATCATGTGAAAGAAGTGAGCTCATCCTTGGGTGCCTTTGAATGGATCAGCCCGCTGACCTCAGCAGAGCCTTTGGGCCATCCCCACACCGAGTGACATAATAATGATGGATAAGCGTCATTTACCATTTTGGGGGAGAGGCAGAGAAAAACATCGATGTTTCCCAGGCCTGTCCCAAACTGTGGAGCCCAGCTCTGCACCGACCTGCCTCCTTTCCCAGAGCAGGGAGCAGCTTCTCAACCCTACAGCACATTCCTGTCCCTGCCCCGCAGCTCAGCCCTAATATCCCAGCACTTGTATCCTTTTGACCTCCTCAGCATTGCACAAGCAGCCCACGAGCCTGTTCCTCCTTCTGCTTCAGCTCAGCTACAGCAGCATCAGCCTTAGGCAAAACTCGGCTGTGAAGAAATGATTTCGCCTTGAGGCTGCAAACCTTTGGAGACAGACGTGTAGGCTCTGCAAACCTCCAAAAGACACATTAACCTGCTTGGTTTGCTTCTGCTTCTCTGAGGGGAGCTGACCTTGGCTGGACAACAGGTGCCCAGCCAGCCTCTCTACCACTCCTCTTTTCAGCAGGGCGGAGAAGGGGGGAAAATGAGATGGAAAAAGTAAAGGCAGTTTAATTAAACAAAATCAAATGCCCCAAGCAGCAGCAAAGAAAAAGAAAAGAATTATTCTTTACTTTCCATCAGCAGGAAGTAGGGGTTCAATAAATATAGAGGATTCCCTGGAAGGCAACTATCATAGCAAATGCTTTTTCTAGGCTTTTATTGCTGAGCAGACATCATATGATATGGACTATCCATTTGGTCAGTTGTCCTGGCTGTGATCCCTCCCAAAATTTTGCCCATCCCCAGCCTGCTGCTGAGGGGGAAATGCTGGAGACACTGCCTTGGTGCTCAGCAGAGCCCACACACTGATGTGTTACCAGCACATTCCAGTTACAATACACAGCCCAGCTCTGTGAGGGCTGCTGTGGGGAAAATGAACCCCATATCTCAGCCAAACCCCACACACTCTTACTCATTTCGGGTGGACTGCACTCCCCCTGCATGGTTCCCAGCACAAATCCTCCTGGGTGCTGCTGTGTGTCGTGAAGTGATGTCTAAAGTCATCATCACACGGTGGCATGTGGAAAGAGGGCTGGCACTGAGCCCGTGTGGGCTGGCAAAGATCAGTGGTGCCCCTGGGTTAGCCATGATGAGGTAGCTGGCTGCAGGACATCCCAGGGTGTGAACTGCAGGCCAGAGGACAGCACACTGTTGGTAGCATGGTGTGATCCCAATGCTGCAGGACTCGGGCCCTCTGTGGTCGTGTGTGTAGTGAACATTCCTTTTGTGCTTGTTCCAGGAGAGATATCCCAGGATAAGGAGATAAAGGAGCCTGGTAGGGGCTCCATCCCAGAGCAGATATCCCTGAAGCAGCTGATTCCAGCCCAGCTCTGCACGATGATGTGTTCCTTTCCCAGCTTGTGTAAGCCTGCCATGAGCAATGGCTGATGAATCTCTGCACCACTTGTCTTTGGGCAAATCACCCCAATCATCCGCTTCTGCACACAGCTCTGGCCTCTCTGCAGCTGTCTGGGCAGCTCTGCCCCTCTCCTTTTCAATCAGCAGTCCTGTTTCCCTTATTCACTCCTTCCTCTGGTGTTCTTTGCCATCTAACCGAGACATAATTAGGAATTTGCTCATCTGTTTAATCCCTAGCTAAGGCCATTGCAGTTGTATTCTTGAGAGAGGAAGGTATTTTTCTCACTGCTTTTCCCCTTTCCCCAGGCTTTCCTCCAGAAGGATTTTCCTTTGACCTCCGCTAATGAAATGATCCAGATCAGTAACTGGGAAAAGCAGCCTCAGGACAAAGTTCAAGCCTTTTTCTTCTCAACAGACTCTCTGTGGCCGTTCCTATTCAGCATTTAACTGGTATTTATTATTAATTTCCCATCTCTGTCAGAGATGGATGACCTTGGGGCTCGTAGATGTTTTCCACTTGGGAGCAAACTGGACATCTCCATGGGTTAAACACAGAGACAAGGAGAAGGTTGGCAGGAGAGGACAATGTGACTCACGTGTACAACTCAACAATTACAACTGGACTGTTCTTTTCTTGTTCTTTCCCCTTCTCCCCCCGTGCCTTGGTATGGTCATTGGTAGCAATTTGTGTCCTGGCATCCTGGACTCCCAGGTTCCACAAATCCATCCATTACCACCACCCCCACCCCAGAAACTTATCCCATCAAATCACCAGCATATAAACTGTATTTCAGATATGTTACATGAGCACTGATTGCAAATCTGAAGACATTTCCATTTTGCCTGAGGCCAAGTTTTTTAATTTAAAAAAAAGAGAGTCCCGTCAAGGGTCTGTGCAAAGGCTCTTTAGATATTCCAACCAGCAGAGTTTATTTAAAAATTCAATAAGGCAATTTTCATGGCAGCAAGGAAATAGAAGCAGTGCTGGTGTCTGCACACCCAGTGAAGAGGAAGAGGCAGCCAGGATTTCATCTCCCCGATCCACTCAAGCCAGTCTTTGCTGCTGCCTCATTCTAACAGCCAAAATCTGAGGAACCCTTCCTACTTGACAATTACATTTTCTCCAACCACAGGACAAGGATTAGGGAGTGAGGAGCAGGAATGGCCTTTTTAGAACAATCCCATTAGCTAACACAGATCAGATGTTATCATACCTGTTTCTGGACTTCACGAGGCTGGACAGAACATACCCTCCTCTCTCAAGGATCCTGGGGTTTCCCCTGAGGCACCTGAGCAGATGGGGAAGGGTCCTTTGTCTGGTGAGGGAGGGTGTTAGCAAGGTCCCAGTGACACAGCCGCTCTCAAGAGCAGAGCTCCACTCACGGTAGAACGTAGCAGAAGACAGAACCCCCAAATGGTGAATTCTTCCCACAGTGACTGCATCCTCCATCCCCTGCGAATGCTGAGAGAGCAAGAAGGAGCTAGCAGCTGCCCCAGCCCAATTCTTGGGTATCTCTGTCTGAGAAACCCCAGATAAAAAGAGTGCAGCACAACTCCCTCCATCAGATAAGAGGAGTGCAGCCCACCACCCTCCCCTCCTGAGCTGGGCCACTTCTTTTGTCTCTCCTACCTACCAGGTTTTTATTGTCTCCTAGCCACATATATGGGAAATAAACCTGCCTGAGACAAAAAAGAAGAGGAAGAATCCTAAACCCCAGCAGAAAGAGAGGGGTTAACTTTGCATAGACATAGCCCTGGGAAGGGGACAGAAGGTAAGCAGGGTGCATATCAGAAGTGGTTACTCTCTGCTTTCTGCAAACCATAAGGGCTCCTTGGGAAGCAGAGACAAAATTGAATTGCTCTTTGTAGACCAGAGGTGAAAAAACATCCTTGGCTGCTCTAGACCAGCACAAAGGCATTTCCTGCTGCCTTATGGCCATTGCTATCTTCCAATCTGTCCTCAGCCAGGGACAGATAACCATGCCGTCCCCTTTCCTTGGCATGACATCAGGACACAGCTAGGCCCAGACTTGGGAGGTTTGGAAGGTTTCCATCTCATGGAGAAAAGGATCAGCCAGGAATCATCAGTACTTAGAGAACAGAGAGTTCTGTCAGCCATCCATTCCCTGGAAACCTCAGCCCCCAGACTCACCCCACCCCAGGGGCAGAGGCACCTCTGTGACTTCCCCCACCTTCAGCATTCAGGTCCCAGCTCCCTGCCAGAGGAGCCAAAGGACTTTCTGAGCCTGCTGCTAAGGAGATCATTAAGGCAAACACATGAACCTTTCCAGTCAGAAGGATGAGGTGGGGTTTTAATTAAGGCAATTATACTCAGCTGGATGGGCTATTTGCAGAGCCATTTAAAGTCTCTAGGAGGGTTTAAAGGCAGTAGTACTGATAGAGCACAGGAAATCTACTGTTTGTGTGGACTGCTGGACTGGGGCTGCCAGCACTGCTGGTGCCCTGCTTGAGGAACCTGAGACTGCATTGAAGAGTCAGATGATGCTTTGCCGGTGGCAAAGTCAAGAATGTCCATTCTAGGGAGGGCACGGCTCTCTCAGGTCAGCAGAGGGAGTTTTCAGAGCGTCAGCACCTTTTTCCTCTCAAAAGAGGACAAAAACTTGTAACTTCAGAAATGTGAGGGCAGTAATTTGTGGGGAGTGGCCAGTATCTTTGTCAGGTGGGCTGGCATTTTGTGTTTGAGTGATTTGGGTTGGGTTTTTTTTTTTTTCCCCTTAAAGTCTTACAGTGCAGTAATTTACAATTTCTATATGAAAAACCATTACAAGTTGAAATTGGGAATTTGGCACTTTGATAGTGTCACACTTCTGACGATTCAAAACTTGTGAATTGTAGAAGGGTCAGAGCTGACCCCAGCCTGCAAGAAGCTGGGATTTTTGATAATCCAACACTTTCATGTACAACCTTCCACGCAAATTTTCCAAACAGCCTTGATTGCATCCACTTAATCCTCTTTTTCACTCTTCCTGACCAAAAATTACACCTATCACCCCTTGCTAGGAGCCTGTGCTGCTCTTCCTTTGTAGCAGCTTTGGGGAGCTCTGGGGGTCCCCCAATGCTCATTCACTTCATTGTTTCCTCCACCTCAGCGAGACACAGCAGATCAATGTGACTTTCACTTCACCCCTTCTCATTTGGTGCTGCCTCTCATTTTGTTCTCCTTTTAATACCATCTTTATTGCCAGGCTGTTCTAATGCTGCTGTTTATTTATGGCTATTACTGAGATGATGCTTTAATTGTCGGATCAGCGCCTCCAGTCCATTTTTTTTGTTGTTTTTTTTTTTTTTTTTTGCTGTGCCGCATGCATGCAGCACACACACACGCACAATTAGGAGCAACAATGGTGCTGTTCCAAATGAACCCTTGTGCAGCTCTTTGTGATTTTACCCCGTCTCGGAAAGGACAGCCTTTGAGTCTGTTTACTGTTCTTTCTGCACTGAGCATTTTGCTTTGTAGATCTGGAAAAAGGAAATTCAATTAGAGGAGTATTCAGGATGGTTTTTATATATATTTTCTACCAATTAGCATTTCATTAAGGCAGTTAAATTGCATTTGCCAGAGACAGACACAACCCATTGCAGAGCATTATTTTAAGATCCCATTTCTTTTTTTTTTTTTTTCCTCTTGCAGGCTGAAAATGAAATCAGGGAATGATTGATTAATTATTAATTCATTACTGGTGATTGGGTTGAAGCTGGTCAGAAGGGGAAAGTGCTAAGACACAATCTTGGTTTATGTCTTCAGATAACTTTGCAGGAGTTACCAGTGGTGGACAGAAGTCCCAAAGCCAAGTGGAGATGCTGGGGTGCCTTGGGTGCTTGGTACCCTCTGTTTTGGAGGACTGCAAAGATCATCCAGCTCCAATCCCCCTGCCATGGGCAGGGAGAAACCTTTCACTGAGAACCTGTGGGTTCTAGTGGGAGGTGTCCCTACCTTTGGCAGGGGGGTTGGTGTTTGGTGATTTTTTAGTTCCATTTCAACCCAGCCCAGTCTGCCATTCTCTGATTTCCTCATCCTGACCTCCCCGCAGGGTGGAGGAGGTTGATAAGCACTGGTGATACCTCATCAGTGTCACTCCAAAAATCTTCTGGGCAAGAACCATCCTCCTGCTTGGCTATTCCCCCTCCTCGTTGTGCCGCAGCTGATCAGGGGGATGAGCAGCTGCTGCTGGTGACAGAGGGCACAGAGCCCACGTGTGGCACAGCCTGCTGGCTCTCCCCAGCTCTCCAGGCTGCACCTTGGCCTGGCTCTAGAAGGTTCAGCTCAGCTTTCCTTTTGATTCCCGCCTGCTCCGAAGGCTCCTCTCCATCACTCCCGCTGTTTGCAGTGTGGCTTTGTCTCTTCATTGCTCTCAAGGTCACCATTGATCAGATTGTGTGCACTTTACATCTGCAGCCTTGGACGGGCAGAGAGAGGAATTGATTGCAGTCAATTCAGCTGCAGATTGAACCGTATTGACTTGTCCCCTATTCACGCAGGCGAGGAGCTTTGGTACCTTTTAATTACCACGGCCCTGCCCTGCATCAGTGGGATGCATGGGGGTGTGAATGGGCATGTGGGGGGATTATAGGGCCTGGAGGAAATCTTCGTAGGGCTGATGCAGGGATATTTTTATGTCAGGACCACAGGAGAACTAGTGCTGGGGAAATCCCAGGGACAGAAAATCGTCCTTCCTCTGCCCACAGTGATTCTTCTGGAGGAGTCTGTTACTGGAAGTGATTTATTTTCCATAGTGGGAGCCAACCATTCCCAAGAGAGGGGCACTGCTGAAGGAACAGCAGCCACAGGTGAGGGTGCTGCTCCTTTGAGCACTCTTGGCCAGGCAGGCAGATGCTCAGCTGGCAGAGGTCACACTGGAGAAACATTTTACCTCCCCTGTCCCTGAGTACAAAGAGGTGCTGCCACAAGCTCCCGCTAATCTCTGGATGAGCCCCTCTCCTCTTGAGCAAAGTTCTTTGCCCAAATCCTGACTCCTCTTGTGCGGGAGGACGAGGTGTTTTGGTGACCTTTGCCTCCGTCCAGGGATCAGAGGAGGCTGGGGGGAGTTCGGCTGGTCCTTGTGGAACACAAGCTGTCCATGATTGATTTCCATGGAGCAGCCCAGGCTCCCCAGCCTGGATTCTGCTGCTAGCTCTGCCCATGGGCTCCAGGCTCTGCACAGTAATTCCCTGCTATCACAGAAAGTGCAGTTGGCATTTCTGAAAGGTGTGGGATTGGCATCTTTAGAAGACTGAAATCCTCTGTTTGTCTGCTGAATTGATGCCAGTAGTACCAGCACTGGGAGTGAGGGAAGAGAAGCGATTCCAGCAGGGCTGGTGAATAACAGCTTTCTTAGCAAATTGAAAAGTAGAAAAAAAAAAATGCAACCAGAACAACAAAATGACTTCTATTTAGGGTCAGGGAAAGTATTGCACTTATTTTTTTTTTTACCATTGGAACTATTTTGAGTAAGACAACAACATTAAAGGGATTGTCAAAAGAGAGTAATTTTCAAACAACGGCTAAAATCAACTTTTTAAAGACAAGTGGAGAAAAGAAAGGGATTTTGTTAATTTTTATTTTTTTACTTCTTGCTTCCCTTTTCCACTGTCTCTACAAAGGGATCAGAAATTCTCTGCAGCGTTCTGATGTGACCAAATGCTTCATTTACTCTCCTCCCTAGGACTGATGTCCAACACACTTTTCCTATCTCCAGGATTAAAGCCCAGACACGGCTCTTTTTGTGAGGATGCTGACCCCAGGCTGGGTTTGTGCAATTCCTGCCCAGTCACGGGAAACTGAACTGCGACAAGCAATTAATTTTTACATGAACTATGAAAACACCATCAGCTGGTGACAAACACAGGCCACAGCTTCCCTCTGAAGCCAGAGTGATGATCTGTAGGACCCTTTCCTAGCCTTCATCGTGAAATCTGGGTTTTGGGGTTTTTCTGCCTGATTGGGTAGGGAGTAGTGTACATTCTGACTTTGTAGGCTCAGATGAAATAGGGAAAGGGGCTTCTCCTTTTCATTTACCTGACAAGGATAACAATCCTTTATTTTAACCTTGCAAGCAGGCAAAGGTACTTAGGTGAGATATTGAACGTGTAAGTATGTGACTGTGGTTTTAGTCCCTGCTTTCCAAATGGTGTTTGTATGGAAGCCATCTCTTGTCTTAACAAAAATCCCAAATCCTCTGGACAAAATATAAATGGGCTCAGCTTTCCAGCTTCCATGCTGCGGAGATGGGATTGTCATTGTTTGCAGACCAAAGCTATCTCTAGACTGTTGTAACCCAAATTTCAGGCTAACAGAGACCAGCTTTCAATCACAAAGCCCTTCCTCCTGCCCTTGCAGAGACCCTTCCTCTCTTCTTTGCAGCGTCCCAAAGGGGAGAAGTGAATTCCAGCAGTTTACAACTCCCAGGGAGAGAGAATGTGCTGTGCTAATCTCCCCCAGTTTCTCGCTGTTGAAATAAATTCTTCCCATGTTAGTAAGGCTCCCCCGAGGCCTCGGCAGAACAGGTGCTCACTTGACCCGAGTGTCACCTGCACCTCATATATCACATCAGCCCCAGGGCGGGGAAAACGCAGCCAAGGCTCCCTCCCCACAGACTCCCAGGGGAGGTCTGGCTCAGCACAACCACAGATGGAGCCCGGGCTGTGTGCTGGGAGCTGCAGGGAACGCTCCTCTCCCGAGAGATGGGGTTTGCATATTGTGCCACTTGGCCGGGCTGCGTGCCGCCTGCCTGCCTCCAGTGATGGATGGCTCCTCAGGATGCTCCAAGGGCTTGCACGAGGCTCCTGGTTGTCCAGTGTGATGTTTGAGGTGAGGCATCGGTACCGAACATCCTTCTACCAGGTGGCTGTGCACTGATTTTTGGAGAAGACCTCTGGATTCTCATGGCGTTAGGCTGCAGAACTGATGCTGCTGGTCCGGGCCATGGAGATGAGCAGCTTCCCGTGGCTTTGGTGAATCAGTGTTTTCTTGTGCAGCTTTCTCAGAAGTGGAAGGAAGTCAAAAACTGCATGCTTCTCTCCCTGGAAATGTCCAAGGCCGGGTTGGACAGGGCTTGGAGTCACCTGGGATGTGGAAGGTGTCCCTGCCCATGGCAGGCAGTGCAATGAGATGAGCTTTAAGGTCCCTTCCAATCCAAACCATTCTGCGATTCTAGTTCAAAAAATTTTCTTCAGGGAGTGTGTTCCTTCCTGCAAAAACTTCCTCTGTCTTGTCCCACGGGAGCTATAAGGTGTAAAAGTAGCCTGGATGATGATGAATCTGGAGAAAAACCACCCAGCAAAGGAAAACCAGGCCTGAGATGTGATTCTGGAGCTGTGGGGGGAATATTGTGATGAAAACTGTGGGGAACATCCTCTGTCCGTGTGGTCCTGGCTGCCCACCACTGGTAACTGGAGCTGGGTTTAAAGAAAAGTAAATCCTGCCTCTTCCACAGAAGTTCTTGGGGACAGAGATGCCATAAAAAGGAGTTAGGGGAGGTTATCTCAGTGTTAATCAACAGGGGAGGGTAGAAGTGAGAGAGATGTAATTTTATCTGGATAATGTCAAGACCCACATTGCATCATTCCTACAGTTTTCCCAAAGTTGCCCAGCCAGGTTGTGTGATGATGGCTGAAAACATAGTTGACATTCCAAGTTTGCTCACTACGACCCAAACTCAGGAGCACACGTACTTAAGGCTCTCATTTTTGTCCATACCTAATTATGCTGCTAATTATTTGGCAGGTAATTAATTATTTTGCTAATTATTTAGACTCTGTATGCAACTGGTCATTCCAAATGATGTACAACATGGGTTGATTTCACACTTCATGCCGTGTTTATCCCAAAGTCAAAAGGGTTTATATTTTTTATTCACGATCAGAGGCACAATAGTGGAACACTTGTTTGACACAAGGATCCTGGGAATTTCAGCTGGAATTTCTAAGGGGCACGCTCTCATTGTGCCCCATTCCAGGCTGTGTGAGGCTGAATGGTCCCGTTTTGCTGAATGCAACGTTGCATGAAAACCTGCATGCGCTTTTTATGAGCCCCTAATTGCAAGTGTTTGTGAGCTGCCATCCAACACGGAAACAGGTTCAGCAGGGCCTTATTGAAGTGACCAATTCTGCCTGGTATTGATCAGCTCGTGAACATTCCCCAGCATCTGTTAGCATGGGAGTCTGGATTGTGATCCTGATGGATTTGCACAGCAAAGATGCTTCAGAAAATTAAAATCTATTCATGGAATACTCTGGCAGCAGCAAAAGGAGTTTATATATGGCTTATAAATTCTTCACTGAGCTCTGAGAATAACTGAGCGCTTGCAGGAAAAAGGATTGGGGATGCTCACACAGGAACATGAGTGAAGAGGAATCACTGCATTTATTTGGGATGAAATGGTGAACATAAGAAGCAGATAAGAAATACACCGGTGCTTTCAAAAGGCTTCAGGATGGTTTTTCTGAGTGGCTGTTGGCAATTTACTTCTCTGCCTCTCTTCCCAAGTCGTGGCTGATGTGGATACTCAATTCAAGGATGGATGTCCAGTGGGGTGGGGGGGAAAAAGGGGAAGGACAGAAAAGGGACGTAGCTTTGGATCTATGCCATGTGATGGTGCACACTGAGGCACTGGAGAAGGGAGCACAGCCGGCTCCAGAGCACGGGTTGAAAAGCTACAGAAAAATAATTTTCCATAACTCTTATTTCATTCCCATTACTAAGGCACAGGAAAAACAACCTCCTCTGTTGTGGAACTAAAAATCTGTGTGTGTTTTTTTCCCTTGGAGCAGCCTTGCAAACTTTTCCTGAGGGCCACCTGTCAGGCTCCTCTCTGGAGCCACCGGAGGCAGGCTCAGTATTGATATTATTTATTTCTCCCATTGCTGTAACCAATTAAACAAAAGCTTACTCAGTCCATAAAGAGCAACAGCCTGGGGAGCGTGGGAGGGAGAGGCATTCCAAACAGGCATTTTATCTCTGACACACACTCCTGGGCAGGGGATTGAAGGTCAACGCATACACATCATCCTGGGCTGATTGCAGTGCTGACAGCCGCTCACTTGGTTTTATGAAATTATCAATTGATCTGTGATTGCGGAATCTAATCAAGGCTTGGAAAATACGGGCGGGTGGAGGAGCCAGTTGGGCTGGATTGTTCTCCTACCTCTGCTTCTGTGGGAGGGGCTCTCCAGGAACCCTGGGACGGGGGTTAATGCACAACCTTTGCTATCAGCTGCCTTCTTTACAGGTCACCTTTTGTGGTGGTTTTCTTTTGCTCACTCGCTACTGAAATGACATAAAACTGTGACCGTATTCACGTGGTGAAGACGCTCACTGGGGTTTGGCTCTGGCTGAAAGGTTTGCATATCACAAAAGAAGTGTCTGGCAACGTTTTGAAGTAATTAAAGATCACTGGATATTGGTAACTCCTATCCCCAAGAAAACAGTGTTTGCTGGAGTCTGATGAGGGAGGCAGAGAGAAGGACGGGACATGAGCAAGGGAAAAATCTAAGAATTTGTATTACTTGACAAAGGACAGAAAGTGCAAGGTTTAACACAAGTCATCCTTACAAAATATGGAAAGAAGGATTTCATCAGTGATGTGCACTGATATAATTCTAAGTGAGTTATTATAAATCTGATAATACCAATTGCTTGCAGAAAAAGACCCATATCCAGGTGCCATATTTAATTATAATTAAATTATAATTTCATCTTCCAGCTACCTACTTTAGGAATCAAGTTCTCATGGCAGGAGAAAAAAAATAGAAAATATCTTTTGTGACCATTCCAAAGGAGCAGAAAATAGAAGTCAAAATATCCTTTTGTAAGTTAACTTTGTATTTTACACAAAACACTTTGCACAGAATACAGAGAAAAAAAAAAGCTGCAGTTTTTTAGTGCTTTAACCTAGCAGAACTGAGCAACGTGTGTGGTATAAATTCATGGGCGTTTTTCCTGGAGCTTTCCCTTCTCAAGGCTGGACAGACCTGCTATATCACCATCCCCTTTTTAGCAGGATATAGTATTTTCTAGCCATCCATACTCTTTTCTAATCTAAATGCACAGAATTTTCCTTTCACCTCCTTTGCTCTACCGAGAGTGCAGCAGTCAGACGTTGGGATCAGCATTGACCAACCATTAATTAAAATAATGGCAAGGATGTTATTTCTACACTTTTGTAAGCATTCCTGCATGCCTCAGCCCTCCAAAGCTGGGGAGCTTGACAGGATCCAGCACTCCAGGTGGGGAGATATTGATATTTTTTCCTGCTCTGAATAACCTTCAGAAGGTAGAAAAAATATCCATTAAAGCCTTTGGAACATTCTCCATGTTTTTATAGCAACCAATGGAATTACTCCAGTGAAACATCAGGGAAAAAAATGCCATTAAGTGCAATAGGAGAGAAATTCAGAATTCTTGCTAAGATCAGGGCTCTGTTGTACCAGAAGATGTTCAGACAGATAAGTAAAGACATATTTGGTCTGAGCAGCTTCGTGTCTGAAAGACAAGAAGAGCTTTTGGAATCTAGAATGTCCTAAAATGAAGAGTCTGTTCTTAAGAGTAACAAAGCAACAATAATGACTGAAGAGTGCAAGAGTTTTACAGTCAATAACAAAGGAATTTGGAGCAGTGGAGTGTGCTGTGCTCTCTCTTTTGCTAAGTAAGACATAGATTGTTTTTTCTGCTGTGTAAGGAGCTATGAACTGACTTTTTTTTTTTTTTTTTAACCTCCAAATGAAGGAAGCAAGAGAACAGCTGTATTTTTTAAATCCTCCCTCTTCATTTCCAGGCCCATGTATCTACTCAGATGGCAGCAGAGAGGTGGGATGGGGTTATCCCTGACTTGGCTGAGGTGGCTCCAGCCAGCACACGCATTTCCTTTCCATGCACCTTTTAAAATGTTTTACTGTTTAATAAAACAAAGTCAAACTGCAAGGGAACAAAATGATTTTCATAAACATTGCTGCGGGCATAGGGGCCCTTTAGATAATAGAACTTTTATCTCTGTTTTTGAATCTTCAACCTGCCCTAAATGCACACAATAACAGTAAGTCATTCCCAACTTGCACATTTCCCAGAATTACTGTATTAAACAACTGTGTTAAACAGGTGGGGAGGGAAGGTATATCTTGTTTTATTACCCCTGCACAGAGGAGCTGATTGGGAGGAGCTGGCCTTGCTGTCAGGGGTGGAAAGGATCTGAGCCTGTGGAGGTCAGCTCGGACACTCATCATTTACACTCAAAGTCACCGTCCTGTGCTCACACAAAACTGCAGGTGCAGGGTGGGAATAAGTGGTGATTTTTGGGGAGCTACAGTGGGGGAAGGGGCTTTTTATTTTAAGGCTAGAGATTTATACTAATAGGCTGCGAGAAAAACTGGGGAGTGCTGGGGATGAGGTTTCACTCTTGCCCAGAAATGCTAAGAGAAATCCTCCTTCAGCAGTCTCTGCACAAACCTGTAGTGTTAGTGACTAAGGTCAGGCTTTGGCTAAAGCTGAAATGGCTCTTTATCATCACAGCTGAGTCACAGAACCGGAGAGCACTGTGTGAGGAGGATGTGTGAGGATGGAGGTGCAGCTGTCCTCAGGGCCCCTCCTTGTCCTGGCCAAGTCCCCTCTGTACGAGGTTGTGTGCAGGGGAAGGGGCTGTGACTGCAGATATGGGTGTGCTCCGGGGGTAAAACATGGACATTCCTCGATGCCAGCCCCTGCTGGGGCTTTGTGCAGGGAGCTGGGACAGAGCCAGGCTGCAGTCCCGCTGCAGCAGAGACCCCACAGGTGACACAAGGACCCAAACTGGAGTCCCAGCCTCTGATCTCCTGCACGTCTCAAGGGGCCAGACTGAAAGTTTCTTTGTTTTCAAAGTAAGTAGAATCCTGTGGTTGAGAAGTGTTATTGAAGCAAAAACTTTCTCTGTGTAATCTTTGGGGTCAAAATATTGATATTTTTAAATAAAATCCCATTCCGTCAGGGAGTACACATCCCTCTCTGTCCTGCAGATATCAGTCTGTGTTTAGAGGTCCTGCTGAGGACGAACATCACATACTGGGAATATTTCCTGCTGCTCTGAGAACTCGTTAGTAAAATTTTGGACAATAATTTTTAATTCTTCCTTTTCCCTTAAAATGTAAAATTTTTGCTAGCAGACCCTCAAAGAAGGAAAGTAAAAAAAAAAAAAAACCCAAAAAAAACCAACCAACAAACAAAAAAGCCCCACCAAAACCAAAAAAAACCACCACTGTCAGAGCTGAGGTGAAGCAAATTGAACAAGCAGCCATCTCCAGGGCCTCTTCCAGGCTCCCTTTTTACAGAAAGCCATGATAGTTAATTCTTCACTTATTTCTGGTGATATGAAGCCACGGGCTTTGAGGTACTATGGACTGAAAACTTCCATTAGAAGAAGGTTGATCCAAGGGTTAGGAAACAGGGGCGATATTTTGAAAGCAGCAGTGGAATTTGCTGTCTGGACACATCTTTTCAATGTTACTTTACAGATAAGTGCCCTCAGTCTGTCAGGTTCTCATCTATAAAAATGATAAGAATATTTCCACCTTATCCTAAATGTGTTAGGAAGTCAATCTACAAGATTGAGGCTTTCTGTCTGCGTGAGCACATATATCTACCTGCAGTGCCTCCTCCCTTTCCACAGAGGCATTACTTCGTCCTTCCAGCAGGTTCCCTGACTGCAAGAGGCACAAGTGTTGGCTTTTCCCTGAACCTTCTTTTTTGATTTGCTGTGCAAAATAACATCCTAAAGATGACCCAAAGCTCTGCCACCAGACATCAGTTCATGGTGCCCTCTCTGGCTGAGGCACTGCCTGGGTGAATCTGACTGTGAATAAGATCAAAGGAGGAGTTTGCCTGTCCACGTTGTCTGGATCAGGTGGTGCACAGTGTACCAATGTGGGTCACACATCCTTTGGCTGTATTTATTAATTATGGTTATCTATTACATCAGAAGTAATATATTATATTTAATACATTAGTTGATTAAAATGTGAGCATTATCTGTGTATTAATGTGATTAATTAATTATCTGACTATTCGTTATCAATGATAATTATTACTTGGATCTGAAGAACAATAATATATTTTGGCCCAAACAAAGGTGCTTTCCTCTTTTATTCTAGAACAAGCTGATATTTATTCCTACATGGAGAACACAAAACCTGAGATAGCAGAACGGGGCTGGGAAAGCGAAAATCTATTCCAGTGATCCGTGGGGCAATTCTGATTAATTCTCTGACAGGTCTTGCTTGAGTTTCCCTTCCTGCTGAAGTAATACAGAAACAACATCTCGTAAGAGTGCAGCTAAATTTATGTTTAATTGCCTCCAGAACAGAGGTGTTTGGAGGTGCACAAAGAAAAGTGTGCATCTCTGCACATTCTGAGAGCCTGGAAGAGGCTGTAATAAGATACTTTGCCCAGTCAGAGGATTTGAAAGCATCTCACCTTCAGCATCAGGGTCAGACCAACCCCATGTCCTACATGGTGCTCCTGTGCCAGCTGAAGGAAACACCTCACCCTGTCACCCAAGGGACCCTCGGGGTGCTGTGGAGATATCAGCAGGCTCACACCATGTTTGGAGTTATCTTTTGCACAATTAACCCCTTATCATGTTGTTGGTGAACGCACCAATCAGGGATTTTGTCTGTGATTAGAAACCCACTCGAAATCAATGGCATTCTTTCCTTTCAGCAAGCAGAATTTGAGTGCAGGAGCTTGTGAGACTGCCCGGGCCGCTCTGGATGAAAGGCACAGCACTGAAATGCAATTCAGAAGAAGTTCCTTCTTCTACGCATTCCTATTTACAGGAATATACGTGCCTCCACCTACTTCAGCACACTGAAAGGAATCTGCTGCAAGAAAAAAGCTTATCAAAGCCCGAGCACATCACAATCAGCCTTCTGTGGAGATGCAAAACCTTACTGAGCAGCAGCAACGCGAATCAAACCCAACAGAGGAAGACAGAGACTCATTAAAAGGATTTATAACAAATCAGTTATCAGACGTTTCAAGAATAAACTTGTTAGAATAAACCTGTTAAAGAAATCCTCAGCAAAGCTAATTAGGTCGGTGTTGCAGGGACACAATGGCTCCCTTCTTCCACACAAGACTTAATGGCAGCATAAGCCTGTTAAAGGCATACACTAAATATACAATAAGCCAGCTATTTATAGGATACCTCAGTCAGTTCATCCTCCAAACCTGACCTACCTACAGATTGGCCCTGGTGAGAGAGCTCTCCTGGGCTCCAAATGCTTATTGAAAACCCAAAACCTCGTTGTTTGTGAGAGAGACATCCAGGGATGTGCCTCTGTTCCCAGACAAAGGGACTGGTGATGGCTGTGGAAGAGCGACATGATTGAGGGGTTTTTGTTTTCCTTTCTCTCCGTGTCGTACTCAAGGCACAGATTAACCAACAGAACCTATTCTCGGAGCGTTAATGACAATATTGATTGAGTATTGGTGAAGCAGCAAGGAAAGAAAGGGGATAAAAATAATTACTTTGCCCCTATAGAGTGGTTTTTGTCAACACATGTAGAGATGGATGATTTGGAGATTAAAGACGTTTAACAGAGGTCTGGCACTGTGTTTTTTTTCAAGTTCTGCCTCTGGTTTTGTGTGAAACAGGTTCTTTCTACATCCCTCTCATGAACAACAGGGTCAGTACAGCTTCCTCTCACCTGTTGCCATACCAAGGTGTGTGAGGCAAACCTTAGAACTTCCCTCAGGATGATCTGCAGAGCCCAGAGAGGCCTTGGTAGAGCATGTTAGAATTCCCTTGGTGGTTTAGTACTGCTGGTATGGAAAACTGCAAACCATGGTGCTCTCAGTTGTACCACTGCCCATAAATACCTCAATACATGGCTGCCTTCGTGCCTTCGTGCTGTGTAGGCAAAAAAACTGCGTGGGCAACTGCAGTGAGGTCAGTCTGGCTTCCAGGTGGAAGTTACACAAGCAGAAATGATCCTGACAAGACTATTAGATCTGTATTTTATGACTTGTGTTACACAGAGGCAAGGAGGAGTGAGGAGGGGTAAAGCGACTCCCTTGGGAATAGGTGTCTGTCAGCAGCAGCAGAGCGAAAAATAGATCCCAGGTGTCCAAGTTGGTCCTGAACATTTCATAAAACAGATCACTCCCTCCAGAGCTGAGCTGGGTGATTTTCCTCAGGAATCCCTGGAAGAGTTAAATGCTGACTGGCTGGGAGGGAATGGGTCTATAACTAACAGGGAAAGAAATGCTTATTCCTGGAGAAGGTGTCACAAGCATAAGAAGAGCTTGAAAACAAGAATTGAGCGCGACAAAAAGAAACACTTGACAGCCACAGCCCTTTCAGTTGCCTTGAGTGTCTGTGAGCAGAATTCACTGCTGGCATCCAAAAAATAGTGTCAGCTGCAGAGACTGAGCCCAGGGTATGAATCTATGGAACAGCACTGGGACACTGGGCGTGACAATGCTCTCGAGGGGACATCGGGGCTGGTGCAGAGCTGCCACAGGAAAATGGGCACCCAGAGGGGAAAACAGAGCAAAATAAGAACCTCTAGGATTCCCCAGATTGAATCTCTAATGTTTAACCCACAGAGAATGAAGTGATTGGTAGGGAAATCTGAAACCTGCTGGTACCAGGGCATGTCTGGGCAGCAGGATTGAGGCAAAGTTCCTCGTCAGGAATATCCCCATTTCCATGGAAAGGCAGCAGCTGAGTTCAGGGCTGCCCAGGGAGAGGTGTGCACACACAGAGTATGTAGCAGTCTTTGCTTTGGGAAGCATCCAAGTAAAATAAATGAACTGGAGTTTTTATGCTCGCTCTTTAACATGCTGCTTGGGAAACAGTGCCGTAAAAGCTGCATCTAAACAGCTGTGTTTCACACAAGGATCTTGGTCCTAGACACCTGGGTAGGGTACACACACCACGGCTCCTTCTTGGTTTACCTGACCGTGTTTCTGTAAATAGATTCCTGATTATTTTGATTTGTCCTTTCCTGCTCTGACCACTAACCAGAATAGCCCGAGGGGCTGTGTTTATGCAGAGTTTTTGTGAAGCACTTTCAACATAGTTCCTGAAAATCGATGGCATCACTTTGTCTTAACCAGATAAAAAGTCCCTATTGTAGGTGAGAAATAATACTGCTCAAGGCGTGTGCTTACTGTGAGGTAACAACAGCTCCACTTCGGGTGCTGGAATGCACCAGCCATCAACCTGGTGACTCACTGCATACCTGAGGCAAAATGCAGTTATCTCACAGCAGCAGCAGGCTCTAGGACATGGCATTCCTCACCGATTCAGATTTTCTCCCAAATAAATAACAAATAATACCCAGCAGTGAAAAAAGTAAAATTTAATTTTTATTCCGCCCCCTATGTTCAATACTTGCCAGGTGTGTTGGTCCAAAGATAATGGTGATGGTCTGTTCTGACCTGGACCTCTGGTGTTGAAAAAAGTGCATTTAGGTTGCATGAATCTGTTGGAACAGGCTGGGCTCCCTGTCCTGGAGATTTGGACCCTTAGGCTTCAGGAAACAGAGATTCCCTGCTGTGTTGTGAGGCAGAGAGCCAGGTGAATTGGCTGGTATTTATAATCCAGGGAGAAAAAGACAAAGCCGCCCCTCCCAGAGGCTGAAAACAGCCTGGACAGTTAGAATGGATCAGATCAATTGAGCAGACACAGAGTGGGATGTGTGCTTGTGGCATGATTTGGATTTCTGTGCTAACATCCAGTGTAGGACCCCAGCACAGCCCTGCTGGACAGGGAAATCAGAGCAGAAGCACTGACCCTCTCATCTCATCACAATTACCTTGGACTCTGGATGACAGTGGCTCTTCTGCAACTCTTTTAGTCAAGCTAAACCCTCTTTTTCTCATGCCTGCTTCATAATATCCACGCCTCTTGCTTTGCCATCTCCTTTGCAGTGAATTTTCTGGGGGCTCCGTGAGATATGAAACAGTTACAAGAACACAGATATGCTGGAGTGAGGAATAAGGAAAAAAAAAAAAAATATCCATGGAATACTCTAGTCCCTGCATTTGACTGCACATGGGTTTCATCTGCCTTTTTTTTTTTTTTTTTTTTTTTTTTTTGAGCGGCCTGAAGTGCCGAGTGATTGCAGAGAGAGGCAGAGTGAGGCTTGAAGCCTTCTGTGCAGCTCATGACGGGCTGGGAGTCACAAGTAGTTCCCTTTTGAAAGTCATAGTCCAAGTTCAGAAGGAAACTAAACCGCAGGTGGTGAATACTGATGACTTGTGCTTGGTCCCACACAATAGCAACAATAGTGAATATGAAAGACTGCTAATAAAGAATATGGATTTGTGCCTAAATGGGAAAATCAGCAGATATAGGTTCATTTACTTGCTCTTCCATGCACCAGAGCAAGCTCTAAAGGAGAGTGTTCAAATCCTCTGTCTTCATCCTTCTAGAATTTAGGAATTCATCTAAGCACTGATTTGCTTCCCTTTAGAGTCAACACAGAGAGAGACAATTTCAGAAGGAAATTCAAGCCATGTCAAAGACACTGTCTAAGATAACAGGAAGATTACCCCTGTAGAGTTAAAATTACCACTTTCTGTTAACTGCAGAGAATGTTTAGACGAATACCTGAAACCAAATGTCTGGCCTGTTCTAATTTCCCACCAATCCAACAGATCAAATCATTAATTTGTATCCTCTAGTCTTGGCCAGGAACTGTCATATCAATGGTAGTCGGGAAACAGTCTTGGGAGCTGGGAAACAACCAATTCCCACTGCTCTTTCTGCCCACTGTGTTTTCCTATATTTGGTTCAGAGTGGTTGCTGCCTTATTTTAAACTTCAATGAAAGACAAATCACTATTACTTCTTTCTCACAAGACATCTGCTAAGAAACAGACCAGCAGGACAAAATACTAAAAAAGCTAATTAGAAAGCTGGATCTCGGGAAATTGAAAATCTCACTCTGCATCCCCAGAAGCTCATGGTGCTGAGCACAAGAGTCCTGAAAGATGAGTGCCCAGGACAGCTAGAGTTTGATTCTGAAGTTATGGCATTTCTGCCTTTGTTAGTTTGAACCTGGAAAAGGATTTATCTAAACAGATATATCTGGGATCTGTTAATTTAGGAACAATGCAAAGATGGGGAAGCACCTATTTGGAAAGATTCTGAGTGAGGTCAGACTTTTTAAGGTGTCTTAGAATTGCACTGAGGATGATGATTCAGTTTAATGCAGGGGAACTAGATATCAGAAATGCCTTTTAGGAAAAAAAAAAAAAACAAACCCCCAAACATTTCCCAGATGCTTCTTCCCACTCTGTTGTGGGAAAAGAAGACAATTTGTCTTGGCCAGGGAACCCAGATTTCCCCTGACACTGTTGAAGACTCAGCTTAAACCTTTAATTCTGCATTTGGGGGTGATGAAAACGGGCTCTGTTTGCTCCTTGCCTCTTGGCCCGATCCTTGAGCCCACTCACAGCCTTCTTGCTGCCATCCATTAGAACAGCCTGGTAGCTGGCCACAGAGCTCTTTGTGTCACCCATCCTGTCCGAGGAACACGGAGACACTCATCCAGGAGTTCAGGGACACCAGCAGCGGATGAATCCGGTTGGTGCATGGGATATCTCTGCAGCCAGCACAAAGCACAGTCTGAGTAAGATCACTGCTTGCTGTGATATTGTTTGCAGAGGAGAAAGAGGAAATACATTTCACAAGAGACTGGGATAACACCAGAATATCAATACAGTGCTCACAAAGCAAGTTTAATCCATTTTTAGCCTGTAATAAACAATGAAGTCTGTGAAACCTCGACAAGAATACATTGTGCATCCTCAAGGAGGACAGCACAACAGGATATGTGGGAAAGAAAAGTTTGCCAGTAGCATGAGAAGAACACAGAGAGGAGTCTGAATATCTTCAGCAGCTCATGGGACTCTGGAGTGAGTTTTGCTGTAGAATCACAAACAGAGATGAGGAATTCGCTGTGTGCAGCGGGCACACACAGCCCCTTTTGCAGGAGCTAATAATGGCACTTTGTGCTGGCCTGTTTGGGGGAGAGTGAGTTTCCCTTATAGCTGCTCATTGGATCCTGTTGTAGGTCTGTGACCAAACATTTGTTGTTAACACACTGACGATTCTGATAATGAACATCTTGCTCAGCAATGAAAAGGGGGAAAAGAAGATTTCGGTGAGATTAGTCATCTTTTGTCTGAGATCCAGCTGGGTATTGCTGTGGGACATGATGAGCACTTACCTTTGTCTCACTTCTTTTGTTTTCTTTTAGTCATCTGCTACTGCTTCAATTTTCACCTTTTTTTTTTTTTTTTTTTTTTTTTTTTTTTCCTCTTGGCCACCAAGTTTTCTTGTTTTTATTTGCCCTTTTCTCTTCCCCCAGATCCCTGGAGTTCGGGCTGGGGGGCAGTGAGGGTGTTGAGCTGAGAGCTGGGGTTAACCCTCACCCACAGCACAGCTGGAACGCACCGTGCAAACCTCTGTCCACCATTGTGACAGCTGCTAAGGATCGACATGGACACTTCTCTGCTTTCCAGGTCTCTCAGTTCTGTGTAATTTCTTCCTAAACTTCTGATAAAGACTCCAAATTACTGTTTCCCCATCCTCATCACTACCATAATTTTTTGTTTGCCCAGTGCATGCAAATTTCTCTCTCTTTTCACCCTGTCTGTTGTTAATTTCTGTTCTCCTTCATATCCTCTCCTGATAGACTGGTTTCTGTTTTCATCACGGGGAAAATATTACAGTTTAAAGAAGTCCAAACATCGCTTTTAAGACATCTGTGGAAAGAAGGGTGAAAAAAGTGAGGATTGGATGTGCTAAAATTTTTAAAAGCTCAAAAAAAAAAAAAAAAATCCTTACTGGAAGAAGAAATAGAAATCCTTGTTCAATGGAGCTTTGCTGATTTGGGGTGAAGATCAAGGCTTTGTTCATTGTAGGGAGAAGGTGAGTTGAAATACTCAAGACTAAAAAGAAGAGACCACTGAAAAGAGAAAGCTACTGAAGTGAAATAATTTTGTTTTTAAAAGCGGCATCCAGAAACCTTATCTTTGACACATAAGAACAGACACATAGCCAAATATGCTGTAACCTGCTTAGGTTTCCAAAGCAGCAAATTAAACCAGTGGACTATGCAGTGAGTGTCCATTCAGATGAGCAAAGCTCACTGAACACAACAATACTGTAAGAGAACATGTTGAATACTCAATGCACCAAATAATCTGCTTTCGATACTGAGACAGTCACAGCTTCAGGAAACGAGGCAGCAAACAGTGTATGTGTGATTTGAGGGGGGAGACAGGGAAAACATTCTGGACAGGAAAATTATAAGCAAAACTACTCTTTTTGTGTTGTGTTATGTTTTCCTCTAATTGTATTTTTTTATTATATTGATAGAAAAATCTTATTTCCCAGCAGGACACCTGCCTCAGGAGTTGGTTGACTTTGACTTTCTGGATGGAGGTGTTACTTCGTAGAGAGATTTTATCACAGAATTAGACAATCATGGAATACCCTGAGTTGGAAGGGACCCACCAGGATCATCCAGTGCAGCTCCTGGCCCTGCACAGACACCTCAACAATCCCACCCTGTCCTTGTGAGCATTGTCCAAGCACTCCTGGAGCTCTGGCAGCCTCGGGGCCGTGCCCATTCCCTGGGGAGCCTGGGAAGTGCCCAGAACCCTCTGGGGGAAGAACCTTTTCCTGATAGCCAACCCTCCACTGACACAACTCCAACCCCTGGGTGATTAAATGTTCCCTGGGTCTGTGAGACCTTTGGGTGCCTGAAGAATATAATCTCACTTGTTTTCTGTCTCTCCCTCTTCCCAGAAATACAAAATATCATTGTGAGTGGTACCAAATCCTGCTAGACTAAATCACAGAAGCCTGCTCAGGTGTAGGGAGGAAGGACACCAGGAACTGTTGCATGGGTTGAGCTGGCAAACCCCGCGTGGCTGCACTGCAGGTTCATGGAGCCTTTGCTTTAATTTCAAACAGCCTCGTGTAGGACACAAGGGTTCCTCTTCTGTTTCTGGTAAATGCCAAGAGCATCAATGAAAAACCACACTGATGATAACCCCAAGCACCATTTATTTGTTTAAACAAGGGGTTTGACCTTGTTTATGTGTTCTGTGTGAGACCCACCCCTGAATTTTCCCTGCCGTGGAGTTTTCTCGGCTGCCTTGCACCAAGAGGATCTGTGAGAATAATTTCAGTATTTATTTCAGCCAGTGTGACAGAATCCAAGGTGGCTCACCAGGAAGTGTGCTTTGTGGCTGAACAGTCACTTGGAAAAGTGATTTGGAAACAGTCACTTGGAAAATCGGGAGATTTGGGTACCCTGTAACTGAGATAAGCTAAGGCTCAGCCCTGTCGGAGCAGCTTGGAGTTTAACAAAACAGCTTCTAATTCTGCTTAGGAAAGATTTGCAGAAGATTTAGCTTAAGACAATGTTCTGTAGCCACAGGGGATGGATGAGAGAAGGACAGAGTGTCCTTGCAGGCCAGAGAAGGGCTTGTCCTTGCAGGAGGGAGGGCGTCTCCCATTGCTCTCCTTGCCCCACATACCCCACACGAGGTCACTGATGTTCTTCCCTCTGTCAGCCCAGCCCAGCCCAGCCCAGCCCGGGGCAGTGTTTGGAAACCTAGAGGTCCCTGTCTGGAATCCTCAGGTCACAGCGTTGTTAAGCTCTCCCCTCCTCTCCTGCTGAGGTTTATCCGGGTGGGTCATGTCCTTGAGTCAGCCCCATCTCCACTGCTCACCCCAGGCCATCCCCAAGCCCAGCGGTGGGATTTTCACCCGGCGGGCACAGACGGGCTGGGAGCGCAGCCGGCTGCCTACAGAGTTAGTTTGGCTCCGTTCTGCTTGGCTCACCTCAGCTCAGCTCGGCCCGGCTCATCCCAGCCCGGCTCAGCTCAGCTCGGCTCAGCTCGGCCCGGCTCATCCCAGCCCGGCTCAGCTCCGCTCAGCTCGGCTCGGCCCGGCTCATCCCAGCCCGGCTCATCCCAGCCCGGCTCAGCTCCGCTCGGCTCGGCTCGGCCCGGCTCATCCCAGCCCGGCTCAGCTCAGCTCAGCTCGGCTCGGCCCGGCTCATCCCAGCCCGGCTCAGCTCAGCTCGGCTCAGCTCGGCCCGGCTCATCCCAGCCCGGCTCAGCTCAGCTCAGCTCGGCTCAGCTCGGCTCGGCTCGGCTCAGCTCAGCTCAGCTCGGCCCGGCTCATCCCAGCCCGGCTCAGCTCATCCCAGCCCGGCTCAGCTCATCCCAGCCCGGCTCAGCTCAGCTCGGCTCAGCTCGGCCCGGCTCAGCCCAGCCCAGCCCGGCTCAGCTCAGCTCAGCTCGGCTCGGCTCGGCTCGGCTCGGCTCAGCTCAGCTCAGCTCAGCTCGGCTCAGCTCAGCCCAGCCCGGCTCAGCTCAGCTCAGCTCAGCTCAGCTCAGCTCAGCTCGGCTCGGCTCAGCTCAGCCCAGCCCGGCTCAGCCCAGCTCAGCTCGGCTCAGCCCAGCCCAGCCCGGCTCAGCTCAGCTCAGCTCAGCTCAGCTCAGCTCAGCTCAGCTCAGCTCAGCTCGGCTCGGCTCAGCTCAGCCCAGCTCGGCTCAGCTCAGCTCAGCCCAGCCCGGCTCAGCTCAGCTCAGCCCAGCCCGGCTCCCCGGCACGGCCGGCGCTGTCCGCGGTGCTGAACCGCGCCCGCCCGGGGATGGGAGCGGCTCGGGCCCGGCCCCGCTCCCTCGGAGAGGTGCGATCCCCTCGGTGGGATCCCCCATCCTGCTCTCCCATCAGCTCCCGGCTCGGCCGAACCAGCCGGGCGCTGTCCGGGCCCGGGAGGAGAAAATCGAAGGCATTGGGGGTGGGGAGGAAAAAAAAAAAAGAAAAAAAAAAAAATTAAACCGATGAGGTCTTCCTGCAATGGCAACCGGCCCCGCTGCAGCCTCCTCCCCAAACCCCCTCGGATCCCCCCTCGGCAGAGAAGTTTCAGCCCCATCCCGCGGCCCTTCCCGCTCTCACCCTCCCTTCCCACGGCCCAGACTCCGTCTGGCCGGAGCTTAAGTCCCTCCTTTTTGGCCCCGGCCCCTCCCCTTCTCTAATTATGTACGAAACACTTCTTAGAATAAAATGGTCAAGCTGAGGCTCCGCCCTGCTCTCCTCTTCCCCATTCATCCTCTCCAGCCCGCTCCAAGCCCCTCCCTCGGTGGCAAGCCCAGCCTCTCGCTTCCCTCCTGGAGCTCTTTTCATTTTTATTTCTAACCCCCTCTCCATTCTCCCTGCTGCCTCTGCTCTTTCCCCCGATGGCTACGAACTGAGCAGCAGAAGAGAGGGGGGGCACAGGAAGGGGGGGAAAAAAAGCAAGAAAAAGGAAGAAGGAGAGAAGCGGATTTTCTTTTTTTCCTATATATATTTTTTTTTATTATTTTTTTTCCTTGCCTCTGCCCTTAATGCCCGCGATCTGGATCAAGGAAGGGGATTTTCTGTCTGAGCATGAAAAGGACTGCTAGAGCCCCAGGATTTTCACGCCTGCAGCATCAGCCCCGCACCCAGTATGCGAGCTGGACAGAGAAGCTCTCCCACAAGTTCCTACCGAGCCGAATAAAAGCCGCGGGCGAGCCGATCTCCGCCACAGAGGGACATTAGCATCAGGTAAGGCGAGCGCTGCGCTGCGGCTGCGGCGCTGCCCCTGCCCGGGGCCGGCTCCCCCGTCCTGCCGCGCGTTGTGTAACGCGGCCGCGGCCCCCCCTGCCTGCACCCCCGCCCTGGGCAGCGCGCAGTCACCGGGGGGATGGACGGACGGGTCCCGCAGCTCCGCTAGCCCTTCTGCCTGCGTGCTGCCGGGCGAGGGGCCGAGGTTCGCGCACTGGGAGCGCTGGTTTTAACTGGGGCGGCCCCAGCGGTGGATGGCCGGAGATTGGGGGTTCAGCCCCGGCTCCGGCGCTGGGGGTGGGAGGCGGCCGGGATCCATCTGTATTCCGGAGTATCCGTCCATCCCGGAGCAGGGGGGGACCGTCCCCAAAGGAGATGGTGTCATCTCCACTTAATCCGCTGCTCCGCTTTCGCAAGTGACAAGCGAATCGCGGAGGAAAAGGAAAGTCTGTCGCCTCGAATCCCACACTGGGCTGATTGCCTCGACTTCCAGCGGGGATGGGAGACGGCGGCAGAGCCGGGGGAGGGTAGGCATGGCGGGGAGCTGCACCCCGCCGTGCTGGAGATGGGCTTCCTCCGCGTTCGTTTCCCCTTTCGGGGCTGCTTGCGAGGCTGGTGTGGAGCATAACTTTGCCTTTTTCCAGTCCTTGGGGAATGGCGGGACGGAGGGCATCTCCGTGCCATTGCATCATCCCCGGGGTCCAGCGCAGCCTGGTCTAGAGCCCCAGAGACGATCTGGGGAGAGGAGGGGGTTTATAGGTGTGTGTGTGTGTGTGTTTTGGCTTTGGAGAGTTCCCCCGTGCTGGTACCTGAGGGTGGGGAAGGGGAGGAGGTGCCACTTCTCGGATGCAGTCTCCTCTTCATGGAGGGAACCCAGCAGCAGAGGAAAGGCTGGCAGAATTGGTGTTTGAATTTAGCCGTGTGACTGACATCTGCACTAGGCAGGACAGCAGGGTCCCTCATGCTTTACTCTGGCTGCTCATCTGGCTGCATAACAATAATTTCTTAATGGCAGGAAATCTGCTTCCCCGGGAGTTGTAGAGAAGTATTTGGGAGACAGCGAGAGGAGGAGGGAGCGAGTAAAGAGGAGATGTGGCTTTGGCGTAAGGAACATGAAGGGTTTTTGCAAAAGGTTCCTTATAAAGGAAGAATATCGATCAGCTTGTGAGTAGCAGACAGCCAGCCCTGGACTCTCCCTCCCACACACCCCAGACAAGCCGCCGTGCTCTCCCTGGAGCATGTACACGCCAAGCACACCCAGCACACGCTGTGGAGCCCAGAGCCCACCCCGTGCTCAGACACAGCCCCTCGGGCTCGCTCTGCCGTGGATGCAAACACCTCTCCAAGCTCTGCGGCCCCGCAGCTCCCGCACGCTCAGCCGCACAGGTGGGATCCACACACCCTGGAACGTGCAGGGATAGCTGCATTGATGCCCTTACTGTGTAAATCCAACCTTCAGAAGTTCATACCAGCACACACATGCTGTCTTCTTTGCAGGGCTCGCAGTAGGTGGTTTGCTCCTCTGGTGTAGCTTTCTCTCTTGTAGTTGGCTCCAGGCATTGATTTGGGGTTTGTCTGACTCCAAAGCCCTTTGCAAGTCAGCAGAAAAGCTTCTACATTTGGTGTGTCTACGTCTGTTTTATGGCTCTTTGCAGATTCCCAGGACTAGGGAATGATTTCACTACTGGAAAGGCAGACGAGCAGCAGACAGGGAAGCAGGGAAATGGCTGGGGGAGCGCTGGCAGTTCCATACTCGTCATTCCTTCTCTGATCACGAGCTGGAGTCTGGGAGTGTGGGAAGAGCTCTGCTGGAGTTACATAGCTTTTTAATGTGTGTGAGTGTGCGTGAGCACTCTCTATGGCTAAAACACATCGACGGCTAAAACCCACAGTGTGAGGCTGCGCTTCTGTCCTACCCTGCTTCAGGGAAAAACCCTCCCATCCTCAGGGGACAGATCCTCCCTTTGCATGCCCCCTTGATCAGGAATGACCGAGTGGGCACAGGGGAGATGATGTCACTGGTGTTAGAGGTGTTTAACACCCCCCTCTGACCTTCCTCCTCTTCCCCTCTTTCCATAGGGCCTAGTGAGGAGACAAGCCTCCAAGAGCAGGAATATAATGAGGCTGACTAAAATCCGTGTTAAAACTTTGGAGAGGAGGAACATACGGTGAATTGGCTGGTTTTAGGTAAAATGTGTCCCAAAAGAAACGGCGTTGAATGTGTCTCTGTTCCCTCCTAACCACCACTGTTTACTACACTGGAAGTATGTGCAAGGCGGATGCTAAACACTACGTGGGAATGGGTCTGCCAGCAGACAATAGTCACTGTTTGTGTGACAGAAATAGTTCAAAGCCAAATCTTCCGGTCTTTGCTCAGGCAGGAGCCCCAGCACCTTCTCCAGGTGCAGTGCTGGGGAGAGCACAGCAGGAACTGACTCCAGAGCCGGGGATCCGCACCCAGCTCCCTGCCCACCTCCAGGAATGGATGTGGATTTCTAGATTTTATCCAGGAATTGGCATTTGAAGCTGATGCAGAGATGTTGAGAAAGCAAGAAAAAATGTTTGGGGAGGGGAGGGTGTGTGGGAAAAATCGAAGAACGTAAATGAGAGTGAAGAACCCCTCTGAGCACCGTGAGGCATGGTGTTCAGAGGTGGGAAAACAGGGACGGACCCCCCGGGAAGGGAACACACCCTGAGCCCCGCTCAGCCCAGTTCAACCCCGCTCAGACCAAGACAGCCCTGCACAGCCCAACTCAGCCCAGCACAGCGCAGTACAGCCCAGCTCAGCCCAGCGCAGCGCAGTACAGCCCAACTCAGCCCAGCACAGCACAGTACAGCCCAGCTCAGCCCAGCCCCGCTCAGCCCCGCTCAGCTCTGCTGTTCCCTGCTCAGCCCCGCTCAGCCCAGCACAGCCCAGCACAGCCCAGCCCAGCACAGCACAGCCCAGCACAGCCCAGTACAGCACAGCCCAGCACAGCACAGCCCAGCACAGCCCAGTACAGCTCCGTTGTTCCCAGCTCAGCCCCGTTCAGCCCCGCTGTTCCCCGCACAGCCCCGCTATTCCCCGCTCAGTCCCGCTCAGCCCTGTTCAGCCCCGCACAGCCCCGCTGTTCCCCGCACAGCCCCACTGTTCCCTGCACAGCCTCACTCAGCCCCGCACAGGCCGGCTGTTCCCCGCACAGCCCTGCACAGCCTCGCTCAGCCCCGCACAGCCCTGCACAGCCTCGCTCAGCCTCGCTCAGCCCCGCTGTTCCCCGCTGTTCCCCGCACAGCCCTGCACAGCCTCGCTCAGCCCCGCTCAGCCCCGCACAGCCCGGCTGTTCCCCGCTGTTCCCCGCTCAGCCCGGCTGTGCCTGCCCGGCGGGCGGGCGGTTCCTCCGGGCCCCAGGAGGGGGCGCTGTGGCTCCACGCAGCACCGGGCGCGGAGCAGCGCGGAGCGGAGCGGGACTGCCCGCACCCCTGCCCGCATCATCGCTGCGCTTCATCCCTGCGCTTCACCCCTTCACTTCATCCCTGCGCTTCATCCCTGAGCTTCATCCCTGCGCTTCATCCCTGCGCTTCATCCCTGCGCTTCATCCCTGCGCTTCATCCCTGAGCTTCATCCCTGCACTCCATCCCTGCACATCATCCCTGCGCTTCATCCCTGTGCTTCATCCCTGCACATCATCCCTTCACTCCATCCCTGCACTTCATCCCTGCACTCCATCCCTGCGCTTCATCCCTGCGCTCCATCCCTGCACTTCATCCCTGCGCTTCATCCCTGAGCTTCATCCCTGCACATCCTCCCTGCCCGCATTCCCCGGCAGCATCCCCTGCCCGTACCCCTGCCCGCATCATCCCTTCCGCTGCATCCCTGCCCGCATCCCTGCTCGCGTCCTCCCTGCCCGCATTCCCCGGCAGCATCCCCTGCCCGCATCCCTGCCCGGATCCCTTCCCGCATCCCTCCCCGCATGCCTTCCCGCATCCTTGCCGGCATCCCCCGCCCCCTCCGCAGCCGCGGATGAGGCGGAGGGGCCGGGGCTGGGCGCTCGGTGCCGGCGGGGCTCTGCTCCTGGAGCCCAGGTGCGGCCGGATGGGTGCGGGCAGCGTCCTCCCGCTACGGAGCCGCGGGGCGAGCGGAGCCTGCGGGGAGCCGGCCCGGTGCGTGCAGGGATCGTTCACCCGGTGATGAAATGCAGCTACTTCTGGGACAGAGCCCAGCAGCTTTTCCGTGCCAGCAAATACTACAGGGGAAGTGAAAAATCGCTTCATGCATTGGAAGTGCAGAGATGAACTTAGTGAGGCAGAATATAAATTACCCGGACCGAGGGAGCTTGTGCCCAGTTGCTTGATTTACACCATCCTGCTTGCAAAAGTATCATGAGATTTTTAACAACCATAAGGACCTTGGCCCATTTCCTTCCAGGCTGCACGGAGCAGCTTTTCAGAAAGGGAGAATATCCACACACACACACACACACACACACACACATATCTGGCTTCTAAACAGATCCAGGGACTGGAGTCTGGTGCTGTGGTTTTCCCTCTTCCCTGGAAGATGGCTGCCAGAGCAGGGAGTTAGGGAATGGTGCTGGGCTGAGTCAGGGCAAAACATCTCCTCCCAGCAATGTGTGGTACTCCAGAGTGTTCTTGGATGCCAGGAAAGGTTTTCCCCTGCTTGCTGTGCCTCTGCATGGCCACGTCCAGCTGATGTGCTGGGCCTGGAGCACGTCTGGCCGGGGCTGCAGCGGGCTTGTGGCTGCAGGTGGGGTGGGAAAGGGAAATGTTATCAAGGAGAGGAACTTGGGGAAGCAAACTGGGTATATCTACTAGGTACGTTTGTCTGGAGAGAGGATGGGCAGGGATGGACCAGACAAATGAGGTGACATTCCCAAGGTTTGGAGTGGGCACAGGGCAGCTATTTCTGGCTTGATGAGCTAAGCTGAGTGGTGCCAGTGAAGGAAAAGTCCTGACTAGTGGGAGGGAGGAACGGGAGAAGGAGCAGAAATCAGAAGAGCAGCTGATTTAGACTGAGCTGAAGGCTACTGAAGGACTTAAGTTTATTTAAGGGATGCTGGATCACATCCCCGGTGGAGGTGGCATAAACTGGGTATATGAACATGTCATTTTGGAAAGAAGACAAGAGTCAGGCCCAGGATTCCCCTGAGCCCGGGCTGGGGAGTTTAACACAACATTTACAGCCCCCTGCTCAGGGAGCTGTTTTCCTGCAGCCCTGAGGCAGGACCTGCAAGCAGCTTCACAGGAGAAAAACGCTTATTTATCTTTGCTATTTGTTCTTCTGGAGTCATGTGTTCTACATCCATTTTCTTGTTGCCTGCACGGTGCAGCTGGCAGAGCCCAGCTCTGCACGGGGCCGCTGCTGTGTCCGCTGCGGCGCTGGCAGAGCGGGACCCGCGGTGGCACCAGGGGTGGTGGCACGTTTCTGGGTGTTGGCATAGCATTCCCCAGGGCTTGAACTCACACATGTGATTCCTGGCTCCTGTTCCAGGAAAAACAACCAGTTGCACTGCTGATGGATCACCTCTCTTCCAGTGGCAATAGGAATAACAGTAAGCCATAGGGGAGTGAATAATCTAGAGAGGGTCACTGGCAGAGGAGGATGGAGTGAATTGCCTCTGCCAGACACAGGCTGTTGTTCACTGATGGAAATGCTGGGCAGAGGGAGGCACTGACGTGCCAGAAGCACCAATGCAGCTTTGCAGCCCCAGAACAATTCTGTTTGTGTGTGTGTTAGCAGTGGGCACCATTCAGGGCAGTGTTTCCATCACAGAGACATCTTCCCTCCCAGAGAGTCACAAATTACAGCAAAGCCAGCTCAGAGCTGACACACCAAGCTTGCAAACCACGCTATGAGAGGTTCCCACACATAAGAGAAGCTCCAGAAAGCCAACAAAACCCCAACAATTTGCTCCAGGACTTTTGGTTGGAAATCAAAAGAGGATACAGGAGTAGAGGGAGCTCTCACTCCCATCTGTTCTCTGTACTCCCAATTTGCAGTAGAGTGGCTTTGGGTCCTGCAGTCTTTTCAAGCCTGGGACCTGTCTCATTGCTATCCTGATAGGAAGTACGTCCTTTACCCTGGTATTTAGAGAAGGTACATCCTGAAGCTTTACGACAGGTCTTCTTACAGCCTGGACCTTTATATCTTTGCATGTTACAGCTGGAATATGTTGTACAGCGAGTTCCTGTGAAAAGCTCGCAGGCTCTTGCTGTAAATCATCGCAGCCTGTCGAAGCCAGGGCTGTTAACTGGCTCTGTGGTGAGTGAGGATCTCTTTCTTAGGCTTTGATTTAGAGTGTGATTTAGAACCTGGCCTGTGCTCTGGACTCCGCTGTGTCCATCATGGTTTTGGATGCAGTTTTGGCCGGAAGTCCTGAGTCGGCACAACCGATCCCATTTAGCCATTTCTTTACCCTGCCCGAGCTGCGTGTGTGGCTGTCAGATACATTGCTAACACTGGAGACCCCTGTGGTAATTTATCCTTGCAGCTCTGCGTGCTGACTTGCTAAGCAGGGTGGAAGACAGGGAGGGTGAGCTTTAAAGCCATCGCTTCGTGCAGGCAGCACGTTCCAGGTGAGGCTGTGGGAAGAAAAATAAAAAAAAAAAACGAGTTTATGGAAAATTACAAAGCATCTAAAACTATCCAGGGAAGAACAAACAGAAATGAGCTGTGACCCCAGGGAGGAGGCTGGGGATTCAGAGCAGGCAGGAGGAGCAGGATGAGCAGGTGTGGATCCTTAGCTGGACTTCTGGGATGAGTGGAGCAGACCCCAGCAGGGCAGGACGCGGGTGCAGGAGCAGCCGGGCTGCTCTTGGCGCCTGGCTGCTCTTCAGGCAGGTACAGATGGTGAGCGGGTGAGCAGAGCCCTCAGACATATGCTGGGGTACAAATGTGGCTCTGGGTCCCTCCTGGCTCAGATCACCTCCCTGCCCAGAGCAGGAATGTTATTCCAGCCATTTCCCACCCTGCTCTGTGCTGAGGGAGGTTTGCAGTAGAAGTCAAAGGTGTGTGTCCAGGGAGCAGCGAGAGCTTAGGAGGGACCAGCTGAGACTGAAGAATCCCTAAGAAATACTGAGAAAGTCAAAGGGAAGAACTAACAAAGACAGCACAGTGTTTGTGCTAAAACTGTGAACAGAGAGAAGAAAGCAGCAACAAGGATCCCTATAACATAGCCTTAAGATGAGCAGCTATTTCTAGAATTGCTTATTGTCATGTTGTCCAAATTCGGAGTTGCTTCTGCAAAACAACTCCAGGCTTTGCTGTTTTATGCTGGAGAATGCTGATAATGTGTTTATCTGCCATTTTCACTCTCCTGGAAGAGAACTGTAGAGTATTTGAGAATGATGGACCCAGTGAATAGATAAATCTGGTCAACCAGTTGGGATTTTCCCACAATATTTACCTAAAGTAACCAAAGAGCGGAAATTTGAGTTGTAGAAATATTTAGATAAAACCCTTTCTGTGCAATTAGAGGTACGTGTGCATCAATCCTTTTATTTGCTTCTTGGGGGAAAGCGCTAAGGTGAGAAGACTGATAGGAACTGGAAGTGTTGCTCAGGGAATTCGCTGGAGGATGAGGGATGAAGGAGAGATATATTTTGCTGATGAAGCTGGATTGGGCCTTGTTAAGCCTGGAAGAAACTGAGAAGTGCTCTAACCACAGCAACAGGACACTAAAGGGATCAGGAAGACATGGATGAGCGCTGTCACTCCTGGGATAACCTTTCAGCTGTGTGGGGATGTGCAAAGTCAGTGGCTGTCTGAGGACTATTTGCAGTGCCAGATGGAATATCCTGTGTGTGACTATTTCTTTATTGATTCCTCTCGTGTTTTGTGTTTTCATAACATGCTGCAGTAATGGACTAAGCTACGAGTCATCTCTGGAAGTATTTTTTGGGGGGAAGGGTTTAGATCTAGTACCACATAATTTCCTTGGGTGTTTCCCAGCTTTCTATGGGAAAGAAAAGGGGTGAATAAGCATATCCCAGTTCTCTGCCCTCTTTGTGACTGGATAGATGGCAAAATCACTCTCGTCTCAAAGGCCCTGCTGCAGCAGGATGTGTCACTGAGTGCTCAGATATTGCTCAAAGTTTCTAAAATACAGATTTTTTTTTCACACCTGGGGTCAATTGTCACCAACCCAGATCAATCAGAACCACAAAGAGCCTGATCCCGCAATTGGAATCACACAGATAAATTTTTAATTACAGCCCCATGGACATAATGAAACTGATTTCCAAGACCAAAGCCTAAGCAACAGCAAATCCACAGACGCGCTGAGTGCAGAGTGAATCATGTTTATGGTCCATCAGTGTTCAGCTTCTTTGTTCCAAAATGCTGGTCAGGAAGGCAGAAGAAATATTCCCCGGGATATTATAAAGACTAACATATCATCAGAGGGAGAATCAATGGAGATTGATGGCAAATTAGATGGACGCTTGAGACATTAAAAGGAAGGATGGAAAATAGAAGTGATATTATAATTGAACCATATTAATACATTTTAAATTGCTTTACAAATATTAACAAGTTAAATAAGAGAAGCCTGGAAATAATAGTTCATCTAGTCTGGGAAACCTGGGAGTGAGGAGGGACACTCGGGTTCGAGTACAAAGGTATATGAAGGTTAAAATGAAAAGTGATCAGAAGTATTTTAACACTTTGATGATAGAAGAACAAGGGGGACACATCAAAATTAAAGGGCAGAACTTTTAAAGCAAATTAAAAGGAAATAGTTCTTTCTTCAGTGCATAGTGAAGGCACACAATTCCCTGCTGCAGGATGTCTCTGAGATGAAAGTCCGGATGGATTTGAACTGTAAAAGGCTACATAACTTTGTAGCAATTAATAGCATTTGCAGCCCTGCAATCTGGGACAATGGTAATCAGGTCTCAGGCTTCAAAGCCAAGGATGACCATCTTCTGGGGTCAGAAAGGACATTTTCTCTGTGCATAAAAAGAACATAATATGGTTGGCCAGGTAATGCGAGTGCCTATGGTCGATCCCGCTGGAAGCTAAGTCAGCAAGAGATTAGCAAATAGCTTCTGTGGGTGCTGGATTAAGGTATTATAAAAAGGTTTTCATCAATGCCAGACAGAGTATCAATCCAGCAATCTCTTCTTCTGTATCAACTCCCACAAAAATGATTTCAGTGATTAGAGCAGATATTGAAGTAGGACATAAAACGGGTGGTTACAGGCGGCAGCAGTGACCCCGAGCTGCACAGCTCCGTTTCCTCTATCAGCACCAGCATCTGAGGGATGGCGCAGAGCTGGGATGAGCCTGGAGTCTCCCAGCTCCAGCTCCTGCAGGGACACAAGCTCCCTGTGCCCTGCCTGGACAGAGGAGGAGGAGAAGAAACAGGGAATGCTGTCACCTCTGCTCAGCACCAGAGGAAATGCAGCACGAGGCTCGGAGGACAATTCAAATCCTGTCAGTAGAAGCATTTCAGTTTGAGATTTTGCCTTGACAGATTTTGAAAGTAGTTGGCAGCAAGGTAGCAGAACATTATAGAAACCAGGAGCTTAAATACTGTCATGGGATATGGAGAACATTTGGAAAGTCAGCCTCCAAGGCGTTTGTAAGATGTCACCTTAAAGGATCTGCCCAAGCTGACCCAGGGAGGCTGTGACAGAGATTAAGTGGGTGCATGAAGCCCTGAGATTTAACAGAGCAGCTTGGTATGAGTGAGAGGGTGGACAGAGATCAGCTATGGAGCTGTGTCCTCTCCCCATATTTCCCCCACAGTCCCATCCCCCTGAGGGCCCCGGGGTGACTCCTCCTGTCTGCACAGTCCTGCCTCCTGCCCAGGGTCACCCAGCATCAGCGTGCTGCTGGGATGGAGGAGGAATGTGCCTTTCCCCATAACTCTCCTCTCCCATCAGCCATCCTCTTCCTCTTGCTGCAGACAGAGGTTGGGTGGAGAAAGAGGCTGGTAAGGACAGACAGGGAAATTCAGCTTCAGCAGGGGACACTTGCCCAGGGCCACTTCTGCAGTGGCCATGAGCATCTCTAGGTGAACAGGGAAGGAGCAGCTCTCCCATGGCCCGGCAATAACGCAGTGCTTCCTGCAGAAAGGTGGGAAGGGAGGGCAGCTGCTGGCTGTGAGGAAAACACATCAGTAGATGGGATAAAGTCCTGACGGCAGTGTGACTGGGAGGAGGGAGCAGGGAGCTGGCTGGTGGGAACACAGAGTTCACTGGTGGGGCAGGTGTCAATGCTCAGACAAATTGCCACATCAGGACAAACAATTCCTTTGTTTCCTGGATGGCAACGAAGAGAGGGATGTGAGTGGCAGGTGCAAATCTGCCGGTGAGGTGTTGTGGAGGTGTGATGATTACTGTGCTCATGGCCTGGGTTGGGAAGGATGGACCAAGGAGTTTTTGTTCTGCAAAATTCACCAGAAAGATGCATGGGGGAAAAAAAAAAAAAAAAAAAAAAAAAAAAAAAAGCTATAAGGTAGGACTGCAATTTACCTGCATTATTGGAAGATTGATTTCTGATGAAAGGAACAGAGAAAGGAGGGGAATAAAATTTTATGGATTGCAAGAATGGGGATCAGAGGTCTAAAATGGCAGCTGTTAGTCGTCTTGAAGGATTGGTTCTAATGGGACTGCAGAAACCAGTGCAAGCTTCTGATTCCCAGCCATCTGCATTTAGAAAGGAGAGGGAGGCCAGCAGGCCGGCCTCGGTGAAATTCTGCTGGATTTCCCCCGAGAATCAGGATTGTCCCTGCATTTCAAGTACCTGAAAGCCTTAAAACACTGACAAGGCTGAAAGGTGAGGTGAGGGTCGAAAGCAAGAACGGCTGACAGGAATAAGTAGATTGTAGTCTAGGCTGGATAATTCAGGGATCTGTAATAAAACTGCCCAGTGACAGATAGTGAATAAAAGACTACAGGTATATTATGGTTTACGGAGCACAGGACAGATGTGTCTCTAAGGAGGATGAGATAAGGAGAGGAAGGCAGCAGCGGAATGTTTTGGGATGCAGCAGCACTGCGTGAATAGAGCAGCACTGGAGCGAGATAGTTCAATCATGGTGCTGTCACTGACATGTTACAGATGACCTTGAGCAGGTCACTTAGGCTGGGAGCTTTGCAGAGGAGCTTTTTAAATGCGTGTGTTTCCATGCACAGGAGCTGAACCCTTTCAGTACACTGGCTCTGAGCCTCCAACTTGCACAGAGGACAGGAACTACCCAGGGGAACTTGGATCCAAGTTTGGCATGAGGAAAAATCTGGATTTTTTTAAAGAATTCAGCAACCCCTGTCCCCAGGAAATACAATCCCCCAAAGACTGGTATTCGGCTGTGCTGGCTCTTTATATTTCCAGTGCTGGGCAAAGGCAGTGCTGGTTTGCCTCTCTCTCCCCTCCAGTAAAATGGCTCCTTCAGAAATCTGGCCTGAATTAATTTCTCTCCTCAGTGCCTAAGATCACTGGCAGAGCTGGCCTTTTACAGGAATAGATAAGGGAAGAACACGCTAATTGCATCTGTTTGCCTCCCTTGCAGACAGAAATGAGGATTTTACATACACAAAACATAAAATGAAGTTTGCAAGTGCACACACACACACACACACAGTGTGTTGTGCTTTAAGGATGCTGAATCAAGGCTGCTGTTTCATATTAATCTTTTTACCAACTTCAGCATTTGCAGTAAATAGCAATTAATGATAAAGCTGCTTGCATTAAAGAGAGGAGCAGAAGAGGCTGATAGATCCTTCCTACCAGTGCGTCCTCCTGCAGCGCTTCTCATTACTTTGTTAACTTTGAAGACAGAGATTTTTCTCTGTGGCTGCACTATGTTTTTTTCCCCTCACTGCTGCTCCTCTGAGGCAGCTCTTCTGTAAAACCTTGACACAGAGTGAAGCGCAGTCCCCAAACCCTCGTGTGTCACAGCACAGGGCCACGCCTTTGATGCTGGGGCATGACCCTCCCTCGGGTGCTGGGGCAGCGGTGGGTGGAAGGGCTGGGGACAAACACACTCTGCTGCTCTGGTCTCCAGACCTCCGTCAGTAACATTTGGACTGGGGGAACAGGAAATCAACAGGAGAGCTAGCTGAGACACGCTCCGGATTTTATTTTTAGGTGTTAAGTTGAAAATTCCAAGCACTTGATTCCCAGCTCAATAATGCAGTATTTTTGTGTTCAGAGACCCAGGATGCATTTTCCGTGCCTCACATGCAGAGTGTTCACGCATGCAGCACGTGCTGGGACAGTGCTGCAGGGGGATTTGTGCTTGCTCGTATTGCCCAACACTGATGTTAGTAAAACAAAATATACCCAGAACCAGGTTACTTTTGAGGGGAAGCTTGTTTCTTTCTGGAGAAACTCCAAGAGCAAACTAATACAGGGAGCTGAGATCTTTGGCTACATGGAAACATCCAGAGACATTTAGATGCTCAATTCCTACACACATACCTAATTTTCTTTAAATTCTCTGAACGCAGGAAGCTGAGCAGGTGCTGCTTTCCTAAATACCTGCAGGACCACGAGTGCTGTGAGCAGGGTCCTGTGGGGTCCTGAAGGCAGGCACAAAACTGGGCACAGACGCTGCTTGAGGAGCAGGATCCCAGGAACAGGCTGTTCCCATCCCTGCGTGCCCGTGTCTCATTCGAGTGCTCTTCAGGGGTTTGAGTCAGGGATGGCTGATGGAGGGAGCTCTGCTGCTTTTTCTTTGGTTGAATGTCACAGGCACTTGGACAACACACGCTCCAATTTTCTGTCGGGGCTTTGTGCCCGTTTGGTTTGTGGTGATTATTTAAAAAAAAAAAAAAAAAAAAAAAAAAAAAAAAAAAAAATTAAAAAAAAAAGAGAGAGAGAGAGAAAGGAGAGCCAGGAGAAGTGAAAAAGAAGAATTCAGAGAAATAGAGGATGAAAAGGGATGGTGTCACTGTCTTAAAATATACCAGCAGCATATGGCAATTTCTAATGGAAAAAGTAAATTCACTCTCAGATTATTTCCTGGGAACTTTTCACTCATTTTTTGATACAGGGCTTTGCTCATCTATTTTTGGTATAAATCTAATTATTTCATTTTAAACTCTCTGATGAATGCAGGTTTAGACTAGAAGACAGCAAAGGACTCTGAAAGTCGTCAGCTTAAGGAACTCACAGCAACTCAGCTTTTCTGCGATCCCTCATGTTGTTACGAAGATCTGGCAGACAGTTATTGAAATTCCTGGTAGGAATAGGTGAATTATGACTTTTTTTTTTTTAGTTCTGGAAGAAAAAATGAAGGGAAAAAATTACTTTTAGGTATTTAAATATAATTAGTCTGGTGGGGGAAGAATGAAAAGATTTTATACTTGAGACTAAAAGGAAAAGAAAATCACTTCACAACTTAAATTTTGCATAAATGAATAATTATTTTTTTCCATAACCACATTATTTCACTTTTGGTCGGTTTTGTTTTTTTTAACATTTCCTTCTAGATCCACTTCGTAAACATCTCATCATAAAGCATTTACGTTAAGAAACAATGCAGTCATGTACTTTGATTATTTTAATTTTTTCCCATCCCACTTTTTGACAGTAACTATCTAATGAATTCCATCTGAATTAATAAACATTGACAGACAATCCCCAAGCACTTTCCTGAGCCTAATTTTAGGACGTGTTAAAAACAACGTCTCGCATCCTTTACTGCCTATGATTGCAGTTTCCTTTATGCTGCACACAGTTAAAGACAATTCCTACCTCAAATAACAGATACTCAAAGGCTCCGGAGTGATGGGAGATAAAAGGAGAAAGTAAAAAGATCTGTCTGAAGTCTAAGTAAATCAGGAGCAGAGCCGTATAGACAGGAGTATGGTCTTGACTCCATTCCCTGCTTTCTCACCAGCCTGGGGATTAATTATAAATCTCTTTCTCACCCATTAGATTTTTCTCGTACTCCTTCTACTCCTGCACTTTCTCATTCACACCTTCAAGTCTTTGCTACTCTTCCTTTAATCCAACTTCCCTGACTCTCCAGTTTTTGCACACTTTCCTCTCTTCTCGTCTGCTCCTCCAGGAGAAGATTGCTAACGAAGTGGCAAGTGTTAATAACATGTCTCGGCTGTGCCTGCTGCCGTGCAGAAAGGAGGAGCAAGGTGGGTGAAGGAAAGCTGCAAAGGAGGAGGAAGGGGATGATCTGAGCTGGTTTCAGACTCTGGAAGAAGGTGCAGGAAGGCAGAGGAAGCCCCTGCAGGCTCAGAAACCTCCTTGGCATGGGAGCAGAGTCTGAGCTCAATGTCTCAGGAGGAGAGCAGCAACATATCTGCAAGGTGGGGCTTGTCTCCTCAGGGACTCAGGGGACAGGCAAAGCCCTCCAGGACTGGGAGATGTGTAAGGAGAAGCAGCAGAGCCCTGCCCCGTGCTGTGACAGGGGCTCAGACGAGACCATCCTGCGCTGGATTGCTGTGGCTGGGTTTGTGCACAGGGACTTGTGGCTCTGGAGTGCCATCAGCTGTGGATGTGCACATTCAGTGACACAGGGGTGACAGAGCTGGCAGGGGTTCCACTGGGGTTCCATCTGCTCTGGGCCACAGGGCCCCACCTGAGCCTGGGATGTCACCGCACCTCCTGCCAGCTTCCTCCAGCCCTGCAGGATCCCCTGGTAGTCGCTGCTGTGTGCTCACGGGGGAAATCTGGGCAGAACCTCTGGGTTTAGGAGACTGAAATGTTTAAGAGGACCCCCTCTGTTTTGGGCTGGCAGCTGCAGCTTCCTGAGGAGCACAGGACAAGCCCACAACAGCTGGTGGGGACAAACTGTGTCGGTCCTATGGGAACAAAGATGTTGTCTAGTCTGCAGGAGGAGGGACAAAACAGAGGTGTAAATTAGAGGGAAGGTTCCTTGAGCTGCTTTGGTCTCAGAATATTATTCCAGGAATAAAATGTCCAAGAATAGCTGTCTGTCATTGTAAACAGTCACATAAGCCATGATAGATAACTTCAGGCTATGTGTTCATGAGAACAGCAGACTCTAAACACTCTTCTTTCTTTGGAAACTCCTTCCCAACACCTTTGATTTTACAGGGATAAGCCAGCTATATTCCTGTTCTGCATTTAATTTAACACTCATACCAAATTATGTATCCAGCCGGCTATTTATTATCTAATTCGATGTCTGCAGTTGAGGAAAGACTATTTATCCTTTCCCACAGCAGTGTCTCTTTCTCTGGCAGCTCTGACTAGCTGCTAGGTGCCCTGGGGAATGTCAAGGCAGAATTTATTAGTCATGACCAGCCATGGAGGTGCTTTTCAGATTTGGATTTGGCCAGCTGATTGCACAGGATCTTTCTGGGAGTCAGGCTGTTGAAGACACAAATGTGATGCTTGCTCTGGATTGCTTTCAAAGTCACTTTGGGAAGCTGCAGGGGCGTGCAGGATCCATCCAGGGTGAGGAATTCTAGCAGTAGAATGCATGCAGGCTGATGGAGGGGAGCTGCTGGCTCCCTTTGGCAGGACACCATGCCAGGGAAACTTTAAAGCACCACTCAGCATGTCCTGTCCTTCCCCCAGCCCGTAAAGGTGTGAATCTCTCAGCATTCCCATGGAAGCCTTGAAGGCATTCATTCTGAACGCCTCCCTTGGAGCAGGAGGAGCTGTGATGGCACCTGGCACTTGCCAAACTGGAAGTCACCCCTCGGCCTGCCCACGAGCCATGGCAGCGCCAGCCAACTGCACAGGTTGTGCTGAAGCTGCAGTGTTTGTTGTACAAATAGCCCTCAGTTCTTCCAGAGCTTCCTGCCTCCCTTTGTAGAGCCTGGCTGAGCATGTGCCCTTCTTCCTGGTCAGTGATTTCCTCCTGGCACTGAGGAAAGGACAAGTGTCCACGCCAATTCCTTGGGATCTGTCAGCAGCCCTCAGAGCCTCTGGTGATGAAGGGCTAACGGTTTGCAGCGTCTGGCATGGATGGGCAATGTCTCCCTGCAGGAGCATTCCTCCTTTCCGAAAGACACTCCACAGTGTAACTTGGAGCAATGAAGCCTTTCCCTCAAGGACTCTTCCAGGGGGTGATTCCGTGCTCAGTTGTTCTGTTGCTGTCGCAGGGATGGGGCTCCAGTACTACAGATGTGCTGGTGACAAAGGGATAAGGTCAACTTTCAAGTAAATCATCCACAGTTTTCAAAATCGATCATCCTCAAACCTCCTTCCCTGCCTTTGACTTGTTCCATTGTTGCCTAACACAGAGACAAATTGAGGCACTTTGCTCCTTCCCCACCCCAGAGATGAGGCCACACGCACAGAAACGTCAGCTGGGATGGGATGGAGCCGTTTGCGGGGCGGGGAGGTGGAAACGTCGGCTTTTAATGGAAGTCTCAGACTCCAGCGGTGCTCACTATTAGCCAAGAGCTGTAATCCATAGTGACAGGCCAGCTGGAGCACGAGGACACTTCCAGGCAGATCTGCATTCAGAGGTGCACTCCCCGCAGCTGCGCGGGGGAATTCAGATTTCCTAGCGTGGAGCCTGGCGCTCCAGGTGTGTCCCATCCAGAGGAAGAGCAGACAGAAAAGCCCCTCTTCCACCGTAAATGAATCTCCAAAAGTTGGGGATGCTTCTTTTTATCACACTGCACGAACACAGCTCTCCCTGGGAGAGGTGGTGAGGACTGAGCCTTCCTTAGGAAGGAGCAGCCCTTATTGGGACTGCCTTTAACGCTGAGGAGAGAGAGGAGAGGGAAGGAGAATGGTCCTGCCTGGCCATGCTCTGCTCTGTCTGCACCACCACCTGCCTCGGGGGCTTCCTGCCTCTCTCCACGGTTAAAATGGGCTCTGTGTCCTCCAACCACCCAGCCTGCCTCCATCTCTGATCAAACCTGTGTCTGCACTGGGCCCCTCGGCGACGTTTTCCTCCCTGAAACAATGGAGTTGCCTTGTTGCAGGCTCAGCTCCGTGGTGCTGCTGTTCTCGCCCTCCCTTTTGCCTCTTGCTTTGCCCTTCTTTTCAATCCACTTTTCCCACCACCTACACAGATGTGGCAGCAGAAATTCACAGGGAGCGATTCCCCTCTGCTACGTGCAGGGGAGCAGAAATGTGGTCTCAGACAAGAAAAAAAAAAAAAAAAAAAAAAAATCAGGTAGACTTCCGAGAAGGAGGTGGAATATATCTTTTAAAAGTCCGTAAGTGGTTTGGAAGACAGAGGTCCCAGGAGGTCAATGGTATTCAGACTTTAAAATCCCTGATGCTCATGAAAACATTGCATACAAGTTCCACTCTGGGAAAATCAGCATTTTCTTCTTCTTCTTCTTTTTTTTTTTTTTTTTTTTCTTTCTTTTCTTTAACAAGTGGAGGAGATGGTTTTCTGGTGTGCAGAGGGGAGAGGAGCTGCACTTTGCTGTCATTGAGCTGCTTGGAAAAGGGACAATTTCCTTGCGAAACTCTTGCCTTTTGATATATGGTTGGTTTTTCTTAAACTTCAATGTGAAGGAGAACCACGGTCCCACAAGGCTCTTATGACCTAAAAATTTAAAAGCAATAATAATTTGAGATCATTGATATCTTCTGTTCCTGTGGTACTGAAGCACTAAGATGCTGTGGGAAATCTTTTGCATTGTATGATAATATATAAAATAAACAGCACCATTATTTTATGCAATGTATAATGGATTCTAAACATATATCAATACAATACACAAAATGTAAAAATGTCAAAACAAATTAATTGAAACAACACGAAAGTAATGTGTTTATTTCCTCAAAATTAAACATTTCAATTTGAGTGAAATGAAGAGAGAAAATCCAAATGATTTGTTTTGACACTTTAAACGTGAAAAAAGTTTGTCAAAATTGACATGTTCCCATGCAACGTTTCGATCTGGAGGGAACTGCGTTTTCCTGCGAAAAACTGTTCTGTCAAAATTTTTTGACCAGCTCTACATACAGTCTTTCTAAACAGACAAGCATCACAGCCAAGACTCTCAAACGCTCCAGGTGGTCCGGAGATGGATTAAGCACAGAGCAGAACAGTCTCAGAGAAGGAAATAAATAAAGCTCACAGCTAGAGGTGGCCTCAAACAGGGTAACAAAGGGCTGCAAATGTTTGAGGTGCTCAGACTTGAGTGGTGTTGAACTTTAATCCCAGAAAGGACTGAATGCCTTCAGTTTTTAAAATTTTTTAGCATCTCTGTGCTGCAGAACTGGTGCACTGATTGGGAGAGGGTGTTTGTGATGCCAGTGCAGATCCTCAATATCCTCTGGGATTTTCTAGTTCTTGGCTTTGGTTGGAGTCTAGCTGGTACCAGCCTTCTGTGCTTGACAGATTAATACTGGTAAGGATGAGATGGCTTTATTTTCCACACATCCTTCTGTCCCAGTGGAAATCCCAGGCTTAGGGCTCAGGGAATAGGTGGAAATGCAGTGCTGCAGATAGATTGGCTCTGGGATTCAGGGCTTCTGAGAACAGCTTTGGGTAGGAGTTCTCCCACCTTCATGATACACAGATTTTAAATCTTCTCATTATATAAATGCAGTTCCAGGTTAATGTGAGTTTCTAATTTAATATGCTGTTCCAAATTAAGAGTTAATATGGTATTTGATTATCTTTTTGCAATGAGATCCAACCCAAGGCTCATTGACTTCAATAGACTTTCCAGGAGAACCTGCAATGGCAGAGCTTGCACACCAGGTTTCTGACTTCTGCTGCAGAAGCTGCCCATGGAATGCTGTTATTTGGGGCTAATACTCATTCTAGCTCACATTTCCAGCCTGAGTTAAGTGCAGTGCATCTAACTTCTCCTCTCTGGGGTGGCAGGGCTGCAGAAGGGGCTGACCCTGGGTGTTTTCAGCCTCAGAGCAGCGCCCTGCATACCTAAAGCAGTGATTTGTGTGGCTTACCTCTAAGTCATCCCCCAGGGAGCTGCAGGGGTGTGGAGCCCCCATCAGGGACCAGCTGTGCTCACCCTGGCCCTACCTGCAGCTTCCAGAGTGCCCTGGCGGGGCTCTGAGACAGCGGCTGCAGGAGCCAGGGGGGCTAAATGCACGGAGAGCTTTATGGCCCCTGCAAATTCCTGATCCACTTATCCGGAGGGATAAGGATGGTGGAGCTGCCCAAGGCTGGAATTTGCATCTGCCAGCTCAGAGTCCCTTTTCTCTGCCCCCTTCAGCTGCCCCTGATGCTCTTGGCTCCATCCAGCTGAGTGGTGGCGAAATAACGGTGCCCAGAGAGAGGAAGCTCCAGTGGTGCTCTTCATCCTGGCAGGCAGGCTGGAATTATCCAAGCAGCAGGAGCTGTACCAAGGGAAGGAATGGCCTGTGGATTTCAACCCCTTCTGCTCCTCCAGTAAGAGTGGAGGAACACTATGACCCGGTCAAAGGCTAAGCTCCTTTTACAGGGAACAAGATAAATGGGAAGATAAACCATTTGCAAGGATTAGGCAACCTCAGCTTCTTTTACTGAAAGAAGCAGTGGTGGTTTGCATTTCCCAAGCCCTGTGGAGTGGGATCACTCCATGTGGGGCTTAGGTGACAAAGTATCTTCCCAGGAATGGACTTCAGAACAGAAATACTGCACAGACTGTCGGCTGTGGGGTATGAGTTGACTTTCTTGGATTGAATCTTACATTATTTCTCTCCAGAGGACGTTGGCATCACTTTTTTTCAGCCTCTCAGCTTACAGGTCCCAATTATTGCAATGGAATGTGTTAGAAAGGCAAGACTGGCACCAGAATGGAACAGTGGTGAAAGCAAAAGCCAGGATTTCTGGACTCTGGCACAGGCCTCATTAAACTGAGCATTCAGATTACTTTTTCCTAATTTTCCAGTAAAAATTGCAGGGAATAGGATGATTTTTGTTCAGTTTATTGTGTCTGGTTCGCAGGTGTTTCTTTTTTCCAAACTTCAAGGAAAGTATTAAATGAATTTAGATATTTCATCTTGTGCATAAATTACAAAATCTATTTCAGCTCAGTCAAAACACACAGCTTAAGAAAACACTTGATTTTGATTTTGAATGTATGTTACTCAACATGTAATGAAAAACAAAACACAATCTTGAACCGATCTCTTCCAAACGGAACACTCGACACATTCTGTTCCAAAGAAAAGCTGACTTTATCAAAACGCCTTTTTCTTCTCCCCCACTTTAAATCCACAAATTTCTACAAAGTGTTTTGCCTCTGATGAATTGGCATTTTCCTGACGTGAAATGAGCAATCCAAAATAATTCTGAGCAGCTCTGTGGCAAGCCCCAGCTAATTCTGGAATAGTAGCATGAAGGTGCGTAGGAAGGGTACTGCGAGGAGAGGTAGCACTGAGCTGAGACGTAAGAGATCTGGGTTGAATTCCTGAAACAGTTACAAAATGATCTGGGACAAGACATTAATCTACCCCGTGTCTCAATTCCCATCCTGCTGAATGGAAAAAAGCAGCGTTTCCCCATCTCCTAAAGCTACTGCAAGGATAAAAATCTATTAATGCTTGTAAGATTACTGGACTTTGATATGAGGTGTATAAATATGGAGGAAGACAGAAGATAGAGCTGCATTTTTGTGTAACTTAGGAAGAAATTATGGGGAATTCGACTAGCTAGGACAACACTTTCATAATAGTAAGAATAATTTCAAGTTCAGGGCAGTGCTTAATAGAAATCACTGCTCAGCACCTGTCTTTTTTTTTTTTTTTTTTTTTTTAATAAGCAGCTCAGAAAAGTGCAATTTATCATTATTATTATTATCATCTATATTCATTCTATCTCTGCCACTTCACAAATGAGAGGAGTTCCTCACAAACATCGACAAAAGCGAGCTCATTATCCAGTCTCCCTATTTTTAACTCTCATTTGTGACAATAGCTATCAGACTCTTGCCAACAGTTGGGCTGCTGGTGTGCTGACACCGCTGCTCCGCGGCCCGCTGAGCGGGATTAGCTCACTGTTCCCTTGCCTTCCCCCATCTGTCCCCGGCCATCTGCTGTCCTTGCTCTCCTAAATAGACTGTGAGCTTTTTGGGGCATGGACCGCCTCGCTGGATGCTCTCCGTGCAGCGCCCACTGTTCCAGTCTGGGATTCAGCAGGATTGGCTTCAGAATCACAGAGCTGTGGAATGTCTTGAGTGGGGAGGGACTCACAAGGATCAGAGCCCAGTTCATGCCCAGGATACCCCACCAATCCCACCCTGGGCATCCCTGGCAGCTCCTGGAGCTCTGGCAGCCTCGGGGCCGTGCCCATTCCCTGGGGAGCCTGGGCAGTGCCCAGCACCTTCTGGATGAGGAACCTCTCCCTGATCTCCAGCCTAATCCTGGCCCAGCTCCAGCTGTTCCCTCCCATCCCATCACTGTTCACAGAGAGAAGAGATCAGTGCCTCCCCTCCCACCTCCCCTTCTGAGGAACATGAATACCACAACTTCTCCTGAGTCCTCTCTTCTCCAGTCTGGACAAACCTCAGCATGTTCTCCTATGGTTTCTCCTCTAGACCTTCACCATCTTCACAACCTTGTGACACTTCACCACAAACCTTTGCATGTGTGTGTGTGCGTGAGCAGAAATTCCTTTTAGTTATTTTCCCAATCTGTGGAGTGCTGTGAGAAGGATTTCCTTTCCACACAGAGCCCAGACCCCAGTGCCTGTGGAGCCTGAATTCAGAGCAGTGACCTCGGCACCTTGGCCAGTAGATTTATGATCAGGGTTTTTGGGGTTTGACTCCCTCTGTCCAGCACCACCTGATGTTGTGACTTGGTGGAGTCACCTGCTACTCTTGCTTGGTTTGAAGCCGCTTCTCATCCTCCTCATCATCACACCAGAGTTTATAATTAGCTGAAGTGTGGGGACAAACGAGCTGAGAGCAGGTACGGAGCTGTTACCATCGCCATTCTCGCCTCCTTACAGGCAGGGAGTAATTGGAGTTTCTGCACAGAAACTGCTCCCTTTAGGCTGCTGGTTGAGCTGCATTAATAAAAGAGGGTTTGTGGGGTGGTTTTGGTTCACTGAATATTCTGACAGGTTGTAAACAAAGTGTTGATAAACCAAAAAGAAGAAAAAAAATCTTTTCTCCTAGAAGTCATTTGGGGTCAAAAGTAATATTTTTATCACTGTTTCATCTTAAGGGGGTGGAAAGAGAAATCAAAAGGAGAAAAAGCTCCAGTAGTTTCAAACAGAGATTTGGAAACCTTTCCCCTTGGAGCTCTCACAACCCAAACACTGACATGTCCCAATCATTATCTTTTTCAGCATCAGCAATTTGGCAAGAGCAAAGTGAATTTGTGGACTCTGTTGGTATTTTTGGAGAAGTTTTTCTCATATTCTCTCCTTGCCTTTACTCACCCAAAAAATATTTCAGCTGATGAATATCCCGCAGGTCTAACCACTCATGCATATTTAAAAACTGGAGTGGTTAAAGAATAATGCAAATTAAGACACTGATCAGAGCAGGATTACTGAGATTTGGGGAGGGATTAGCCAATCACTGCCTGAAATAATGAAATCCCCCTTCCCTAAAGAAATAGCTTAACAACCATTTGGGATTTTACGACGTTGTATGCCACAGTCACCCAGAGAGTCAGAGCCACTGCTGAGTTGCAGCTCCAGCCCTGACTCAGTCAGATATCAGTGTCTGCAGTCTGAGCTATAAAGACATCTAGGTCAGAAGTGCCCAAATTCTTTTTTTCCCGGAGCTCAGGTTTATCCACAGCAGTTCATATGTCTTAAACTCTGACAGATTGGCTTCCCTTTCCATCCACACTGCCTGTATTCCTCTGGCCCTGGCAGAGGAAAGGTGTCCCCAGCTTGGGTTGCTGGGCAGGGTTTCCAAAGGACAAGCAGGGCTGCTCCTGGGTGTCGTCTTGCCAATATTTTCATGGTCCATCTCTCATTTAGGGTCAGGACAGAAATATTACTGCTCCACAAGTTAAATCCTAAAGGTGTGGGGTAGCAAGCAGCTGTCCAGGAGTCTGAGGGCACAAACTCAAAGCAGATATAGCTGAATAAAATCCAGAGTAGCGCATCCCGTACTTAAAATTAAGGGTACACTTAATCTGTTCACTGAAATGAGGTCAGACATTCGTCACTTTCCAGGGTTGAGCTCTAAACTAACATAAGCTGTTTCATCTCTCCCCTGACACTTCAGTCTCTTACTAATTTATCAGCATCCTAAAGCCGTGTGTGAAGTTGCTGAAGAGCAGAAGTGTTTGAGATACAAATAGCAATTGTTAGCCTCTTCCCTCTGGTAAATGGCAGAAGGCAGAAACCTCTCCCAACCTGCCAAGAACCAAATGTGGGACACAAGGAAGAATTATTGGTGCGTGAAGCTTAAAGAGATAGGGGACTCCTTCCTGTGCTGCAAATAATGTGTTCAGCAATTTCTCTTTCCTGCATCTGCATTTCTGATGGAAATAGTTCACAACAACGAGCACGGAAAAACAGAAGGGATGTGTGTGACATCAACTGGGACCTAATAGAAGGGATAAATGAAAGGTACAGGGGTTAGGGGAAAGGGAGAAAATCCCAGGAGGCAGAGGAGTGTTCACAGCAAGCGATGGAGAGCCAGAGCACCTGCATCCTGTCTGCCCACTTACAGCAGGGAGCTGGGGCTGCACAGCCTCCCTTGGATGAAACAGACCTTGCAATATAATTCTGTGCAAAATCTATCACTCTGAGCTCTCCCACTGTATAAAAATTACCTTTTAAGTGGCTAAGTAGACATCCAGCTCTATTCTTTTCTTCTTATTTCAAGAAACAATGGGAGTAACAGCACTTGCCTGCCTTACTAGAGTGCTGAGAGCTTTAATTAATGTCTCTAATTCAATTTGAACTCCTTGGATAAAAGGCACTGCCTTGTGACAGCAAAGGTATTGCCAAAAATAGAATATAATTAACACACAGATATCAATCACAAAGAAATTAAGTGTACATTCAAATACAACTTGCACTTTACAGAAAATACTTGCCTATTTTTCCTCCAAGAATCCTGAAGGCTCATAAGATAGGGAACATTTAATGTTCCAGGCTGAACTGGTATTAGAAAAAGGGCTTCTTAAGCCACCCAACAAACTCCAAGGGGCTTTAAGGGGATCTCCATGTGCTCTGGGGGATGTGCTCCATGCTGGATGGTGCTGGAAAATGACTGTACCATGACTCAGAGTCAGCACATCCAGCATTTTCTTCTCCCACTGCTTGTTTGCTGTGATCTGGAGCCGTGTCCTGGCTCACCCACGGATCATGTTTATTAACAGATGTGATGATTGCATGATGGTGTTTGTTGGCACAAGCCAGAAGGACCCAGCTCTCTCACTGCTCTGCTCCTCCTGGAAATGGGCTTGATGGCCGGATTTTGTTAACTGCTGCACTGCAGAGCTTGCTGAAATGGTTGCCATCCACTGTAGGACAGAAACACCTCCGGAGTCAGGTGGGCAGCAGGTTTGTGTTTTGGGAGGTGCTACAGCCCAATTCTGGCCTCTCCATCAAGTTCATGGTCTAAATGATCACACAAATACCATTGTGACCCCGTGCTGATAATTGGAAAGTGAGGCCAAGGCCCCACGTGTAAGGGCACTTCCCAAGGTCATAGGGGGAGTTTGGTGCAGAGCTGGGTGAAACACTGGGTTCTTGGGTCACAGCTCAGTGTCTGGCTCCCCCAAGTCCTTTTTAGTCCACAGATTGCTTCTGTGCCAGGTTCAGCTCTTAGTTAGCCTTGGGTCTCCCACCCAAGGGCTCTAGACTTGGAGGCATCCCCTCCCTGCTTCTTCCCTGGTTCCTTTTGCCAAATCCACAGAATGTATTTTACATCAGTGGAGCCCCACAAAGACACCTGAAAAATTAATTTCAGATTAGAGCTTGTTAGGAGGTAGATTGAATGCACCTCACAATATTGTCTTAGAAAAAGATAATCCCACTTTACTGAGCTTTATAGGTTCCACGGAGACCAGCCCTGTGGAGTGGATTAATCTTTAATGTGAAACAACATCTCTACAGCAGCTACAGGGGGGAAAAAGATACTACTAAAAAATTAAAGTTGATGGTGTGATAGTAGTCTGGACCCAGTTGTGCTCCACCATCCTCCATTGCCTTGGGCACCGTTCCCTGCTCTCAGAACTGATCCAGGCAGCTTCCAGGCTGGAGATGTGATCATTTCTTCAGTGGTCTCAAGGCATGCTCTCCCCATTTCTTACCTCCTGGATAAGAATTTCACAGCCCCAATCATCCTGACTCCAACTGTTCCCCAAAGGAAAGGAAGAGAGGATGAAGAGTTGTGTGTGGGGAGTTAGGGACTATCTCCTCTCTTTCACAAGCTGATATTTCCCCAATGTATGATATTCACACGTAGGAGGACACACTGGGATTTCTCTGGGGCCCATTTTGTTTGGCTCTTCTCGTATTTCAGTTCTCACTTGTTCTGTGCTGGAAACCGTAGGGGGGCTGTCCCCCACTTGGGTACATAAGAGCTCCTTCCTCTCTCTGCAACAGAAATCCAATAGACAGTGAAATATTTAAAGGAAAACCGATCCAGGCTGGCAGATGAGGGGAATAGCTGTGGGTGACTTTAATGAACAGACAGCCAAGGGAGCTGGGACAACACGTACAGAGCAGCTGAGTGTTATCTGCAAATATGGCAAATATGCTGAGTTTGCTGCTGCTCACCCTGATGGGACAAGAGCAGCCAGGCAGGGAAGGAGCCTGGTTGAGAAGAGTAGAAATACACTTCTGAACTGGAATTTGGAGATCTGAGGGTAAGATGTGGCTGGGAGCATTCCCTGGTAATTACCTTGGGCTCATGAGTGAGTGGAAGCAGGGATTTTCCGTGGCCCACTTGGAAAGTGTTCTGCTGCCCCCAGTGCAGGGCTGGAAACTGCCCTGTTTTGTAGGGAAAGGTGGAACCAGTCTGTGTGTGATGTGAGGGACCAAGCACTGAGAACTGCCCTGGTTAGGGGTGAAACAGGAGTCAGTGGTGAAGGCTGACGTTAAAAACGTGTCTCCAGAGAAGGAACAACCTCCTCAATCGAGGGCTGCAGGTACCACCAGGTTTAATAAGAGTAATATTCCACCCGCAATTAGAAAGAAGTTTATACGAGGCCAGCAGAAAAATCAAACATTGGCTGACTTTCCCATACTTGATTTATTTCTTTTTTTTCCCCCATTTCTTCCTGTAACGCAACAGCTGAGTGTCATCTTTAACCAGACTTACACGGCTCGGTTCTGTCGAGTGCTGCTGAGCTCGCTGCAGCTCCTCCAACACATGCTGTGCACACGTGCAGGCTCCCACACTCTCAGGCGCACAGACCGGGCTCCTGAGCTCCAGCCCACCTGCACAGCAGCCTCACGCACTCACTGCCATGGGATGCAGCCCTGCCCTGCTCCAGGGAAAGCTCCTGGAGCAGAGGAGATGGCCCTGCTGGTCTGTGCTCTGCTGCTCGCCCCAGCCGAGGCTCACACACAGTGCTGTGACACTCGCACACCTCTAGCACAGCTCTCCTGCACTCTTAGCAAAGTCTTTTCTTTCTGGGAATTGCAAACTTTTAGAGTGCTTGTAGAGGACTCAGGCTCAAAAGCAGAAGGTTTTCTGGAGATGTGCAAAGAAGCCTGCCGTGAAACCTCACTGTGGCAAAGCTCTGAGTAGCCTCATTTCTCCTGCTTTAAAAAGTGTCTGCAGCCTCTGTGCACTGTATTTTACAGAAACAGGTGGGCATCACCTGTGCTGAGGACAGCTTGTGCTCCCAGAGTCAAGGAGCCTTAGGATCACTGCCAGCCCACGGTGCTGCCATGCCCTCCACAAAACCCAGGAGGCAGGAGGAGGAACCAGTTGTGAACGTGGACGGGACTTTTTCCAAGCAGCTTCCAGGGGCCAGGAGCACAGCCCAAGAGGCCGAGCTGCTGCAGGTTGTGCTGTGGAAGCAGGAGGGGACCATGCTGGGTGCGGGGTGACAGCTCAGCAGGGCCCTCACCTGCCGCCTGGGGCACGGTGCCAGCAGCCTGGCTGCGCAGGAGGGTGAGCTAGGGGCTGGGAATGGGAGGCAGGAGAGCAGGGCTCTCGTCCAGCTGTATCCATGGCTTGCTGTGTAACCTTTTCCAAGGCACCTTACCCCCTGATTCCCTTCCCACTCATCATATGTCTTGTCACGTGCCTGGAGAGGAGCTGGCTCGGCACAGGGCTGTCCCCAGCCTTGCTTTGCCTCTCTCCCACCGTGGCAGGGAAAGCGTGCCCTGCTGCAGGTGCTGGGAAGGCTCTCCCTCGCTGAATGTGCACGTTCAGAGTGTCACCCTGCAGAGCCTTGATCTTGGCAAGAGCCTCGAGGTCCCACCCTAACAGAAACATCGACAGACCCCATCCCCTGCACCACACACACCTCCCCAGCAGGAAGGCAGGGTGAGGACGTTTTTCTGTGCCAGAGTTTGGCAGGATTTCACAGCTGTGTGTGTGTCTGTGTGCCTGCGTGTCCGCGTGTGCTCGTCGCCAAAGCCTGGGTAATTATTTTGTTTTAGTTCCTTTTTTTGGCAGCACTTGAAAGTAAGAGCTGGGTCTTTATAGATCGCTCAGGTTGCGCAGGGTATGGATTACAGATCATCAGAGAGACATGAAAGCAGAAGACACGTTTCTCTGGCAGAGCATTAAAGGGACAATAAAGGGGTAATTGTAGCCTAGGGTGCAGCCACCCCCTGAGCCCGGCCTTCACTCGCCTTTGCAGCACTGTGCAGAACTTCATGAGGGGAATGATGGAGGAGCTGGGGTGAGGATGTCTCAGGTCAGGGCCTGGTTATTTCAAAGGTGATATATGCTCAGGAGGTTAAAGGCACCACTTAAACACATGAATAAAACACTGCCAAATACTCTAAGCTGCAACACAGGCTAACTGAAGTCTTTTACAACTTGATTTTTTTGTGTCTGTTTTCACCCTGAGAGAAGGTTGTCAAAGGATCAGAGCATTTTTAATCTCTCTTTCTCTCCTTCCTCCCTTTCCTCCCCTCCATTTCTCTTTCTCTCCTTCCTCCTATCCCCTCTGTTTTCCAACAGGACTCCACAGAATGGAGCAAGAATGAGAGGAAAAAGGCAGACAGAAAAGCATGAACTGGAGGCTTGTTGAGTTCCTCTACCTCCTGTTTATATGGGACCATATACTCATACAGCCCTCCCACCAGGACCCAGCTGCTACCAACCAACATGTCTCCAAGGAGTTTGATTGGCTTATTTCAGACAGGGGGCCTTTCCACCACTCACGGAGCTACTTATCCTTTGTGGAAAGACATCGTCAAGGATTTACAACCAGATATAAAATATACAGGTATGTCGTGTTCCCGCGGCTCGGAGCGGTGTTTAGGTGTGGGAGCTCTGCCAGTTCCCCTGGGCTCCGGGCTGGCAGTCAATGGGAGATGCACCATTGTCCCTGTTCCACCTGGAAATGCTGCTTTGGTTCCCCTTGGCCCTCGGCTGGCGATGTAAATTGCTTCAAAGGCTGGGGTGGAGTGCTCTGAGAGCGAGATGAAGGCGCTGCAGTGCCATGGCAATGTGCACAGCGCAGAGAGAGATGAAAAGGAGCTGAGGGGGTGGGTGTTCTTCATTTGTGGTGACAGACAGTTCACAGGCAGGTTCCCAAGCAGCTTTTTGGAATCAATGGAGCTCTGGACAGCCCAAGCCTCTGCACCAAACTGGTACATGTGAGCTGCCAATAGCTGCAGGTTCACATAAAGATGTCACCACGCACGTCAGCGTGACAGTTCTCACACTGCTGTGTAGGAGCCTTGGCTCTGTGCTGCCTGCCACACATCTCTGAGGATTTATCTCTGTGTATAAGTTGGACTTGGCCCCAGAACTGTGATCTTGGTTTAAAAAACTGCGGAGATTTAAAAAAAAAAAAAAAAAAACAACAAACCTACAGAGAATAGGCAGAATTTGGATTTCCTTTTGCCTTCTAGGTTTTTAAGCCTTAGTTGTAGCTTATTTCAAACTCTTCTTGCCAGCTGTGCAACCTAGAACCACACTTTTTCCTCTTCATTTCAATCTGAAAAGCTGGGGTGCTCACATGAACGTCCTATTAAAGCAGCAAGCACTTTGGGATGAAGGGGAATAAGCCAGCAAGTGTCAGGAGATTTGTGCTGAAACCCAAAGAGACTGAAAAACTCTCCCAGCCATGTGTGCATTTACATAATTATATGGCCCTGTTGTGCTTCAGAAAGACACTTGCAAACACAGCCATGCAAAGTGGTGGGCAGGGAAGTGCTGGTGAGCAGCCCATGGCACCGTGCACGTGGAGACGTGGGCATGGGGGAGAAGGAATCACAGGAATCACAGGAATCACAGGAATCACCTGAGTGCAGGGAGTGCTGTCCAATGGGCACGGAGCCAGAGGCAGAGTAACAGAGATGTGAGAGGCATCAGCTCTGTGTGGGGAAGAAAAATGAGTTGTTCTTGTCCTGCAGCCTCCAGGGAGTGCAGCACCCCTCCCCTTGCAGCAGCAAGGGCAGGGTAAAAATATTGTCCTGGCTTGTCCTTTCTGAGACAGCTCAGGGGCAAGAACAGCCCCAAAAACTAAAAGCTGTGCTGTCTTGCTTCCACTGGCACTGTCTGTGCACAGGGCACAGAGAGAATGCCTTTTCCCAAAAGCCTTTTTCCCTGGCCGTGCTCTGCCCGGCTGCCCTGCCTGCCAACACACACAGTGACCCAGCCCGCAGATCCCTGCCCTGCTCCTCGCCCCTGGCACTGGCTCTGCCCTTTGCTAAAGAGCTGTGCAGCCCAGGATGCCACCACGGAGTCTGCAGGGGCTGGGGGGACAGAGCCACGCGATGGATGTGTTCAGACATATCTACGAACTGTCACTGTGGGTCAGGCCACGGATCCATCAAGCCTGGGATCCTGTCTCTGAGCATCACGGAGAAACGGGTCTGGAAGGACCTTGAGAGGTCATTTAATCTGTGCCTCTTCCCCAAGGCAGGCTCAGACATACCTGTGTCACGTCTGACAGAGGTTTGTGGGGAACCTGGAAGGTCTCCTGTGATGGAGGATTCACACCCTGTGCTTTGGCTTTGCCTCCTCCACTTTTACAAAGGAGCCAGAATCTTGTGAAGCCTGTGATTTGTTGTTTTATCTGTCAGGGGTAAGGAAAAAATTCCCCTCTGGTTTGTAGGAAACTGATACAAATTTGAGGTCTTACCTCAGTTCAGGATGAACTTTAGGTATTGGAAGTGGAAAGAGATCTGTTTTCTCTGTTTGTCTGTTTTCTCTGTTTCTGCTGTTGCTAAACCATTTATGAGAGACACGTGGAGCAGGTGGAGAGCACACCACCATTCTTCCAGCATGGGAGAAAAGAGGCATCAGCATTCTGTGCGCATGGGAGGGGTCTGAGAGGGGTCTTGCAGATAATGACCATGCTGGAGAAGTCACCACTCCCAAAAGAAACTGGAGATAAGGCAAAACCCAGTGGGAGTAGTTAGGGAGAGAGTTTAGAGAGGGCTGCAAGGGCATCCAGGGCATCTCGTGGCCAAACACCACACACTGAGCAGGAGGAGGGGGCTGAGTGCTTGGGGAACTCCAGCCATGTGTGTGGGGGTTGGAAACACAGGTCTGGGACAAACCTGCTCCCCCCATGGTGGGCTGAGGAGAAGGGGAAAGCCTCACGTGCCTCAGCAGAGCACATGGAATGATCAGCTGGGAGCCTGGCTGGGTGCTGGAGGGCTGTTTGGTTTTAATATCTGGCCCTGTTGGCAGAACTGGTCACTTAAAAACCGAGCCCATGCGTTTTTGAAGGGATGTCAGGCTCAGTCTGGCTGTGGAGCATTAGTGGAGCCGCAGCCAATTCTCTCAGTTAAGAGCTAGACTGTGCACACGTTCTCCAAAACATTCCGTTTTACTGAGACCCACAGGGGTAAAATCTCATTTTGTGGGCTCCTTAAATTGACTTCGAGAATCTGTAAAGCTGCTGGGATTTTGTCAACTGTTTAATTCCAACATAGGAGCTTCTCTCCTACCAAAAATGCCTCTCAATTGCTCTTTGCACTAGACTAGCCCAAGGGAGGCACATATCCTGCATTAAGGATATCACTCCTTTCCTTAGAAAAGCAGCTGATATGGAGCATGGCAATTTTCTGTGCAATCTTCTCCTTTGGTGCCCCTTTCCTCCCATACTTTTTTAGGTTGGCTGGATTTTGGTTTGTTGCTCTGTCAGGCTGTTGCTTGGGGCACTTGTGATTTTGCAGAGTGAGGTTTGGCCTGAGCCCTGCTCTTCTCCCAGGGCCGATGGCAGCAGATCTCAAACCAGCCACGGCAACCGAGGGTTTGGAGTGGAGGTGAAATCAGGCCAGAGGACTTCATCCTTAATTGAAACACTTTTGGCTGTTTAGTGATTTCCCTGCTGTCCTGCTGTGTGGGAACACGGACCCATCACATTAGGGCCGTGTCATTTACACAGGAAAACCACCAAGGCAGAGACACTGGTGGTGTTAAGAGTGGCATAAGGCAAAATGCAGAATTTTCTCCTTTCTGCAAGTGATGCTAAAAAGGAAGCAACATAAAATCATGGAGGAATCCTCCTTCCATCACTACTGAAGTCCAGAGCTCGTCAGCAGCAAGCACAGAGCCTGTTGCAGTGAGCAGGGCTATTTTATATTCTGCATTAGCAGAATTGCTGTAGAACCTCAGAGCCGATGATATCTTTCATAGGAAGCCAGGATCCAGGTCTGGCATCCTAGCATGGAAAGACAGTTCACTGTTACAACTTCCAAAATCTTCCTCCTTCCATGCATTTCATTTCGGTGGATTTTGGGTCTCCTTCCTGTCAAACTTGGATCACTGCTTTTCCTGGTGCCCTCAGTCAAGGCTCACACCTTGCACGTGGCATTAGGAGGAAGGCAAGCAAAGGGGGAGATGTTTTATATTAAATCATGGACAGTAGGAGTGGATACAATTGCATTAGGGAAGCACATTAGTCAGCATTGATTCATACTAATAAGGCTGGTTTAGGGGGGCCTCTGGCAGGAAAATGCTGCTTTGATCATTATCTGTGCACGCTGGTGCTAATGCAGATAGGATGGCAGATGCTGAGAGTGGTTTGTGGGATGTCTGAATATTCATTATCACCGTCCTTGTTGTTATTCCTAGTCATGAGAGCCTTGGGTGCGAGGTACTGCAGGAAGGCTGGAAAACAGATGAAGCTCAGCTTGGCTTTGGGACTGGGGTCCTGCTCAGACCAGAAAACATCCCCGTTACCACTGAACAGTTAACAGCCTCAGCCCACTGCTTTGAAGTATGTTGTCGTGTTGTCCTTTTTTTTCTCTTCTTCTCTCAGAAGTTATTTAGCTACGAGGCAAAGCGAAAAGAGGGCTGAGCACTGGAATACTCCATGCAAATTGCCAGGCAGAGGCACTGACAGAGGAATTTCCCTGATGATGCTGCTCAGTTGAAGCCATTTCTAGAAAAAACAAAAAACAACAAAACAAAACAAAAAACCAAAACCAGGCAAAACCCCCCATGAAAACAAACAAACAAAAAAAACCCCCAACCCCCCCCAAAAAACAACATCAAAAAATCTTTTCTTAAAAGAAAAACATAAAAGAGGCCTGGCTGTTCAGTGTCAGAGGTGGGAGGCAAAGAAGGGCCTCAGAGGGGCTGCCACTGGCAGTTCTATGGAAAACAGGAGCAGGACACAGTGCCTTGGGAAGAGGAGCCCACAGGTAGAGTGGCAGAGCGTTGACGCAGGCAGGATCTGGATTTTTGCCCCAGGCTGGCGGTGTGGCTGGGGGTGAGCTCATTTCTTCGCGCCTCAATTCCCTCCCCACCGCCCGAGAAGGGGAGATGAGGAGATGGCAGCACTTGCCTGCTCTGCATTGCTGGGCAGACTTAATTAAAAGCTGCAAGATGTTTGGACATAAGGGACAGCAGCAATATAAAATGGATGATCACACGGGGCTGCAAGTGGAATGTGCATGTGCAAGAAGAAATGCGTATTTTCCGTGCGTGGGAGTTTAATTCCATTTTCTGAAATGACAGTGGGGACGGGGAAATCTGCCTCCCTGTGTAAGAGAGCAGGGAAGCCCTGGGGTATAAAAAGGAGATCTGCCCGCATTTTAACTTCTCCTGCAGTGGGACCAGTTAGAGGCTGCCTAATTTCATGAAACCTGCAAATAGAGAATCCTTCTGAGACCTCTGTCAGGTCTGCTTAAAATACACCAGCATTTGTAGGGGAGGTGACACCAAAGCAGCCAGTCCTGCCCTGTCCCTCCCTCTGCAGAGTGACAGGACACGGCCAATTGCTCACATACACTTGGCACAGCAAGGTCCCAGATAGATAAAAAGGAAAAGGAGCTTGTGGGACAGGAAAGGTTGGGAATAACTGGCTGCACGAGCTGGACAGAAATTGGTTGGAATGCTGTCTGGGGAAAAAAAAAGCTGATTTTTTTCCCCCTTGTCCCAAAATGTTTCTTCAGGAGAACAGTGAAGGTCTAGGACAAATCAGTGGAGAGGTGAGAGGTGTCTCCATCCTTGGTGGCTTCCAAGGCTTGGCTGGACAAAGCCTCAGCTGATGTGCTCAAGAGCTGGTCCTGCTTCAAGTGGGAGGTTGGGTTAGGGACCCCCAGGGCCCCATCTAACCAACATTTCCGTTACTTCCCTGTTTCTCCAATTCAGAGTGGACACTAAACTGTGTGCTCATAAAGGGATTTGCGCTGGTGAATGCCTTCAGCCACACTGGAGATTTTTATTTAGTCCTAGCAAACCCACAAATCTCGCTCCCTAAATGTGTCACTCCCTCGGCGAAGAGGAAGAGAAGGATCCTGAAGCCAGGATCTTTGCTGTGCATGTAGCACGGGTTACAACAGACTTAGAAATGCATATGCTGTTCTGCTGCTTGAATTTTCCCTTAGAGGAAAAAAAAAAAAAAAATGAAGGAGGAAAAAAGATTGGTCTCACAAAACTGCCTCACAAAACTTTCAAAGTTTTATGGCACCGCAAATTAAAAAAAAATGAGCCAGATTCTCTGTGACATAAAGAAGTGAAACTGTTGACTTCAAGGTAAATTCACCAATTTATTGGCTGGAGGATGTGTTGCAGCACATGCAGCGCTGCCCCGTGCCCACAGCTGCAGCAGGGTTTGTGCGGCTGCCTGCCCTGGCTGGGAGGACAAGGAGCTTTTGTTATTCCTGAGCAAAAGCAAAACGTGACTCTTACATCAGGCACTGGGCTTGGCCGAGCTGGTTACTGATTGTGAGGGTTTTATGGCTGGTTTTATATCAGAATCACAGATCACAGAATTGTTTTGGCTGGAAAAGACTTCCAAGGTCGAGTTCAGCCTGTGCCCCATCCCCACCTTGTCACCAGCCCAGAGCACTGAGTGCCACATCCAGGAATTCCTTGGACACCTGCAGGGATGGGCACTCCAAACCTCCCTGGGCAGCCCCTGGCAAGGCCTGAGCATCCTTTCCATAAAAAAATTCTTCCTGATGTCCAATCTACACCTCCCCTGGCACAGCTTGAGGTCATTTCCTCTTGTCACTCCTGTCAGGGAGTCAGAGAGAGCAAGAAGGACCCTCCTGAAACTCATTTTCTCCAGGCTAAAATTTTCTCCACCCTACAGAAGTTTGGCTTTTCCTGGCTGGAATTTCCAGGCAGATTTTGTGCAAACCTGTGATTTCAAGAGCTGAGGAACTGACCTGGCAGAAAAGCAGTGTGACAGGTAAAAAACCAACCAACCAACCAACCAACCAAAAAAACCAAAAAAACCCAACCAACCAACCAAATGTAAAACCCTAAAAAAAAAAAAAAAAAAAAAAAAAAAAAAAAAAAAAAAAAAAAAAAAAAAAAAAAAAAAAAAAAAAATTAAAAAAAAAAACCCCAAAAAACAAGGGAAAAAAAAAGTTAATTTTTAACTAGATCACTTTCTGGTCTCATTCAATCTGTGGTCAGGGAATAGCAAAGGGGCAGGATTGTGCAGATGGAGGCAGGAGGGTGACAAAGGGGACTGATGAGGCTGCTGTCTCCACCAGCAAGGTGCACTGAAGTTCTTTTAAAGTGTTTGTGATGTTGTTCTGGTTGTGCTAAGTTCTGGCAGTGACAAAATCTATTAGAGCTGCTTCCATCATCTTTTCAGGCCATTCTTCTCTCCATTCCTCATTGACTGTTTTTGCTGTCTCTTTATTGCATTGAATTTAATCTGCTGGTCACTAGAGCAGTACAAATAATTGATTTTGTGGTTCATTGGTTGTACAGAACAAAAATAACATTAAAAATGGGTTGATATGGAATGGGTGTTTGTTCAACTTTTCAGGAAAAAGAAAAAACTAAAACATTTCATTTCAGGCTCAGTGAAAGTTTTGAGCCTTGCTGTTTATTTTCACTTTATTAATGCAGTGATTTTATTTTTTTTTTTTTCCAATTTTTAAGGTGATAAAGTTCATCTCAAGACAAGAAGTCAAGTAGTGCCACTTCAAAAATGTCAAAAGAGGAACATTTTGATTTTGAGTGCATTGTATTTAGCTGTTTGCTCTTCAGTTTGAATTTGCACAGAGTTTTTATTACCTTGAGTTAGGGAAGGACAGAAAAAAGGAAAAAAAAGAAACAAAAAGGCTGCCTGTCCTTATTCACTCTGTGACTTTGAAATCTTGAAATTCCCTAGGGTCTGGTTTTGATTTTCCCTAAGTTCAGCATCTTAGGATAAAAAAAAACCAACCCAGTAATAATTTCCCCAGCACAGTTGGGAAAAGGAGTGAGAGCCAAGGCGAGCAGCAGGGATGCAGCTGTGCCTGGGAAGGCTCGTGGTGCTTCCCAAAACCGGGCTGGGTGCTGGGGCCCGGCTGCTGTGAGTGACAACTTCACACCGTGGCTGCGCTCACAGATCCTCTCTCGCACACCCTGGCGGGTTTTCAGCCCTGTTCCACTTGAGTGGATGTCTGAGGCATCCAAGAAAGCACCGTGAAGGTTCTTCTCACACAGCATTAAGGTGATGCTTAGCTCAGGTACGAATTGATGGGCACTGCTGGGCCTTTTAATCTTTGCTTGGGATTTTTTGGTCCCGCTGAAGTTCTGCTGACAAGGTTTTCTCATTAGGGTTTTATGTGTTTAAAGGGGACATCAACTCTTTTGTTTTCCAGTCAGAGGCAAGGCTTTTTTAGGAGAGACAGCGCAGCATTGAAGGACAGAGGGAGCTGAGATGAAAGGAGGTTCTTTTCTCCATGTGAGATGAGCAACAGAAATCCATGCAGGCAAAAATACAGACTCTCCCTAGTTTATATTATGCCTGTAAATGAGTGATGTGCATTGGTTTGTAATCAGTAAATACCGTGTAAATAAATGTGTGTAAACCAAAACCTGAAATCCATTTCCATAGTGCATGTAAACAATGAAGCCTCCTAGCGTTGTCTTCAATGTAAACGCTCACCTAAAAATGACATTACCACACGTTTATGCAACTTTACGAAAGCCACGATTTACATTCCTGTCTCAGCATCTCTAAAAGCAGCTGGCAAACAGGAGCCATGCAGCCATGGGCACAAACCGGACAATTCCATCTCGCAGCACCTCCTTCAGCCCCAGCCGTCGTTCTTCACGCGGTGCAGGGGCTGCTGCTGTTACACCCCCCCATAATGCAACGCCCTGCATATGTGCAGCTTCTCACGCATTTGCATAAGCAGAATAAAGGCAGCACTAGGGGCTGGCAGGGAATGGCTGGGGCTGAGCTGTGCAGAGCTTTGTCCTGGGGGGTGTCTGAGCAGGCACTGAGCTTGGCCCTGCCCAGGCTGGAGGAGCAGCTGCTCTGGCTGCCTTTGGGTTCGGATGGTGACGGCTTGGGAACATCCCTGGCAGCTGCAGGGCCGGACAGAAGGACACACCTCTCCTTCTCTCTCATATTCCTGAGTGCAAGAGGAAGGATAAGTGGCAGCAGCCTTTGATATGCCTGGAGCTGCTGAAATATGGGAGCAGAAAATCTGTCCAGGCTCGGGGAAGGGCAGCCGTGCATCCAAAGGCAGCAGCACACGCCCAGAGCACGGGGATGGGTGGAGGCAAAGCAGTTAAGATCAGTTCACACTGTGATAGGGCTCCTGTGGTCAGAACATGCCAGTTCCTCTGGAGAGAAGCACTCCTGTGAGCTGTGTGCCTGGAAAGGCAGATCAGTGCCTGCCCTGCTGATCCGGGGAAGCTCTTATCTGCATTGCCCGAGCGCTAGCACAGATCTCCGGAGCTGCATCTTGCAGCAGGAAAATTCCCCTTCTCCATCCATAATGAAATATTTTGATCCTCCTCCCAGTGAATCCCAGAAGCAGCACAGAAATATTTCAGTCACTGAACCTTTCCAAAGAGATCTGCATCCTGCTGTGCTTGGACAAGGATGTCCACATCCTGTCCCGTTGGAGACCTCCTGCATGGTGGGGGACTGCTCCTCTCCGCATGTCAAGCGGAGGCTGTGCCCAGCAGGGCTGCTCCCAGCATGCTGTGACAGCAATGACTCTGCACATTCATCTCCGATTCCTCCAGAGCAGCAGACTATGGTCCAGTGGCTTGGGAACATATTTTAAAGGCTAACAAGGCAAAGAAAATCTTTCACTCTCTTGATTTAAATTAAAAAAAAAAAAAAAAAATTAGCTGTTTTTTAATTTTTTAAATAATCTTATTAATTCTGTTTTCAAAGCAGGCAGATGCTTATTCCAGCAGAGAAGCTGTTACATTAAAATAAAAAAGTCATCCTGTTAGATAGAATAATTTTGTTCTGACACAAGTAGCACTGGGAGAAGGCATTATAGGTTTATTTATTTATTTATTTCTAGATCCTTCCAATGTTTCCCTTGGGTTCCAGAAAGGATATTTTTCCCCTTCCTTTTTTGCTGACTGCTACCCAGCAGGCTCTGTAAATGGAACAAGACGTGTCCCACCAGGGCAGGCAGAGCCATCCAGGCAGCTTTCCTGGGCTCGGCTGCGGAGGGCAGGTACAGAGCCCAAGGACACAGAGAAACCCTGGGATCAGCTCTGCCTGCAGCAGGGTTTGGGTCAGCCCTTTGTGCCAGGATCTCCTCTGCAGGCAGCAGGATATCAAACATCCCTGTGCACAGCCAGCGCTTCCTTTGTGCCGCTGCCCACGTGTGCCCGGGGCAGGAGCTGACACAGCATCCAGGTGTCCTGGCACAGCCCAGCTTCCCTCAGGAGAGCCCTGGGCAGGTGAGACCTGCTCTGCTGCAAGGTACGGGGATGATGGAGGCAGCATTTTCTTCCAGGGGTGTGCACCAGGGCTCTGTTTGCTGGTGGCCAAGCCTGGGAGCTCTTGTGACCAAACCCATTCCACACCTGCAGCTCTTCACCCTTCCAGCACTGGCGTGGTGGCCACAAAGTATTTACAGGAAGCTGCCATGAGGTTTCCTTCACCGTGGAATTACTTTTTTTTTTCCTGGTCAAATACATCCCATCAAGTGAAAACCATGGAGAGAGGGAGGAGAGGAGGTGGGTAGGGATGGTGTTTACACCCACTCAGCTCTCTGGGCTGAGGCACTGCAGTGCAGGCTGCTGGCAGCTGCTGCCTCCCCCTCCTCCTCCTCCTCTTCCTCCTCCTCTTTCTCCCTCGCTGCCAGACTCCTTGCAGCTGCCTGGCTCTGGAGCCACTGTTCCAAGAGGACGGAGATGCTCCCCGTCCCCACGCTCTGCGGCGTGGGAAAGGCTCTGACCTGCTCCAGCACCTGCCTGAGAGGGAGCTGTGAGGTCTGGCAGTGGCAGCTGCCAGCAGGGCCAGGCTGGGGCTTCCAGAGGGACGGGATCCTCTAAAGGATCTGTGATGCTTCTAAATCAAAGTCCCGCAGACAACACAGAGCACTAAATGCCTGCCTGGGGATCTGCTCCTACAGTCATGTGACGACATCAGAATTTAAGCTTTAATTAAGAGATGAGTGTAGGCAGGGAGGGAAGAGTCTCTAGTCCTTATGGCTACAAAAGAAAGCTTGGAAACATGACCTGAGTGCAACCAACATCTGCTTTAATGTGCAGATGGCTCCCAGCAGAGGGGTGAGCAGCCAGGAGAGGAAGCTGTTCCATCAAATTCTCAATCAGGTCAAGCCAGCCTGTGCTTCTGCTTGCAATGAAAGAGCTTTTTTGGAGACAGAGTCCAGAAAAGCTGTGCTATGATAGAATAAATAGAATTTTGGAAGCCTGGAAAGGCTTGGGTTGGAAGGGACCTTAAAGATCATCCGGTCCAGACACCCTGCTGTGGGCAGGAATGCCACCCATGGGATCAGGTTGTTCAGGGCTGTCCTGCAGCTTTTCAGGGTTTGTCACCACACTGACACAGCCCCAGGTCAGGAAGAACATCTGGAGGTGTGAGAGCTGCCTAACTGAACATGCCAGTGGTGCACAGCACTTTTTAGGCAGCAGCATGGGAATTCTCTGCTCTGGGATTGAGGCAGAGTTCCTTCACCCCGATTGCAGGGATGCCTTTAATGTCCCCTTGTAGCAACACCTGCTGACCCCAAACCCCACGCTGTGCTTTCCCCTGCCATCAGTTTCAGTAAGGGTAGGGCACAACCAGGCATTTTAGAGGCCAGTTAAGGAGAAACCTCTGGGTACTCTCCATCTCCCAGGGATACACAAGGCTTGTCGAAGGAGAACCCCGTTTGGTGGCTGTGCTCTCACCAGGGTCTGGAGGCTCCAAAATGCCTGATATTGCAGCAACCTCTCATTCCCCTGAGGGATTGTCATGGAAAAGCCACTGGAAGCGTTCCCCTGTTACTTACAGCTGGGACCAGTCTCTGCGCTCTGACTCAGTGAAGCGTCCTGACACTTGGAGCTTGTCATTTCTGCAGTAAAAGTGCCTCTTTGCAAGCTGCAAGCACAGGCTTCATGGGCTGGTAGTGACTGGCAGCTCTGCTGGAGCATGGGCTGGGTTTGAGCGCTGATTTGAGATGTGAACGTCACGGAGCACTCGGGGCATTCACGTTGGATGGGGATGCACTGAGCAGTGAGGGGCACTCCCACCCCATGGAAACCTGCTGGTGGAAGAAGCTGTGTTATGTCAGGAGAGCAAAGCTGTTTTATTGCCTGTGCATCCCTGAAAAATTGCTTTCATTATCCATACATCCCTGAAAGGTGTTTTCATTGTCCATGCACCCCCAAAAGGTGTTTTCATAGCCCACGTACCCCCACCCATCCTCACTTTGCTTTCCCTCCCCTTTCTCTCATTCTCTCATCCTTTTCAGCAAAGACAAACCTGCCCAGCGAGTATTCAGCATTAAACATTTCAGTGTTAGCTTCCAGCTCTTGAGTGGAAACCCCAGAAAGAACATTACTTTTATCTCCCCTCCCAATGGCTGGGGCTGTCCCTGGGGAGTGCAGGTGCACAGCCAGGGTTAGGCTAATCAGAGAGCTTGGTACACAGGGAAAAGCGTGTGTTGCATGGGTAAGAGCGAGCAGGAAATATAGAAATAAGAAGTTTTTTAGCTTGGTCTCTGATTAAAGTGGGATGAATAGTCCCACACTCCTTGTTCTCCTTGTTTTCCTTCCCCTGTTTTCCTCCCCTTCTCCCCCATTCATGTGCAGACTGTGAGAGTGTCAGATTCCCCCCTCCCACCCATAAAAGACTCCTCTCTGTTCCTTGGGAGTATTTGATATTTGGAGTCTGTGCTGTACTGTTCAGCCGTGAGTGTTGCCAAGTCACATGATGAACTGTATCTCAAGACTATTTAATGTCTCTTCAAAGCCCACACTTTCAGAGTCCTGTGATTATGTAAATGTCTCAACTCAATTTTTAAAGTAAGTTTACGGCCCTCATAATTGCAGAGCAAAACTTGATAATACGACTCCTACATACTCAGAAAGCAGAAGGCAAAAAAATAAAAAGAAGGAAAAAAAAACCCCCTAAAGTTTATCAGATTTTAAAAGTCTCATGAATTTTAAAACCAATCTCTTAATTCTTTTTTTGAGCTTGACTCATGATTTTCAAACTGTCACCAGTGTGGCTGTAGGGATTGTAAGGCTGGTTTGTTATCTTATTAGGTAACTTACATAAAATATCCAAGCCCGTGGAGACTCAGAGATGGAGTATTGCATTTCAGCTCTCATCTGCAGACAGTGGTGTCTTTTCTTCTGTGGAGTTGCCGAGGATCTTCTCTTAATCCAGGTCTCCAGTCACTACTGCAGCATAAATATTTCCCCAAATTATATTAATGTTAATCATGTGAATGAGAATAGCCATAATATTGATCTTCATAATACTTTGGTTATTAAATTTGAGTTTGAAGGTAGTTTTGTGGTGTGATTCATAACAGCAAATCTCCTCAGCATGCATAAGCAGGGAGAGCAGGCCACAGAGCAATAGCACTGCAAACCCGGAGAGAAATATATTCCAGAATCTTCCATCCTACCACACAATTGCACAGGGAACACACACTTGTGGCTGAGTTAGCAGTGCCACAAGTGAAGTTTTGCTAATTGATGATCTCAGATGAACTGGATTGACCTGAAAGGAGAAAAAAAGCCTTTGAATGTTGAAATGAATAGTTCCAATATTTCTGTGGGTATAGACACTACTCTTTATTGATCACAGAATCACAGATTGCTTTGGGTTGGAAGGGATCTTAAAAAAACAAAACCAAACCAAACCAAACCAAACCAACCCAACAGTTCCACCCCCCTGCCATGGGCAGGGACACCTTCCACTGGCCCAGGCTGCTCCAAGCTCCATCCACCCTGGCCTTGGACACTTGCAGGCACGTGGCATCCCCAGCAACACTCCTGGGGTGTTTGCAGACACAAAAGCAGGGATGCTGGTGTGATAAGATGAAGAGGGATCACTGCTGGTACTTGCCTTCCCCACACTCAGGTTTACTCAGGCTGTGTCATTTGTCTGGGAGCCACTCACACTAAAGGGTGAGGCGGTGCCAGAACAAACAGGGCTCTGCTGGTCACCCAGAAATGGCTCTGTGCGCACAGAACCACTGATGTTTGAGGTGCACACAGCTGCTGAGGGGTCTGCAGCATCTTGCACAGCCAACAGTGGATTAAATGAAATCTGAGAATGCTTCCCTGTGAAATGACTCTGTAATAAGGGACAGAAATTACCAGTTCCTCCAGCACGTTAAAAAAGAGGAACCAAGAGTGTGCAAGAGGCTGAATGCCACTATATAATAAGCTTACAGGATAATTGCCAACTGTACTTGGACTTAATTTTCTCCTGCAGAAGAGTCATAAAAATAAGTTTATTGTTTTCACTCCAGGGAACTGAGATATTTGGATCAGGTCTTTAAAAAAGACAGTACTTTATCTCCCCCTCGAACATATCAGCTCTGTTGGTGACCATCTCCTGCACGATTGTGAGCGAGCATCCGATGGAAAAGATTTTCTATGCACAGTGGCAGTCTGTGAGCTGGCACAGAAGCATCTCAGCTCCCTGTCAAGGTCTCGCTAGTGTTTGCAACACTGAAGTAGGATTTTCACTCGTAGTGGTAGGGATTGTGCACTGAAAGTGGAGCAGAACTGACAAAATTCCACAAGGGTAGAGGACAACAAATAATGAAATGGAAAGGTCTTTGTATTTTAGATGCAATAAAATTGTCTCAGTGAGGTAGAAGAGCATTTTCTCCGCAGTAAAGTTTTGTCAAAATGCTTTATTTTGTTAGCAGTAGAGTGTTTCAGGCTGATGAATGGGTTCAACATATTTTTGATATCCTAGCCTCTCTGGTCACCAGTGACTATGGTGAGAGCGAGAGATCTAAGAAGTGAGCTATTTTGACAAAATTTTGTCTAGTGAAAACACTACAAGCCGTTCCAGATTCTTCCGACGTGGAACAGAGCCAGGATTCTGCAGGCCTGAAAGTAGCTGCTAAAAGGAATCCTCTCCTGGGCAGCTCCAGCCACCGCTGAAGCTGGAGCTCTCCCAAACGTGAGCGATTTAAGCTTTGTCTGGAGACGCAGAGCTGGAGCCCTTACCAATTACAGATGAGTTATCCTCAGGTGCCACGGGGAGAGTGCACGGGGACTGAGGAGTAAAGGATTAGCCAGCGCACACAGAAATACTGAGCAACTCACTGCTACCTCCTATTGTGCTCGTGCCAGTGGAAACCCTTCTCAGAACGGCATATTTTATTCAATTTTTAAGAGCTCTCAATTTTTCATTTAGGAAGGGAAGCTGGAACAGCCTCTGATCCGTAATCAATCAGCCCGCCCTCACAGGAAAGCTCCGAGGAAGAGCTCTTGCTCTTTGGTCCTTTATCTTCTGTGAGAACTCACAGAAATTGTATTTCTGAATGGGATTGAGAGTGAAGGAGAGGGAAAAGCAGAGCCAGGGCAATCCTCGACTAAATCTCACAGACCTCCGTCCTGTAGTAAATATCCTGTAGTAACCAACACTAGGGACAGTATCCCAATCAACATTTCTCCAGTCAGAATGTTTCCAATAGGCTTGGCCCAGACTTATAAAAGGTATTTAAGCACATTGTGTGAGTAAATAGCTGCCTAAGTACCACATTCCTGTAGATTTTAGGGGGCATTACAAAATCAGGAATTTTTAGATAGGATCTGCTGCAATCTGAAATGAGGCCGTCTATAACATAAGACATGAATTTATTCTCCCTGGTAATAAATCACTAGAAATACACAATGATAAAAGGAGTAATAACAGACACGGCTCATCCAGGGATCTCAAAGCTCTCTGCAGCCATTAGAGTTCTTTAGGATAGTGGAGGAAAAGGCTGGGCTTTGTTTGCTTGTTTGGAATGAATAAATTAATCATTAGTAAAATATTATGCAGTTCGTCAGATATATTATTCACTAGCTATTTGTCAAAATAACAACCCAGTCATATATCATCAGAACTAAACATTTATAATATGTGTATATCTAGTCCTGAGATGATTTATTCACACTTACGGTATTTTAGTTTTTGACCAGTTAAAGCCCCATTCCCTTGGAAGTGGAAGGTTGGGAGCTCTTGGTGAACTTGGACCATTTCTTTTTGCTGGGGTTTTGTTCGGGACCTGACAAAAGCAGAATACTGCACCTGGGTTTTCTTTTGGCACTGCCTCAATAGACCAGCCTTAACTCTGATTATCCTAGCCAATGCTAGGTCTACCTCAGGTAGGAAAATCCATCCACTGACTCAAAATCACACCGTGGTGTGAGCCCTCTGTGTCCTTGCAGGACAGTGTCTGACCCCAACACCCATCCCTTCTGAGATATCTCAACCGTTTCGTGTCTCCCCCCATCCCAGCTGCTGCACAAGAGGGTTTAGGGCTCCCAGCCTCCTGCTCCATGTGATAAAATCCCACAATTTCAGAAATACTGGGGGAGAACAGAGCAGTCTTTCACCAGGTCCCTCCCAGCTCCCTCTCCTGTGCCAGTGAGCTGGACTCCTTCCAGGAGTGCCTCAGCGGAGCGGAGCTACGTGACTGACACTCCCCAACTCCCCTTGTCATTCGTGACCAGCATCCCAGAAGGTTGCAGCTCCTTCCAGGCCTTTATTGGAGTCAAACATTGCGGCCTCTCCCCTGGGTTTTATTAGGGAAGCTGCTGCCAAATCACCCAGCTCCCTCCTACTCGATAAAAAATGTTTATAACCCAGTAAATTTTAACATATCAGCAGCTTGTTATGGAGGGAAAAGGTCACCGGGAGAGAAAGGGGAAAAAAAAAAAGTTACCCTTCAATTGGAAATGCTGGCTGGGTACAGATGAAGGAGTCAGCACCAGGAAAATATCTTTTGATATGATAAAGTCTCATAATAGAAAATGTTGCAGCAATACAGGCCTCGTTTCTTCAGATAAATATTTAATATAGATCACTAAAGATTAATCGAGTACAGAAAAGTGTCTCTCCTATGGTTGGTGTAAAGAAAACATCTTCTCGTTAATTTATTATGGAGCCTGAAATGAGAAAAATCCTATGGAGAGAAATGCAGGGTACGGTTTCCATAGAGAAGCAGAGCACCACACCAGAATTTATTTAGTGTGTGGGCAGAAGACTTCCCAGAGCCAGCTGCAGCGTGGCGTTTGCGTGATAAAAAATCCCAGTGTAGGAAGAAGCCTCACAGAGACGCTCGTTGTGTCCTGCTGCTCTGAATCCTGCACATCCCAGAGCTTCCTGAAACGGTGAGACCTGAGGAGCTGTGGGCATTCCAGAGCCGGCAGAAGGACCTGTGCCATGGCAGGTGTGACATCCCAGCTGCTGGCTCGGGAAAGGGCATCCAGGGCTTTTGGAGCAGGGTGGTGTCCCCAGCTCAAGGTGAGCAGAGCAGCCTGGAGCTCCCTGCTTTAGCCAGGATTCCTGATAACCGTGTCACTTGGTGACTGCAAGGTGCTGGGGCATTCCACAGTACTGGGCAGTCAGGAATTTGGGGTGCTGCTGGGGGATTCCCATCTCCCACAGTGCTGGGACATGTCTGCTCCTCTGTGATGGGTAAAGGACAGGAGCCCTCTGCTTTCTCCCACCATCATCCCAAACATTTGGCGGCATTAAATAGGACAGAGACAGAGAATAAATCATAAATAGCAGCAGATACAGTGTGAGGGGGAAAATGAGAGTCACAGGCAAGAGAGGAGAGATAAAAGATCCAATTTCAGCTGAGACTGAAATGGAACAAAGAGTCAATGAGATGGAGAGATACACGGGGGTGGTTCCAGATCGCCAGCTCCACTGACATGGAGCCTCTGGCACCACCAGCATCTTGTGATGAACTTGTGACCTCTTGTTTTTAGCTGGAGTGAGCAGGAAAATCCAGCAGACCTGTCCATGCTCAGGAAATAGAGGAAAGCATATTCCAGAGAGCAGAAACAGCTCTGGAGGGAAGGAGGCTGGAATATTTTTTCACCTCTCCAAAAAGCCCATGTCACCACATCCAGTTGTTTCTCCAGAGGTAAAACTTTCCTTTTCCCCTTGTTCTTTCTCTGTGGACACCTTCCCTGTTTAGGGGACGTTTTTGCCAAGCAGTTGGCAAAATATGAGTCTGCATGTTTAGCTCTCCCCAGCAGCGGGGCCGAGGGGAGGGAGGTTGAATGCCACCAGTCACACCCTCTGTGCACGGCTGGGAGGTGTGCAGGGAATGGAGCTGGGAGATACATGGCAAAGCCATGGCCAGAGGGATGGTCTTACCTCCATTTCTGTGCCATATGCAACTCCTGGGATGTCTTCTTGCTGAACTCTCAGGGCACCATGAAATCCTAAACCTCTGGGACCACTGCTCTCCTTGCGGTCTGCATCTCTCAAGTCCTGACTGCTCCCAGAACTCAGGGAACAACCAAAATCCTAAATAATCATTTTCTCTGGTTCTATCACAGGCTGTTGGACTCCATACAGCAGCTCTAAGCTGGGACTATCTAGGAGAAAGACCAACAGATTTTTAATAGCTTTGGGGACGGTTGTAATCATTCAACATGAAAGTATTCTGCATTTAGAGCATTTATCTGTGCCATGTGGCATGGGTCTGGCCAGGAGAATTGGCACTGCTAATTATTAACAGTTATCCCACCCATCCCACCCCCAGGAGAAGCCATGGCTGACCAAGGGGCTCTTGTTTTGTCCCCTGCAAGCGCCACGACTGCGCTGCAGCTCCGTCCCTGTCACCTTGCTCTCCGGCTCTGCCTGTCGTGCTCCTCACTCCCGCCGCAGCGAGCCACAGATATAATCTATGGAACACAAATATGGTTTTATAATCAGTTTTCTATGCAGCCGGGATAAAATGCCAAACAGAATCAGAAAACAATCAGTCAGCGAAACTCGGCCCCGGCGATGAGCGCAGGCTGGGCACGGTCCAGTGCCCAGGAAGATTGAGGCTTTAAACGCAGGCACCACCTGCCCTTCCAGAGACAGGGATCGGTGGGGCAAGGAGAGACGGGCAGGGGAGGTGGGAACACCCAGCGCATCTCCTGTTGGGAATAAATTACACCAGGAGCAGTACCAGAGCTGCACAAAGCCTCCTCGGTACGGGGTCGCTTCTCCCGGTGTGTGGAGATGGGATTCGGCAGGAGCTGGGCTTTGGCGGGGGCAGAGGAAGGAGCAGGGACAGGCAGGGCTGCTGCAGGGACAGATCTTAGTGAGATGAACGTGCGCTTGTTGTGGAGGCCTCTGGGTGCTGCTCTTGCACAGAGCCGGATAATTCATTCCTCCCACCGTTTGAGGAGCCTCCCTGCCCTCCATTAGGTTCTCAGCTCGGGGATGAGTTTGTATCAGGTTCTGTGCCCTGCCAAAGGATCTGGTGTGTAGGACCCTGTGTCTGTCCTGCTCTGCACACTGCAGGAACTGGGGGAGAGGGAAACGGAAAGGAAGGCTGGGAATCATGAGGAGGGGAAGGAACTGCGACAAAAAGCAGGAGAAAGGAGAAAGCTGGACACCTCAGTGTGAAGTGCCGAAACACATCCCACCAGCTGGAGCATCACTCACTACTCCGGGGGTTTATCCCAGTCCAGAGAGGGCAGAACTGTATCCCAAGGATAATGACCTAGCCCCGGGCAAGGAAGCAGCTGTTCTCCTGTCCCCCTTCCTCCTGGCACTTGCTCAGGCACTGGGGATTGTGAGGTTTTCAGTCAGTAGGAGACGAGGTCAGGACCCGCTCTCTACCAGACTGCAAAGATACGGCTTTTTATTTTCTGTTCCTCCGGTATTTGTAAGGGTTGGGGGATTCACATTAGCTTTTTTCCTGTCTTCTTTAAGCACTCCAGGCTTGAGTCATATAATTGTATAACTCACAACTTCCATTTAAAAAATAAGAATGGGCTGCCTTTTAGGATTGTGGAGGAAAGCCAGAAAATACAAACCTTTAAATCTCAAAACACAGAAGGCAAATAAAAAGCATTGCAGATATTGTTGTTTTGCTCAATAGATAAATATATACATATGCATATGTTTCTGAATTCTGGGGTTCAGTTCATTCTTTGGGAGCAGAGGCTCAGATGTGCAATAGCACATAATCCCTAACTCAGGTGTGTGTGTATCTTGAATTAGGTGCTGATAGTTTAATTTTGCCCAATCCTCCCCTCCTGAAATAGCCACGAGGGGAGGTTTTTCATGGAATGCTGGAATAGTTTGGGTTGGAAGAGCCCTTAAAGATGACCCAGTCCCAATCCTCTGCCACAGGCAGGGACACCTTGGCATCTCTCCTCGGCTTTTCTGCAGCATCTGATGTCCTCAGACTGGATTTTCATCCTCAGAAGGATCCTGTATTTTAACTCAACACAAACCAAGAAGTTTGCCATGAAAGAGAGCAGCACAGGAGAGAGGGGAAGAACCAACCCTCCAGGAGTTCCCACCTGGACTCAGCAAAGGGTTCCCCCACCACTCCTGGGAGATGACAAGTGCCAGGGGTGTGCATCTGATCCCTCACCTTTGGTATGGGCCAGCTCCACCACCCTCCCTGTGGCATCACTCCAGCTCACTCCACTGCTTGCCCATGGCTCCTGTGTCCTCCATAAAGGGCTGGGATTTGGGAATCCATGCAGTGGGGATTTTTAATAGCCATATTTCTGACAGGATGTAGGGAAATGGGCTCAATTTGCACCAGGGGATGTTTTAGGTATTAGGAATTATGGAACAGCAGGCGTTGGAGAGGCTGCTCAGGAAAAGTGATGGAGTTACTGTCCCTGGAAGGGTTCAAAAACTGTGTGGATATGGCACTTAAGGACATGGTTTAATGGTGAATGTGGCCCCACCACATTGCTGGTCGGCTGTTGGACTGGATGATCTTGGAGGTCTTTACCAAATTTAATGACTGAGTGATTCTGGCCCTGTTTCTGTTCTCTGTAGCTGATGTGGGGTTGTGTTTGCACATCATCAGCACCCTGGGTCAGGTGTGGAGGCAGAGAGGAACTGAGCCCTGGGCAGGCAGAACTTCAGCCATGACCCCACCATCTACTTCGGTCCTTGCTGCTGAAATACTTTGTCCTGTCTCTAAACCTGTGTGGATTTTCTTCATGGTTGTGCTATATTCTGGATCTCTTCCTTAGAAAAGTTGTTCGTCTCCTGCTGCTTTAGCTTCTCCATCTACAGCGACACATTTGTTTAAAGGTGCTTTGAGATCCACATATCAAAGTCACAAATAACAGCTAAAGAAAACATGACTCATGACGGGGAAATTGCCAAGCATGTGCCTGAATAACCAAGTGCCTCAGAGCTTCACAAACAGATCCCAGGAAACAAAAGCATTTGCATTCACAAGTCCCTGTTCACTGGCTAGGACAGGACAAAAATAAAGCTTTTTCTTTATGAAGTGTTGCATAAAAAGCATAGTTATCTTTTCATTGCAGGCCACTTTGCAGCATGCAAAGAGATTGCCTTTCTTCATGAGTTTGTGAATTTTTATTTTATTGCAGTCTTTTTATTTCCTCCATCAAAACATGCCTGAGATTGAAATGGCATGACTAGGAATGAAAATTAAATACATCAAAACTGATTTTTGTAGAAATGAGATTTTGGAGCAACCAGGGAATATTCAAGGCTTTCTCACAGCTTGTGTTCAGTTTTTTTGCTAAAGAGGGATGTAGTCTGAGGAAATGGGTCACCTTTTTCCTAGAGAAAATTTCTTCAGTTTTACTGTAATTCTGAAATGTCATAGGCTTTTGGGGACGATTTTTTTCCCCTTTTTTAATCTCGAGTAAAGCCCAAATGCCTCTGATTATGTATGACTCGAATTTTGCTGCAGCTATACTCTGCAGCCTAACTTTTTTTTAGCCCTTAACCTCTTATCTTATGCTATTTGCTAGTAATTTCAGACCCAGTCACCATCTGAATCCTATCCTGAGAGGGGGCATCCTCTGCATACAGCCACTGTGGATATTCCTGCTTGCTGGATGCCACTGCTTGAAGGGCAACCCTTGGCCAGTGGCCTGAGTGGAACAGCACAGCTTGGGGAGCAAAGGGATGTGGAACCCCAGCTCTGAGGGGGAAGGCACAGAACTGAGTGTCCCAAAGAACCCTGAGGAGGAACCGCTGTTTTCTCCTGGAGCAACTTGGAGGAAACAATGTTCCAACACTGTGGAAATTAAATGCAAGGATAAAAGCGGGAGGGAAGTGTGGCTTTGTTTTACTATTTTAACATGGTTTTTGCTCACTTGCTACATCCTGCCTCTGCCACGTGCTCCCTGAAGTTTCCTGCAAGACGCCTTGCAATGGCTGAGATGATGGAGGGTAGGAGTCCTTATCCCACCCCCTGTGCCATTGTGTGGCTGGTGGCCCCCTGTTGGACCTGGGCATGCCTTTGCCAGCAGGCAGTGCTTAGCCTGCCAGTCCTGTTGCATCCCTGCAAGTTGTCCTCCCTGCAGATCCTCCTCGTGCAGCCGGGAGCACACCCTTCCATCCGAAGGGTGGCAGGGAAGGGGCCGGACCCTCCTCGCTTCGCTTCATCTGGACAAAACCCCCCTCAGCTGCCCTGCAGCCAAGGATCCCTGGTGGGAACAGGTGACTTTGCCAACTGGTTGCCTTCAGGCATCCCAGCCACCCACCAGCTCCTGCCTGGAGTGCTCAGTGGTGTCTCCATTAGCTGAGGATGACTCAGGGCCATGGGGTGGGCGACAGGGACGGTTTCCCATCACTGCCTGCTCTGCCCACCAGCCTGGCAGCTGTGCCCAAATGGCTCTGCCAGGATCGCCTGGAGGGCTCAGCTGGGTAGGGGAGGCAGGAGCAGCTTTGTATTTAAACATCATTTTCTGTTCTTTCTGTTCTTTCCCCGCCTCCCTCTTAAATCAGTGAATTTGAGCCTTTGCCAAGTGAGGAGCACAACTGACCAGAGGAGGGGTGATGGCTCCATTTTCTAACAGCAGCTCAAGTTTTGAAACATGGTTGCATGCTGTGTTGGAGGAAATTTGGTGGGTTTTTTTTTCTTTTTTTTGAGAAAAAAGGGCAATCAAGGCTAAATTTCTGATATTACTTTCCCAGTATTGACAAATGCTGTGCTTAAGCTGCCGGCAGTGCAGCAGCCAGGTACCCTTGCCTGCAACGTGAGGAATTAAGGTTCAAGGAGACATTTCTCAGTTTTTTCATCTGAGCAAACTGTGAATCATGATAGGTACAGAGCAAAGTTTGGGGCTGCGGTGTCGCAGGCTGAGGTTATCAGCTTGCTACAGCTAAAATTAGGAAAAAAGCCTGTGGTCCACACACATCTCTATCTTCAGGAAATGAAGCAAGTGCAATTTAATGAAATGATTTGTTCCAAACTGTGTTCTTGTTACAGCCTTTGATTGGTGCCATTGTGCTCCCGGGAGCACTGGCAGGCTCTGAATCCCCACGGTGAATTTTGGGGCAGGGTAGGCACCTCTTGCTGACAGGGTCCATGGGGTAACAAGGGCTCACCAGGACTCAGCCAGCCACCCCTGGGTGATTTATCTGCTCTATAAATTAAACTCTCCCTGCCTGTCTTCCATTGCAAACTTGGTTACAAAAGATTTAAATATTCTCATGTACTACTTAGCCACAAGAGGAGAGACTTCATCAAAGGTGTAATCCTCTAATCTACTGGAGTCCCAATAAACACATCAGTGTGAAAAAGGTCTAATCCGTTGGGTGTTTCTTTGTGGATTTTTTTTTTTTTTTAGGTTAGTTTTGCGTGTTGTGTTTGGTTTTTAGGGTTTGTTTGTTTTGTTTGGCTCTTTCTCTATTTTGTTGGCTTTATTTATAGTTTTTTTTCTTGTTCCTCTTCCCCAAAGCAATTGCTACAGCATGAGACTGTGTGGTTTGGGGCATTTTTTTCCTGTCTATGCCACATGTTCCTATAATTTGTCTCAGCATCCTGTGTCTTGGCTCCCCTTCCAACCTGTGGTTGGCTGATGTCCGCCCTCATCCCCCTGGATTAGGATTGTGTGCAAAGGAGTGTCCAAGAAGGGAATTGAAAAATGTGTGGAGAAGAGAACCTACAATCATGCCAGCTACCCCAGCTTTCCTCAAAAACACCTGAAACTCCTTAAGTGACTCAGATGTTTCCATCCATTGCTTCAAAAGCGCTGTTCTTTGAAAGCTTCTTCTTGACAGCTCCTTGACACTCCAGGATCAGCTTGATTCTGAATTCTGGGTCAAACTTCTAGAAAGAGAAATCCAGGAGAACGTGCTATGAAAAATAATACCTATGTCATTGTGTTGGTAACCAGAGAACTCAAAATGCCTCATTCACAGATGAGATTCTCTAGGCTGTGTCAGGTATTTTAGTGGGAGAACTGTTCCTGCTGCCTGTCCCGTGATTTTTACCCTAATTCACAGTGAAGAACTGGATGTCTCTGTGTTGTCCATCTCAGTGGACCCTGCGACCTGTTGGAACAGCTTCCCCAGTAGTTTTCATGAGTCTGGGTGAGCTTTCAGGGAGAAAACAGCAGCAGAGCAGAAGGTTTGCTGTTATTAATAATGTTTGTTGAGCTGCCACGGCGCGAACAGCACTGGGAGCTCTTGGAGAGATGTCACTCCCGCTTCCAGCAGCTCCCATCAACCTGATGGAAATTGCAGTGGCTCAGAAGTGCCGTCAGCCCAGCGTGGGAAGAGCTGAGATGGTGTTAGCAGCACGGGAACCACTCACCAGCGCGTCTGTGGGGTGGCCAAGGCTGGCGGAGGCTGCTGGTGGGAAGGGTCTCTGCAGCGCTCGAGGTGTGGGATTTTTGCAAGGAAATCTGCACAAATAACGTTGCAGGGAGAGCTGGGGGAGTAAATGTCCACAGGCTGTTTGCACTGGAACTGGTGGGTGAGAGGGAAAGGCGTTGCAGCAGCTGGCTCTGGTGGGATATGGGAGCAGATCCACAGAGGACTGATGAAGGCAGCTGTGTTGAAGAAGTTCAGAAGTTACTGTGTGTTACTGAGGATGCAGAAATCCATGACCTGGAGGTGATCCTAAGCAGGTGAAGGGGTAGAAACCTACTCTGCCGAGTTTTCATGTGTTTGGATTTGAAGCCAGGGTTAAGAATTGCAGCCACATCCTGGCCATGATTGCTTTTAATAATAAACAAAATTAATAATGGTCAAATTTGATGACCTATCTTTTAACTTGTTCTTACCAATGCTGAATCACTCTGCTTTGAGTCTCTAATAATAAATTTATTTCAGCTTTTTTCTAAACAAATGCATCTTTTTGGTGCACAACAATTCCAGGTTGCTTCCAAATGCAATCCTACCGTAAGAGAGAGCACAAGACTTGGAATCACGTTTGTCTGACTGGATTTTAATTCAGTGCTGGAACAACATGTTTACCAAGGGGCTTTCAAGGTCACATGAAATTCCTCTAAATTTGAAATAATTTTATTTCATTTTGATTCTTGCAATTGTCATGTTGTTCTGGACCTCTTTTTTACCTCCCCCCCCAAAAAAAAAAAAACAACAAAAATCAGCCCAATACAAACCAAACAAAACCTTAGAGTTGCCAACTCAACTAAATTAATATATTTAAGAAAATGATTAGAGAGATGAAACCCAAACACTAGAGCAGGCTGAACTGCTTGCCCACAAAAGGGGGAGTGTTTGAGGTTTCAGATCCCTCAGCCAACACCAAGCACACGGCCAAAGGAGAGACCAAGGGGAAAAGCAACACGAGATTCCTCCTTTGTCCTTTGGAGCCAGGTGAAGGAGGAAGCAGTCCAGCAGCATTGCTTAATTTCTGCCACAGGACTCTGCTGAACAATTCAAACTCTGGTTGTTCTCCCCTTGGTTCAGTCCTGTCCAGGTAAACGCCCTTACAGCAATAAAGCTGCTGCAGACAGCACAGCATTTATCAATAGATCAATAGTCAGTTTATTTACCTCATTCACCCGCCAGCTGTCATAAGTGAGCCTGTCTGCTTGCCTGGTTGTTATGCAAAATGCTGGTGGACTTTTAGCTTAAGTGATTTCTTTTTCATAAGCAATTTCTACAATACCCCTCCAAAGTTATTTATTTATTTATTTATTTATGGCAGAGTTTCAGCCTCTGTCTAATTTGGAACTAGTTTAAATCTACAGACTGGGGGTTTTTAAAATAAATTAGGGGGGATGAGTGCCAAACCCTCACAGGAAACTAATTCTTGCGGGTCCTTTGAAAAGCTCAGCTTTGAAGAGTGACTTCTTCACGCTGGCCTAGATAGGGAAGAGGCCAAGCTGCAGAGGAAAGTGCTGAAGGAATATTGCAGTGCTCAGCCTGGGGCTGTCTGGCATTTTGAGGGCACAGACTGGAAATGAAACATCAGTGACCCCACCATAATCGCAGATGCCCCGCACAGGCTCGTAGAAAGCCTGATCTGGCAGAACGAGATAAGCATTACAGTGTTGTCGTGCTCACTCCCTGTCCCTTGGCATTGTTTGAATGCTCCTCACAGGAACCTGGAGGAGCCCTCATCCTGAGGGCTGGAGATAACCAGGACTTTGTGCAGACAGTGGCTGGGACAATCGAGCTGAAAAAAAAAGAAATACAAAGCAAAACAAAACCCCCAAACCAACAGCTCTGTTGTAGGAGCATCTGGAGGGATTCTGGAAGATTTAGGGCTAACACAGAACTTGTTTCTCACCCAGACAAGGCCTAAAATCTGTCTGGTTTTGTTCACACTCATTCTGACAGCTACTAATATTTGTCTGCAGCACACGCAGACATGTCCAAAAATGTCTTTCTTAATGATGTTGAAGTGCTTGAAGGAAAACAGGGGCAGAGACACCAAAATCCCAGGGAACATCCCTCTGACATCAGGGAGTCCTGATGACATCACAGTCAATTATGTGGGCAATATGCCAAGGAGAGGGCATGAAATAATGTTTGTGTCCTGCTGTTACTGAAGAGTGTGTTGGAGGCTCATCACCTTTGGGAGCAGCTGATGACTTTCAAGATAAATTTTATTTAAAAAGAGCCATTGAGCAGAAAGGAGCTGGTGCCCTTGCCCAGCTCCCAGGGAGAGCTGGGGCTGCTCCTGTTTGAGTGTGCACTTGGTGGGACGCTCTGGTTGCCCTGAAGGACTTACATCCAGCACCAGCAGGGGCTGGGCTGTTCTACTTAGGCTTTGTTCTGTGCCTCTCTCCTCCTCTGCTATTAATTTTCCTTTTAAATCTGTGTCTGTCCTGATCATTATTTAATGCATTTAATTTCTTTTTTTGTTTCAAGCAGCAGCCCCCAAGGTCTGTGCTGAACTTGTTTCCTCACTTACATGCTTTGATAGTCTTGGACATTTGGGGAATTTGATTTGCTCTGATGGCCCCTCTCCCTCAGCCCTCCCTGGGTGGAGATGCTCCTGCCCTTGGATCCTGCTGTCCTTTCTGGTGGTGCAGAGTGGGGTCTGCATGCTGTACCTGTTCCAGTCTCTTGACTTTTCCTCCCTCTTCAGTAGTTTTTTTTTCCCCCCGTTTTTCTGTTTCCCTGGAGGGGTCACAGTGCTAATGAGCACTGAGACATTCCTAGTGGCTCCTTGTGACACGCTGGCCTTGATGGGAGCTCATTAATGCAGGCTTGAAGGGGTAGTGTTTTCTCATCCTCAGCCGTATTTAAATAAAGCTAAAGCGTGTCTCCTTGCTGTTGCAGGGAGGAAAGGCTTCAATATGTGCATTTCCCTCCCTGAGGCAGTGCTTCACCCCTCATCCCTCTCACCTCCCTTCCCCCTTTCAGCTCTTAAAGAAGCTCCTCTGTATTTTCTGTACTGCCCAGGAAGGTATTTCCTGGCACACCCCAAATTCCTTCGGGATCTCAGTCCCACCAAGGGCCCCTCTGCCACTACTCAGACCTTGGGTCAGAGTTTCTCCTCATCCCATCCCTGCCTCAGGAATACGGACCCTTCCTCCTCCTTGATAAGAGGTTTCTCATCTTCCCAAAGCCATTCAAAGGTTCCCTGCTGGCAGAAGTCCAGGTCCTTGCTTGACATTTCCCCTGAGGTCAGAAAACTCTGTACCAACCCCAGCTGTCCCATGGGGTGCCCCCTAATCCTGGTCGAGCCTTTGTAACCTCTTCACCTGGCAAAGAAGTGATGCACAGGGCAATGTTCCTCTTTTGGAAATGCCTCGGTGGCTGTAGGCTCACCTCCACAGGTGTCCCAGGTGGTGGCACAGACACTGTGGTGCCGCTGGAGGCTCAGGGAAGTAAGGAGTGAAAGGCAGCCCAGGATGGTTTTGTGAGGAAAGGTTTCAGCGCCCTTTTGCACCCATTATCCACTGATCCAAGGCCTTGGAAAATCCTCCCATGGTTCACAGGTGGGAGGATTCAGCAGTGACAAACAGACAAGAGTACTGTCCACCTCACCCGGCACCCTGAATTCATGTTGGCTGATTTTCTGCTTCTGCAGAAAATGCAATTAAATCTAGAGTTGAAAGCTAATAGAGAACCTGTTCTTGGAGGTGTTTCTTCAGCAGCTTCAGGAGTTTCAGGCTGGAACATTCCCTAAGGCTGGATCTATGCTGTTCCTTGCAAATAGAATTTTATTTTTTTATGACCTCAATATTTCTAAATTATTTCAGTAGCCATACCTATTAATGTTAAGTCTGTTTTCCAAAACTGTACCATAATCTTGGCCTCAGGTGCACCTTGCAGCAGAGGGTTCTGCAGGTTGCATGGAAGATTGTTGGCATTAAAGGTTTGCTTTCCATGTAAAATATTGGAATTCAGCGAGCCACGTTTAAAATGTATTTTTTGGACATTAAAAAGGAAGCTTGACAAGGCCATATCATTTGCTTGGCCATTGAGGTTGGAGCAGATGACCCCACTGGTGTTCTTTTCCCAACTTAACCTTTCTTTGATTCCAATCCCAATGAATCAACAGCACACAAAGATATAAACCAGCCAAATGCTATGTAGAACCTATAAAAAAAGCTTGAAAAATGTCACTAAGTAAATTCAAATAATGCATAACTTAGAGGGAACTGGAGCTGGTTCATGGATATTCTATGAGCAGAAGATAAACATCTAAGTTAGTTGCATAAATTATTCATCATAACATATTTGCTCAGCTTTTCTTGTCAGCTGGGAAAGCCACACTTCCAAGCATAGGCAGAGCAGAGCAGAACTGGGCTTTCACCTCCCTGATGTGCCCTGGGGAGGGGTCAATAACGATTGGGTGGGAAAAGTCTCCTCCACCACCATGCCTTAGATCTGCTCAGGGCTCATCTGCTGCAGGAGTGGGGGCTGGGGTTGGCCCTTGGCAGCAGGAAAGGCTGAAGATATGGCAGCGATTTCTCTGCTTTTGCCTCCTGCCAGTGGTGTCAAAAGGTGATGTTGGAGTTGATGTAAGAAATGAAGCCGCTTTCCCTTTGGACACATTGTTTATCAAAATGTCATTCTCCTTTCCTGCCTCCTCCTGCCTTCACTGCCCATCGCTTCCCAGTTTGCCCTGTCCATCTCCACACCCTGAATGGAGGCACTCCCAGGGTCTGGGATCATGGAATCATGGGATCATGGAGTGGTTTGAGGGAAGGGACCCTAAAGCCCATCTCTTCCCACCCCCTGCCATGGGCAGGGACAGCTTCCACTCTCCCAAGGTGCTCCAAGCCCCAATGTCCAACCTGGCCTTGGACACTGCCAGGGATCCAGGGGCAGCCACAGCTTCCCTGAAGGAGAACAGGGAGCAATACTTGACCAACTCCACATTTCAACTCCATGGGCTTTGCTGCTAAATTATCTATTGCAAAGCAGCAAAACCTAACTCTCTGCACTTTACTGGGAACGTGAAATGTTCCCTCAGCCCTTTCTGAAAACATGCTGGCTCTGGAGCGCTCCGGTCCCTCCTGACTTTATGGATACTGCAGGAAGCAGGAATCTGAATGTGTGCTGGGGTTTTACAGGAAGCAGTAATCGTCTCTTCGGAGAGGAAGCACAGATGGCATTCTTCCTATGCTTGCTAGTTATGATCTTTCTGACGGGAACATGGGCATGGCTGTTTATTATAAAACCTTGCCTGTCTTTGAGCATCCAGCTCTGCCTCTTCCCATGCAGTGCAACTGCTGAAGGGACCATTCCTTCCTCAAAGGGGTTTTCCTTCTGTAGCAGGATCTGGGATTGAAACACTAGTCTGGAACGATTAGACAAACCTCTTTGTAGTGTCAGAGAGAAATTATTTGTCTTCAAAGTTTTATCTATCATTAAAATCAACTTTTACACAACTCTGAGACAACAGAGAATACCCTCTGCTCCATAAAGGCAATACACTGGTGATGTATTTCTTATCTGCAGACACTTGGGAGCCAATGATCTGTTTCAGTCACTCTTTGTGTTAAGAACCTGTTGTATGGGGGGCTTTTTGCCTTTTGACTAAGGTTTTTCTAGAAAACATGGACATTTCTTCAGATTGTAAGGTTTGACACTATTGACTCTTCTAACATACATGAGAGGTGTGTTTTGTTTTGGCGTTTTCACTTGGCTTGTGAAAGCAAGGAACTACAGAGGGGGCATTAACTCAAGTGTAAGTAGGTATTTTGAAGTAAATAGCCGGCACTTTGCTGTTTTGGTGAATGTAACAGCTGTCAGGCAGTGTGGAGTGTTGTGAAGGGGCACAATCAAATAAATACCTGCATAATGACATTAAATCAAATAACCTAACACACACACAGAGTGGACTGGGTATAGAATCAACCTGGGCAGAAAAGATCTGTTTTTTGATCCTGGCTTTGCAGCTGACTCTCCTGAATCTCCCTGTGTGCCAGGGCCTCTGCCAGCCAGGAGGGGTTGTTGTGCTGGGTGGACACCCTGTGATGGGAAGTGCTGCCTCAGGGCCAGGGGTTGCCATTCCTGGTTTGCACTGGGTGTTATGGATTATTCCACACCAGCCACAGCGACAGGTTTGAGCCCAGGATCCTGCTGGGAATGCCAAGTCTGCCTGAAGGTTTCCAGTTGGCCTTTGCTGGGTTGCAGTTTGAGCTGGGTGCCTGCAGAGAGGACCCCTGTCCCAGTTCACTGCTCAGAATTATCCCTGTGCCAGCTAATCACCCAATCCTCAAATTCAACCCCAAATCCTTAATTCTGATCAGTGTTCCCTTAAATTCTTCTTGTTTTCACCAGTCACTGGGCTGGCCTCCTTCTGAAGTTACTTCATTCTCTTGGAAAAGTCTCCTTGGTCCTCATCTTCATTCCACTCGTATCTGCTGAATTCAGCTTGTTCCTTGTTAGCAGCATTAATTTTCTCAAACAAGTTTACTCTTGGTCAGCTCTTGCACGTGAGGGCTTCCTCAGCTTTACCTGCTACTGCTGAGCCACACTGATGCTAAACAAGCATTCCCAGAGAACACCGTTATTAAATTTCTTAAATTAAACACTGGGATAAAGTTAATTTTTTTTCCATAGAGGCTGACATGGGGCTGTGTTTTGGATTTTGCTGGAAGCAGTGCTGATAACACAGGCGTGTTGCTGAGCAGAGTTTACACAGGTCAGGGCTTTTCTGCCTCTCATCCCACCCCAGCAGTGACAAGGTTGGGATGCACAAGGAGCTGCAGGGGGGACAAACCCTGGAGAGCTGACCCCAGCTGACCCCAGGGATATCCCACACCACAGCACATCATGCTCAGCCTGCAGAGCTGAGGAAGGAGGAAAGGGGGATGTGCAGTGAGGAAATTTGTCTTTCTCTGTTCAGTCCTGGAGATGGCTGAACTCCAGACTGTGATGGGAAGTGGGGAATGAATTCTTGTTTTGCTTTGCTTGCCCGTGCAGCTTTTGCTTTATGTGCTAAACTGTTCATCTCAGCTCATGAGTTCTCTCACTTTCACCCTTCTGCCTCTCTTCCTCTCTAGGAGGAGTGAGTGGCTGCATGAAGCTGAGTTGCCACCTGGGATTAAACCACAGCACTTATAATCTAAATAAAATGTTTGTCTTAAGCCAAAGTTACAGGAGAAGGAGAAGGGAAAGTGACAGAAAAGTCTGTGAGCTGATGGTCTGGAAGAAAACTTAAGATAGAGCAGGTGCATTGTAGGAAAATGGGTATAAATAACATCCTCTCCTTTAAGGAAGGCTTTACTCAATATTTTTTGAAAGACATTAATAGGTTTCTCATTTTTCAGGTGCTCAGCTGGTGATGTTTCAGAGGCCTGATTTTTAGATTGCAGGTGTGCAAGCTTTTCTCTAGGCATTTCCCTGTGTCATTTCAAAATGGATACCTGCAATACAGAACTGCTTTTGCAAACATTAACTTTATTTTTTTTTCCCAGTTGCTCTCAGTTTAAAAGCATGGATTTGAGAACCACTTTGGTTTTCTTTTTTTCTTTTTTTCTAAACCATGAACGAAACCTCCGCTTTCATCCTGGACTCTGCTTATACCTGAATCCATCCTTTTACACGGTTTATCTCAAAAATTGTTTTCCAAAATGCTCTTTTGTCGTACTCATGGTGCTGAAAGACGAAAATGTTTGGAGAAAATGTATTTTCTTCAGCTTTGCTTTACGAAAGTGTGCTAGGAAGACTTGTGGGCAGCAGGGATATAGCAATGATCAGTTTGGGCTAGATCTGTCGTCTCTACAATTTGCTGACAAAGACCAGAATTTGCTGATTTTTGGAGAAGTGCAAGACCCCAAAGTGTGGGAGGCTGAAAGGAGCAGCCTGCTTTTGTTTTAGGGAAGAGCAGCTCTCTGACAGGCGCCTCCAATGACTCCAAGGGCGCCTCCTCGCCAGCCTGATCCTTGTAGGGTACGCTTATTGTGCAGTAACGTCTCGATTTTCCTCTTCTCCTCCCCTTCCCCAGTGTGTGTATCCATGTGGGGGTGTCCAACAGGATTGGCCCCTTCCCCACCCTCCTTTCCCCCTCCTGGTGACTCTCCGTGCCCCTCCAGACCGGGAGCCTCACCCGTGTTGTGTTCCTGTGTTGCGGCACAGGGAGTTTGCCCGTTGGAAGGTGAGGAACACAGCCATCGAGAGGAGGGACCTGCTCCACAACCCACTGCCCCTGATGCCCGAGTTCCAGAGGAGCATCCGCCTGCTGGGCAGGAGACCCACCACGCAGCAGTTCATCGACACCATCATCAAAAAGTACGGCACACACCTGCTCATCTCTGCCACCCTGGGAGGTAGGTGGCACCCCGGGCTGGCTGCTGCTGAGGGGGGCTCTGGGGAGCTGGGGAGGGCACAGGGCGGTGCTGGAAATGTGTCCAGTTTGGCACGGAATCCCTGGAGTGAGTCCAGCAGGGGCGAGGGCAGCCGTGAGGGGAGCGGGATGTCTGTTCCGAGGGAGCTGGGGCTGCTCAGCCTCGAGAAGAGATGGCTGAGAGGAGACCTCATTAATGAGTGTAATTATCTGGAGGGGGGTGCCTAGAGTGTGAACCAGGCTCATCTTGGTGGTGCCAGCCACAAGGAGAAGAGGAACGGGCAGAAACGGATGCCCGGGAAGTTCCAGCTGAACGTGAGGGAGAATTTCTTGGGAGCTCTGGAACAGATTGCCCAGAAAGGGTGTGGAGCCTCCCTCAGAAGACATTCCAGAGCCAGCTGGATGCAGTCCTGTGCCCTGTGCTCTGGAGTGACCCTGCTAGAGCAGGGAGGCTGGACCAAATCCCCCGCTGTCGTCCTTTCCAGGGAGGGCACAGGCCAGGCTGCAGCTCCCCCTCCCAGAGCCCGTCTGTGTCCCCAGAGCCTCTGCAAATGCTTGCAGAGTGCGAGGAGGGAGCTGTGGCCCTGTGCTGCCCTGACCACTGTGGAGTCAGGAGAAACACGTCCCTCAGCTGGGCGATTGTCCTGCCAGCCCTGCACCACCGCCCTCAGCTTCGCAACAGAACCCCTTCATCCCTCTTTTCACAGGATGGAAACAAATGCAGGGGGAAAAAAAAAACCCATCCTTTCTTGCTGGAACTGGAGGAATTCTAAAGAGCTCCAGGAAAAGGGGGTTCAAGGAGTTGGGCAGGGAGCGTGAGCAGAGGGGAAGAGATGGCCAGAAGGCTGAATGCATTAACATGGAGCAGACTTCTGGAGAAACAGCGGTTCAGTGAAATTCAAAATGTGTATGCAAGGGCTGCAGAGAGCTCTGTGTGTGCACAGAATGTGTCAGGGATGACATCAGAGACAGCCCTGAAGGGCCACAAACTCCTGAGCAGGCGCTGCTGGTGGTGCTGCAGGAACATTCCGAGTAGCTACTGCTGAGCAGTGGAGGGGTGAAAATCAGCAGCTCCTATTGATATTTACTCCTGGCTCTTTTTCCTCTTCTCTGTTATCTTCACGGTTCTTTTCCCCCTTTGGGGTGTGCCTTTCTTTCATTGAAGTGCTTTTCTTCCAAGAACAACTAACTCTGAGGAGGGTTCTGCAGTGGTAAAGGCTGAGTTTTACTTCAGAATTTGTCGTTGCCTCTTCTAATGTGCCTCACCTCCAGCCTTGTCTCACTGCCGTGTTTGTAGCCAACTTTGAGGAATTTCTGGCCATCTGTCTGTTCCCAGAGCGCTCTGCAGACACTGGGATGAGATTAGATGTGTGCATATGATTCATGCACAGATTAGGTGGCAGGTAAATTGGCACACTTCCCCTGAAGTCAAATAGCCTCTGGTGTGGTGATGTCTTTCAAGGATCCCTGGGCTGCTCTTCCAGTCCCGGCACCCAAACAAGTCCATTCCATCAGCAAGAAATGTGAGAGGAAGGAGGTTTCTAAGCATTGAAGAGCACAAGTGACTGCTTTCTTCAGGCCTTAATGAAGTCTGGGTAAAGATAAACTGCTTTTTTATGGAGGAATTCGCTTTTCAGGACCGTATTTTGCAGCCAAGTAAAGTGAGATTTTTTAAATTTTTTTTTTTCTTTTTTTTTGGTGGGTTTACTTTCTTTTCCATTGACATTCCTCTTATTCTTGCCGCTCACATCCGTGGAAATTCAAACCAAGAAAGACCTTTGATGGTAAAATATATTTTTAATTTTGCCTGGGTGAGGTTGTAAATTATTCACAGGGGCTTGTTTCTTCTCCTGGTTTTACAACACAACAACTTTAAATATGCAGAGACTCGTAATGAGAACTGATATTGGAGGGGAGAGCTGAACGCCCCACCAGCCCCGAGCATGGTAGGGAGAAAAAAGAGGATTTATCTCGGCAATGGCAGTCCCAGGGAAAATGTAGCTGGAGCTGGGCATGCATTATGCACGGAGGATGCGCTCTAATCGCGGTCTGTGGGCTAAACAAGAGCTCTGGGACAGAAAAGCAGACGTGTCCTGGCACTGGGGCTCTCCCAGGACCTGGCGTCTCCTCAGCAGAGCTCCGAGCAGTGCTGCCCTGCATTAGGGTTGTTTGTAGCTCTGGTGTCTGAGGAGGTGGCAGACGAGTGACAAACGCACAGGGAATTGTCTGGCTTTGAGACGCCAGCTGCTGCACGGCGCCCGGGACGGTGGGACACGGAGCAGCACCTGAGCACGGCGATTTTCACACCTGGCCACAGGAGGAACAGCTCTGCTGCCTTCCAACCTACACAGCAGGCAGGTCCCCTGGGAGCCCAGTGAAAACCCAGCTCTGCTCCAATTCTGACAATGGCGCTGGTGCAGGGTCACTTTGAGGCCGTCCAGGCTCTGGGATGGAGTGCACAGAGCTGAGAGCCAATTTTCAGGAAAATCCCTCAAGGAAAAACAACTTTGAACATATCATTTACTTAATAAAGGAGAAATTAAGACTTAATAATGCAGCAAAATTCTGTTAACCTCTCCTGATCCAAGAGCTGCTTTCCCATGTGACCCCTCCGTGGGGATGCTGTGCTTTTCCAGCTCTGCACAGAGCAGAAAATGACAGCAAAAACACAAAAATGGGTTTCCAGCAGCAGTGTCCCTGCTCAGCACCCCGCAATCCTGGGGACAGCTCTGGTCCTTCAGGAAAAAGCAGCATCGTTCATGGACTTCAATTCTCTGTTATTCTGCGTTATTCTCTGGCATGTTTTATGGGGAAATCACTCATCCCCAGTGCCCCAGAGCACAGATTTCTCTTCTCTGCTGTGTTTCTCAGTGCCTGGTTTGTGTTTTGGAGGGACCAAATCCAACAGGAGATGTGGTGATCTGACACCAGTGCTGCTGCCTGATGTGATTCCACCCAGGTTCCTGCCTGCCCTCTGGCCAAGGCATTCCAGCTTCAGCATTCCTCTGGTGAAAATGGACTAGGTTGGAATGAAAAAAAGTCCTGATTTTTGTGCCTTGGCTATTAATATGAGTCATGGTATTTTTCCAGGAAAAGTTGGTTTTTTTCCCAGTTATTGGTGCAATTGGTGGCTGTGAATCACAGCTAAGGGGAGAATTGTCCCAGATCTTCCTTCTCCTGCCACAGCCATACGAAGTGAAGCATCCATTCGCATTTCTCTCTGCTGCATCTCCTTGCAGTTAAATGCTTCTGTTGCAGGAGAGATCCAGAACTTCTGGCTCAAATTTTCCCAATGATCCAGCCTCCTCAGCCGCAAATGAGTCGACTCATGAAAACTGACAAAGTTCCTTCAAATCCCCCTGAAAAAATACAAAGAGATGATCCCTGAAAATGCATTGAGAGTGGTCAGTGCAGTGACCACTGTTCCCCACACTAATCACAGATATTTGATTACCTGTGCCTTGCTGGCTGTTTGTTGTATTCCCCTCTCGTGTCTCATTGGATACAGGGGGTTAAATCCTCTGGAAGATGGATTGACTTTGTTTGTGTGGACAGAGCCCGATGTGGCAGAGCCTTGATCCCTGCCAAGGTCTCCTCACAAGCTCAGCACATAAAAATAGTAATGGTGATAAAGGAAATCAAAGCTGGTTACTTTCCAGGGAAAGGTTTTTTTTTTTTTTGTGAGAGGTAGCAATGGCATTGGTAGAAGGCTAGTCTGTTATTTTGAACAAATTATTAAAGACAAAGTTTTTCATGCCTGACTTCTCCACTTGGGTCCTGCAAAGCTAATTTAAAGATTTCAACTGATCAATTATTTTGATGAAAAGTACCTTCTTTCCACCAAAAAAAAAAAAAAAAAAAAAATTCAATTTTTCATCTCAAAGCCAAAGGCTGAATACTCAACACAACTATTGCTTGAAAAACTGAAATCTAATAAAAATTTGATTTTCAGCCAGAATATTTTCAGTTTGTTTTCAGGCATTTGGCTTTCAGATGAAAGCTGGAAAATTTCCAGGGAAAGTGAGGGGGTGAGCTTACTGGGATTTTGGGTTATTTTTTTCATATATGCAATAAAAGAAATAATTTGGATGCATCAAACTATTTCAGCTAATAAGAATTTTAAAGAAAAGTAACTCCTTGTTCTCTTAAAAAAAAATTATGCAAAGATGATGAAGAGTGAAATGCTTTCTGGCCTCGAAAGTGGTGGTACATACTTTTTGGACCATGCTATCTCTGCCAGAGGCAGTGTATTCATCAGTGGTTCATCTATCAAATCAGAACAAGCACCATTCGTCTCATTAAGAGAGTTATGTAGAAATGGCACATTCCTCCCCCCGTTGTGTCTTCTCTTCATTTACTAAAATCCAAGTTTCATGTGTTAAGGATGACATTCCACCTTTTCAGACCTCTGACAGTGGCAGCCTTATGCTAAGAATGAGCTGGATTTTAACGTGCCTCACCCAGCACAAATTGAAATATTAGGTAAATATTCCTTCTCAGCTTCGTGTCCTTTTCAGATATTTTTCACTACATTCAGGTCTCTGCTGTCATTTATCAGTTCTTAACTGATAAACTCCCAGATTATCTGTGGTTACCATTTCAAACTCACCTGCTTTAGTCCCTTATCTTGTGTGGTATTCTCACTCTCTACTTATATTCCCTGAATGAGACTCTGGGAGAGGAAAGAAGGCAGCAAGGGTGCTTAGTTCAAGTTAACTTCCTTATTTGTTCTTTCCTCTGATTAATTCTCTTTACCCATCCCTTTTCCCCTCCCTTTTTGCAAGGCCACTGGAAGCTGCAGAGGCCCAACTAACATTTGTTTGTGCGCTGTACCTACCCACACACTGTATTCCATCTGCAATCATCATCTAGTCCTGCTAGAAATCAGGTCAGACAGAGACTTGCACCAAGTGGGATCTTCTCCTGTCAGGTGTGCATCGTTCTAGAGGCACTGCCCACAGAGGGAATGTTCCTCCAGGGGGACAGATGGGCTGAGTCCTCTGCAGCAGTTGTGGCAGAGCTCTGCTGCCTAAAAAATGTCCAGAATGTTGTCTGCTCAATTCAGTGCAGCTGCTTTACTTGTCTGGTGGACGTGGCTTTGCTGTCTGAATAGAGGAGGGGGCTCCTGTATATCCCCTGGTGAGGAAGGGTGGATTCCTCCAAGAGTTCTTGAGATGTGGGACTTCTCTTTCTTTCGGTGCAGTGGATGGCACCATTTGCTCCTGTTAAGTTGGCCCTGCTTGGCAGCCTGAAATCTCCTTTTCTCTCTGCTGCAGGAGAGGAGGCCTTGACCATGTACATGGACAAAAGCCGCCTCGACAGAAAGTCAGGAAACGCCACCCAGAGCGTTGAAGCTTTGCACCAGCTCGCCTCCTCCTACTTTGTAGACCGTGATGGCACCATGAGGAGACTCCATGAGATCCAGATCTCTACCGGAGCAATCAAGGTACCACATACTGCCTTAGGAAGAGGAAAAGGATTGTCTGCCTTGTATGGATTCTCTAGGGATTTGGGGCAGGGCTTTGCCAGCCTGATGTCTCCTTTGATCACAAGTTGTTTTGTTCCCAGGGTTAGTTTTTCTCTTATTCGACTGAAGAATTGATTTCCCCAGGGACACTAATGTCTGGAAAGAGGTGGGCAGGCAGCGTGGTGGTTGTGTAGGATAGGAGACTTTCATTCAGTGTGACAGTGACTTCTGGAAGGGACAGAGGGAGCTGAGGACCCAGATCAGTGATGGAGGTTGGAAGGGAAAGGCAGGTCTGTAAAATGAACAACCCTGTCACACCTAGGAGTATTTGTCTCCTGGGGGTGTAAGGCTGCAAAACATCTCTCGGCTGAATTTGCTACAAGAAAAGGTGAAAAACTCAGTGTGGCATTACTGAGGCATCTGGAATGAAACGGACTGAGAGACAGCTTGGGGGTTGCAGCAGGAAGGAAGGGAAGCTGCTCAGAGAATACAAAATAGGGAAAATGGCTCTTCAAAGGCTGCCTTCTCTGAAAGCAATCATCCTGCACTGGGCAGGGATTTTATTGTTGCTCAGTTCACTCCAGGGAAGGTGATGTGGATGGAGCCGTCATTGTTAGCCATTTCTGAAAGGTTTCAGCTCTCGTTATTGTTCTGTGCTGTCTCATGGCTGAGTCTGTTCCCTTCTGGAAATTGTATTGAGATATTGAAACAGTGACAGCAGATAATCACCCATGGTGAATTCCAGAAGGGCAGCTTCCCTCCATGGCTGGAAACCAACAGCAGCAGCACTTCAGGTCATCTGTGCCTGCTTGCACCCTCAGCACAGGGCTGGTGTCCACATCTTTGTGAGAGCACCAGGCATCACTGTGGGCTGGCAGTCCGTCTCTGCTTCTTGCTGTCCAATAAAAGAAGCCAGGGAATAATTCCTCTACAGGCTTCTGAATGTTCTCCAGTAGAGATCCTCTGTGAGAAACATCGATCTGCAGGATCCCATTGCCAAGCCCAGGATAACCTGAGGAACCCTAAAGAAAGCAGCCACACAATTAATTCTGATTTTTCAGCTTGTGACTGCACCAAACATCAGCAGTGTCTGCGCAGGGTGGGGCGTTTTTTCCCAACTGGGGAAGATGTGTTTTGGGTTGTATCAGCTGGTGACAAGGAGCCCTTGAATTAAAAGGTTTTAAAAGCCTGGGGAAGGTGTGGTGCTGCGGACAAAGGGAACATTCTCTCTTTTCACCACCCTCTGTAGGTAACAGAAACTCGGACCGGCCCCCTGGGCTGTAACAGCTACGACAATCTGGACTCTGTGAGTTCTGTCCTTCTGCAAAGCACTGAGAGCAAACTCCACCTGCAAGGTAGGGCCCAGGAACCAGGGAGGGGGTGGAAATGGGAGAGGGGTGCCCTTTTCCTGAGCCTTTCCCCTCTTCTCTTTGCTGTGATTCTGGAAGTTCCCTGAAGCTTCTGGTGGCTTCACATGAGGCTGAGCTGAGCAGAGCCAGGGCTGACCTCAGTGAAGTGTCTGAGTGCCCTCTGCCACTGAATTTTGATGGACTTCTGTGTATGATACACATACCAACATTAAAAAAAAAATGAAAGTGACCTCTTCCATCAGAATTGAAGGAGAATTCTGCCCACGTCTCTCCGTGCCTCCCGATCTGCTGGTTTGTGTAAGAGGTTTGCAGATCAGCTTTCGAGACTCTCTAATGACCATAATCTTTGGGAAAAGTCACAGAGGTTTTATTTGGATGCTAGAAGCCATGGCTTCAGTCCCAAATGGGGAGCGAGTCCAGAAGTCAACAGATAGAGGTCATGGCTGAATTAATAAATAAATACATGCTGGTTAGCAAGAAGTCAACTTCAGTAGAAGGAGGAAATTCACTGGGCATGTAATTTACGAAGGTTATTCCCAAGTTTTTGACAAAATAAGGAAATGTGGGATTTAATTGCTCATTTGCCCAGATGGTTTTATTTCTTGAATCCTTGTACTTGCACAAATTTTAATTTTTCAGATGAATGGGCTACATTACATCTTCTGCTTTGAGTATAATTTGGCAAGTGCTGTTTTAATCTTTGGTTTCACAGAAACTGGGTTTCATTTACCAAGTAATGTTGTGGATATAATATTATTGTTGTTATTATTTGCCTTTAAAAATAATAGGCAGGTTGTTTTCACTATGCTGGTGATTATCCAAATCACTGAGTTCTGGTTCTTACCTAATTAACAATAAGCAGTTTGGGGTTTTTTTTACACCGTGATGATAGCTGCTGGTAGTGAAAACCCAAGGATGACATATGAGATAAGTGGGGGAGCAGCTAAATCAGCAGGCAGCTCGGGTTATAGGCAGACTAGACTAGGGGGTAAATCAATAGACCTCTATTGGTTATCTGATCCTACGAGAGAGGAGATAAACCAAGGGAGGGGAAGGAGGTGGAGGAACAGGGAAAAATTAGGAGAGAGGGGATGAGGCTGTGATCTCTGATGGGAGCAGACAGAGGACCTTGGGGGTCAACCACAGGTGGGATTCATGGAGCTCCATGGCTGAACCCAGTGCAGGGAGAGGCTGGAGCCAAGGCAAAGGAGACAGCGAGGGAAGGGAGGAAGGCAGGAGCTCTTCCTAACAGAACAAAATGACCTTTAAAGCTCCACCTGAGTTTTCTACCTAATCTGGAGTGTGGTTCTTGGGATAATTACCCAGGATCCTTCCTCTGCTCCGAGAAGCCTCATTAGGAATTAGTCACAGGGCTGCAGCAGGTAATGGATCGTGACCAAGTCTCCTCTGATCTGATTAGCTGCTGAGCATGAGCTGCTGACAGAAATCCATGTTCCTGCCTTCGTGTCACTCCAGCTCTGAGCTTGGCTCAATAAAAGAGCAGCTTCTTCGTGACAGGGAGAATCTCTCTGTCTGAACTTGGTGCTGCCCAGCCCTGGGAGCTGGGCTTTCAAAGCTGTGCCTCTCAGGAGAGACAGTGGGTGGAACGTGGCACTGATTGCCCAGCTCTGGTTGATGAAGCGGTGATCAGCCAAAGGTTGGACTTGACGATTTTGGTGGTCTTTTCCAACCTAAGTGATTCTGTGAACCCACGGAGGGTTTGGGTGGGCTGATTTTGGAGGAAGACTGTGCAGGGTGGTTACTGGGACAAAAAAGAATCACTAATTTATAAACCAGTGTCCCTGTGGGCCCAGCATGCATGTCATGCACTGGGGTATATGTGTACATGTATCTACACAATATTTATCACAGAAGGCTCAGAGGGAAGTAGCAGTCAGAAGCCCAGAAATGTGAGGATTGAATTAGAACCTTCAGAAAAACTAAAATACATAACACAGAGGGACTCCCTTTTCCCCAGCTCTCCCTGGAGCAGGATCCCTGTGGTGATGCAGGGTAGGATGCCAGCAGCTCTACAGCAACCTGTTGGGAAAGGGGACTTCGTGCTCCCTGGACAAGTGTCCTGGGCAGAAATTGGAATATTTGACTGAAAAAAGCACAACACTTTGAAAAATTACAGGAAATCCGAATTTCAGAGGCATGTCTTGTTGTATCAATGCTGTTCTTGACAGTATATGTCAATATTGGAGCACAGCACTATTTCAGTGAGGTGCAATCCTTCTGTTCTAAACCGTGCAACAGTAAACAGGAAATGTTGCATATCAGGTCATTTGCCACATCAAATATGGTCATATATTATAGTACTATACACAATGCATGTAACATACAATACTTTTACACCATTAAATAGATTATGTTTCAATATTTTATGTTATATCGTTATATATGTGTAAATACCCTTATACATTATACATATATAACTACATAGAGAGATATATACCTACGTAGTATATATGATAGCATAACATTAGAATTTACATTACAATTACTATCCTTTTTCCAGGATGGGCAGAACAGTAATGGCAAGACAAAACATTTCAGCTTTTCCGTGCAGTGAAATGAGGGAGTATGAAAAAAATACATTTAGAAAGTCAAAAGTGCTTTCAGAGTCAACACGCTCTCACAAAATGCTTCAATGGAACTGCATTTTCAACAGAGAACTCTTCTGTGAAAAATGTTTCAAATAGCTCTAATTTAGAGCTGGGGAAATTTACCTCTTTTAATGCAGGAAGCCTTTTATATACAGTCTAAAGCCAAACATCTCTCTCTAATAGTTTTTCTGGGTGAATTAAGGACATGTTCCCTTGTCAGATACTTCATATTCTGCCTGTAGTTATCTAAGATAAACCTATATCAAATTTGCGCTGCTCTTCATTTTTAAGGAGGAACTCCATGCTTTACAAAGTGGCAGAATTCCTCCTCTGATCAATAATTTACCTTCGATATGAAGATATTCAAGTCAGCAGTAAACTTACCTTGTGCATCTCTTATCAGCTGCTGTCAGGGATGAGCCCATTCCTTGTGCCCCCTGGCTTGGGGGAGGGATTCTCCCTGTGGAAATGGTCCAATATCCCAGTTTTTAAGACCAGCTTGCCCCTCTTCTTGGCTGCTGACATGAGGTTGTTTCATCAGTAGACAACAGTGAAAGACTGAAAATATATATATATATATATATATATATTTTTTTTTTTTTTGAATGTTTGCATTATCCAGATAAATTTTCTTAGAGCACAACACGGCATTTGGGATATTTTATTAGGGCTGTGGCTGGCAGCAGGGCTTTCCCAGCTAGCACAAGCTGCCCACTGGAGCTGTTATATCCCTCGGGATTACGGCTTTCCTGCCTTACAGGTAGCAACTGAACACCCAGAGCAGTGGTCTCAAAAGATTGATGCCACCTGTGCTTTACTGACAGCCATAACAAACTGAATTCCAGCAATATTTATGTTCTGCCTGTGGGATAGGACTACACATGAAAGAGAGGATGCCAGGACTGGGTGAGGCGCTGCTGCTGGCACAGCGCTTGTAAAATCTCTTGCTGGGATCTGATCACAGAGATGCTCAAAGCTAAAGCAGAAAAAGTTCACATGAATCTACCCTTTTCTGGGGATGATGAGAAATCTGTGAATATTTATGTGTGTGTATATATATTAAAAAAAAAGTACTTCTGTAGAAACAGGCACAGCTTTATTTCAGTAACACCGATTTCTTCCACAAGGAAATTCCTGGCTGGAAGATGTGAGTCACATGTAATCCCAACATGATTTGAGAGTCAGGGGGTTGTGTTTGGAGTGTGCTCACTGGTGCTCCAGTGAGTGGCTGGATTTGGGGGTCACTTGTGCAAACAAAGCCCTGAGTGTGTGCTTCTTGTCAAATGCTTCAGGTAACTGCTGGGTTCCAGCAAAACTGCTTTCCTGATGAAGTTAAGTATTTATATAAGTGCTTTGTTGAGTTGGTGCTAAGTGCACAGAGGTCTGATTGCCCCTTAAACATGATATTATTTCTTGTAAGAGGAGGTTTTCCTGGAAATATATATTTTTTTTTCTCAGAAACCACAAATTCTATGGGCAAAAAGCGAGTATCCATGTGAAGCACTGCAGTGTTAAAACATGTTGGGGTTTGGAGATTACAGGGTATTAATGTTTCTGCATCTGCTGGAATGCACTATGTCCCTTACAGTGGGAGGTGCTTTCCCTGAAACTCCAGTTGCTATTTTCACCCCAATTCCCTCCAGGAAAAAATAAAATCAAAATATCCAAAGTCAGGATCATTTGTAGCTGGGCCCAAACAGCTTGTTGTGCTTTATCCAAGTTAAAATTCAAAAAGAAACTATGGAGAACTTGAGAGCCTGAGGTAATTTGATCATATTCAAAGAGCCAGAGCAGGTCGCTCCTCCATGAAGCAGAGTGGAAAATGTATTCCTGGGACTTGGACCATGAATGAAGAGTCAGTGCACATCAAGAAGTCCAGCTCTGCTCTCATGTGGGCTTGAAAGCTCAGTGAGTACAGCTGCCTTGAGGCTCTCCAGTCCTCTTTGTGGATCAGTTCCCTGAGAGCACTGCGCTTTCATTCCACCCTGAAGGAGAGTTTGGGATCCTGGCAGGTGGGACCATCACTAATATCAGTGTGAGGATTTGACAAGGGACCATCCCTCTGCAGTGGTTGTTTCAGATAAATCACAGAATCCCAGATTCTGAGATTGGAAGGGACCTTAAAGGTCATCCTATTCCACCACCCCTCTGCCCTGGACAGGGACATTTTCCACTGTCCCAGGCTGCTCCAAGCCCTGTCCAGCCTGGACTTGGACACTTCCAGGGATCCAGGAGCAGCCACAGCTGCTCTGGGCACCCTGTGCCAGGGCCTCAACACCCTCATAGAGAAGGATTTCTTCCTAATGTTAAATCTAAACCTACTCTTTCAGTTTAAAGTCACTCCCCCTTGTGTCTATCATTATAATCCCTGGAAGAGGCTGAGCTTCAGGACTTCCTGAAGACAGCAGGAAGAAATCTGAGGTTCTGAGAAAAGACCAAAGGGACCTCAGAATGGTGATCCTCTGCAGGCCAGTTTTGAGACGTGCAGCAGGGATGCTGCACTGGTCAGCTCTTAGTGCATTCCTTCCTGTCCCCAACAGCAGTGCAGGAAAGGCAGCAGGAACTGTGCAGAAACAGTCTCTGAATGCCAGGCTGGAAATCCCTCCCTGTGCAAGTGTCACAAATAAATCCCCAGCTGCAGGGGGCTCCAAGCTCAGCCTGCCTGGAGGCTGCCAATGGGGCCAGGCAGAGGGGCAGCTTGCTGCCACCAGGCATGGTGCTCACCCAGAGCAGGGAGAGCAAACAGGGCTCCCAGTGCCCTCCTCAGCCCCCTGAGCCCCCAGCCCTTTCCTTCCAGAGGGACCTCATTAAGGCGGAGGTGCTTGTCCGGATCCAAAAGGAAAAGGGTGATGGGTGTCCGGGGGTCACCACCTGGTGTTTGTCTCTCGTCTGAGGTGAGACAACCCATCAGAGATGGGCCTGCACTCCTGAAAGGGGTCACAACCCTTTTTGCCACTCCTGCACACTCTCATCCTCTGAATTATTGCCCGGTTTCCATTCCACTCCAGCGAGCTGTCAGGCACGGATCTGTTAATTCAGCGCGGCAGAAACACAAACAGATGGGTAATTGACCCATGTGCCTTCATCACACCGGAGTTCAGTGCTGCCCTTCAGGCCACAAACTTCTCTGGCTGCCACTCCAAAGTCCCTGCCCTTTTCCAAGCGGGAAGGACCGCTCGGAGTCACCGTCCTCTGCCTTGTGCACCGCAGACACCGACAGGGGCTGGCAGGCAGGACACGGCGGGTAGAAGCAACCAGCTGTGAGTCCTCAGGGAGGGCTGCAGGGAGCCTGGAGGAGGGCAGGATGGAGAACCACGTACGCTGTGCACTGTCCTTACACCCTCTGGAACCCCAGCAAGGGTGCGCTCGCACTGCTGCCTGCACAGACGGAGGGACACACAAACACTGGCCGTGGAGAAAGGGACAAGGGGATAGATCTCCCCGCTAATGTAAGTCTGCCAAGCAACACTGAAATCATCGGCGCTAAGTCCATTTGCACTTTTATAGGATTTGGCAGGTAGCCCTCCTAGCAGGGAGCAAGCTGTGAAGGCTCAGGTACCCAGCTCCTGTATTTATGCTGTGGGAGCTGGGCACTTAACTCTGCAAGGGTCTTTTATAAACCCCCTCTCGTGTTATTTTCCTTTCTTCTGTTTTCTGTTCGTTCTTATTTTCCCTTTCAGAGTGTATTTTCCTTTCTTCTGTGGTACCAAGCCCATCTGGTGTCTCTCAAAACAGGTCAGAGCAGCACAATGCTCATTGCTTCTGAACCAGGGCTTGTTCAGGAGACAAAAAGCGACACACCTGGGAATAAGGGAGGCTTTGCATTCAGGACCTTTCTACTGTGCTGGGATCTGAGAATGGGATGAGCAGGTGTTGGGGAAGGGGAGGTTTCTTGTCACCCTTCTCCCACAGAGAAGATGGGCTCTGTTCTCAGCTAAATCACTGCTTGCCCTGGAGGGTTGCAGTTTGTACCTTCCTTATTCACAACAGCTTTTAATTCTTCACCATAACTTTCCCAAACTCTTAATGAAACCAGTTTTGAAAAGAGGAACAAATAGCAGAAATGACTTTTTTATTTACTTTTTTTCCCCTCCCATAACCCGGCTGTTCTCTCTGCAGGTCTCCAGATCATCTTCCCTCAATATTTACAAGAGAAGTTTGTCCAGTCTGCCTTGAGTTACATCATGTGCAATGGGGAGGGCGAGTACATCTGCCGGGACAGCCAGTGCGGCTGTCAGTGCTCCGAGGAGTTCCCCCAGTGCAACTGCCCCATCACTGACATCCAGATCATGGAGTACACCCTGGCAAACATGGCCAAGACCTGGACAGAAGCCTATAAAGATCTGGAGAATTCAGGTAACTGAGCAAGACTCACTTTTTCAATTCGTGGCAGGTCGTGTCAGGTAAAAATCTTTTATTCCCTCAGTACAGTGCTCTAATTTGGCTGAAAAATATAGGATATTGAACCCAAACCCAAGATCTTACCCTTGAGGGAGTACCCTTTTCTCATCTATTAAACACACAGATGGGAACACACAGCACATATGGAATTATGCGTACAGGGATATTTTCCATGGAAGTATATGTTTGGTTAAAAATCTGATTTTTTCATACCAAACCTTCTCCAAACCTCTCTTTTAATAGTTCTATGGAGAAACTGCCGCAATATGAATGATGCAGAAATTGCCTTTTAGATTTGCACGAATGCGTTATTCTGCTTTGGTGAAAGCAATTCAGGGGGAGAAGAACACACAGGCCAGGTGACTCCTCCTTCGAGGCAGGGAGAAGGGAAAATGACCCCTCTGTCCTGCAGGGCAATGTCTGCTGCTGGGAACATTTCTCTTTCCCACTTTCTCCCCAGGTGAGGCTGGGGGTGTCAGCAGAGTTTGTTCCGTGTTGATGCTGGTAGTGGGAGTAGTTTACCCATAGTAGGTGTGTTGTACTCACAGGATACACACTCCTGAGGGCTTGAGGTAGGAAAGAGCAACACTTTCAGTGAATGCTATCCTTTAGCAAGTGGCCTGCCCGCCCTGAAACCACACAGGCACCGAGCAGAACCTCATAAGGAACTTGTCCTTGTGCTGACTCTCATCTTTCTGTCCCAACCAGCCACTTTCTGATACATTTTCTTCGATGATTATTGTCACAACTGCCCAGACGTCCATGTCAGGAAGGAAAACTGTGAGAAAAGGACCATCTAGCTCAATTCAAGAAGAATCTTTCATAAGTTTTCTTTCTTTCTTTCTTCATGTTGAAAGTCACCTTAATCCCTTTAAAGGCTGAAATGCAGAAGCCTCTGATGTTTCCTTGAAGGGTTGTTGAGGATTTGCTTCATACTTCAAGACGTGGCCCCTGCTGGTGTTTGTGCTGCTGCACAGACCCTTATGTGCCACTCATGCTGTCACCCTGGTGCTCAGCTGAGCAGCCAGAGTGGGATTAATGGCCTGAGACTAATGACCATCTTGACCAGATCTCCCCACATACCCTGGGGAGCCTCAGGGCTGGGCAGTTCCAGGAGCAGGTCACCAGCTAACGAAGTCAGATGTCTTCTGTGAGCTTCCACGGGATCGTGGATGGGGTGGGTAACACCAGGGCAAAGCAGAAATGTGGATTTCAGGAGCTTTTGCCAGCTCAGTGCCACACAAGTTTACAAGGATTACTGGCAGTGGCTGCCAGCACACCTCTGCCACTGGTTATGCGTCACCAGTTGTTAGTTCTGGCACAGGATCATCACATTAGGTGCTCAAGAGCCACAGGCTGGCTCTCATCAAACCCTTCCCTGGATCTAACCCAGGTACTGAGAAGGTGGGAGCCCTGTGGAGAGGGGAGTTCCAGTCCCACATTCTGTCCTTGCTGCGCTCCAGCCAAGCACAGGCCGGGGTAGATAATTGTATTCAGGCTCCCTCCCCTCGAGATTTGAATGGGGGAAGGTGTTTTTCATTTGCCATGTTAAAGTGACATATTGCAGTGCAATTTCTGCCATATTCCACCCAGGGCTGGAGGCTTCTCAGGGCTAGATGGAGTGATTATCTTTATGTCTAAAGCTGTTGCATCTGATTCATCACTTTGATGCATCATGCGTGAACTTATCCTTTGAGATGGAAGTTGCTATCACAAAAGGCTGCAGTATTAGTGTTTTGCTTCTTTGTTTTAATAAATATTCCCAATAACTAGAGGATTTTCTTCATTATGAACAGCAGAGGAGAAATCTCCGATGACATCTGAAGGCTTTTCCAATAAAGTGGACTGAAAGGCTCAGGAGTGCTCTGAAAGCAAATACCATTTTGCACAGGAAGCTACTGCAAGTCCAAAACATTTGTATTCTGCTTCTGGTCTGTGTTGGATCCTCTGTTAATTTGAAAAAAATCCTGCAGGGCGAATCAAGAGTTGCTGTGATTTGGAATAGTATCTTCAAAGTCAAGGAGGCTGCAGTGAACTGGAGCTGCTTTGAATCAGCTCAGGAGATTTTTAGCCCTGTGCTTCACTGCTTGTGGGTAAATTGAGAAAAAATAACACTGCCTTATTCTTGGCATTTTAGAATGGGTGGTCAAAAAAGTTCTGTGATTGTGGATTAAAACAACCCCAACTTTTAATTAAGTAATTTGGTGGAGTTTTATTTGTTAGCTTGTTTGTTATTCAAGACTACTGCTTTCTGATGTAAATGGGATTTTTTATTTTGCTTTAAACACTGGCAAAAGGGAAAATTGACTCCGTGAAAGAGACGTCTGACCTGACAATTCCCTGTGGTGCGGCTTGTGATGCTGAGTCATTGCCGAGGGACTGCCTCAGGGATGGGGTGACTCGGCAGAAAGAGGGGCCAGGCTGCACCACGGGAGGTGTAGTTCCAGCCATCAGCAAGGTTTGCTGTGCAGAGGAGTGAAACAACAACAAATGCAAACAGGCTTGTTAATTAATGGGAAAATCTCAGGGTGAAGAATGAACTATTCCCAGAAACAGGGAATATCCCCATCCATATCGCTGGTTTCCAGGCAGAGTTTTAAATATAAATAATGAAGACTATGTTGGTTTTAAAGTACCTTTTTTTTTTTTTTTTTTTTTCCTCTCTTCATCACCCTAGTTTTAAACAACCCCGTCCAGCTTTTATTTTGCCAGATTTGCTGCTCATTTGTTTTTCCCCCAACGTTGCACTGCGGTAGCAAAATGTGCACACTGCACCGAAATTCCTGCCTTGCCCGTCTCGATGAAAAATGTAGCACATTCATCATCAGAGGGAAAAGAGCCTGGGCTCCTGCACAAAAAGGCTTTTGAGGAAATTGATTTATAAGGGGCGGGAAGCAAATGCAAGGCTTTTACTGCTGAAAGGTACCCGGAGTAATCAGCATGGTCAACAGAAGCAATTATACGTGAGGGTGGTTTCAGAGGCCCAGGAAAAGCACAGAGCTGGGCTTGGAGAGGAGAAGGGCACTGGAAGCAGCATGAAGAACAGAGTAAAAAACTGAGAGATGACTTAAAAAAAAATCTCTTGGTTATCTTTGGGGGAGAGAGGAGACAAGCAGATGTCCCACGGATGTTGGTAGCGCAGTGATGATGATTATTTTTAGGAGGAGCTCGGTTACAGCATGTGATGAGTAGGATGTGAACATCCATTTACCATCCATGTCAGGATGGGACTGACTAATGTTCAGATAGCCCTTGTTAGGCAGCTAAGCATGAACTGCAAGTTGATGAATAACAGGAAATCTGTTATGCAAATATCTTTAACTTTGTAGTATAGGATGTAAATTGTCTGGTCTGATTTTCTCCACTAATTCTAAGGATTAGTTGTTTTTTATTTCAAAAGATGTCAGCTTGTAGAAGTTCTTTTCCTTCTGAAAATAGGATGAAGGAATTTAAAAAAAAAACCAAAAGCCAAAAAAGGATTGGGAAAGGATCAGAAAAAATGTAGATAATGTAGAGGAAAAGATGGCTGTACTTCTTGTTGACTTGTTTGGGAAGTTTATGGCAGGGTCCTAGTCCAGCCTCCCTCTAGAAGCAGGACCACAGCCAGCTCTAGGTCAGGTCAGCCTTGCTTTTGTCTAGCAGAGTCCAAAATGAGAGATTTTTATACATCTCTGATCATGTTCCAGCACTGCATTGCCTCCAAGTGACAAAGGTTTTCAGTAAATCATTTTAATTTCTCAAGCTGCAAACTGCATATTGCTCCTTGTCATGTAGCAACTGTCTCTCAAAAGAGGAGTTTTGTTCCTATCTGTGAGTACCTTTTGAGCAGCTGCTGCTGTAATTAAATATCCTTGGCCTCCTCTTTACCAAGTGAAGTCAGCTCCCCAGACCTGACTCTGCAGAACTTGTGCTCAGGCCCTGGGGCACCTCGGTGCCCCTCAGCTCTGCCCTCCCAGTCTCTGCTCATCCCTTCTGGGTGGGCGCCCCAGCTGTAGCAGTGCCAAGAAAAGGTGAATATCAACGCCCCCATCCAGCTGGATTCAGCCCAGTTTTTTTTCCAGTTTTTTTCCAGTGAGAACAGGATGTCGACCCACCTCAGCCCCCAGGACCTTCCTCAGCTGATTGTGCCCAACCCCTGACACGTGGGGTTTTTCTCTCCTCGTACAAACCATTGCTCTTGTGGTTATTGCATTTTGTGGAGTTCTTGTTGTCCCATTCATTGCATTTGTCAAGGTCTCACTGTGTCAAATATGGTTTTCTAGCATCCAAAACAGAGTTATTTCCCCCTGAGAAAGTTGGAACCATCTGTTTTTTTCCCACCTGAGGATGTCCCAGCCAGGTAATCAGAGTCTGAGCAAACCACGCTTCTCAGGTAGGAAGGGCTGATCATGAACAGAAACAGTATCAGAATTTCTGATTGTGATGAAAAAAAACCCAAACCCTCAAACAAGCTGTGCATAACAGTGGGGTTTTCTTCATTATCAAACAAAATAAAATGGAAATAAAGTGATCAAAAAGCAACAAACACAACAAACAGCAACATTGAACAATATATTTTTCGATCAATTGGATTTGTTCCCTTTGGCTAAAATTGACACCTTTTGTTCTCATCTGAGTCCTGCAAACTATTTTATTTTATTTTCCTCATTACAAAATGCAACTCATTTAACTTCAAATGGAGTTAAATGAGAGGTAAGAATCAGAATGCTCTTCTTAAAAAATGCGAAAGCAGGACATTTTAACAGCATCCAAACCTTTCCTCTGGGGAATTTTTAAAGCTTTGTTTTTCCCCCTTTCTTTTTAATTACACAGCAAAATGCTTTGCCTTCAACAACAAACAGCACTTCAGGAGCAGCTGAAAAACAATGTAAATGAGGACTCTTAAACTGACAATGATTACAACTCCCAGCTTTTTGTTTATAATCCTTAGACTATAACCTCATGTTCCAGGGAATTTCTCTCTCTTTTTTTTTTTTTTTTTTTTTTTTTTTCCCTCCACCCTGTGCACTTTAACTGTGTTGTTTCACCTCGATATTCACGATAGCGTTGTTTTTTTTCCATGTGGGAGCAGCAACAGCCATGGAATTAGTGGCTTCCTGGGGCAGAGTGACAGAGCAGTGAGTTAATGGACATCACCTTCCCCTGGCAGAGCTGATGGCCTCGTCCTTCACTGCTCCTTCTCCACCCTGCTAATGAAAACCTTTGTAACTCTGTCACAGCCCCGAAACCTCCGTATTCCTCCCCGTTTCTTGTGTGTGTTCCAGATGAGTTTAAATCCTTCATGAAAAGGCTACCTAGCAACCACTTCCTGACCATTGGGAGCATCCACCAGCACTGGGGGAACGACTGGGACCTGCAGAACCGCTACAAGCTGCTGCAGAGCTCGCTGGAAGCCCAGCGCCAGAAGATCCAGCGCACCGCCCGCAAACTCTTTGGCCTCAGTGTCCGGTGTCGGCACAATCCTAACCACCAGCTGCCTAGGGAAAGGTACCTCCATCCTTCCTCGGGCATGGGGCAGCCGGGCTGGGGGCTGCTGGAGCTCAGCTTGGGTTTGGGTCTAATCCCAACAGGCTGTGTTTGGAGCTGGGGTGTGTTGGCACGGGCGTCTGGGGGAAGCGGTAAAACCTGGGAGCGGGTTAAAATTCCTGGAGGTGTAGGTAACTGCTGTCCCATTCCTGACTACACTCACATCCCTCCTGTGCGGTTTTACCCGCCCAGGGGAAGGGCATCACTGACTCATTACGATCTTCAAGAATATGTTTAGTCCGTTCTGCAGGCTAAGCTGCTTTTTTGTGGTTTTCCCTCAAGATCCACAGCCAAGCTTTCAGCCTCCACTTGCTGTCAAAAGAGACTTGTGGAGCACAAGGTGCTTCAGCCCGTTTTTGGATTGTGCTCCTCAATATCTCCAGAGTGAAAGGAGAAGCTTTAGTTTCACTTGGAATACATCACATTTTTGCTGTGAGATGCAGCGTGAACCTGTAAAACCTCACTGAGCAGAAGCCTTGCAAGGTTGTTACAGGTGGAGAGAGCAGATTTTCCATTACTGCTACAGCAACTATTGATATCTAATAATCCCCTCCTGCTGGCTCCTTTCAGCCCTCACCTGTAGCTGAGTTTGCTTCAAGTCATTTTTGGAGACTTGCATTTCTGGATTTTAATAAACATCTCTTGCTGTGTAGTTCTACATTGTCTGGACTGAAGCAGTACTGAAAACCTTGGGGGAAAAAGAAAAAATAAAAAGTGTTTGAGTGCCTTATCTTCCATACTTCTCTTGGAAGGGTCAGGCCAAGTTATTAGTTGAGGAGAAACTGTTTGTCCATTCCCTTCATTACCTAAATATTTGTTTTCAAGACAAACCTGACAGATTGACTACTGTCTACTGCTCTCATCCTGTTCCCTGGCTGCTGAACAGGCTGACTTTTCATTTCATCTCTGTGCAGCTCAGAAAACTCTTCCAGGGCTTAACACCTCTTTAATTACCAAGAAATCTCATGTTTCTAGACAAAGATTTGATGGACTTACTAGGGATGAGGAGAAATAGCTATTAAATGTAAGAGATTATGAAATAAAGTCTTTGGAGAGCTTCCTAAACCTGGCCCATCCCTGCCAAGTGGCTGAGCTGTTCTGACCAGGCTGAGTGCTGGAGGAGCCACAGGCATGTCCAGGGTGGAGTTTTGAGTTGTGCCACAGCAACAACAGCAACAACAAAGTGAAGCAGCAGCAGCGAGGAAATCTCCATCCAACCACATTGCTCCAAAACATTCAGACAAATACGTCTTCAGCATTTATCATCTATTTAAAAAACCCAGCCAAGCAGAAAGGGAGCCTCCAACTACTACAATGAAATGTGGGGGAAGGAGGGTGGAATGGATGATGGCAGATGGGTTTTTAACTGACTGATGTGCTTGATTTGTTTAAGTCAACATCAGCAGGCAAATTATCATTTCTTTTCTTGTTTGTCACTCTGCATCTGCAGCTAGGCAGGGGAGCAGTGTGGTAGGAGCTCTGTAGTGGAAGAGGTGCAACCCATCCTTCTCCTCACAGAGCTGGGAAATACTCTCATTTTCCAATTGTTGCTGTACAGAACGACAGAGGCTTATCAGGCACGCCAGTGGCTTTGAAAGGATGGCATGGTTCTATTAGGAGCAAGCCTCTCTCACTTTAATACACATAATTGTAAGCCTGCATTACACATTCAAAGGCAATGTAAAAAAAAAAAAAAAAAAAGAGATTGCTGTTGATTATCCTCAGGGAAAGGAAGAGGTGGTGTTTCCAAAAGGAAGATAAGAAAGGAAGAGTAGGGATTTTGGCAATTAGGCTGATTCTCCATGACCCTTTGCAATGGCTAAGGAGACAGAAATATCTCTATCTATCTATCTATCTATCTATCTATCTATCTATCTATCTATCTATCTATCTATCTATCCATCTATTTTTCTATCTATCTATCTATCTATCTATCTATCTATCTATCTATCTATTTATCTATATATCTAATCTATAAATCTATAAATATATAAATCCACAAATCTATATATCTATTTTATCTATAGAAATATAGATAAAGATACAGATATATAGAAATATAGATAAATATATAGGTATATAGATATATAGATATGTAGGTACCGATATATTTGGTCTGTAATTCTTTTGTCAAAACCCAGAAAAGCTTGCACGTTTAAAACAGAGGCAAGTCTGTTGGTTTAAAAAGGAGACCACTCCTCAGTTAATAAAACTTCAATGTCAAATGATCACCTGCAGTTTCATTTTAAAGCACTGGATGTAAAATAGAAATAACATCCAATGGAGAGAGGGGTTATACATGTTCTGGCCTTCAGCCAAAATACATCTCACAGCTGCAGAGAATAAAAATAGCATTTTTTACTTCACTGTTCTGTACAGAAAACCCAAAAGTACCCCCAGAGCAGCTAGTGCTGGTTGGAAAGTGAAAAGTGAGTTTGCAAAGGAGATTTTTTAAGTACCTGCCTTTTTTTCCTTGCAAATAAAAAACCCCAAAAATCTGTTTGGCTCCCTGCTCCCAGCATTGCAATGGAACCACATGTCCACTGAGCAGCAGTCAGAAAACGCTGCAAAGCAATTCTCACGCAGAGCTTGGCCTGCATGCTGTATTTATTTTCACTTTAGAATCATGGACTCATTGAGGTTGGAAAAGACCTCCAAGATCATTGAGTCCAACCTGTGCTTGATCCCCATCTTGTCACCCCGACCAGAGCAGTGGTTCCACATCCAGGCGTTCCTTGGACACCTCCAGGGGTGGGGATTCCCACCACCTCCCCAGAGATATTTTAAATGAAAACCAATCGCTGCTCTGGTACTGGTTTTCAGCTGTTAAACAGTGGATCTTTCCAGTATCCCCCTGCTCTGACACCCCTTAGGTGCAATGCCATGAGCCTGAGCCATCAAAGGGGTGTTTTAAAAAGTTACCTCCTGTCAGCTGAAGGGCTTTGGCTGGTCCTGTGTATATTCTTAACCCGTCCCAGTTGCAAGAAAAAATGAGGTAATTTATATCACTTTACTTCTCTCTCACTCTCTCACACTTCCCATTGTCATGTTTGTAGTCGATGCCCAGCTCTGCCCTGGATTCTGCATTTTTATTTAATTACATCCTTTATTGCTGCCATCAGCAGATGGTGGGTAGTCTCCTGTTTCATTTTCTTCTTGGTTTGTTTAGCCCTACTTGTGTTTTTGCTGAAAGCTAAGACATACACACACACACATAACAAAAACCAACCTCCCTTCCATCCTCCACAAAATTCATCTGGGGAACAGGAATTTTACTGGTGCACATTGCAAGATAATCAGCTGAGGCTTCTTTCCCACTTTGTTCTGCTGGCTGTTAGTATAAAGAAGGACAGAACTATCCAGTGATTTTTTTCCTAAGACAGAACACACCCAAAATGGGCAGAATGTGGTCACCTGGCTCTAAATTTTACTGTGTCGACTGCTATGGCAGTCCTCGGCCCAGGAACTCGGGGACATTTTACACCTAAAACCTTTGTAAAGCATCAATCCAGCACTGCACAAATCCAGGTGCATTCGACTGGCTCTCCAAACAGGAAGCACAAGGCTTCAGATGGGTGAAAACATATTTGTATTGCTGAAAAGTGAGCAAAAATTCACCTGTGAGCAGGAGGCAGCCTCAGCCCCCTGGGATGGTTTGGAAATGTTTGTTGCTGTCAGCTTGTGGCTGTGTTTTGCAGCCACACTGTGCTGTGCTGTTCCCTCCCCTCCGAGGCAGAGCTGTCCCAGGAATTAGGAGGAGCCCTGTGCACATTTCCGAGGGACCAGGGCTCTGTCACTGTCTCCCTCTGCAGCAGATATTTATGGAGGTCACTGCCTGGCTCCCAAGCTCCCCAGCCAGCCTTGTCCTTTCTGCCAGCAGAAGAGCTCCTCTTGGCTGGGAACAGGGGACAGGCCCTGGCAGCCCTGTACCACAGGAAAAAAGTGAAAATTGTCTGTTCCCACATCCAACACTTCAGAATTTTTCTTCTAATGCCCTTCCTTTTTTCCTCACCCTGTTTTCCTCTTCTTTTTACTCCTTTTCTTCCTGCTTTTCCTTCCCACCTGTTCTCTTTCAGTTGTTGCTGTTGCAGCTTTTCTCTTTCTCCACCCTGTGTTCTCTTTCTCCACCCTGTGTTCTCTTTCTCCACTCCTTCCCACTGTGTTTCTCTCTCATTTTTCCTTTTACCTGCACATTTTCCTCTCTTTCTTTCCCAACCTTTCTGCTTCTGCTCCTTGATTATTTCTTTCCTTCCAGCGCTTTCCTCTGTTTCACACTCTCATCCCTCCGCTCGCTCCCTCCCCCTAATCATTTTGCTGTTCTTTGCTGCTGTATCATTTAATGCCTTCTTTGATACAGCCTACAGCTTAATGATTATTCGGAGGTCAGGCGATGCAGGTGCCATGAATTTCACTAATCCAGCTCTGAGAGCCTCTGTCCATAATCACTCCTCTCGTTCTACAGGGGCTGAATCCTAATTTGTCATTAGCCAGTCCTCTCACTGCAGCACTACCAAGAACTTTTTGCCCAGAGGAGACAATGAAGTATTCATTAGCCGGGGGGAGGCGGAGGGGAGGGAGCAGCGGCTGCACAGAGGGTTCTGCTGAGAGCTGCTGAGAAAGGAGTCGCTGTGCCCAGCTTTCCTGGGGCAGTGGGAAGGGGGAAAAGGGGGAAAACAAGGCAACATGGCAAGTGGGTTGTGCAAAAAGTGAATGTGGGTTGCAGTGTCATTTTCTAGGAGTCGTTCCAGGGCTGTAGGATGTGGGGTTGAAGGTGCTGATCCAGCAGCTGTGGGAGTGGTGGGGCTCAGGGGTGGGTGAGTGGGGCTGATTTTAAGGGGGAGACTCCAAGAGGCGGATTATTAGCAGCAGTCTTTGGGTTTTTTTTTAAGGAGGAATAGTTTTAGCAGCTTTTTCTCTGAGCATCCTGGCTTCCACCCTCTTTTCTACTGTTCTGAGCTCTGCACCACAGGCAGAGGTTGCTGCTTGCTTTTCCTTGCCCTGTTATGGGTCTGATTTTAGAGGGTAGGGCCACTTGCCAATGACCTGAAGAGCAGTTTTCTCCTGCTAGCCTGGGAGTTCTGCTGCCCTTGTGATGTCTGATCACCCCACAGCCTCTGGCATGGCTTTATCAGCTCCATTCCCATGTCACCGGCACTGCTGGGATCCTTGGCAGGACACAGTGCCTGTCTCAGCTCCTAGTGCAGAGAGAGAGCTCAGATGAGCATTTCTAACTGGTAGAAATTTCTTAGAAGGCTTTTGCTCATCACCAAAGGAGTAAACAGCAGATGAAAGATTCAGTCTAGAAATAGACTGGAACAGCTCCCAGATGCCACGGCAGGGCATCGATGTTCCGACAGCTCTGCCTCAGACACATCCCTGAAAACACTGTAGCTCCAGCAAGATGCCAACCCCGAGTCCCTGTGGGGCCTCAGAGTGCTAATTCTTCCTTCTCCCCACCCGCAGGACGATACAGGAATGGCTTACCCGAGTCCAGTCCCTGCTCTACTGCAACGAGAACGGGTTCTGGGGGACCTTTCTGGAAAGCCAACGGAGCTGCGTTTGCCACGGTGGCACCAGCCTGTGCCAGCGCCCCATCCCCTGCATCATTGGGGGCAACAACAGCTGTGCCATGTGCAGCCTTGCCAACATCTCCCTCTGCGGCTCGTGCAACAAGGGCTATAAGCTTTACCGAGGCCGCTGCGAGCCCCAGAACGTGGACTCGGAGCGGAGCGAGCAGTTCATCAGCTTTGAGACTGACTTGGACTTCCAGGACCTGGAGCTGAAGTACCTGCTGCAGAAGATGGACTCTCGCCTGTACGTGCACACCACTTTCATCAGCAACGAGATCCGCCTGGACACCTTCTTCGACCCGCGGTGGCGCAAGCGCATGTCCCTCACCTTGAAGAGCAACAAGAACCGGATGGACTTCATCCACATGGTGATCGGGATCTCCATGCGCATCTGCCAGATGCGCAACAGCAGCCTGGACCCCATGTTCTTTGTCTACGTCAACCCGTTCAGCGGGAGCCACTCGGAGGGCTGGAACATGCCTTTCGGGGAGTACGGCTACCCGCGCTGGGAGAAAATGCGCCTCCAAAACAGCCAGTGCTACAACTGGACCCTGCTGCTGGGCAACCGGTGGAAAACCTTTTTTGAGACCGTCCACATCTACCTACGCAGCCGGACTCGGCTGCCCTCCCTCCTGCGCAACGAGACTGGCCAAGGGCCCGTGGACCTTTCCGACCCCACCAAGCGCCAGTTCTACATCAAGATCTCAGACGTGCAGGTCTACGGCTACAGCCTGCGCTTCAACGCTGACCTCCTGCGCAGCGCGGTGCAGCAGGTCAACCAGTCCTACACGCAGGGCGGGCAGTTCTACTCCTCCTCCTCCGTCATGCTCTTGCTGCTGGATATTCGGGACCGAATCAACCGCCTGGCGCCTCCGGTGGCCCCGGGGAAGCCCCAGCTGGATCTGTTCTCTTGTATGCTCAAGCACCGCCTGAAGCTCACCAACAGCGAGATCATCCGAGTGAATCACGCCCTGGACCTGTACAACACCGAGATCCTCAAACAGTCCGACCAGATGACAGCCAAACTCTGCTAACCCTGGACTTAGCAATGGACACCTTGGTGATCGATCCTTTTGCTGTATTAAAAAAAAAAATAAAAGAAAAAAAAGAAATAAAACAAACAAACAAACAAAAAAAAGAAAAAAAAGAAAGAGAAAGAGGAAAAAAACGTAAAAAGGAAGAAGGAGAAGTGGGGGGAAAGGAAAGAAAAGGGGAATAATAAGATTTGTAAAATGTAATTAATATACAAAAGAGGAAAAACAAAAAAAGAGGAAATTCTTCATTTGTTGAAAACTAAACCCGTTCTAGCAGCTGTATAAAACTGTCAGGCATGTTTGTTATTTCTATAATCCGTCATAAAAGGGTAACACCGTACTCTCTCTTGACCTTGGGGGTGTTGCTTGCAAGTCCTCAGGGGCAGCAGAGGAAATAAAGGCAGGAGCAGAGAGAGGGGCAAACTTCTGTACTGAACTGTCAAGTTTTCTGCTATGCAGGTGCCAAGACAAAGAAACATACAAAAAAAAAAAAAAATCAAAACAAACAAACAAACAAACAAACAAAGAGTTATATGTAAATGTAAAAGAGCTACCATTATTCCTATAGTGGGAGTAAATGGTTAAAGATAAAAGATATTTCTTCTGTTGAGATTTATGCCAGCTTTATGTTGAGTTATTCCCACAGCCTGTGCTGAGCTTTGCAGGAGGACAGGAGGGGATAGCAGCTCTTGGGGTGTAAAACTGATGCCTCCTTGGTGAGACCACACAGAAAAGGTGGAGGGTGGGTGCAGGGCTCAGGGATCCTCACTTTGGGATTTCCATCTTGGAAGACATTTCACCAGAGGCAGAGGCTCAGCAGATGCTGGGAAAAGGGATGTGTCTGGTTGTTCAGCTTGACCTGCAGTTTGTGCCCTGCACTGGGCTGGTGCTGCTTTCAGTGATGCCAGAGGAGGAGCAGCACCTGTAAATCTTCACTCACTCGTCTTTCAGGCCCTTCTACACGGTCCCTAAAGCAGAGAAAGCCCAAATCATAAAGGCAAAGCTGAGTTTGTCTTTCTGCCTCAGGTGCTGAGTTTGCCAGTAGCACTGGGTAACCCTCATCACCCCTAAAAACTAAAGCACAATGCAAGGGAATACATTTCCAAGGAAACCTGGAGATACTGAAGGGTACATAGGTCATTTTTATCCACTGGGAAAGGAAAAAAAAAAAAATCCTTTTTACTTTCTTATGTTTCTGTGGCTGTGAATAATATCCTTGTCTCACTTACACTTTGTCCACAAAAAAAAAAAAAAAAAAAAAAAAAAAAAAAAAAAAAAAAAAAAAAAAAAAAAAAAAAATCAAATATATGAGAACATTTTATTAAAATAATTAAAATATACGCAAATTTAGTAAAAGGGAGGGGTGGGAGGGAAGAGCACAACAACCAAACCTATCCTGAATTTGCAAGGATAAAGCCAAATTAAAAAGAACTGAGTAATCAAAGAAAGAAAGAAAGAAAAAAAACAACCTAAAATAACCAAAGGGTAGATAAAATCTTTTGGAATGTGTGTGGACATGTGTTTGGATTTAAACTAAAAAATAGGATGTTGAATGGAGTGTGTGAATGAAGGATCAGCTGAGCTGGGTGATGAAGCCTGAACACTGTGGGAGGTGAGTAGTGAGGTGTTTCTCTTAATTTCACTGGGTTTTTTTAGTTGAAGTTGATTGAGAAGTGCTAGTGAGAGACTGGAATTCCTGCCCTCCAGAAAGGGAGAAATAAATATCTGATCCTGATGGCTTCCAGAGCTGGAGGAGCATCCTGTGGAAAACAGGTCTGAGCAAGGGGCACAGTCCTGATCCAAAGACCAAGATTCGGGCTTGGCTCAAGATTTAACGTGTTGATTCAAATGATTGACATGTTTGAGTCAACAAAATAGTCTTGTAGGAGTTTTGACTTTATTTGAAGGCTTTGGCTGCGATTTTGAGAGTAACATCAGTTCTGGAAAGATTTGAATGCATTGAGGTGTTGGTCATGTGACACCAGGGACTTGGGCAATTAAGGCTGGTTTCAGTTTAATTCATATGATTTAGGTTGTTCTCATCCAAATTTCCTGAGAAGGAACTGGATGCCTTCAGGAAAATATACATTCACTGACCTCTCCTGCTGAGCTACCAATTGAGGGCATAAGAGAATCACTTTGGGCAATCAGTTAAACCCCAAAAAGGGGGATTAGTCACAAAAGTCTGTGTATCCAAGAAAGGGTATCGGAAGAAGAGCTGGGTGAATTAAACAGCAAGGACATTTTCAGGGACATTCCTTCAGTAGCAGCTTTTTTCTCCTCCCTTGCATCAAGATCTCTCTCTCCCCTGGTCAGTCCACACAAGAGGCTTCAGGTAGCCCATTTTTCCCAGTGTTTGTTTTTCATTTGCTTGGTCTTTGCTTTGTGTAGCAGAAAATCATATTAGACCTCAGCGTTCCGAGAGTGTTCTTTATAGATGTGACATTTCTGCCTCAGCTTTCCGATAAGAGAACATTTGGCAGCAGTCGTATGCATGGAGGTGAGTTTTAAGCAAATAGTAGAGAGTATTCATGGGAAATGAATGTCAAATTTGTAATTATCAGTAGAAATAATGTTCCTGACAGTTACATCCATCTAAGCAGGGAATAGAAATGTACTGTTTAAATTACATGTATGACCCAAAGAGCTGACACTTGAAAGAGCTATGGTTATAGCTCTAAAAATACTGACTGCTGCTTCTGAGCAGCCTGAGCTGCAGCCTGCATGCAATGACGGGATTTGCTCATGGCTGGGAATAGTGGCCGTGCCAACACGGGGTGAAATTAATTCGATCAATTCTTTCCTTTGAGATAAGAATCCAGGTCTAAAGAGTAGAAGCCAAAGAAGCTGCAATTAAACCTCAGATCTCAGGGGTAACTAGCAGCACATTACCTAAATCTCTCCTGGTGTTTGTGGCACTGGTAGGGATCAAATCAATGGCCCTCATGTATCTTTAATGATGCCTTGGGATGAGCATCCCCCAGCATTTACTGCCTCCAGCAAGGGGGGAAACTCCACGGACCTTAGGAACTGTTTTGGGTGCCAACATAACGTTAAATCCTGGCTGGGCCACCCAGAGCCAAGTGGATGGAGTGGAGCTGAGAGAGGCACGTGGGGTAACACTGCCACTGCAGCTGGGAAAGGGCAAGCTGGAGCGTGAGCAGAGGGAAGGGGTTTTGGCATACACCTGCTGTCAGCATATGGAACTCACCTTGGGAGTGCACCTGGATACGATGGCGCATCAACACCACAAAGTGAAGCCACGTTCCAACATGGCTACATAAAATTTTGTGAAGGAATGCAGCAAAAATATCATGAATAAACTCCCATGTCCTCCAGGGTAGGGAAGATGAAATTATTTGGCAGCTCAACCACCATTTTGGGCTCACTGAGTGAATGGACAAAATCCCAAACAAGCCAATCAAATGTGGATGATTGCTTTTGATGCTAGGAGATAAATTAAACAGGGCACATGCTCTGCTTCTACTGCTCAGTCCCTAAAACCTTCCCCAGGTAAGGAGCAGTCTGTGACAACAAGGTCCAGAAACATCCCCCAGGTTTGGTTTAGGGATTTTGTTCTGCAGGCAATAGGAGATGTGGAGGCATCTGACATCTGTCTCAGCAAGAGAAAGAACTTCAGATCCCCCAGAGATGCCACACCAGTGCTGCAGCGGGGTTAATGGGCTCCTGAGGAAATGATGGTCATAAAAATGTGTTTGACAAGACAATGACTGGAACGGAGAGTAATTAACAGAGCAGAATTGGGTGCGGCTTAGAGAACCCCTTCACCATAAAACCCGACCCACTAACCTGCATGAGCAGTGGGTACTGTGGCAGAGTTTAATGATAAAAGGGATGTTCATGCTGTCAAGTCAGAGTGGCCATTCTCGGACTGTATGAGAACAAAACCCAGCTTCCTTCCCTGGCATGAGAAGGAGTTAGGGAGCAATCCCTCAGATTGTCCAGCTCAGCTAATAGAGAGATGCTCCTGCCAATTCAGGACAGATATTTGTCCCTTGTCATTAAATTAGGGACTACATGAAAGCCGGAGCTTCCAAATAACCCAGAGAAAAAATAAAAGCCAATGCCACGTGTCCCGAAGCCAAAGCATGGAAAAAGCAGCACGTAGGGCAGAATCCTGCTTCCCTTCAGATGCAGAAGAATTCTGGGACCATTTTCCTCCAGTCACATGATAGAAATTCATTGGGAGCTTCCTAAGAAATCTGCTCCTTTTAAATTATTCAAATTTAGACTCACCAGCCGGTGTGGCAGAAAGCAAAAGACGTCAGCAAGGCTTATTAACATGCTGATGGTATGGCTGTGAGTGTGCAGAATGTCCATTTGGATCAGGGCTAAGAGCACAGCGTGAAGTTGCCATGGAAACGTGGGGAGGCCATTAATTAGCTATCACATGGAATCATCAGGAAGAATCTGGACCTCAGCAGCTTTGGGCTCCTCAGAGGCAAAGGGCACAGCCTCAGAGACCCCCCCAGCCCAGTCAGGCCCAGTGACCCCTGCACAGCTCCAAGAACAACCACATTCTGGAGCTGAAATGTCCTCTTGAAGGGAGGAGAAGTAGGTGGACAAGGACGGGGAGGGGGTAACAAGCACAGAAATAAATAAAGGATGGAGAGAATTTCCCCTTTTCCTTGCCCCTTCCCTACCCAGGAAGCCTGGCTGCTCTTGCATAGAAGAACACAAGAGATCTGTTGCTTTTTGAGCTGACAAGGCTTATGCCAGTGACCTCGAAGAAGCTGAGAGCAGCCCAAAGGCCCTGGCAAATCCAGTTAATGGAGTTTGCATCTTCTTGGGTGCAGCTGGGATGAGGGAACTCCAACGCTCCCTAGAGCCATCCTGCTCCCTAAAGCCATCTCAGGCCACGCTAAACCAGGAATCCCTTTCCCCAAAGTGAAACATGGGCAAGTAAGAGAGGCTTCTTGGCCATTTGCCCAGCCTCCCTTCAGAGCCAGAATCCTGTAAGCAAGCTGTGATGGACTTCAGCTGCCACGGATGGGATGTTCTTTTTAGCTCTTTAGCCCACTTGCTAAAACCTGGCTCAGGAGGACATTTGGCAGATGGTGCCTCCTGCACAGGGGTGTAGCAAGATCCCCAGCCTGGCTGCTCAGTCCCAGTGCTGCAGGGGATACTGCCAATCCCCGCTCTGTGATCTCTCTCCTAAAGCACTCTCCTGGAGGACTTTACCCTCCTTGAGAGGAAGAAATGGCACAAGGAGGAGGTGCTGCAAGTCTGAGAGCAGAGGCAGAGGAGGATGGTCTGTGGTGTGCGTTCTGGGGAGGGGCTGAAGGGAGACACGGCAGACAAGGTGTAAGGAGGTCATGGGGGAGACACTTCCATGTTCTTTCTACCTTGGAAGATTTGAAATCATAGATTAACCCTGTTGGAGCCAGTCAGATTACATTTCTTGCCCAAGAATGCACATATCAATTATCTCACCCTCACAATTTTTTTGACTTAATCTAAATCTTCTCCTAATGCCACCAGAATTATTATTCATCAGTGAATTAAATAAATATGGAAATCAGTGAGGATTAAAGTACTATATAAAAGCACTGTGGGACACTTCAGTCCTTCCTCCTGAATTTTTAACTGGAACAAGATGGGTGCTTTGTACAAATACATGGTTAACCAAAGCTTCCTTTAGTGTAACAAGAAAAAAAGGCAAATTATCCAAGTCTCTGCCCCCTGGATATTAAAGACATCTCCAGGAACAGCCCCAGCTACTGTTCCACATCTTTGTGTCCCCATCCTGAGCATTTATCTGTAGATCTGTGCAATCTCCAGGTGGCTCCTGTCCAACTCCAGCACTTGCTTATAAGCCAGAAAGGAAATTTGACCTTGTGTAGAGCCCTTTAAAAAAACAGGCCATGGGTTCCTCCCCAGGAGAACTACAAAAGGTATAGCTGGAAAAAATCACCACAGCAGCAGAATTTGTGGAGGAGTGAGATCTGGTGAGGTGACCCTGAAGAGATACAGGCAGGCACAAAAGAAATGGGAATACTGACCTCAGTGCTCAGGGAGCACTCCTTTCACTCCCCCAGCTCATCTTGTCTCTCATCACCTCCTCATTTCAGTGATGGAGAAAGCCAGCCCATTCGATATTTATACTTATATATATATATGTATAAAACACAACATAATGCAAGCACAGCTTAAAATAATATTTTAATGCTGAAAAAGTCAAATAAATCAGACTGAACCAAAAAACAACAACAAAAAAAGTGCAAAATTAAATGGGAAAAGCACACCAACTCATTTTGTTTATTAGGGATGTTTTTTGCCAGTGATAAATCACTGTGAGATACCTTAATTTTTAACTACTACACAAGAGCTTCCAGTAGAAAACATCCAACTGAATATTTTTGGCTGAAATTTTAGGTATAAAAAAATAGTTTAAAGTCAAGGTTTCTTGACTGACAAATGTGGGAGGGGGTTTTGCTTTTTGAGAATCTGAGTTAGCCCTGTGTTTTATTGCTGTCAGTCATGTTGTCTAGAACATACATTTGTCTAAATAGGAAAGAGAAGTTCAGCAGGGGTGATTTTCCAAGATGCTCACACATCTCCTCAAACAGGGTGTGCCAAGGGGAGCTGAAGGTCAGGAGTTCTCAAAGCTGCTGCCAGGAACAGAGGAAAGAACGCCTGGATTATGGTGGTACTGAATTCAAGTGAGGGAGCCAAGAGACTGACTGTGACATCAGAGGGACAGAAACACAATTACACCCTCTGTGTTTCCATATGCAGGTTTTTGTGAAGTTCTGATGTGTGTATATTATCGATCTCCTAACTTATTAACAGACATCTATTAATTTATCTGTTAATTCAGTGTATGTCCAGGAATAAACACAACGAGACTTGGATGGTCACAGAGCCCTCAAAATGTAGATTAATAGATAAATTAATAGAGGTAAATGAATAAAAGATTAAGGTTGCCACTTACACAGACATGATCAGTTTAGGTCCGCTCTGATTTTATAGGTGGGGAAAAGAAACCCAAAATGGGCAGAGAGTGACTTGGTTACGGCAAAGCCTGCGCAGAATGTGACCAGAGCCTCTCTGGAGTCTCAGGCCTAAGCCTGACCTTTGGAGATGAAGATACGTGAAGATGAAGATGAGGAGAATGTCAGAGTGGGAATGGTTATTGCAGATGAGCTTTATTTCCACAGCCAGTTCCTGGTGTCTGACTGCCCCACTCTGTCACACTGGCAGTGACAGTGACCTGGAGGAAGTTGTACCATGCTGTGCTGACAGGATGTGGGCTTTGTTTCAGACGTCTGACATCCCAAACGCTCAGGTCCAGCCTGAAAGAACAATCTTCACCTGGTTTTGGGGTAAAGTGATCCCCATAACAGAAATTTCCTGGAGATGAAGCAATCCTTATTTCAGCCTCTTTTATGGAGCTGGCTCCTTGACCCCGTTCAGCATCTCCCTCTTTGTGGGGTTGTGCTGTAGTTTAGGAATGAATCTTGTTCTGCCATGTGGTGACAGGATCCTATTCTACAAATGTCAGGCATCTAAGGGTTGGAATCTGGCTTTCAAACTTCCCTAAGACATTTAGACTCAGGGTTCTGTTAAGATTCATTTCAGAATGAGAAAGAAAACCTGGATATTGCCTGAGTTGGATTTAGACACTAATTCTGACCTTTTGTGTTTTTACAAGCTACTCAATTAAGGTAGATCACTCCTGCCTCACTCCAGGATACCTGTGAACTATCTCCAGACTTTCATTGCCTCTTGATATGAAAATCTAATCATGTTCATTGCTCAAAATCAACTCTGGTTGAGGACTAATGCAACCTTAGCTCAGCTTAAGCAAGCAGCTTGTTCAGGAAATGTAGATAAGAAACCCTGGTGGGTTGCTTTGAAAGTCAATAGACTTGGACTTAGGAGGATTAGGGAAGGGCTCAGTCCTGCAAGGTGCTGAGCACGATGGGTTGCAGCACTGAAGGTCTGAATGAGTGTGGCAGATGCATGAAAGAAAGGGACTGCTCAAACCCCTGAGTTAATGCCCGTATATTATTTTGGTTGGAATTCAGAGTTCTCAATAACTGATAACATGCAGGGAGAATCCCAGATCTCAGGGCTGTAAAGCCCCCAGAGTCCCAAGATCAAAAACCCAACTTGCCAGCCCGAATCCCTTTGTTCATCTCAGCAGCTGCTGGGTGAGGTGAGCCTGGGCAGCGGTGATGGAAGGGGCACAGAGCCTTCCAGCCCAAGATGAACCATCACAGTGCACCCAGCAGCCAGCCCGGAGCACAGCACATGCCCAAATGAGCGCTGATTGCATCACTGCTTAATGAGAATTAATATCTCTGATGTAACACTGAGGGACCTCAGTCGCACACCAAGACCCCAGAGGAGCTGGCATTTTACTGAGATGTAAGAAAAAGGAGATCTGGTGTCACAAAATCTCTCAGAAGAGCACTAATTAAGAGGAAGATGAATGTGGCACCATCTGAAGTTCTCAGCGGGTTTTCGAGGGTCAGTCCCATAAACTTTCACCAGTCCTTCATCTGTTTTTTGGGGTGGTTTTTGCTGCCCCTGGAAATGTTGGACAGGAGCCATTGCTTTTACCATTTCAGTATAATTCCATTCAGAAAGTGTTTTTATACCCCTCTGATATCTTTATAGAGTGAGCAGCATTTCCTTCAGGTCAGCATTACTTGCACATTTATTACAGGATCCAGTTAATAAAAAAAGGCCAACAAACTCAGAACAAGAAATAACATAAAAGCCAACCAGATGACACAGACAGAACAAACTCATGCTCTAAAAAGGATTTGTTTAAACCAAGAAAGAGGGCAGAAGTAAATGTTGAAAGAGTTGCCCATGGTCACAGATTTAGGCAGTGACAGAGGGAAAGGAAGGAAAACCTAAAAACTGATCTCTTGCAGACAGCTCTGGTTGTACCAATCCCATGTCTGTGCTTTTCAAAGCCTGTACCTAAAGGAGCAAAAGTTAACTGGGAAAATTAGGCTTTGTTGCCAGCGTGAAGGGAGCTGAGGAGCCAAAACCACATCCTCTGTGTGACTAGTTGTGGAAGAGCTCACCCGTTGTGGAATAGCTCCAATTTATTTGAAAGATCAGGCATTGGCCAGAGGCAAGGTGTTCCAGACCAGGGTACCCAGCTGTTCTAATGGCCCTGGCATATTCTAACTTTCTGTGCTCTCCTGTAAAACAATAATGCCATTTCTGCCATCGTTATGCATCACAAATCAATCTGGCTGCTCATGAACAGCTCTGACCTGAATCTGTCACTTTACAGCAACCTCTTGTAGGATTCCAGGTTTACTGCCATATAAGTGCTCTATTAGACATGGAAGGCTGCAATAAGCTGATTAAGAAACCTTTCTTTTCCTTTTTTCTTTTTTTTTTTTTCTTTAAAAGACTTTTTTTTTTTTCTTTAAAAGACTTAACATATACTTTTCTGTCATCAGATAAGTACAAAATAAACCTGAAGCTTCACCCAAAATACATTATGCAAAGAAATCTGTCACTATAAAAAGCCTGAACCACGCAGGACTCCCTGTACCAACTCCTCTCTGCACCGCCTTGGCTGCATATGAGGGAGTCCTGTTGTGGCAACTGTTAATTCTTTAAAAGCCTTGAGTCAAACCATCCTTTCTGTGATTCAGCTGCTGCAAGACACATTTTCTCCCTAGAAAAGCAGCTTTCTGGAACAATAGTTTCATTCCAAGAAGGGAAGTTCTAAAGTTAAATGGAAAGCAGCACTCTCAAAGTTTTGGGTAAAAAGCAACCTTCCATCTTATTTCAGCTCAGGAATCTCAGGACAGCCTTCTTGAAGGGAAGCTTTGGTGAATGATTTAAGTGGCAAGGGCTTCTCTGCTGGGTTTTGATTACTTCACTCCAGATGAGACAGAGCCAGCCAAATGCTAAACTGGAAATGAAGTGTTTCAATAATTTCCCATTACAAATGTCAACAAAAATGATATTGTGCTGAACTTGCATTTCTGGGAGAGAAAACTGTTCAGCTGGGGAAAAATGAATTGGTCAGCTCCGTTAGCAGAGAGTGAGTGGAGAAGTGAAGTTCATCCCATCTGGGCTAATGGGGTGTGAAAATTTGGCCTCGCTGAGCACATGCAGACCTTTCTTAGTGCCCCTGAGAGCCTTGGGGGAAGGAGTGATCCTTGATTGCTCTGTCTGCTGTCTGCGCAGCTGGAATGTGCTGCTCCAGACAGGGATAGAGGGTGTAAACCCCGTGGGGTTGCTCTCTGTATTTCCAGCTCTCACCCTGACGATCAGGCAGTCTGCAAGAGCTGCTCTCCATCAGACATTTCCATGGCTAGTGCTCCGGAGAGGCAATTAGCCATGAGGGCAATACATCACTCCTCAGCCGAACTGGCTCTTCCCTTGGGCTCCCACTGCTCTAGAAAAGGACTTTGTGTGTGTATTTTTTCACCTCAGTGGAGGTAGCAGGGTTGTGTCCCAGCACACCGGACACATCTCGGGGTTGGCTTGTTGTGGCGGGAAGGAAGGGGCAGAGTCTGTTCTGATAGCGGGGAAGAACTGTCCTGGATAGAGAGAACCAACCCTGGCAGACATATGGGTATCCAAACCAGACCTAGCAGCAACAGTTCCTGCAAACTGCAGCAGTGTGGAACTCGGAGGGGCCAAGGTCCAAAAGGAGCTGGATGCTGTGTGGGATGTGGTGGCTCTGGGTGTAGGACCTGGGACAGGGTGGTGGCACACACGGCCAAGCAGAACGGTGTTTTTGCAAAACAGAAGACAGCACTGTGAGGACCATCTACAATATTTTGAAGCACGACTCGACAAGTTGGAGCCCAACTTGAAAGGCAGAGAAGGTATTCTGAGTGTGACATTAGAGCCATTGATGGTGGCAGGGTTTTGCAGTGTGTGCTCTGCAATCAGGGGACAAAAGCCCCGGATATTTCTGGTAATCAAAGCCCCTCTTTCAAATCGGTTATTGAGTTTTTCCTCTTGTTGCAATCACTGCCCAGCACAAGCTGAATTACAGTGTTCTTTATTAACCAGCGCTGCTTGCTTCACCTTAATTAGTGCAGACCACTGGAGTTAAGGTGAATGAGGTGAACATTAGATGCAGTTTCATCATTGATGTTGAAAAGACAACCAAACCTCAACTCTTCTCCCTGTGAGTACCTGCCTTGCCTTTGTGAGATGATCAATAGCCCTTCCACTGGAGGGGGTGGGCAAAGCACCTTTCAGAACTGAAAATTGTGCAGGATCCAAGTGTTTTCTAATAAAATCTTTCAAAACCTTCACAAAATTTCTACTGAAGGCCAGATTTCCTGGGACACCTATAATTATTCAGAACATAAGAGAGAAGAGATGAGAGTTATGGGCCTGTTTCACCTAAAGAGGCCCAATTCAAACAAGGGACCAGAAATACCAGGACATGGATAATAAAAGGAGAGTGGGGGGGGGGGGGGAAAAAAAAATAAAAAAAATATATATATATATATATATATATATATATAAAAATATATGAAATATAAAATATAAATATAAATAATAATAAAAGAACAAGGATCGATATCTTGAAGGAAAAAAACCAAAAAAACAACAACATTTAATTTTATACAAACCATAAAGTGTACACACATTCTGTGATTTCCCAGAGGTCTCCTAGCTAATTCTATTTTCCTGTAAAACCCACTTCTTCACACACCACATCCCCAGCTCCTGTCTTTGCAATACAAATGTACATCCAGACTGCAGGACACCCCGAGAGATTTATTCCCATGGTGCTGCTCTTCCTCTTCCTTCTTTTTCATGTTTCAAAGTCAAATATCTATCTTTTGGCATCTTCTGTGCTTTACTTTGATCCCTGAGAGAGAGAAAACTCCTTTTCCTTGCCCTCACTCTGGAAAACCACGAAGGCAGAGGCAGCGTGGCTGTCAGTGAAGTGGCCAGCAGGATGCAGGAAGACAATCAAATTCACACAGCAGATGGGAAGCTCCAAAATTATTGTTTTCCCCAAACTATGTCAACATATTGACACATTCAAAAGCTTGGCATCCTGGCAGAAAAAATGCTAATTCAGGTTGAGGAAGACACTGGGACATCTTCCTTACCTTTGAAAAGATCTGTTTTAAATTCACAGCTCACACGTTGTGGCACAGCGTGGTTTATGCTGAATTATTTTGAAAATCTACCCCTGCCTAAAAGAGTAGAGAGCCAAAAAAAGTGTTTTATACACAGTGTAGTTAGTGCACCCCAGGCTTTTGTCTGCAGCTTTCGAGAGGAATGTCTGTGTCAGGCTTGTCCTAAGTTTATCCTGATCCAAAACTGTTTTTCTACAGCTAAATTTGCCTGGCCTGCTGTCCAGACTGTGAAAAATGATGGTATTGATCCCATCTCCTTGCTGGCAAGGTGTGACGTGGATAATTGGTGATGCTGTGTGGCAGAGTGTGCAAAAAGAAAATTAAAAATTCAGTGATGTCCCCTTCTCGCACCCCTGGCCAACACACCCAGGCCCCGCAGCAGCTCTGCCTGCAGAGGGGACGTTGGTGGCACAGGGCTCTGGTGGAGGCGCTGCTCCTGCCCCATGTCACACTCCTGTCCCTGATGTTCCAGCCAAAGTTGTGTCCTCCTGGCCCCAGGGAAGTCAGCCTCTGGTTTCTTCTCCAACTTGCTGGCCTGGGGAAGCTCAGCTTGTCATCCTTCCACCTCCTGTGATGGGGAGAGGAGAAAAAAGAAAAGGATGAAAAACAAATAAAAGAGGAGGAAAAACACCCACTTAGCGACAACTGGAGGTCTCCTCAAATGTCCATACAAGCACCAGACTTCCTGAGGTGCCTCAGTGAGACCAGCAAGGACTGGAAATGGGAGCAAAAGAAGCCAGGGAGGTGGGTCTGAGCCAGGCTGCAGCCGCTGATTTGAGCTGCGCTTATCACTCTGTGGAGTTCAGGGAGCTTTCAGGTGATTGCTCTAAAAATACCTTATCTGCAATGGTTAAAAATAATTTCCCCCTTTCTATTTATTGACCTCCCTCTTTACTTTTATGACCTCCCATTCCCAAACATCTTCCAAGGATTTAAAAATAACAACCTGCCTTTCTTCCTCCCCACCTAATTTGATTAACGTACACAGCTCTGTTTAATTGGGTGCGTGTGGGAAATGAAGACCTGGAACAGGAACATTGCATCACTGGTCTGACCTCCCAGAGGGGTGAACAACACTCCCTGCACGCTGTCCCTGGGTAATTCAGTGAATTCTGGGTGATTCAAATACGAACTGCTGTCCTCTGAGCTGCCGCTCTTTCGGTCTGAGGAAGAGGGTGCCAAGGCAAAGGGAGGGGAGAGCAGAGAGAGCAGCAAACCGCAGTCACTTGCTTTGAACATGGATTAACGGCTGTACTTTATTCCAGGTGCAGCTCTTCCTGGCTGTGCCATCTCTCGCTGTGTGCACGGCCCAATGCCTCCACAGAATGGGTCAGGCTGGAAGGGACCACACTGGAGTCACCTGGCCCAACCTCCCTGCTCAAGCAGGGTCGTCCTGGAGGTCTTCTCAGACCCGGTTTAATTGTTGCCTCTCATGCCGTGAAGTGGCGTTTACTTCTCTGTGTTGATCTTCTGACAGAAACAGGAAGAAATCTTGAGCTCCTCAGAGAGGATGAATTCCACAACGCTGCCACTTCAGGCTGAATTATCTCTTTAAGGCACCAGAGGTTTCTTTAGGCATGGAGTTACATAAGGGAGAGGGCTGTGCCTGTGGGAGCCCTCAGGTGCAGGCACAGAAGGAAGGGCTGTACAGGATGTGTGTCCTGGCTGGATCTGGAAGGCCAATTCAGAGTTAAACTGCTCAGCCTTTGCTAGAGAAGGGGCATTATCTAGCAAGAAATAGTATCAAACACAGGGGGAAAAGAGTCCAGCAGAATGGATACAGATGCACTTCATTTAATTTAGTACTTTCCTGCTCCTCACTCCGTGATCGGGGACGCAGAGAACAGCAGCCACTTCGTGCTGCAAGCACAGCTTTTTATAAGGACTTTGCAGTACCTTCTGCCCTATTAACACTTGCTGTATTCTACTCCCAGGCTTAATTATTCATCTTATACCCAAAAGTGCAGCGATGATTAAACTGAAGAGCAGTTAGGCATTTTCAGATTGAAGTAATGCTGCAGCGGTGGAGAGACGCGTGTTTCAAGGGTATGAGTTTGTCCCTCTCTCCGTGCCCAGATCCCCTCTCCACTGAGCTCTGCCTCTGTGCTCCTCCTCTGCTCAGCCTTTAAAGCACCTCTCTTTGTTCCCCTTTCTCCCCTCATCTCACAATTACGTCTTTTAGCTCTCTCATGCCGTTACCTTTCCCCTCTGTTGATTTGCCTCTGCAGCTGAATTTCCTCTCTTGCTCTCTCTGCAGGCTTGGATCAAAGCCCATTGAAAACAACTGAAATTTTCTTACTGACTGTTGGGAGATAATGCTGAAAGAAGGAAACGTTAAGAATAACAAAACTGAACCGCAGTTTTCTGTCTATGGATTAGGGATGGGTCAAGTGACTTTCTGTTTCCAATAGGCTTTAATTTCTCTGACTCCATGAAACTTGAGCAAACCATTTCAGCACCACTTTTGAAGGGCAGAGATGTGCAGATTCCAGGAGAAAGCACAAAACGGTCCTTTGAAGTGCCATCAACTGAGAAGGAAGTCTTCTCACCTCGCTCTAAATCGTGAAAATAATTTGAGACAAATTCTGGTGACACTGAAGATGGCTAACTTCTGCCACCACCAAGTCAGGCTTTCAGTTTAACTAGTTATTTAAGCCAGAAAGAGACTGTTACCTTTGGAGAATGACTCATCCCACCCACTCCAGACACTGTACATTAGGAGAGGTGACTCATGCTCTGGAGATTCCTCCCATTCTCCTCACAGCCTCTACAAGAGGGCTGGATCACTTGCTCAGACATTTAAACTTTTACAGGACTAAAGCTGGGTAAAATGAATCCTCCCTTAGCCGAAGAAACCCAGCTATTTCTGTGCTTCACAATAAGCACCGTGATGGACACCAGAGCACTGCTGCTCTGTGACCCTGCACGCGGAGCTGCAGGATGGATCTCCTGTCTTTCCTAACTAGGTCTGAAGTAATGGATGCCCAACAGGCAGGCAGCTCAGGTTCAAGCCAAATCCTCCTGGGAGACAGCAGGAATTCCTTCTGTGCTTCCTCCTACGAAGTAGCAGGCGAACACTCAGCGTCCAGCTCGATTTCAAAAACCTCCTCCCTCTCTTTTGCTGCCCCATTGGACATCGCACCCCGTGGTGCCTTCATTTCACTGAGCTTCTTGTCCTTTGTCACCTCATTCTATGCTGATGGCTCTAACAGGTTTGGCTTAACGTCCCTGACTTAACCAGGACATCCCAAGGTCCTGGGGCAGGTGGGAGCAGGGTGCAGGGCTCGGTTTGTGTCCCAAATGTTCCTGCAGCCGGGCTGTGGTCACACTCCCTGTCTCTGAGCGCAAGGATCCAGTCCAGCACTTCAGACAAACACTGGAGCACAGCCAGTCCTCTGGTGAGAGAGCATGAGAGCAGTGTCCAGACCTTCCATTTCCAGAAAAACACATGATGGGAACAAAGTTAGGACTTGCTCCTGCTCTCTCTTGTTCACAGTTTCTCCCGTGCATTTCTGTTGAGGGCTGCAGCAGTATATGCATTTATAGAACTGACCCGAAGACAAATGCACACAAGCTTTTCTTGCCTTCCCAGTGCTATCTTGGAGGCAAGGCTCCAGTCTTTAACCATATGACACGGCAAGATAAGCCTTACAATAAAAAGCAAACAATGCAAGGCCAGCCCTGGGCGTCCGAGCAGCGATCTCTGTTTGTTCAGCATTTTCCCAGGAGGTTGTGGGAGACACCTGTGAGTGAGGCTGAATGCAGACAGTCAACTTTGCTGAGGCAAAGAGCACAGCATTCTGGGTTATTAAACCATTCGTCTTCCAGCCCTGGGGAAAAGGAGTTTGCCACAGAAAGTCACAAGTGGGCTGAGGTTGTGTATCCCCAGCCTGTTTCTCCCCATTCCGCTGCGTCCCCCGGCGTGGCACGGTTGGGAAGGGAGCAGGGACTGGGAGAGGCAAAGGAAGGATGTGCCTGACAGTTTTCAAAACTGTCTCTGGCTCTTGTCTGCCTTGTCTCCTGATCTCCCCTCAACAGTGTTTTTTCATTGTTCATGATAGGTTGAGGTTTTCTGGTTTTTTTTTTCAATGCAGACTTAAAAGAAGAGTTAATACTGTCAAAAAATTCACTTTTGGAGTAAACTATATTCTCCATGGCATGATAATACAATATGCTGTTAAATTCTTTCACTCAGGAGGGAATAAAGGATATTTGAGCATAAATGCATTATCCACAATCCACAATAGCACAGCCTATACCCCTGTGGATAATGCTATTAGTGCTACATTTCAAATTAAAAAGCATATGCTCTTCTTTCGAAAACAAGGGACTGCTGCCCACTGCCTTCACTTGACTAAGAACAAAAGCTTTTAAAGTGATAAAACAGCATTCATTTGATAAAGACAGCCATCTGTATCTGATTTAGATAAGTGTTGATATTTAGAGACAAATTGCTGTTTTGGGAAAATTAAATACAAGTGGGAAGGTTGTGTCTGCTGTCCCCAGCAGCACTAACCCAAATCCTGACACTAAACCTCGACCTTGAACTGCAAGTCTTGTGCGAGAGCGCTTTAAATCATTTTCTTAAACCCCTTCAAATAAACATGTTCCCAAACTCACCCTCTGCCTTCCCAACTTATCAGTCTGGATTAGTTAAAGTGGGCTGCTTATTAAGGTTTTTTTTTTAATGTCTTCAGAATAATTTGGAAAGACACCAAGCTCTTAATGTACCAGATTCTCATAATGCAATGTGATATTAACAAACATCAAACTCCATCAATGATCTGTGCAGCAGGCACCCTTAGAGCATGTAATTAAGATAACAGGAGATAACATCAGCCACGAAAAAAAGAGAGCGGAGGAGGGAACACAAATGGAGTTTTTCTGAGGAGGCTGAATTGAGCCTGACCCTGTGAGGTCAGGACATAGCAGCAATATGGGAACACTGAAAATGGTGTTGTGATAGTGCACCAAGCTGAGATGGGCACCGTGATCATCCGCTGAAGCACAGCAAGCAGCCCAGCCAGGGTAGAAAATGAATATTCACACACACACGTGTCCTCCTGAAAATGGTTGTGCAGGCTCTTGAGGAAAAGACCTCAAGTGTTATAACCTTTCCTTGATTTTTAAATCGGTGATGAATGTAACAAAGACAACAGGAGCCACCTGTTAGTGCTTTTATCAGACCTTACAGGCTGTGCAGAGAGGGTCGGCATTATAAACTCTATACAGGGTTATCTCCACTGCTTTATTTCCTCTGCCACTCTGCTGGCCGCACCCAAAGGTGAATGTGCGTACGGAGGGGTTGAGCCGGAGGGCAGGGCAGTGCTGGAAAAACACAGTGAAACCAAATGCAGTGCTATTATCACTTTGTGCTGCCAAGAATCACCCAGAATCCCCCATCTGCTGGGCTATTTCTGCTCGCTCTAGGAGAGAAGTGGGAACAGTACTTTCTTTCCAAAATGTTCCCATAGGCTTGGAGAAATGTTTGTGGCTGTGCACACCTCCTAATCGCTTTTCTCTGGTAGATGGCTGGATATTTTTGTGCTGGAAAGTGTGGAGGTATGTGCTGTTCCTTTCCCTAGCATAACTGAATACATCCACACGCAACTGAACATTTATATTTAGCTGTTTAAAAAAAAAAAAAAAAAAAAAAAAAAAAAAATTAAAAATCCCAGCATATCATGATAACAAGTTTATTTCCAACCAGAAGCTTCCATCCATTTGGGCAAAACTCACTGCATTTCAAGGCAGTAAGAGACAAGGCCAAATGCGTATTTTAAATAACATCAGAGAAGAGAGTTTACACGGCATATTTCAGATGCATAAGTCCAGGCTAATAAACCCCCTTTCCCTACGCAGAACCCCCAGTGTCAGGCAGAAAAGTAAACCAATTTGTCACTGCTGCTGCCTGGTGCCAGGATAAAAGTGTGTGCTATTCCCATCCCTTTGCCAGAGGTCACTGGATGCAGTGCCTCGAAGCCTGCCTGATGGAAAACAAATGAGTGCAAACGTTACAAATTGAACAGAAGGAGCTCTGCCGTGGCTGGGGGAAAGGCAGGGGGATGATATCTTTGGGGGAAGGGGGAGGAAAAGAGCTGTGCATGGTTCATGTGGCACAAGAGTGCTGTAATCACTGCGCAGGGGGACGGCTGCTTCCAAGGACAAATGGATAATACGTGTTTTGCTGGGGCGATGGTGAGATAGTGAGGAGCTTTGAATGCACTGATACAGCAATTAAGTGAACTCCTGTCCTTGGGCTGCTGCTGAGGTTTCTTAAAAGTGCAGTTTTACACAGCACTTCAAGTCTTTTCGCAGCAGCAGCGGGGATGCACAGGAAATGTGCTCCTGTGTGTGCTGGCAACGGCAGGACATCTGTCCAGGGACACCATTCCCTCCTCCAGGGATACAGTCAGGGACCACAGAAGACGTTCTCTAATCTAACCTGCCCCTTCAGAGGGTTAGTCTGGATAATAGGAAGAAATTCTTCCCTAAGAGGGTGGTGAGGCCCTGGCACAGGGTGTCCAGAGAAGCTGTGGCTGCCCCTGGATCCCTGGCAGTGCCCAAGGCCAGGTTGGATGGAGCTTGGAGCAACCTGGGATAGTGGAAGGTGTCCCTGCCATGGCAGGGGTTGGGAATGAGATGATCTCTGAGGTTTCTTCCAACCCAAAACATTGTGTGATTCTGGGATGCGCAGGGGAAGATGGAGCGAGACCTCGATGCTGATCCCATGTCAAATACAGAGATGCTTTTCAGCAAGAAAAACCATGAATGTTTCTACCCTGGAGCTGCTGCCTGTAGGATAAATTAATCCAAAAAAACATGCAACTGGGCTTGTTTTCCTGTGCAGTTTGGGCAAATTTGTTTTATGGTTTTATTGAACTAGATCCTTCTTTTTATATCCCGAAATGCACAGGGATGAGTCCAGCACTGTCTGTTTCAACCAGCAGTGCATGCACAGCAGATCTCTGACAGTCTCCAGAGGAACAACAGCACAACAGATGCCATTTTGGCTGACCACAGAAACTGGGAAAAGAGCCCTGCTGCAAAGCTGGAAGTCTTACAAAGCCTAACAGCAGGTCCTACAAAGCCAGTGTCGTTCTCCTACCAGAAAGGGATGGGCACACGTGGACACAGCTGTGGGCTGGCGAGCACTGGGCTGGGAGAGCTTTTCTGTCCAGGCTGGTGCTTCCCCACTGAGTCACTGTCCGTCAGCATCACCCCCAGAGAAGTGACACTGAACCTGGGCACTGCACTGATTAACTTCTAGCCACAAGTTTATCAGGCTAATTTTGCTTTGTGAATTCTTTCTAATTTACTCGACTCATTTTGCCTTTCGGTGAGTTATCCTCCTACAAGGGGAAAATTCTTTGCATTTCTTTGCCAAACATTTTATCGTGGATTTTTTTTTTTTTTTTTTTTTCCTGTGCCATAACTTGGTGGAACTCTAAGGTTCTGCAGGTTGCCTTTTTTGTTCTGTTTGTAGTCCATCCAGCACTTTGACTGGGGGCACACTGTCCCTCTGGGAGATACAGCTATCTATCTATATATATAGATATATATATATTAAAAAAATAGGGATTACATTGTTATTACTCTGTATCCCATGCTCATGTTGTGCTGGTCGGTTCTGACACAACCCAGAGCTCCCATGCTGAGTATCAGCCACCTGATTTCATACGCATTTCTCCATCAAAGCAGGTTGTTAGGGCTAAAGCTGAGAAACAAAGTCAAGTTCCTTCTAATTCCCCAGCAGTCACTTCCAAGCTCAGGAAAAGGAGGTTCAGCCACTGAGCAAACAATAGCTGTATTAATTAGGCTGCTCTATCTGGAAAGTATTTTGAGGTATTTTCTCATTGTTATTTTGTTCCCTTTTGTGGAACGCCCGTGCCTCCTGACCCCACCTGACACTCTCACCACCATCCCTGCTCTTTCAAGGTATCTTTTATTGCCAGACAAAGGGAGAAATATCTATTTGAATGTGGCACCAGATAGGCCATTGCTAACGTCTCTACAATAGAAAAAGGCCCTGCAGAACAAAGCCATCCTTGGTATTATCAGGAAGGGAGGTGAGGGCGGAGAGGACTGAGGTGTTGTCACACGTGTCAAGGATCAAAGGTTGCCAGCCTTGGCTTTGGCCACACTAGGGCGATTCTCAGCTGGTGTAAACTAAAGTACCTTCCACGAAACAAAAAATGCTGAACTATGTCTGCTATTCCCCATGATTTCATTGGAATTTCAGGGAACATGTGGGGGAAAGAGCCCTCAAAGGTCACAGCACCCAGTCCCTGCTATCTTGGGCAACTGTTCCACGCAAGCCCACTCGAGAGCTGATCCAGCTTCATCATAAAACCCATCAGGCTGCTGCCTGCCACCCACTCCTCTTGCTGAAGGCTGTCCCAGAGCTTCCCTCCTCTGCTGGCTGCAAACCTTCCAGCTTTCAACCAGAATTTATTACGTGGAATCCATCCCGGCTCACTTTCTGAACGCACAATTTTAATCCAGCTTGGGGAGGAAGCAGAGGATGGTGGGGCTTCTTTGCACTCCTTTTGTTGCACAAATCTGGGAGAACATTCCCCTGGTGTGGGGAGCCCACTGCGTGGGCGAAAGGTGGGGCTCAGCTTTCAGTTCCTGCATTTCCTCCTCTATTTGCAGGTAATTCACTGCACTATTGAGCTCTCTGCTATTTCACTGCAGCCTTTCCTTCACAAATCACCTATTTCTTTTGTAGGCAGAGCTGTTTCCTCATAGCATCTCAACACAATTAGCTGCAAGGAGACAATATCTGTGCCAGTTTGTCCAAAATCCAAGATTTACCACAAGCAGTTCACTCACCAGGGGGGCACAGGATCACCAGGCCAAACCTGAGCATGGTTAAATGCTGTCAGCTCCAATGTGAGGAGAAAGGTGGGTTCCTTCTGCCTCATGCCCCTGAGTGTGTTACAACCCTTTAACGTGCAGAACGAATCACACTTTATTAATCCAGATTCATTTAACTATGATATTTCATAACGGGTGCACCTTAATTTTGACCATCTGGGAACATGGGATGACTTTAAACACCATCAGGAGCTTAAAAGTCCTCTCAGCCTTAGCAGGTTAAAGCCTGATCCCCCAAGACAACCTGGGCTCGGCTCCTCCTGAGGACACTGTGGTTATGTTTAGTCAAGAAGGATTCAAATCTTGGACACACATTGCTTTTCTCTCTGCAGAGAAATAAACCATTTTCCACCAGCATTTTCACCTTGCTGAATGTGGAAAATATCAAAGGAAATGTGCTTTCTATATGTAAAAAAAAAATCAGCTCAACAAAAAAGATTTCTCCAGAGGGATGTGATGAGGAGGGGGAATTCACTGCTGGACTTCCATTTGTCTGCAGAAATTATACCTTTGTTTTTGCTAGTTTTTTAGGACTAAAATGACAGTGATTAAGAGATTAATTTAGTAAACTTAATGCTTCTTCCTTTCAGGCACACTCTCCCTGGAGGAGTTAAATTGGAAATCCAAGGAGGCTTCTGAGGGTGGGGAGCTCAGAGGAGGTGTGGAGAACATATTTCAGCAGCTCCTGAGGTGGCAGGTAGTGATTTCAAGTGAGGAAGCAGGAGAAGGTTAGAGTTGCTGATCAACCCTGGCAGGCTTCCAGCTCTCAGGGCCCAGGAATGGATGGAACCACAGACCAAATTCTGCTAAAAGAAGAAAACTTTAAGAAGAAAAGAAGAAACTCTTCCCTGTGAGGGTGCTGAGGCCCTGGCACAGGGTGCCCAGAGAAGCTGTGGCTGCCCCTGGATCCCTGGCAGTGTCCAAGGCCAGGCTGGATGGGGCTTGGAGCACCCTGGGATAGTGGGAGGTGAAAGAGAAAAGCCTCTAAATCACAGCCCCAAAGCATTAACTCACAAACTGGACCCAGCAGCTGCAGGAGGAAGAAGTACAAACCCCTTTTGCTATACTTTTTCTCGTTTCTTTGTCATCCTCAGACTAATTCTTCATTTGTTTTCTTCTTTTTCCCTTCTCTCTTTTCTCCTTCCCATAAAGATTTCTTCTTCCAACTCTACCTCCCGCAGCACAATTTCATATCAACACCATCTAATCCTCCTACTCTGCTGTCTAACCTTTTTCTGTCCTGGTCTGGCACGGCAAATCCCATTCTCCTGCCGTGCTCTTACTTTCACTCTTTATTCTTAAGCCAGTTCCAGTCCTTACTCCTCCTGCTCACCTCTCATAGATTTTCTCTGCCTGGCTTCAAGGCTGTCCCACCCCTGGGCTCCAGGGACAAGGGATGCAGCAGCTGGCACCAGGAGTTTGAGCCTGGACGCAGGTGATGCTGCCTGGCTGTGCTCTTTGGGAGCCCTGCAAAGTGAGACCACTTAACCAGCACAGAAGAGCACACCTGCCCCTAACAGGCTTTGAAAATTGACTTCAGATCCGTGAAATGGGTCAATGAAAACACGAAATGAAACTGATGTCAGAGGTTGTCATTATTTGACAATAAATCGCTTCCTGAGCTCGGGTTTCTCTCTCAGCTGGGAGGCCCGTGGCTCTCGGCCAAGGAAATGGGCCCTGCAGCTGAGAGAAATGAGTTGACAGCACAGGGGACAAGAGCCAACAGGGCCACCAGCTGCCTCCACCATGCAGGTGACCCTGCCCAAGGTGTCCATCATTAAGCCAGGCAGAGATGTCATAATATATTTGTATTTAATTATTTTATTACTGATGGCGGTATTTTAGATTATAAAATGATATCAGAGCAAGGGGTGTACATAATAACTCGCAACAAAAAAGCAACACTGCCGGAACATTTCCCCTTATAGGTTTATTTTGTCAAGTATTGTTCCACATTTACATTTTCCCCTCTTAAACTAAGAAATAGATCCTCCCTCTGCATTGTGAGCAGCACCTTTTGAAGACGAGAAAGAAAGAGTGGGAATAAAACAGGAAAACATAAAATAAACCCTGGAGCCCATGCCTCTGCTGCCATGTAGGAGGGGGTTTCAAAGGGAAGAATTTGTGATTTGGATTTCTGAGCAGCAATGCAGAGCAGCCGCACCTCTGACTCCTTCCTGCTGGAGATGCTGAGGCTGTGCTCCCGATGCTGGTGGTGACCGAAGACTTGGGAATAAACCAGAGAACAGCACCCCAAACCCCTTCAGCTACTGAGTCACAGCAATTGTGCAAGTCAGTCCATGACTTGAATCAGGGCTGTCTCAACCTGGCTCCCCTCCACACCCCTCCACATCCCCTGAAGGTGCCAAATCCTGCTCCAGTGTGGAAGCTGCCTCAAGCTGCGCTGTCACCCGCCAAAGGGACCTGCTGCTGTGGCAGACAGCTGGATGTCATTAATGCTTTTCCTACAGCACTCTGCAGAGGGGCAGAGCAGAGCCTGGGGGGACTCCTGCAGCAGACCCAGGTGCCCCAGGATGGGTTTTGCCAGGAGAAAAGGGATTTGACCAACATCTCAGGGCCCAGCCTGGCTGCAGCGCCCCAAAAGCTGTACCCATAGCGTGTGACACCGGGATTTTGTTCTGCTGCAGCCCCCTACAGCTGCAGATGGCACTTGCTGTGTCACCTCCCCGCTAGACTGCGGTCTGAGGGCATTTCTGTTGCTTCCAAGCTTGATTATGGACTACAGTGGGGGAATCAGGGCTAGCTTTAATTTTGCCATAGCTCAGTGAACCTTCATCTTCTCAGACAGTGACATGGTGAATTTCCACCTCCCAGCTTTGTCACTGCCAAGGACCACTGGCTTTACTCTGCCCCATGAAAAGTCCTCAGTCAGCACAGGAAGGTGAACTCAACTCTCTGGTTTTAATTTGGATGAGAAATTAATTGCAATAAGATCCCTATCACCACAAGCAACCCCCTACAGCTCGGAGATATTTGAGTGAGAGAGGTGCTGAACAAGGGGAAAATATAATAACAGGGGCCTGGCTGGATGCTCTGCATACGCTCACCCCACAAGTGTTTATTAAAGGTGATTACCTGAGGGGGTTTGGAATCTACCTTTGACTCACAGAGAAAATAACATTGAAAGCTTTGATGAGAGTGGCCTGAGCCTCCAAATTTCTGGATCTGTATGAGTTTTTGAACTCCTGAGGAGTTAATATATCCAGGTGAGTGAGGGGACAACTAACCTATGCATATCAACCACCCATGCCCCCAGAGCTGGACCTCCAGGAGATGATGTGGGTCACAGAGTATCCCTTTCACACTCCTTGGACTCCTCCAAGCCCTTCTGCAGCCCCATTTCCAAGGGGGACACAGCAGCAGCAGATGGGGGTGTGCTCTGGGATGGATGTGCCCTCCACCATCTCCTCCTGCCCCTGGGGGAGCAGGGCTGACGCCTCTCACCCTGTCCTTGTCCAGCATGGTGCCCAGCACTCAGTATTTTGGAAAACAGATGATTTCTGCAATCCAGGGCCGGGGTTTGTCCCACAACATCAGTGCCAAGTTTAAAGACACATCATTTGAAATTGGGGCCATTGAAAGTGGCTTTGTCTCACACAGGGACCCTCTTGTGGCTGCTTCCTTCTCAATCAGTGAATCGCCCTAATCCGAGTCTCTTCTTAATGCAAGATATCACCATATCCATTTTCCCTGGACGTTTGCAGTCCCATTTCTGCTGCCTTTGCTTGAATTCCTGGCTGCCAGGACCTCTCCTAACTTGTGGAGGCGTGTGCTGTCACAAGGTTTGTCATTTTTCCTTGTGCACCTTTGCTCTTATACAACGAGATCCAGGCTGTATTTGAAGTCTTCACCAAACTTTATATAAATATCAAAAAACCCAGGGAGTTATATCTGAAATAATCTGTGTAAACATTTTCTGAAAGTACGCTCTCCAGTCACAAATATACCGCAGCTAACAAATATGATCTCCCTCGGGCTTGAGGAAGTGACAAAAGTTCTGTATTTTAAACTTCAGGAGTTTTTCCATTCTGACCTAGGTAATTTCAAAAGTGTAAAGGGTAAAAATCTCCACCTATGGACAATATGGAGGATGAAGGATTGGAGCAGGGGGATCGGCTGAAGAACACAAGGGTCCTGAAAACATCCAAGCTGAAGAGATGCTTTCCCCCTCTCCATTATTTTGTCATCCTTCATGGTCTGAGATGAAAAGAAATTGCAAAATTGTTTCACAGTTTAATTCAAAATTGGGAAGTTACATAACCAGAGCCGTAATGAGAGCAGTGCCTGGACACACAAGGACAAGAACCTCCTGGGCCTGACATGCTGAGAACACAACCAGGCCAGCTCATGCAGAAGCAGGACAGAGGGAGGGCCCTCGCCAGCTGTTCCCCACACAAACCTGGTGCAGTTTACAGGTGCTGTAAATGAAGCAAAGCCAACGTGACAGTCACAGCTGCATTGGCTCCCTTGCTGAGCTCTGTCTCCTGACCGAGCGCAGACATCAGCATCCTTCCCCTGTCTGAAAGCCCCTCAGCAGCCCAGCTCAAGCCTGGTCTCTTTTTGCTTTCCAGCCTCTTGCAAAACTCACAGCTCTGCCCATTTGGGGTGACCTTTGCTGGCAGTAGCAGCCTACAGCTTCTGCTGACCCTGGGAGATGGATTCTCCTTTCCAATCCTGTTTTTCTTCTCTTCTGCTGCACAGCTCCTTCAATGTCAAGCAGGAAAAAATGGATCAGGTGGAAATGCGGGGAAATGAACTCACAGGTTATTGTGATGGAAATACTTCAATTTCATTCAACTTCATCATTAAGCCCCTTTCAGAATCTGTGGTGTCTGGGGCTCCTCCTTGCAGAGAGGAACCCACTGTTCCCAGGGTCAGCTTCCAAGTTCACCAAGTGAAAAGCAAGGGAGTGGGAAAGTGTACTAATTTGGAGGCAAACCAGTGGGAGATCCTGAGTCAGAATTACAATTTAATAGGAAAATTGAGCTAAAGGCAGTAATAAAGAAACACAGGCTTAAACTGACAGAGTTGGGATACAGCCTGACACCCTGATGGTCCGGGGGCTGGTAGCAGTCCAGTTAAATGGTGGCAGAAATCCTGCTGGAGTGATGGATGTGATTCTGTCAAAGTGATCCTGTAGAAGGGTCGGGTCATCCTCTGAAGGTCCAGGGGTGGTTATGCAGCTCTTGTCCTCTGGGAATCCAGTAGAAAAGGCTGCTCAGGTGTTCCAAACCTCAGTTTTATCTAGGTAGGAAGGGTCCTCCCTCTGGGTGGAACATCTCCCAGTGGGATGATGGAATTTTATCGGTCATGCAGTGAGCCTCCATGGCCCATTCACAGCAGTTATCCCCCAGAGTTATCCAGGATGTGTCGTGGAGGAGATAAGGAACACTGCCCTGCCTGCTTTAACAGCTTATGAACATGCTGACAGAATCCATTCTTTTGGGTACGCCTTACATTGTAAGCTAAGACAGAAAGTCAAGCTTTGCCTGCTGACTTCTCCTCCCTGGGTGTCCACAGAACGTTAACAACCCTTCCAGTGGCAAGATGTATTTCTCCCTTCTTCCTATCCCTTCTCCAAACCCCTTCCATTGTCTCCTCCATACAGCTTTCTGTTCCCTGCCAAAATTCTTGTACAGGACCTTCAAGCTCATTCCCGCTGGATATCACTTCATTGAGGGGGACCCCTTGCTCCCAGCTGCTGACATGCTGATCCCAGGATATCAGTGGCCTATTTAAATAGATTTATTTCTCCATCCTCCCCTGCTGCAGTGGGGAAGTTCTCTGTAGTCCTGTGGCTGTCCGATGTTACCCTGGTTTTTCTGAGTTTCTTTATTAGCCTTTTGATTTTCATAAATGGAGTCAGATCTTTTAGTTACTGTAGAATATTAGAGCAGTTTTCTACCTTTCCCACAGATGTAATATAAACAAATTCTTTGTTTTTCATTCTCTGTCCTTTGTTTGCATATTTCTAACCTGAAAACAATTGTAACTGACAATTCGCCTGACCACTGAGGCTGAGGGGTGGAAACCCCAAAAAGCCAATCTTCTGCTAGACCCACAAATGTATAAAAAAATAAAAAATAAACAAAGGGGTCTCTTCTCTCCGCTCTTTCAGCTGGGAGCTGGATCAGAAGAACCTCTGCGAAAATCTCTTGTCTGCGTGTGATTGCTTTGTGTGTCTTGGTGACAGTCCTTCCCTTTGGTGGAGGCTGCCTTGGTCTCGGAGCAGTGAGCGGATGATCCGTGTCCCTGAGTATGACCCTCGGTGAGACTGAAGCTCCCCAGGGACACAGGGGATGCACAACCTTGGAGAGGGAAACACAAAACCAAAGTGACAAACTGCATTTGGGACAACCACAGGAGTGGCTCAGAGGTGGATGCTGATGGCAATAACCATCAGTACAACCCCATCTATGCCAATTACATTTCCATGCTTCCCTGCTTCTCCCTGACCCTACAAAGCCGGCACATGTCCCCTGAGTTCCCAGCCCGGCAGCCCTTGATGATGGGCTGCTGATCCCATGAACTGCAGAGCTCCTGAGTCCTTTCTCAGGCCCTTCCAAACACATCCCTTGGCTCTGGATGATGAAGGGAGCTTCTCACACATCTCTCAGTTGCCTGGTTACCAGGTTAAGGCTGGTGACAAGTGCTGGGTGACAGTTTGCTTAACACTGCTTCCTCCACGACCTGGGATCCAGCCCTCTCCCTTCCCAGCCTCCTATGGTGTCAAGTCTTCAGATGCTCTTGTTCACACTCTCTTTTTGGTAACTTAACTCCTGAATCCTCTGTTCAGTCTGGTCTGTCCTGTAATCTCCAGCGTCCTGCAATTGAATTATCTCCTCCCAGACAAACTTCCCCAGGATCTCTCAAAAAAATTCTGATTAAATGTCTCCATTCTCAAGTAGTCTGTTGCAGGAAAGATCAATACTTTTTCTCTCTTCCTGCACTAGAAAGGAGATAAATCCATATATCATTGATCCTGTACTTTATAAACCCCGAGCCTTGAGAAGTCTATCTTGACACGTTCACTTGTGACCTCATACAATAGGATACAGTCTCACTGTTGCAACTGTGTGATAAAGGAATAATGTTAATAATAATGCACAGAACCACCAACATCTCCTTTCATCACTCATATGCAGACGATGCCCTTTAAAACAAGGCCACCTCTCCTTCCTTTATTTATAGAGTTGGGTACAATGTGGATGCTCCATGTTCCCGTAACACAAATAAGACATGGAGGAGTGACAGGACAAGGAGGGATGGTGTTAAACTGGCAGGGAGGAGGTTTGGATTCAATATTAGGAAGAAATCCTTCCCTGTGAGTGTGGTGAGGCTCTTGTACAGGGTGCCCAGAGAAGCTGTGGCTGCCCCTGGATCTCTGGAAGTGTCCAAGGCCAGGCTGGACAGGGCTTGGAGCAGCCTGGGATATTGGGAATTATCCCTGCCCATAGGACTTTAAGATCCCTTTCAACCAAAATTTTGCCATGATTCTATAAAATAATAGATACCTTGAAACCCAGATTTCCTTTTATCTCTAAAATTTAGAAGGGTTTTCAAATTCCTTAATTTCTTTCTGTGTTTTTGTCTTTTGTAACACTATTGGAGATGCTGAATGAGTGCAGCTGCTTTTCCACCTCCAGAACTCCTTCTCAGAGAAGACAACTCCAACCATTAAATTCTGCCCCTCTCCTGGCCCAGTGAGATCCTGCCTCCAACACTTCAGAGCATCTTCCTCTAAATGAGACATCCATCACCTCAGAGCCAAAATCAGGCTACAAATGGGTGGGCTGCTGCAGAGAGGTGTCTCAGGCACTGCGAGAGAGGCATTCGTCCAGCTGCAACCAGAGTGACCAAACACCTTCTATTCTTCCCCTGCTGAAACCCAGAGCTTTTGGATGAATCTGAGCTTAACTATTTATAATTGACCTTTGCACAAAAGAACATGAAATTTTTATAGCCTAAATCCTCATTTATTAACTTTACTGGAGTGTAAAATATTGCTGTTTGCTATAAATTTGTACCAGGACAAACAATATATATGCTAATTAGTGGCTGTGCAGCCTTTTGGGGGCGTCTGTGCTCACCAGTCCTTTCCACCAGGCCACAGAGAAGAATGGAACAGACAAACTACAATTGAGAGGTTTGAGGCTGTCTGTTCAAACAGTGGAGTCTGAAGAGGTGAATTAACGGTGTTTGTTATGATGAGTCCATTTCCTTTTCATTTCCTTTATAAATTAGCCCAGGTGCCATGCTGTGCCCCTGAGAGAGCCCATCAGAGGCAACCTGCTGAGATGCACCTGCAAACCCATCACTCTGGAGTTCTTCCATCACTCCTTACTCAGCTTTCCCCTTCCTTTGCCTTCCTTCACCCACCCATTCATCTTCACTCTGTCTCCTCCATCTTCACTTTGTCCTTTTAGACTTATCCTTATTTTCATTTTTGCATTACTTTGGTTTTTTTGGTTTTTTTTTTTGCCTGTCCCTCTTTTCCTATTTCCCCCTTTTTCCCCCACTTGCCTTCACATTGTCTCCTCCTTGGTTTTCCTCATCAAACATTATCCTACTACAGCTTTGAGGATCATATTGTTATTTCATAAACTTTGGATCATCCAAGGCCACATATCTGTAAAGCTCATCAAAACTCAACATGAAATAGAACCATGGAGGGAAGGAAATAGAAAGTGAGATGTGTTCAGTTTCCCATGGCTGAAGCAGCTATTTCATGGTTCGTTGGCTTTTGGTGCCAAAAAATAAGGTGGTGGGGATAATAAAAGGAGCCTGTTGGAAACACTGCAGATTTTCCAGGACCTGCAGCTGCATCTGATTTCCTGTTTCTGGGTGTGCCACAGGAATATCAGCAAATACAGGCTGGAAAAAGGAGTGGCAACTGGCTAGGAATGAATATGGACACTCACAACAGTGGCCCAGGGATGGGGAAATGGGAGACAGAAGCTTTTTTAGGGCTGAGTGGTCGCAGGATTCCGACATAGATCTGAAATTATGCTCCTCAAAATCCATCCTTCCTTTTCTCCTGTTTCCTTCACCTCTCCAGTTCACTGTCTGCAGGGTGCAACAGGACACCCAAAGGAGGAGGGAGCATCCAAAGTTGTAACAAAGCTCAGCCGTCTCTGGGAACAGCACAAATCAGAGGGGCTGTGACCAAGGAAGATCCAGATGTAATAAACCCAATAAAAATGTGTGCATATTTCCCCTGGAGACAGATTCTGGATGCTGGTTTTCACAGAATTTAGACTGTGCAAGGAATCAAATTGAGTTCATTGAATTGTGGGAAATTGCTAGGGATTTTCCATCAAAATATTTGCAAAGTGGTAGTTGGTTTCTATTAAAAAAAAAAAAAAAAAAAAAAAATCAGCTGAAAAATACCAGTGTCACAGAAATTGTTTTAACATTTCCTTTGAAGTAGGCAGGTACAAACCGTACTCTGAAGACCGTGGGAGAGAGTAGTGTGCTGCAAAATATCATTCTCATGAGCCAAAATGACATATATGGAGGATTTTAACTTAATTTTTTTTTTTTTCTTGCAGCAAAATTGCATTTCTGTTCAACTTTTTCTGCTATCAGTCTTGTGGATATATTGAAATATCTTAGTGGGGCGAAATTTGGTGTGTGAATCAGGTCTGTGGTTTGGTATAAATGTTAAATAAGAACATTTCCTTAGACCCATAAGTTTTCTGCTTACTAGAGAGTACTATAAACCCTGCTGCGAAGCTGTCCTTGGGTGTTTGTAAAGGTAAATAAACAACAAAATACTTCATTTACAGAATGTTTGTGTAGAAAAAAAATGAAATCTCTTCATCAATCTCTTTCAGTTTACACATATTGAAGTAAAAATTTTCCTGTAATGATTTTTGTATTCTTATTTTCTTCCATTAATTTTAACAAACTTTAAATTAACACAGTGATGCACCAGAAGCTTCAGGGTTTTTAATTCTAACAGAAATGCTGCTGAAATCACAGCTTTTGCTTCTTTCTCATTTAAAGACAGGCTTTTAGCCCTAAAGCATAAGGCTGAGTTAAAGGAGAAAATTATTTCAGTGAGTAGGATATGGGGTTTGGGGTTGAAATCTGTATTGCTATTATTGATATTTTGAAGTGCAGGTGTCCCTTCCATAGCTCAGTTCACCCATAGAAGGTAGGATGGGACACACCTCAGGCAGAGACAATTTTGGGTGGGTTTTCTTTCAGCGTCAGTCGTTTGGGAGGTGTGTGCTGGGTAGTGTGACAGGGACGAGGGACAATCCATCTCCAGGGGCTCTACTGCCAAGGCTCCAAGCAGCCCACAGGGAGGGAGCAGAGCGGTCCAACACCCACTGCCTTCAGAGATTATGTTTTAAATTGCTGGTCATGAGAAAAATTATGGGCCAAATTGTCTGCTGATGTAGCTCATCTCAACTCCAGCAGAGTTATAGCAGGAGAGATGTCGGCTGTAGCCAGATCGTGCCCAGCTTTCCGTGTTCAAACAGCATGAGAATGGCTAAAAAATGCATTAGGTTTTCACAAGCGTGTTTTGAATTCTCATTTATGTGTCTTGTCTATTTTAAATCTTTGGTATATGCTGGGATTTTTGGTGGGGAGCTCTGGGTTTGGTTTGTTGTTTTTTGTGTTTCTTCTTTTTTTTTCCCAGCTGCATATACAGGAAAAAAAAAAAAAAAAATAAGCAGTGCATGCTTTCCTGACCAAAAAGAGAAAGAACAGTATTCGTTAGTATACATCGTTAAGATCAGGGGGTTTATATGAAAAATCAAAGCAAGCTGGAGCCATTGGGCAGTGGTGGGAAGGAGGAGACGTCTGGGTTTGCTGTGGGCAGGGCAGTGGCGTGGATGCACATTCCTGTTAATGTCACGGATACTCTTTCCAGTTTCCTCTCAGAACTCTGGTTTCTGTGAAAGCAACCTGGAGATCTCTGTGCTCACAGAACAGTTTGGGCTTGAAGGGACTCCAAAGATCATGTAATTCCAAGCCCCTTGCCATGGATGATCTTATTGGCACTTCTTTTCGCAGCCTCAGCAGGGAGCTGAATTGTTAATGACCCAAATTATCACCCTCAAGAATTGCGCTGGCCCAAATCACAGATGTGGCCCTGGCAACTTCAGTCCCTTCATTGTGCCATTGACTTGGTCTTAGCTGCTACATTAAATTCATCAATAAAGAATTCAAAAGATCTTCCTTCCATCCTTTTTATTGTCATAGAGGATCTGCATTATTCACACGTCTGGACACTTAAGCATAACCTGAGTTTTATCATCACTTTCATTCCATTTTTGTAAGGCAAACAATATATAAGTGAAGGCATCATCATAAAAATATTGACCCTGTTCATACCTGGCATAAAATGCTATTGATTTCAGTGGGGTTGTGGGATTTGTTCTATCCAACAAAGTACCTGCAAACCCTCCTTACTCGTGCCTTACACAACCACGGTGCAGCAGCAAAGCCATCAGGACATCTTCCTGTGCTGGGGAAGCTGCTGATACAAACCTTTCCCCAGCTTTATGCAACTCTCCTGCTTCACCTCTTCCTGGGGTGACACGCAGGAGCCAGGGGAGAGTTGGGTGCAGTGAACATGAGGATGTGGACAGGCTCCTCAGCCCAACTCCTGCTTCCACACAGCTCTGCCACGCTCACTCCCTGCACCTGAGGCAGATGCATGTCTGCCAAATGCTTTCTCACTTGCTTTCAGCTGCAGAAAGTGGCCCTTAAATGTGGTTTTATCCCCAGTGAAATTAATAATGGCTAAGATTGGAGCAGCTCAGGAAGCCTCTGAGCTGGACAGCATTTCTGGATCACGTTCAGCACCGGACAGGCCTGGTGACAGTGCCTAGGTCTGAGTGCTGTGGGTGAAGGCACTGCTTGCCTTGACTTGTCCCACACAATGGCTTTCCTGCCACTGCTAATATTTGAACAAGGTGTTTGCCGATTATGTTAATAGGAACAAGACCCCTGGAGCCCCAGGAAAAGGCTGAGAGAGCCCAAAGCTGAAGAGATGCTGCTGCTCTGGCTGCTCTGCACACATTCCTGCTGCAAGGCATGGATAAGGCAGAGTTTTCTGTCAGATCCCCATCTCTGTGGACAAGAACCAGCAGGAATGATGCTCCTCTTTTCAAAGGACATTGTGTTTCCAGCTCCTTTTCACTTCAGACCTGGAATTTCCTCTCCCTGGGAAAGCAGGGAGAGCTTGAGAGCACTGCTGCCCTTTCAGCCTCAGAGCACGTGCATCCACCTCCACATGCACATCCTGACACTGGAAATTGGCACAGACCCTCTCCCTGCTGTTCTTGCGCAGCACAAAACACTGCACAGCTGGTTTCATGGCATTTAAAACTCCCATTTGGAGCCACCCAGGAGCTCAGGCCCGCCATTACAGATGTGCTCATAAAGCTGTCATCATTAATTGCCACACACTGCCACCACAGTGCCCAGGTCTCATCTCCAGGAAGGGGAAGGCCACTCTCACCTGGGCTCCATCACACATCTATAGATGTTGTTAACATCATCTTTAATCCCTCAGGCAGCACTCCTGGCTTCTTCAAAGTACCAGAAAATCCTCCTGCTACACCAGAGTTCATGGTCTCCCTGCTCTCGTTTCAGGTCCAAACTCACATCCATCTCCAGCCATTTCCTAAGCTATGCCCAAGCAGCTTCCATTTGTTTCCTTCTGAAGCTGTTCAAAAATTGTGGGTTTAAAAGTTCACCTCCAACCTGGCCATTACAGGCTTTGCTTCCACTTAGAAGAAACTGTGAGCAGCAGGAGCAGAGAGGGGCAAGTGAGAGTCCACAGAAGGAGTAAACAAATTAAATGCCAGCAGAGCTCTGAGAGGTATTTTCAAGCCCAAATAAAAAACACATCTTGCCCTTTCTGTTTAGATAAGAAATAGGTGGTTATTGTTTTCTTTTGTTTTGTTCTCTTTTTTCCATTTTTCCCCTCTCCTTTTTAATGACTCACCCTTAAGGAGCTCAGTAAGGTGATTGTGGAGATGGAGGCGAAATTTCACCAAAGTGACAAACTAAAATGAAGACAGTACCAAGATCTGGCAGGCTGTCCCTGTCCATGGCATTGCTTCTCCCTCAAATGAATTCTTCTTGCCAGTGTTTCCCCTTGGCTGTCCTCCTCTCCCAGGCTCTCTTCTCTCCATAAATCAATCTTGCATCTCTGTGCTTTGGTCCTACATCCTTTACCCTTCTTCTCTGCCTCAGGCCAATGCTTCTGGTTTTCACAACGGTCTCTGTGCAGATTTTTATCCTTCAAAATCCCCTGTTGCAGTCCTTCTCTCAGTTCCTGAGATGCCCCACTCCTTCCCTGCCCTATTCATATTTATCAGCAACATCATGGATTTGGCAGTTTTGCCTTTGCATCAAGGCCTTTCGGAGATTCCCTCTGACTGCTCGTTTCATCCCATAATTCTATTTTCTGTCATTTTATAGTTTCTTCCGTGTTGTCATCTCAGACAGGCTGCCCTTGCCCTTCAGTCCACGCTCCTCCCTCCGTGAGCTGCCCCTCACAGCTCTTTCAGCCCTTTTATCCATTCAGACTCAGTCTTTTCTATATTCCAGAATAACACCAGCTTGAAGACACTCTTCTGCTTCAGGCTCCACTGCTTTGCTGGTATTACATGCACCATCACGCCATGCTTTTCTCTCTGGAGCTCACTAAAGGCATCTCCTGGGTGACCTCAGGCTCAGCTCTGCTCTCCAGTGCTGGGTTTTGAAATCCCAGCGCATGCATAAGGGAATTCCTTCCCTCACACTGTCTGTCTCCCAGTGGCCCGCTCCTGAAGCATGAGATTAGGGGAAATGGGAGGTATAAAACCTCACCTGGAAGGGAGATGTAAACAAATCCCAGCCCCAGTGAGGACATGACTGGAATTCCCAGTGAGCACCAGCTGGACAGGGAGCACTTCACCTCTGCCAAAGGGCAGGAGTCAGGCAAGAGCCCAGAGGAGGATTGCAGGGAAACACAGTTAGATACCTGGGCAGGTCCATACAGACATCTGGATGCATTGATAGATACAGAGCCATAAAAAATATTTATAGATTCTCTCCCTTTCTTCCACTGCACTGCATCAGTTCTAGTTTTAGCTGGGCTCCAAGAACAGCAGCACATCTGCAGCCAGATCTGTAACCAGACCTCAGGAGCCCAAGTGGCAGTGGGTTAAAGTCTACATATGCCTCAGGAGACCTTGTTTTCAGCCTTATTTTCTGTATGTCTTTAAACACCTGCAAGGTGCTGCTGTACAGAAGGGTGTTTCTATAGACCCCACTTTAAATGACCCCTATGAAAGTCTGCAGTGAGAGTAATTCAGACCGGTGCCACACTGGGAGCAGCTTGTTTGGGAGCAGGAGAAATGGAAGGACATCAGGCTTTCCCGAAGGTTTAATTTGGAAGTAGTCTGAACAAACCATGATTTATGCTTCTTCATCAGGGCATTTCATCCAGGGGTAGATAACTTGTCACAACTTTCTTACTTTGAGTTTCGCCGTAGCCATTTGCAACCCAGAGAAGGAAGGGTTATATCCCCTCTCCCTCCTTATGGAAGAAATTAAACAATGAAACAAGCTGGTCACCATGTCATGCTCTGCAGCCAAAGGAAACTTTGCATTCTCTTGCTGCTGGGAGCAGCTGGGCAGTGCGGTGAATGAGTGGGCTCATCACTGCATCCTTCAGAGCCTTGCAGATGTCTGAGAACCTTCTCAAGAGCCCAGTGAAACATTTAAAAGTGAAGCCGCGGCATTTTCTTCTGGAGCTGCTGTTCCACCTGCAGTCACTCGTGGGAGGTAGAAGCCCTCTCTGGCTGTGCTCCCTCAGGCTGGAGTCCTCAGGGAGCCTCCACAAACACCACTCACAGGACACAGCCTAATGAGCCAGGCAACACCTCAGGAATGGGGCAGGAGGGTCCTGCACAGCCAGGACACAGCCCTGTCCCACTGCCACTGTCCCAAGGGTTGGTCACTCCACACCTGCCCCTCGGGGAGCTCTCCGGGCTGGACACCAGCAGGAATTTCTCTTCCCTCAAAGCATCCCGTTACTGAGCTGAGCAGAGGCAGTTTGGGGATGTTTTTCACTCAAGGAGCAGCTGAAGGGGTTTCCCTGCCCAGCTCTGCTGCTCAGGCTGTCACTTTGGCCCCTCGGTTTTCACTCACTGCCCACCACAGACCGCTCTGCCCATCTCCTCCCAGCACTGACTCTGCCAGGTCTCAGCACCAGAGAGTTCTGAAAAACCAGACTGGGCGTCTCACCAGACATCTGAGATGCCTGCCATTAAAAACACCCGCTAATTAAATTTCCCTCTGGATTTATTATCTACTACTGCATGACAGGCATCTTCAAGAGCCTCTCCTGACCTCCTCCCAGCCAGCAACCAAAACAGACGTCTTTCTTACAAGGACTGGAATCTTGGGTTTTCCTTTGCACAGGGACAGAAGAGGAGGGAGAGGAGGAGGGGAAAAAGTTTAAATTAAAAGAAATATAAATCCTGGAGCCTTGCATGCCACTAACCATAGCAACAGCATCTCAACACTGCAATCTCCATCCTCCCTGTGCCGCTCCCCAGGGAACAGATCCCTCATAGTGCAGCTCAGAGATCATGGATGTGCCTCTTCATTATTGAGGCTGCTTCTGACTTTGGAGGGAATTCCATGATATCCCTTGCTATTCTGAAAAATCCCAGCCCTTGGGGTCATGCTACTTTGTATGAATCAAATCAAGCTTTCCCATTCTGTATTTTAAATACATTAATATTTTATTTGTTTTAAAGAAGATTCTTAGAGGCCTGCAATTTTCAAAGATAAGTAAGGCAATTTAACCTGAGACAGAGCAGAAATTTAGGGAAACCATACTTATTTACTAATCTTTTTGCATAAAATATCATTTTCCTCATAATGAACTCTTAATTTTTTGTGAATCTACCATTTTTTTTGGAAGCTGGAAGTGCTACTACCAGTTGTGACAAGTTCAACTTACCACCGTAAATAATAGCTGCAATAACAAAGATTAATTCATAAGATGGGATCACAGCCCATAAAATGGGCTCATCCAAGACACCACCCAGAGCTCCTGGATCTCTGGGAATGAATCTGAGGATTCTTAAGGGGGTTCCATGCTCAAGGTTGTCATCTGCAGACAGGGCATGTATGATTAAGGCTGGCAATTTCAGCAGTCCTGGAGAGAGCAGCAGAGATCCAGTGACATCCAGCCACATTTCACTCTCTGGTAATGATTAATTATCCCCTTAAAAGTAGGTTTCACCTGCTGGCTTTGTGTCCCCAGGAAGCTGCTGTGTGAGGTCTGTTCCTGTGCATGTTGTCATGCTCTAATCCTAAACAAACCTTCAGGTCAATGGTAACATCCATCAAATGACCACACAACGTGAAAATCCATTGCAGGGTGCATTGTTTCTTTAGCACTGCTGTTGAATAAATTAACCAGGTAGCACAGCGGTAACCTTGGGATAAATTATTAGGTGGTTTTATTTTCTATTTGGGGGAAAAAAAAAAAGAAAAAGAAAAGATGACACTGTTTTATCATATTTATAATAAAAGTCATTGACATAATAAAACACTGCCATCACATCAGTATTCATTTCTGCAAATAGAGCTCTGACGTTTTATAATATTAACATGTGCTATAAATGTCACTGATATATTAAGATTTTCAGTCTATCTAACCAAAAATATAGAGAGATGACTGAAGAAGAGATGACTAATTCTGAAAGATTAAAGAGAACATTTTCCCATGCAATTAAATAATCTGCTGGTGATTGTGAGCTGAGGGTAGCACACAAAAGTCCGATTCTGCGATTGTAATTTTTACCACCAGCACAGAATGGCCTGGAGCCCTGAGCAGCTGTGAATGGCGTCAGAGGATGGCTGCACCTGCTGGGGCGGTTTGGACAGCTCAGGACCCTGGGAAGGGTCCTTGGGCATCTCCTTGCAGTGGCACAGACTGGATGAGTGTTGCAGCTGGAGCAGGGTGGTTTGGAGTGCCGTGACCTTCCTCGGAAGCGTCCTGAAAAGGACGTCCTGGTGGCACAGGCACATCCAAGCCTCTGGAGTGATTTAGCTCTTTTGTGAAGGGCAATCCTGTTTGGGTGACACAGAGGAATGAGATGGAGCCTTCTCGTGGAGTTCTCCAGGAGCTTTCTTCCCCGAAGGGATCTGGGGAGAGAAAACCAGAGAGCTGGGAAGGGCAGGGACTTATATACGGGGGAGGCAGGGGGCGGGGTTACACAGTTTGGCCAGTCAGGTTAGGGATTGAGAAATGGACCAATCAGGGGAAGGATTGAACATGGACCAATCAACTGGGGCAAAAAGGAGAAAGGAAGGAAAGAGCCAATGGGGGTACAACTAATTAACATAGTAACAACAAAGCCTTATGGGGGAACACATTTTGTCACCAGGCAGGACAGAGCAGCCTCCTGAGTTTCTTCCCTAGGAGGACTTGCCGCGACCCTGAAACCTGGGGGCTGCTTTTTCTTTAGGGGAGAGTGTCTTCACCCCAGTCAGGATCCACAGCTTCCTGAGGTTTAACTATCTCTAAACCTCCATAGTTGAGGGCTGGAGATCTTCCTCCCATCCCTTGGCTTGTCCTCCTGGAAAAAATGCCTGGGCTTTGTCCTTCACAGGAACAGCTCCAGGGAGGTGAGCCATGAACGGCAAGTTTGCAGTTCCTGGGAATGCCAGGGAATGCCAGCCTGTGGCATGAGCTGCTCCTCTGGCAGTGAGGAGGAGTCCAGCTCACCAACAGGAGCAGGAGTGGAATGTGACAGGGACAGCCAGGGCCAGGACACTGCACCTACTGCAGCAAAACCCGAGAGATGGGTGTCAACAAGGCTCTCTCTGCTTAAAATCATCTAATCTTTAACATTAGGAGCCCCAGTTAATGACTGAGAGACAGTGGGCACGGAACAAAGCAGCCCTCTGGCACCATGACTGATTTTTCCTAAGAAAATCTTCCCGAAGTTCCTGAGTCCCATCAAGCTTTCATGGAACTTACAGATTCTCTCAGGCCTTAGGCTTACAAAAAAAGCTCTGTGCTAACTAAACAAGTCTATGTTTCAAACGCAGAACATTCTGGGAGGAAATCCTGAATAAATTAAATAACAATAACAATAATCGTAATAATAGTAATAAGAATAATAACAACAACAACAATAATAATAATAATAATACAAAACAACAACAACAACAACAACTTAATAATTATGAACTCATTTATTCTTTGAGTTTGAAGGTACCACATAATCCAGTCTGAGAATTTAATCCCGTGATTTTTGTCCCACTGTTTTTATCAGAAGGTGTTTGTGTTTTGAACAAGGTCAACACAGAATTTTTACACCAGCACAGTTTATGGCTCAGTTACAGGGACTTTTCCTCTTTTAACCAACAGTTAAAGCAGTGCAGCACCTGAAATACACGCCCTGGCAACTGACATGTCAGTATTAATTATTTTTCCTCCCCCATGGAAATTACATCTATTTCTACAATACGTAGTTTCCCTAAAAAGCTTACTGCAAAAGGGTAGGAGAAAAGAAGCAAACTGTAAATCATTTTTATGCATCTATATCTATGGATATATCTGCATAACCATATCTATGTTCCTATCAATCCTTCTTAACCTTCTCTTTTCCACTGAGATGCTGACATCTTCAAAATGTTTTTATCAGCTCCCCAAATGAATATCACAGACATTGCCAAATTTCAGTTCACAGGAGAGAAAACGTGTGTACTTTATTTTATTCATTTATATTCAGGGAAACAGTGCTGGTGTAATTATGCCTGCATAGCTAGAGGGGTAGGGAAGGCCTAAATAAATGTATTCCTAGACAATTGGAGTAACGAGTTTTAATTAGTTTTGCAGCTTCTTCTAGCTCTGTTTTGCAGCTCCTGGTCTTTGACTGGGAGCAGGCAATGGGAACTAAACCCAATAATCAAGTTACACACACACCTTGTTGACCTTCAGCAGTGACATCCTTAGTTACTGGAGACTGGAGCATTTGTTTAAGGATAATTTGATCATGGAAGTCCTCCTGGGGTTCCTGCTGGTACATGACTTGAGAGGGGTCTGGCAGGGGTTATTTGTGTCACTTGTCAGGGTTTCCTCTCCCGGGAGTCCCAATTACAGCCGTGGCAGGGAGGTATAAATTTAAATCTTCAGGCTCCACATTCTCTGCAGATGAACTCATTGGTACCCACAAGAACTGTTCCCATTATAAAATATCACGTAAAACGACAGAGACCTTGGATGGCTGAGAGCAGGAGAAACAATAAACATCCCACAGAGAGGAAATGAATTTCTTCTCCCCCCTCCTGCCTTTCCTTTTTTCTCCAAAATATAATAACGGGGAGTGTTTGGACTGCAGGGGCTGCTGGGGCCACGGGCGAGAGGAGGAGGGAAGGAGAAGCAAAGGCAGCAGAAATGGAGATTTTGTACTTACTAAAGCAAGTTATTTTTCAGCCTGCACGCAGCTCGGAAGTTCACCACTGAATTATTAAGTGTGGCAGGCTTAGAATCTGCTTCAGCAAATAAAAGCTATATTTCTTTGGGAAAGCAGGGGAGCCCAAAACTTGGGACTGTGGGAAAGCAGAGCAACTCCAGTGTATGGAGCGGAGCCAGAACCTTGACATCATCCCCAGGAGGAGATCCGTGGCCCAGAGTACTTCACTTTGTCACTGTCCTTCCCCCACTGTGGGCTGCTTGTCTCCTGCCTCAGCCTGTGGGGAAGAAGGGATCATCTTGGAGCTGGCAGCAGGAGAAGCAGACGGAATAGATCGGAGGAACCGGACTCATGTGAAGACTCCTCCTCCAAAGAAAAGATCAGGATTAATGCACTGATAAGGGTAGAAAAACAAGGTGATGTAGCTAATCTCGCACTTATCTAGGTGTTGCCAAAAAAAAAAAAAAAAAACCCTTTTACAAACAGAGAACGCACAAACATGCACATTCCTGTCCAAATGATGTGAGGGGCAGAAATGCCACCTCCTCGCCCTTATCCACACACTGCACCTGGTTAAACCAGCCACTGCATAATAACAGGCCCTGCTGACCCCTACAGATCCCTCTGTTCATTCTTTGACTGCAGGTGCAATTCTTCCCATGGCTGACCTGGCAGCAGAGCATCTCAAGGTTTTGGTGTGGTTACACCACTGGAATGAGGAGAAAGCTCTGCGCCGCTCTCGCAGCTGAGCTGCAGGCTCAGGCCAGCATCACTGAGAAGATGGTGTTTGATTCACACTGTGAAGATTCCTCTTCCTCCTGAAGTGCTGAAGACTTAATTATGTTTTTAGATGATAGCTTAGATCCAGGAGCAGGAGCTGCATTGTACAAACAAGGGAGCTGACTCAAGCAGACACCCGAGACAGCCCAGCCCAGCCCCCTGGCAGCGATGATTGCTTCCCCTGCAAGATTAAAAAGTGAAGCAACATGAAGGGTTAGAGTGTTTCACAATGAATTCTGATTTATCAAACATGATTAGTGGGTTATGAATATGGATGTGATTTCTAAAACCAAAGGAAAGTTTGTGTGGTTCATCCTTCTTTAAAAGATTAATTTAAACTCAAGAAGCTGTAAGAGCCACACAAGCAGATTGTGTGAAAGTCAAGAAATACAGGAGAGGAGTGAGGGAGGAGAAGATTTGGAAAAATCAGGTGAGTTTTAGCAGATGAACAGTGTCCAGGGATTTACTGGAATCTTGTACAATTAAATACAGTTTTAGAAGAGAACAGAGTTGTCTAAAACCTGTTTTGACATTCGCTACTAACCCTTGTTCTTTAATTTACTCCCAGATACCAGAAGCTCAGATTTGAGGGAGGGAATTCTATCTCAGCCATGCTATTTGTCTTTTCTCCTTTTTCTCCCAGACACAGCCCTCAAGGTGTGGCATCAGTTCCCATCTGCAGGAGCCACAGTGGAGGTGCTTTATCAGGGACTTCCCAGAGGCCAGCAATCTTCCAGCTGCCTAAACGGGCCCTAGAGCTGTGTTACAGCAGAAAAGGGGCATCAAGGAGCAATTAGGGGCCAAGAAGAGGCCCAGGGTGGTTCTAGCAGAGCTGCCTGGAAGTGAAAAGATGCTGTTTTCCTAGCGTGGAGCTCAGAGCGAAGAGTAAAGTTTCTCACTGAAGGCTGATGATAACAGCAAAAGCATTTGAGAGCTGCCTGCAAACCCACCACGTCCTGGACACTGCAGAGTTGACTGTGGCTGAGGCCAAAATTCCAGAATGAGTCTTGTCCTCAGAGCAGCACAATCACAGCCAGTGCCCACGTTCTGTGCTGTGGACAGGAATGGAGAGCTGCTCCTCTGTGCGAGGACCTCATCCTTCCAAGCAATATCCCATTTTCCAGGATGGGCTCTGGCAAAGCAGACAAGGTCTCTGCTCATCTCCATGGTATCCGAGTGTCTCATTTATTATAGAAACAAACAACTCATTTCAGAGACAAGTTAAGGTTGCTAAGTGACAACAATGTATTTACTTATCACATCATTTGCAAAGCCCTCACACTTAAAAACAGGGAAATGAATGATTAAGGACTCCTGAAACCCTATGCTACCCACATAATAAATATATGTTTTTAAGCAGAGTACAAAGAAGTGTACTTTTTATTTTGACAAAACAACCTCATGCTTAACCTGTGAATTGTTTTCCTTTTTTTTCCTCTTTTATGTGGCATTTTTATTTTGTTGAATATGGTTTACAAACATTTTATTTTAAAGACTATTTTAGGTGGCAAATACCATTAGTTAGTTGGAGTATTTCTAAGTACCATTACTGTTAAGTGATACTGAATTTGCAGTAAGTGAGGATGTGCCCATTTTTATACTAAAAAAAAAAAAAAAAAAAGTATTTCCATAATATTGTTTGTCTTCAAATCAACATTCATTTGGTAGGAGATGTGTTTCACATTTTTTAAAAAGGGTTTGTTTTCTGTTTAAATTCAAGAAGTGATGACAGAAAATTATCTCTCTTGGGTCAGAATTAAGATTGTGGAGGAATCTTACGACACGTTTCGCTGCCTTTGACAAAATAACTTAGGTGAAACACAAGTTCATCTAAAGCCAAGAAGAACTTTGACATTGCCTTTGGATGGGTCAGGATTTCACCCTTTATATGCTTTAGGTAGGGAATAAAAGATGAATGATGCTGTTAATTATTTATCCCTGGCTTTCAAGCACTTGTGTTTTGTACCTAATATGATAGGGCTGAGGAAGCAACGCTGGTACTTCATTGTAACTTGTTGAGGGCAAAATCTGCTGTTTCAGGATTCCCAAGATCACTCAGGTGTTTATTTCTGCCTTTCTGTTTTTTATTTTTGTGTGGATAAATTGAAATCCAGGGTTCTGCCTTCATTTATAGCTTAGAAAAGTGTGAACCTACCCTGCTGAAGGAACCTCCCCTGTGCTGGGAGCTTGGACCCGGATGGGTTAAACTCAAGTTTTGGCCAACACTTGTTGAGCTGATAATCACAGGAACCCAAAATCTTCTTCTTGCACTGCCTCTGAAATTGCTGAGGATGAGATTGCCATCAGGGCCATGGGTAAGTCTGGGCCAGTGAAACTTTTCATGCCTCTCCCTGAGCCACGCTGTGTTTGAGATTTCCAAGCAGTCAGGATGTAAAGGAGAGGGCAGATTTTCAAAATCACCCCCCTTCCCTCATCCCTGCAATTACAGCACTGGCAAGGAGAGTTTTGAAAGGATTCAGTGCTCATTGAGCTGTGCTCTCTTGAAAAATGTGACCACTTGCTTGGAGGTCTAAATGGGAGCTGGGTAATGTCACTTTGGTTGCTGGAAGAATTAGTCAATGACAAAAGGGCAATCACAGCAGCTCTTCTCCATTAGCTTCATCTTTCCTCCAACAATATCAATTATGGAAGCTCTAGCCCAAGGTTTCAAATAACAGCTATTTCTCTACAATGTTATTATATTTTGCACATAAAAATGCCTTTTGCATGAACCACTGTCAAGGTCCAATCTGATCTATTTATTTGTATTTACAAGGCACTTATCTTCTGGAGCACCTAAGAGCTCCACATGAATTAATAGACAACAGTCCTCCCAGTACCACTGAAAAATCTCCTGGACTAAAATCCTCCCCCTTGGATCCCAGGGAAAATGAAAAGTGCTATTAAGAGCACAGCCATGAAGAGATCAAGACAAACATCACGAGACAAGAGCTGCTGCCGAAATTCTTGCAGGTAACAGTGGATTTTACACCAGCTAGGATTTGCACTGCTGTTTGCATCACCTGTGTCGAGGTAGGACCTGGCCTCCTCTTGGTGTCACCTTCTCAACGTGGGTTGTGTCCCCCCAGGCCAAGAGTTTCTTGACAGAGATCCTGGGTTCCCAGTGGGGTTTCCATAGCAGAGAAAGGAATTCTCATTTCAAACCTGCCCTACAGCTCCCCCAAATCTGCTCCACAGCTCCGAAGTGCCCACGGTGCAAACGTGGGGTGAGTGTGGGGCAGCCAAGTGACGCCTTCCCTTACAAGAGAAAAAACCTGGAAATTCTCCCCGAGGAAACCACTAACTTTTCACTGCATCTGGGACTGGGAGATAGAAAAGGGAGTGCAGGAAAACCCACGGCCCTGTGCTCGGGGAGGGCAGACAGCAGTTCTGGACTCGGCACGACTGAAGGCTCGCTCTGGGTTTGCTCAGCCCTGCCCTGATTCAGGAGGCTCAGTCTCCAAACAAACAAGGATTTAACTGAAGCATAACTAAAGCCAGCACCCACATATTCCCCTTCCTCCTTCCAAAGGATTTGTCTAGTTTGTATTTTTAGGATTAGATTTGCCTCTGATGAGTAGTTATGGCACAGAATGGGGACAGACGTGTCTTCTTGTTCAACAGCGCCTTATCCTTTTCACTCTCTACCACAGGCAGAATTTTCCAGCCAGCAAGGGGCCCAATGCCCTTTTCTCCTGAATTCTGCCTCTGGACTGCATGATATTGTCGGACAAGAGTGAAAGAAAAATGGGAAGAAAAGACCAGCCTTTAACACAGCAGTATATAGATATATTTTTAACACTAAACCAGAATAAATTTCCAGCTCTCCCTTTCCTTCATCCTTAATTTCCCTAAATGAGACACTTTCTGTGATGAATTCTCCCCAGGCAAAATAAAACCAGGTTTTCTTCTGATTTTGGCTGCCTGGGTTAGGCCCAAACTGCTTGACAAGGCCCATACATCTCAGGGCAGGCAGGAGTAATGGGGGAACTGGGAAGAGGGGGAGCTGGACAGCACAACAGGAAAATTAAATTCTGCATATAGAAAGGAGAAAATGGATGGATTTTGGTGAGGGAGAGATAAGGACGTTTCAGCTGCCAGATTCCTCATGAGAAGTGGTGTTGTGTGGGAGAGAGGAATGGCTTAACAAGAGGTGGAAGGAAAAGATGTTATAATAACGCCCAGGCTGAGCTCTCCGTGCTGGAAACGCAGGTATCCAACCCCAGCTGAACGTGGAGCAAGTTCTCAGCTGCGGGAGAAGGCCCTGCTCAGAGCAGCTGTCACTGCAAGCTCCTAATTGGAAACAATTTGGATTCTGTCTCAAACCACAAAGCCCTGAATGAGGCAGTGCAGCCTCCATCAGGAAGCATCTGCTGCCAGCTCCAGCGGAATGTGTTCAGCCCCCAGCACTCTCTCCAGCCGCCAGCTGGCCGGAGGTGCCCTCCCATCCCCAGCACCCTGGGCAGCTGAGGGTGCAGGGAGAGCCCAGGGAGAGGCAGGAAGAGGGAAACAGCCCCGGGGTGCCAGGGAGAGCCATGGCAGGAGGGTGGGCAGGGTTTAGAGGAGGATGGAGGGAGGGAGAGATGGAGAAACAGCCCCATTCCAGAGCACCACCGACAGTGGCTGTTCCAGCATCACATGCCATGAAGGGACCTGGGAAAGACTGCTGGAATGAGTGATTTTTGCTGATTATGTTCATGGCTCCTCTGTGCCTCTCATATGTGTGTGTAAAATTAAGCTGGGGTTCATTCATTTACTTCTGGTTTTGTGTGATGAAGAGGAATGGAAAAAGGAGCGACAGTAGTAAAGAGAAAAAGAGCAGCTGAGCCTTTTGAAGGTTTTTTTGGTGGGGTGGGGAACCAGGAACAAGTGACAATTGAAGATGTTTGTAGCAGGAAGGGGTGAGTGCCCACTGAGCCAGGTGGGCGAGAGGCAGTGAAATATTTGTGTGGAATGACAGGAATCCTGAGAGGGCTGGGGCAGAAGATCACCCTGGGATCGTGGATTTGCTGGATTGGCTGCGTGTGCCACATTCATCCCTCAAGGGTTACAGCTCCACACCGCCAGCCACATCCCGCTCCCTTCCTGCCTCTTTGTGCCTCTCAGATGGAAAGCTGCTGGCCAGCTGGGCTCCCCTGCTCCCTGGGAGCTCTCCCACCACAAAACAGGCAGAGCCAGCTGGAAAACGAAAGGTGGCATGGGAGCCCACCAGGCAAATGTGAGTTTGCAAAGCCTTCAGTGGCCAGGGCAGCAGAAGGAAATCCTTCCAGGCTGTGTTTTGTGAACAAGCAGGGGATGAGTGATGCTTTGGAAACCCAGGCTCCTGCACAGACATCACCCTGTAGGGAAGAGGCTGAGAAGGAATCAAGTGATTACTACAAAATGTGCTGTGCACAGTGCTCTGCAGTACTTTCCCCTCTGCATGCTCCGGGCTTCCTTCCTTCCATCCATCCACCAAAGTACTGAAGTCCTATAAATGGGGATTGCAGACAACATATGAAGTAATTTTTACAGCTGAAAAGAAGTACAGAGTTAACAGATTCTTTTAAAGTGCATTCATCTAACCTGGGTGCCTTGGAGCCATTTTTGCTCCAGAATTGCACTCGGGGGTTTTTTGTCCTGGAGCTTGGGAGACTAAAGACACCACGGAGAAGTCTGATATCTCTTGCTAGCAGATTGGACCAAATTGACGGGGTGCTCTATGCCTGGGGCAGATGCTGCAGTGAAGATGTAAAACACTTGGGAAAACCTGATTCCCCTCTCTGTGATATCTGCATGACGCTGGGCTGGGAGGTGGAGGAAAGGGGGACTTTGCTGGCATTTCTTTGGTTGAACAGGGTTTAATAAGCAGTGAGATATTCCAGCCTTCCAGCCTGTGTCTCAATTAGCTGAGCAGGTTGCCTGCCTGTCTTGTAGCGTGTGAAGTTCAGCACTTAACAAACACAAAAGTGATTTGTTTTCCAAGCCCCTTGAGGACACCAGCTTACTCTTCTCTCAGCTTCAGAGGAGAGCAAGGGGGATGGAGAGCCTTTGCTTTCCTCACAGGCACACCAGCACTTTTCCCGGCACTTCATACCCCTGATGAGACCAAGCCTGCCTTGTCCTTAGCACTGTGTCTAAGAGATCATCCCTGTCCTGAAATGGTTCCTCAGCATGGAACAGGTGAGATGGGAAAAGGAAAGCCAGGACCAGCAGAAGCTGCCTTCACAAGGGGGACTGGAAATGTGTTCCCTGAAGCACAGGATGGGTTTTAAGCCCTCAAGGACCACTGTCTCTTAGGCTGTCAAGATTTACTCACAGCAACACTGCAGGATTCCCCTGCCCAGGGGTGGTGCTGACTGTCAGAGGGTGGGATAAGAAGATCAATTTACTGTGTCTTGTGGATACTTATATGCAAAACTCACTATTTTTTTTTTTCCCCCCCTACGGAGATGTAGTCATTAAAAAAAAAAAAAAAAAAAAAAAAAAAAAAAAAAAAAAAAAGAAGTTCTCATCAGCTTCCCAAGTAAATATTAAACCAACTGCAAAATTTGGGTTCACAGGGGAGGGGAGAAAATTAGTGAGTACCCCAAGTGCAAAATGGCAACAAGGCACCTTTGGGGGAAAACTCTCTTCTCTAAAACACAGTTGCTGTTTTAGAGAAGGGAAACAGGAACCCTGGGGACATTTGGGGCTAATTTATGGGTGCAGGGGAAAGCAATTTACAGCTCTGTACCTGAACCCTCTCCTGATCCATCCAATGGCAAACTGGCAGCTTGAGGTTGTTTATTTATGCTCGTGAGAACGCATCTTTTCCTGACTACAGCAGAATTCAGGCCAATGTACATCGAGTACCTCTATTTCCTTTTCTTTTCTTCCTCTGAATCCTAATTCAATCACCAGTTCATGCAGTTCAGGGTACTGCTTTCCGTTCCAGACCTCTGTTCTATAGATCACACTAATCCTACCCATAAATTAGTTCATTTAACGAACATCAAGCACAAAACAAACAGCGTGATGGTGTCCTTACCTGGCCATAATCCTGAATCAATACCATTTCATTCTTCTGTCTAAATCAACCCTGATGATCTGCACCACATTTAAAGCGCTAATGGTCCATGGTTAAGTGCTTTAAAGATGGGATCTTGATGGGGGATTGGGGCATTTTCTGCCCGTGTGTGTGAGATTACCAGCATTCCAACAGCTCTCCCACACCACAGACCATGTGTGGCCTGCAAGTCCACACATCGTTTGGAAACTGAGCTTTTCTGTCCTTGCTAATAAAAGCTGAAGAGGGAAACGAGCTTAGGAAAAGCCTGAGACAAATCTTTGTAACTATAGCTGGGTGTAATGTCACAGGTCAATTTTTTTTGTTTGCTGTAAAAGTAATTTCAGGGTGTGGGAAGATTTTCACAGATTTGTTTTGACTCCCTCAAAAAGCTAATCTGGAAACATGAGCAAATAAGACAGGTAAGATCCCATTTTGGCATTTTAGAAATGAAGAGTCTCTTCAAAAGAAAACAGGGTTTTTCTGATATCCAAATTGTATTTGTCTTGAGCTTAAGGATTCCCAAGGATGAAAATAACTTTATGCTTAATGGAAAACAAAAATTTCCAGCTGAGCTGAAGAGAAATTCTGCTTCCCTTCTGTTTTCAGACGGAGTGACTAGGGAGGCCGGGAAATGAATAATCTCCATTGGTTTGGGTGAATACTCAGCATTTGTTTTACCCCTTTGTTTTGCCCAGGAAAGCACAGGAGCAGCTTTGCAGTGACACATCCTAAAGGATGCCACGCTGCAAGGAACTGAGGAGTTTTGAGGCTCGAGGTTCTGTTCTTTTCTCCTTTATCCCTCCGCAAACACACTGAAAACCAGCTTTATAAATCAATCAGACACCAAGGAGAGGAGTTTCTGCCGAGGCACACATGCCTCATTCCTGGGGACAAGGCCTCGGTGCTTGCGGTTCCGTCTGGGTGTGACTCGTCCCCAGCAGGGATGTGGCAGGGAAATCACTTTCCATTTGGGAAGACACTCAGTTAACCACACTGACAGGAGTGTGAGGACAGAGCTGGCGGCCCTGAGCCACTTGTTAGTCAAAGAAGGTTCCAGAATGCTGCAGTTCTGTTACGAGCATCAGCAGAGGCAACAAAGGACTGGCAAGTCCTGGGGGCAGAGCGGAGCCCAGGTGGTCATTCCCAGGACTCTTTGGGATTTCACCCCTCAGACACTTTCTGAGGAGGGAAATTACAAAGTGGGAAGATATATTTTTGTGCAGGCAAAATATTTCCTTCCTCCCCCGCTGCCTGGTCTTGTTCTCTAGGAAAATTAAATGTAACAAGAGGAGTTCAATTTTAACGAGGTCTGGCGATCGGTTACGCAAAATTTTAAGCAAAATTGTGGTCACTTGCATTGTCCATAATTATTTCTCTTTGCTACCAATCAAACTGTAAAGACAGCTGCTATACTCCCCCTCCTAAATAATAATAATAGTAATAATAGTAATAGTAATATTAATATTAATAGTAATAATAGTAGGAATAGGAATAGGAATAGGAATAGGAATAGTAATAGCAATAGCAATAGCAATAGTAATAGTAATAGTAATAGTAATAGTAATAGTAATAGTAATAGTAATAGTAACAGAAAGTAAATAAAGGATGGTGTTTTTCACCACAGCTTTCTACCAACACTTCCCTGTTAATTTTAAGAAGTGCCAGAGCAGGAAAAAGTGATGTGAGACTGACACATGAAGTGTCCTGTGCTCAGGAGATAGGAACAACACCGGATTTTATTATTCTTAGAGTCTTTTAGACCAATGGACCCATCCCAAGATTCCTGGAAAGCATCCAACACCCTCAGCACAACTTGATGCAACATTCCCCAGCTGCATGCAGTTATGGATGGGCTCCAGCCATAAGAAAAGCCCAGGCTCCATAGCCAGGGAATAAACTGGTAAAACGATTAAAAAACCCAAGAAGAAGCTGACATGCAAATCTGTGCTGAGCCATTGGTTATTTGGACTGCCTGTGCCTGTCAACCCACCAGGAAAAAGATGATATTGTGGGAAATTGCAGTAGACACCTCAAGCAGAGTTTTCCTAAGCAAAAATAAATGCATAACGGGGAAGGAAGCCCAGGCTGAGCCACGATGGGTTGTAGCAAACTGCTGGCAGCGATCCTGCACAATGGATAAAACAGGGCAATGCATGGGAGCAAAAGCACCTTGCTTTGATGTGTTCCCAGAGGAAGGTGGAAGGAAAACCTCAGCCTTGCATCATCATTTCAGAGTCCTCAGCTGGACTTGGTCTGACCAAGGTGGAACACAGTCGATTCTGATTTCTCATCCTTTCCTTCAGGCTCAGGGACACCCCTGACTCCACTGCTCCCTAGCAATGGGTCTCTTGGATATTTGGAGATGGTTTCTGGATACCCCTTCTTGAAAAATTTCTCAGGTTGGAGGCAGAGATGTGGGAAGGAGCATAAAGGGCTCTGACTCTATTCCGCTGTTACCCACCCTGATTAATTTTCCAGCTAATGACTCTCCAGACATGTTGATGTATGGAGCTCTGTCGGTGACAAAAAAATTGAACTTTTACTAATTAAGTAGAACATCTTCATAGGGTGAAAGGTTTTGCTAACGAAAGTAACTCACAAAGAATTATGTTGGCTGGAGACTGCTGCCGAGATCCGACAGGGAAGGGAGGGAGAGCAGCATAAACTATTCACTGCAGCTACCAGGCCAGGATTTCAGTCCCAGGTTGTCTCTGCAGACACTCAGTGCCACATCTCCTGGGCTCCAGCCCTGCCTCAGAGGCACCAGGCTGACACCCTGTGCTGCATCCCTGACTGATGGACGGATGCAGCCTGTGCCCAGCACCAGCCCTGTGTGCTGTGCCGGCAGGCTGTGTGTGAGGACACACAGGATGGCACGAGCTTCACAGGGACCCAAGGATGGGATTTTTCTGTGTTCCCTTCCCGTGGGTGCCACTGGTGCCACACGCTGGGTGCAGGGCACAACTCCCTCACCTGGGCAAGAGAACAACCTCAAACGCAGATCAGGATGAGTTAGAACATGACCTTCACAGCAGTGACCCGCTGAGGACTTCACATCTTACCTTCTGCCTCTGTGCTGGGCACTGGTGGGGCCACACCTCGGGTGCTGTGTCCAATTCTGGGCCCCTTGTGACCAGAAAGACCTTGAGGAGCTGGAGCGTGTCCAGGGAAGGGAATGGAGCTGGGGAAGGGGCTGGAGCACCAGGAGCAGCTGAGGGAGCTGGGAAAGGGGCTCAGCCTGGAGAAAAAGAGGCTCAGGGGGGAACTCCTGGCTCTGCACAACTCCCTGACAGGAGGGGGTGTTGGGCTCTGAACAAGAAAAAAAACAATGGGGAACAGCCTCAGGCTGCGCCAGGAGAGGTTTTGGTGGGAGAGCTGCAGGAATTTCTTTAAGGAAAGGGATCCTGCCAGAAGAACACATCCCAGCCAAATCATAGAGGAGGGAACTCTGCTCTGCTCTTACAGAAAGGTGAAGGGTAAAACACCAAACTGGTTTTTCCTCCCCAGCAATCTCTGGAAAAGGGCTCCTGAAATGAGTCAGTGGTGATTTCCACCTGAAGATACTCCATGAGTCCTGGAGTCCCTCCCTTTTCCAACCAACTTCTCACTTGCTGCAACCCGTTCCTTTGTAATTGTATTTCTGCCTTTTCACAGAGAGATTTGTGGTGTTTTTTACATTAAAATATCAAACCCTGTCATTAAATATTTATTTTTCTTAGCTACTTGTAAAGGCAGGAGGAAACAGGGGAAAAAACTGTCAGAAAGGAGCACAGTATTCACATTTTTTGAAGAGACTGTTTATGGTTATGTTGCCTGAGGGACCTGCAAAGACAGAATCACGGAGGCCAATGTGTTAGCTTTTCCTCCTTGCACTCTCTTCCCCTTTCCAGTGGCCTTTTTCTATTCTAGGATTCAGCTTGTTGTGCTCAATTCTACCCCTTCCGTCCCCTGGGTAAATCAAAATTAACTCCATTCCATTCATTGATGCAGCCAAAGACAGAGGTTCTCAGCTGGATGGAGATATGGGATTGACCCCACCTGTGTGCCCCTGGACAGCCCTCCTGTGACTGTCCCTTCTTCTCCTCTCCTGTGGTGGAAACCAAGAGCAGCTCTGCTACAGGTACGAAATAAAACGGCGTAAATGACACTAATAAAAATGACATAAAAAGTGTTGACACCTGTGTCAAGCCCGAGGTCTGCACTGTCTGCACAATCTGCTTCAGCTGCACGTGAAGGAAACATGGATGGATCTGGGGAAAGATGACAGGAATTATCTCCAGAGGTAGCAGGTGACTAAAGTTAGACAACACTTCCTAGGAGGGACCTGCAATGGGCTCTCTGATAACACCAAGTGTTATCTTGATCTCTGATAGTACCAGGAACCATCCAAGAGGCTGCTGTGACTGTAGCTGGGAATATTTTCATAAATTTGCCCCTTACCATGGCTGTAAGGATTTACCCTGTAAATCTGATTTCTTCTATCCACAATAGCTCCTTCTTCCACAGACCTCCTGCACGACCAGGCTGAGAGCTGCAGGCAAATTGCTGCTCTTTAACCCAAAGAAGATTTTTACAATGAGGGTGGGGGGCCCCTGGGTGCCCAGAGAAGCTGTGGCTGCCCCTGGATCCCTGGAAGTGTCCAAGGCCAGGCTGGACAGGGCTTGGAGCAGCCTGGGATAGTGGGAGGTGTCTGGGTGACTTTTAAACGTCCCTTCCAAGCATTTCCAGGATTCCGTGGTTCCAAGACCTTTGTGTGATGGCACTGTGCAAGCAGCACAGGCAGACACAACGTTCCAGGAGCCCTGGCCACAGAACAATTACATTTCCACTCTCAAAGGGGTTTGGTCTCCATCACAGAAAAAAGAACATTTGGCTGTGTTTCCTCACTTCTCTCCCAGACACATTCTCCAGTGTCGAGCCCTCCATTTCTGGGGTGTGTAACAGCTTCCTGACAGCAGCCTGCTCTGTGCTCACACACATCCCTGGACATGCTGGATTTGCTGTCACCTGATTTTCAAGGCTTTTCATTTTAATCTGCAGGTGACAGCACCAAGAGAGCCAAGTGATTATGGCCACAAAACTCCAATAACCCAACAGTCTGTGAAACAGCTGCTCAGCACCAGGAGCAAGCACAGATCTACTGGAGCCTGTTCTGCAGGAATTCAGGAGACAGCCTGGCTGTGGATTAAAGAGCAGGACTGGAGCCCCTGCCTGCTTCACCTATCCCAGGGCACCTGTGCGTGAATGGCAGGGAAATTTTCCTGATGAGGAGCCGGAACAAAAGCAGCAGCACCAATATCAGACATTTTGCATTCAGCATCCCAGAATTCAGGCCTTTGGAATTTGGGATTTGCATTCACAGAGGCCATTCAATGAAAAGGAAGACAACTCACGTGCAGGATGCTGGTGTGGAGGCTGTTGAAGGTTCCATCTCCAATATTCCATCTTTTTTTCTGTGTTACCTGGTTAAAATAATTTCTTTCTTATTGAAAAATATAGCACTTGTTGCTGACATATGTTAAATGGTGATCAGAGCAGAAATTGAAAGGGAAGGAGCTGAAAAGTGATCCCCAAAATCAGCTCAGCTGCAGGAGACAAAAAAGTCCATTCACAGGCGTGAGATTTTTTTGTCCAGCCTTGAAAGCTGCAGCAGTGCCAGAGCAAGGGCTGTGCTGAGTGTGGGATGTAGAGAAAGCACTCCAGGAAAGGGAGACCTGCGGCAGAGGCGGGATTATTTGGGTTTTCTACCCCATCAAGTGCCCTTTTTCCTCTCTATCACTCCCTAAAAGGGTTTAAAATATGTATTTTGCCTTCAGAAAATTATTCATATCCTGGTAATTTTTTAAAATTGCATTCCCACTGAGACATGACTGTATTTTTTGTGGACAAAAATTAAATACTTCACCCCCAAGCCCAGAGACCTCAGTTTCAAAAGATTTCTTTTTTCTTTTCTTTCTTTTCTTTTCTTTTCTTTTCTTTTCTTTCTTTTCTTTTCTTTCTTTTCTTTTCTTTTCTTTTCTTTTCTTTTCTTTTCTTTTCTTTTCTTTTCTTTTCTTTTCTTTTCTTTTCTTTTCTTTTCTTTTCTTTTCCTCTTTCTCTCTTTTCTCAGTTTTGTCACAAAACAAATGAGCACAGAAATGACAAAGCCAAGCAGGCACTCCCCAACACATTTCATAATAATAATTAAATGAATTGTTTTGAGCTGCTCAGCTCTCTGATGTGTTTCAGGTGGTTTTCTTTCCCTTGTCTGTCTGGGAAGACTCTGCCAGGTGCTGGCCCAGGTACAGGGGAACAGAAAAAGGAAGATTTCCTTGAGACATTCATAAGATCCACACCGTGTATGACTCAGCACCGCATGTCAAAATTTGGCCCATATCAAGAGGAACACAAAAGGCTGATCACAATGAGCAATAATCCAAAAATATGCCGGCAAGAGGCGAGTACTGTGGATTTCAGAGCAGGGCATGACAATTAGAGCTGTGCAAGATGGTCACAGGGACAAAAATAGATCCCATTCCAAGTGGAAGGTGCCTTTGAAATGTGGGATTTGCATTTTTTTTGTGTGCATGCTTTCAACTCAGAAACAGCGCTTTTGTTCAATAGAATGGGCAAAGTGTGAGAATAAACCCAAATATTATTTATTTTAACAACAATAAAAATCTGGAAGAAACCCAGGGGTATCATTTGTGCAAGATTTAACACAAAGGATTTTACTTTGTTTTGTTTTCCTTTAACAAACCTGTTTCTAATTCTAATCACTGTAAGAGGAGTACTGTCACCCTTTCAGCAGTCAAATACATCTTAGATGAAGAGGATGCTCTGAGATTCAGGAACCCATATGCATGTTCTTGATCTCCACTGACTTCTGGGGGAATTAGATGTTCTCATTTTTTTAGAGGTAGTTAAGTACCTAGTGGCACTCTCACATGCACTTCAGAGCCTGGCAGCTGTACACATAATTCTTTACATGTTTCTCTGTCTCTTTCTGCACCACAGGTGATGGGATGGCAGGATTTCCTCAACTGCCATGAAAAAGACAGTGAAATCCTTAGACAGTGCACACAGGGTTTAAAGACGGGTATAACCAGCAGCTTTGAAAGACCTTGGTTCAAAAAATAAATTAAAAAATTTAAAATTCCCTGCTTTTCACTCATTACTATCCAATCTCTTGGCTTTGTCCCACTGGCACTTGTGCAGAGAGGGAAAGAAGAGCTCCTCGGAACAGGATGTCCACCCAAAGCAGTTCAAAGACTTCATTTGCATTTCTCATTATTAATATTTCAGTCTGGATTATCAAGATGCTTCCTGCAGCTCCTATTTTCACTCTTCCAGCCCCATTCCTAGTACTGAAGCTCTTTTGAAGCCATAAGTCTCTGCCCTGCTGGGATGGCCCCAGAGGCTCAGCACATCAGCAGTTCTCCCTCTGCTTTCTCTCCCTGGAAGGGCAGGAAATTTCCTTCCCAGTGGCTCCGAGGAATCGCCCTGGTTGTTGGCAAAGTCCCACCCTGGATGCTGCAGTCCTTGCTCCTTCCTTCAACCCTCCAGCACTTTCCAGGTTCTGCCTCAAATAAAAAAATATATCTTCATGCTCCTGTGTTTATTCTGTTACCTGCCTCTAACAGCATTTTCCAAGGTCTTTTAGGTGGCTGATGCACCATTAGGATACACAGCTGATGCCTGAAATTCTAGCATTTTCCACGTTTTGTAAAACAGCTCATTACCAAAGGGTGCTCCTGTGCTGACATTTCTCTTGTGAGTTCTTCTCCTGCTTCCCCCCAGACCTTCAGAAAAGTCTCAATTCCTTTTGGTGCTTTAATACCTCTCACTCCTTGGTTCTTTTCTGCATGGAGGGGGTGAAACAGAACTTGCTCATAAGTGAAAAAGAAACGTGTTCCCATTGCTCTTGAGACCACTCCGCTCGTGCTACACCTTTTTACTGAACTCTGCCAGCCCAGTGATCTCTCCAGTCTCAGGTACAAATTAGATACAGAAATTCTTAAATCCCAGGAGAGCAGTGAGGAAGGATGAACAGACAAATCTGAAAGGTGACAACATCCATCACTTGTCAATCTTTCTGGGGCCCACATATTCCCTCACCTCTCATAAAAAAAAAAAAATCCCTTCCAGAGTTTGGATTTGATTCCACCCATGGGAATGTGTGGGTAGGATGGGTCTGGGTCTGAACAAGATGAACAGCTCTGCTCCCCCTCCTCTCCCCTTTGGCTCTTCTCATGCTCTGACATTTCTTTGGAGAAATGGGGTCATTCTGGAGTATTTTGGAAAAAAGCAGCTGCCACATTTCACAGCTGAAGGGAAGCTCTGGCCAGGGCGAACTTCAGTGGTGACAGATTTTTAAAGAGGCACGAGGTCATTACTGAAAATTTGGCCACATGTGCCAAGGTCAGCCCAAGAGAGCTCAGAGTGATGAACAAACCTGACCTGGGTGTTAATTGACGAGGCCTGCAAACCCATCCCCTTCTAAAATAAGTTTTCAGGCCAATCAAAGGGTAATGGTGCCAGGTTCCAAAGCTTGTCCCGCTCTCTGCAGCCATGCCCGCCTTGCCAGCTCTAAAACTTCCCCAGAGCTCTGGACAAGAGATGAGAGAGGAGAGAAAAGGTTGAATAGAGCCCATGGGGCATCACTGATCAGCCCAGAGCTGCCTTTTGCCCACACCTCCTTCCCATTTTCTCCTCCCCATTTCCCATGGAAAATGCTCAAAAAGCAATGTGCTGACCACCCTAATGTAGATGAAGGAGAGTATTCCCAAACTGCCACCTGCAAGGATCCTTGCATTTCATTTGGTATGATTACATCTCATCCACTGTGTCAGAGATGCTGCAGACAAGCTCAATCCCATCCCATGCACAATGGAAAAGCAGCCCAGAGAGCTGCTTTGGGAAATACTTGTCCCATGTATGCTCTTTGAGAGCATCTGCAGTGACAATTTCTACAAAACACCCCTGACCTGAACAGTCCCTGACCACCACTCCACCTTCTCTCTGTCTCTCCATAGCCCATCCACAGACAGACACATATTTTAACACCTTTTAAAATCTTTTTTGGGTGGCAAATTTCATGAGACAAGCAGAGGTGGTTGGGGCTCAAATATGAGATAAGAGAAATGTCAGTGCCTATTTTTTACCTCTGCCTCAGACAAAACACATGCCTCAGAGTGGCCATTCACACTTGTGATGGTTTTTTTTCCCTTCAGCTGTTTTTGTAGCACTTTGGGAATGCTTAGGTAAAAAGGTGAATTGTCATCACTTTCTACATTTCCAACCTCATCAATGAACCACTTGGACCTCAGGAAGTTCAGCTTTTCAATTTCCATTTCTGTGCAACCCTTGAGCAGTTCCCAGTACCAGGAAGCTCAGATGACCCAGCAGACCTCTCATTGTAACATCATCTCTGATTTAATTGTCCGTTCTGAGAAACTCTGTCCCAAAGGATCTCCAGCATTTCAACCACCAGACTCTCCGGGCCAAGGAGCAGTACTTAAATTCTAGAAGTGGGATGGGAATTATGGGCTGTTTTTTGAAGTAATGAAAAGTATCCATGGATATAGTGAAAGGTAGAGCTGGAGTTAATCTGAGTTTGCCTTGAACTGAGTTATCCAGAACAAACCCAAAGATAAAACCACATTTGCCTCTGAGCCACCACAGTTCTTCTCCCTCTTCCCTTCTCTCTTCCAACTTGACAGAATGGCAGAAAACCAAGATCGAGGAGAAACAAGCCACCACCACCAAACCTCACTTCAGCAAAAGCCAGCCCGGGAAGTTTGTTGCGCTGTCAGCAGGAAAAGCAACATCAAGCTTTGAAAAATTAATATGATGCTCACTTGCTGTCTAGTTCCTCCTCTGCTTGTCAATAATTCTGTTCATTCCACGAATATTAAACCTGTTTGCCAGAGCCCTTAATGTGACAAGAAGCTGATGCCTGAAAGAACGATTACTTTCAACTACACGTCATATTTAATTTATTACATAACCTGGTGTTATTGCTTTTATTGATGAACTGTACAGCGTAAAATGATTATTTGTTAAAGATTTCTCTGTAGTAAAGGAAAAAAGGGAAAAAAAAAAATTGAAGAAGAAAAAGAGAAAAATCTTTACTGCTCCAGAAAGCTGCTTGTAAATGCTTTTCTGAAAAGATTCAGGACTGGGAGTTACTGTTATTACCTGATTTTTGGCTCTTTGCACTGCAGAGCAGATCCACCTTCCTCCATCACTTAATTCAATCCCTCACTGACACAGGGACAAGCAGCAGAGGAGCAGAGTGAAGCTTTTCCTGATGGGATGATGTATGTTGACCTCTTCCCTGCTCTGTGCCATTAAATCCAGGTACTTTGTTTGGGCAGGAAAATCTAAATCCCACATCTAAGCTCGAGCTGTGTTTTCTCCCTTGTTTGTCTCTAGTGTGGTAAGAGCTTATTGGTCTCTGCCTTTGACACCCAGGGACTGCCGTGGCCCAGCTCTGACACAAATGTTCTTCTGATGTTGCACGTGGGCAAAATGAGAGATGAGATCCCTGCCTTGAAGAAACATTTAGCCTCATTTGGGAAGGCAGGGACTAGTGGAGTTTGGTTTGTGCATATGAGGAGCAAAGGAGCAGAGATACATCAGAATTAGGGCTCATATGGCAACCTAATTTCAATAAAGACACCATTTCTTTGGCTTCCAAGCTGTCCCGTGGAGTGGTTGGTATTTTTATGGATGCTAAAGGAAGCAGCTGTCTTGGGTGACTACTGTGGATGCTGATGGTTGAATCACTGGATCATCCCCACCGTCAATTGGTTATTTTAGGACTCCAGTTCAGAGGCAAAAATGACAATGTGAGAAATGTCTCATTTGGGCAAGTCAGCACTGAGAGGTTGTGGTCCTGCTCCAACACTTCTGCTCCTGAAGACAGGACACTGAATAACCCTCTAGAAATTCCACTGAACCTCTCTGGATCTTGGTTTCCTAATTCTAAACCCTCAGACTGAGAATATCCTAAACAAATCTGATCATGGCAGGAGACTGCAGAGGAGCCAAGAGGTTCCCAGCAGAGTGTCCCAGCAGAGTATTTTAGTCCTGACACCATCCTCTTCCAAAAATACATGGCTTTAATTTGTTACGTGGGCGTGAAGCTCACTCTATACAGAAACGGATAAAAACTTCAAACAACAAAGGAAATGCACTACTCAGTCTCAAATTTTAAAAATTAATTATCTGCCAATTCCTGAAATCATGATATTAGCTGGAGTTTTATCTCTGGTTTCACTCAGGTAGCAACACAGCGTTTTGAACAGAAGGAATTTTGAAGTCTGCAAACTAAACAGAGATGTCCCTCCTGATTAAAAGGTGCTCTGCATTTCCATAATGCACTGGGAGAAACTCAGTCTCAGAAGGGTTCTTGGGATGGTTTGATACTGAAACAGATGTAATGAAGATTTCAACCTGCTGCTGAGAGATGTTTCTCTGGCAAATTGGTTAGAAAAAAATAACTAGTGATGGCCCTGATACGAGATGCAAGAATTAAGAAATAACAACGCCTGGCTTTGGATGCATTTCTACTCAGGGCTGAATGCAAATACCAGTTGAGGATCTCATTGCTTGGGCTTTTCTAAAATAAATTTTTCCCTGTTGAGATTTTATTCAAGACTTGGACCTCATGCTGCAGCTTCTCTGTTGACCAGGAACTTCTTAGAGGCTCGGATTCCATCCAGCTCTCTGAGTCCAAAAAACGGAAGTGAAAAATGAGACAACTTTCTTTGCAGTGTTTTGACCCAGGCTCTATTTCCCTGGGTGGAAGCAAATTTCAGGGGTAAAAAACCCCCAGAAATACAAACCTCAATGGTCTGTGTTTCCCAGAAAGACTCAAGTAATAGGAATGATTCAACTTTGCTGCTTCACTGCCTCCCTGACCCCTGCCATTCTCTGCCTTCCAGACGCCAGCAAGATCTTAACCAGGATTCTGGGAAACACGAGAGAGCTGCAGCCTCTGAGCACATAAAAGGAATAGAACAGGGAAAAGAAAAGAGGGGGAAAGCAAGCTAGAATAAAGCAGGTAAGCCAAAAAAAAAAAAAAAAAAAAAAAAAAAAAAAAAAAAAAAGGCAAGCTAAAGACCTGATAAGATTTTTAGGTGGCCCTGGGAATTTTTCACATCCCCAAAGCATTGGTGTTCGAGTAAGAATCCTCCTTCTCTGTCCTGTGAGCACAATTTTGCTGCCTTCCCTTTCCCTGGCTCCATTCTCTCTTTCTCTTTTCCCTTCCATTGCTCTTTAATAGCAGAAATGAGGCCTCCTGCCTACTGAGCCATGCAGACCACCTCAGTGGATGCTCCCCAGCCAGCTTTGCCAAGCAAGCTTTGGACTGTGACTGGTTTTTCCCCAAATCACTGCTCCTCCTGGCAGCCAGCCAGTCCCTGCCACACTCCTGCCTGTGCACAAACGCAGGTCCCTGCCTGGCACAGCCATTCATCTTCTGAAGGACAAGAAAGATGCCTCACTGACACCTGTTTTTCTTTTCTCACCCCCCCCATCCCTCATTCCAGCCATCCAAACAGAACTCTCAGGTAATGAAAAAGAAAGCAGATATGGGAGACACAGTAATTTTTTGGTTTTGTTTTCAAAATTCTCCCTTATCGCTGAGGAATTTACTCCAGAGTTGGTTTCTCAATCCCTCTTTTATTCCTTCTCTGGTGACTTGCTCCGTGCTGGGGATGCAGCCCTGACCTCCAGCAGCAGAACTTTCAACTTTCACTCTGCTGCCAGCACCGTCCCTCAGCGCTTTGCAACTCATTGAAAACCCATTAATTCTGTCTGTGCCCTACCAGATTCAAACTTTTATTCAAGTAACATTTCAAATATCAGCCGCTTCGCCTCAATATCTTTCTTCAATAACATTTCTCCCAGCTCCGCACTCACACTCCTCTCCCCTGGGCACTTCCCTTTTCTCTGAGTGTTGTTGATTCTTCAAGAGCACACACTCTCCACTCCTTCTTTCTGCTGATGCTCTCCACTGCATCTTGCTCCCTTCTACCTCATCTCCTCTTTCTCTTGCCCTAATTCTATTCCTGTGAGGAGGAGCTGCAGCTCTTTTCTACATTCCCCAGCCCCAAATTTCAGCCCCAGCAGAGATTTGCTGTTACCAGAGACATCCCACTTGGGAAAGAACCTACCCAGCTGCTTGTTCATCCAAACAGCAAAATTTGCTGGGCCAGGGATGTAGAAACACAAAAATCTTTCTGAGTAACCCTGAAGACCCATCCCAGTGGTTCAACCAAGACATCCCTGTTTCCTCTGGACTGAGTTCTGATCTCTTAGGGCCAGATTTTAGCTCCAGAGAATAGGGAGGCTGTGAGGTGTTTCACACCCCAGCAGCCTCGCTCACAGGCCTGAGCTATGACTCCACAGCCTCTGTCACAAGGCTTTTGTGGGTGGTAGCTTGTTTTTGTATCCATCAGTGAGCCCCAGAAGTTATGGATGCAGCACGGAGACCGTGACTCAGCGCATCCTCCTCTTCCTCAGCCAACACCTTCCAGATTTGGAACAGCAGAGCTTGGATGTAGGTTCAGTGTCAGTAGGCATTGGCTTGTGTAGGAGACAAAAAGGGATGACAAACACTTGATGCCATTAGAAACTCTCTTCTGACATCACTGAGGACCTTCAGCCTCTGCCCAGAGGCAGAAATTATCCTGGAGTTTGTCATAGTTTCTCCTTTCTGTGTTAACACTTGTCAAAGTGCTCTTTTTAACTTGTCCACTCCCTCAATCCTTCTCCCCTCTCGTGCTGCTAATCTGTGTCCCTGGGGTTCAGGAGGCTGGGGCAGTGCTGGGGACAGCCAGGCTTCATCCAGGCACACAGGGCAGAAGCCAGACAGAGGCAGAGGTGTGGGCAGGTAGAAATGGTGATAGCCCATAATAACCATCTCTGCAAACACACAGGAAATCTGTGTTTACCCAGGGAAAGACAGCTGGGAAATGGGTTGGGAGAAACCAAACACCGCAGGGATGGAAGGGGCAGATCGGGGTGAGATTGTCCCCTTCTTGCAGGTCCCTGCCAGCAGGGGATGGGGAGCACCCTCAGGACAACGGCTGGGTGGGACAGGGACATCTCGAGCCACCCTGAGGAGCTGGTCTGGGGACCTGAGCACTGCCAAACCCGGGGGACTCTAAAGCTGCTGCTGAAGAGATGGCTCTCAGCTCTCACTCTGAGACAGCAACAGCCATGAACCCCCAGCCTGGCAGCACAGCAGACCTCTGGCTTCATCCATGTGCTCAGGATGCTCTTACCCCTCCTGGGCTCAGAGCTCACCCCACACTGATTCCCAGCTGATGCTCCTCCAGCCAAAGCACCACAACTTGCACTCCCTGCCAATTCCACACATTTTAGGGTGTGGTGCAGCCAAGCATTAACACACAGCCAATTTTTTTTTTTTTTTCCCTGGGTGACTGAGGCAAGGGAGTTTGGTGGGGCAGAATTGTCTTAACGTGGTCTGAAATATTCAAGAGGAACAGATGCAAATCTCTGCATATATTTCCTTCAGTGCATTTGGGGAGAGGTTGCCCACAGAGAGAAGGAATGCTCCATATGGATTTCCACCTGTGCAAGGTGGAATGGACTCAGCTGAGTAGTTTGCAATACATAATTAATCAGAGGAGTTTCTCTTCTATTTTTGCTCATGGTTTCCTCAGATTGTTGTGGTTTTGTTGTTTTTTTTTTTTCCACAACCCTTCATTATTCAAGCATAGTTGGGGATTTTACATACATACATACATACATATATATATGTACAGATAACATCTCTAAAGATTTCTCTGAGATGTTTTTGTTGGTCTCAGTGTTTCAGTTGTAATGGGTGAGTTGAATCGTGTGTCCCTGGTCTTATTATTCACAATAGGAGGACGTTGCAATAACCACTGAATAGCCTTGCACATTAATTTTGGAATTCACCGTTCATCTGGAAAAAATCAGTGGGATGAATGTTTATTGCTGTTGTTGTTATTACTGTTTATTTTATAATGGCAGGAGGAGCTCCATTGTCCCTGGTCTCCTGGTGGACACCGAGGGGTGCAAGACAACTGAAGGAACTTCATTATGTATTTGGAGGATGCATTTCTACAAACGGTACCATTATATTCTTTCTGTCTGATATTTTTTCCTGAACTGAATACTTAATTCTTCTTCAAGGACCAGCTTTAGCATATGCAGGGCCCTGTGTGAAATCAGCTCAGCATAATCACAGAGGAAAATTATATGGAGGGGAGTATTGGAGGCTGAAATTATGAAAACTATATATAAAAAAATCCAGAACCCATGCTGACTCCTTTCTGCTTTCAGCCATTAATCTAGACCTGGGCGAGCAGTACAAATAAAGAGAAAATTAGTTGGATTTGCACCATTACAAAGTAATCTTAAAATAATTTATTTTACAATTTCCTAATCATTCCATCATTAGTAGCTCAGTCCACAGCCCAGTTGTGCGATGTGCTTTCACATGGGTTTGAAATTTAAAGCAGGTAGAAGGACCTTTCACACTAAAACTGCTTCCAGAGGCTGGTGATGGCCTAAAGTGAGGTGTTTTAGGGGGAAGGATAGCATCCTTAAACCTATTTTACCTTGTCTCTCTCTTCTCAGCAAAAAGACACAGGAAAATCTTTCTCTGTGTTTCCCCTAAAGCCAAGCCCTCTGATTTAGACCATTTTTGGACCAGGGGCTAAAATGCTGTCACTGCTCAAAGCAATGGCAAAACTCAGAAAAGTCAATCTCTGAACGATGTTTATATTTTTGAAAGAAAAAAAAAAAAAAAAGAAAAAAGAGGAAGGGAAGGCAGAAGCACTACCTGTGATGTCCAAGAATAAAGAACCTGCCGACTGGAAATAAAGCCCCCTTTAAAGGAAAGCTGGAGCCCCCAGAATCTAAAGGCATCCTGCTTAATTAGGCTCTTCTGCAAAACACAGGCAACAAATGCTGTTGTGAGGCAGCTCCTGGGGTTTATTTCCTTGTTTATTTGTCTGCTTGTTTCTGAGCAGCCAAAGAAAACTTCTCCAGGGACCTGTTTGATTCCTCTCTGGACCTGTTTGATTCCTCTCTGCAGTCTGGGCTGGAATATTGATCCTAGAGAAGAGATGGGTGTTTTGTGTCTGTGTGCTGGAGAAGAGATGTGAGTTTTGTGTATGCAAGCTTTGTGTCTGTGAGGATGTGCACGCTTGCAGGAATGCAGAAATCATGAGAAGGGCTTGGAATTCACCTGACAGCCCCAGAATTCAACTGACAGCCCCATCCCCTCCCCACAGCACCTCTTCCCCTCCCTTCTCCAAGCCCAAGCTCAGAGAAAGTCATGTATTGCCATTGCTTCAAAACCCAGCTCTAATTTTCTGGCTAATGAAAGACGTATTGACAAAAGTTGACATTAAGCGGAACTAATTGCACTGTAACTGCTGAATAACTAAGAAATAACTACCCTGTAATTTATGGTGCAGCATGGACTCCGTGCAGCAGCTTTCAGAGCTGCTCTGTCTGTGCTGAGCTCACTGGTGTGTGAGCTGCAGAACGTTTCCCCTGCCAGGAGGATCCTCTGGATGTGAAACCGCTGCAAACACACTTGGCCACGATCAGAGCACAAACCCAGCTGGGCCTCCCACAGCCCTCCAGAGCAATAGGATACTGACTGCTCCCATTTTATTCCTGGTTTTCATTCAAAGCCCTAATCCCATCTGGGATGCCCTCTCTCTCACAGGGAGCCCATGGCACCTCCTGCATCAGCTGCCCATCGTGGACACCAAGGGCTGGGATATACAAAAGGGCTGCTCTGGGGTCTGCTTTGCTCCTTGTTATAATTGTGGCACCAAACTCATTCCTCTACTCAAATAATTTGTTGAAGGAGGCATTAACCGTGAGCTGGGAGCAGGGGAAGGCAAGGTTCCTTGTTTTCACAAGGAGGATGGGGTGTTCCAAGGGACGACTGGAATCTCTCTCATACATCACTGTCATGCTGCAATATCAGCATCCAGCTCAGAAGATTATGTGCCCTGTTCCATCTGATTGAACTCAGAATTTCTTAGACTTCATCATTAAAGCTGATGAGAAAACAGGCATTTGCTCTCCGGAGAAATCTGGCAATGAAACTTTTGTTTATGTCTCAGATAGGACCAAATCAGGAAATACGGGGTTGAAATATTTCTGTTCAGAAGTCTCTTGGGGTGATTTTATGATGATACTTTATTCCCTAATCATCTGCTTTATGCCCAGAAATATCTGCTGTAGCTTTCAGGTGGACTCGGGGTGGCACAGGGAGGTTTGGGCTCCTGCATGGCTTGGTTCAAACCCTCCCTCACCATGTGCTTCAATCCCTTTCTCACCTCGGTGTGCTCTGGGCAGCGCTCACCGGGCTCTTACAATATTCCTTTTGTTGGATTAGTTTTTGCTTGCTTAGGCAAGAAGACTTTTTTCTTTCCCCACCTTTTTCCCTGAACTCCAGCAGAGATCCTTCACTTGTTTTTCTGTTGTTGCTTTGGCTTTGGTTTTTTTTTTTTCCCTTGAACTGTTTCAGCTTGGACTTTGGGGGTTTATTCCCTTCCACGCTTCAGAGCCTCCGTGGGCTGCACTGGACAATCCAGGCCCCAGGATCCAGCAAAGGATTGGACAAAAAAAAAAAAAAAATTGCCTTTTCCAGCAAAGGAAAGGACACCCAAACCCACCAGCTTCACCTGCCATGAAGAGGAGACTAATGCCATAAATGTTCCCATCTATTCTGCTCCTCCCCTTCCCTGAGACAAAGGGGGGCAGTTGCCATCTCTGCCTCCTGGCCACACAGCCTCGTAGGGCATGGGGGTTAAAGTATTGAAATTTCAATATCTAGCATTTATTCAATCCTTATCTCTGCCTTTCAGGCACCCTTTTTTTTCACTGTTGTTTTTTTGCTTCACTGTCGCCCATTGGTATTCATTTCTCTCATTGGCAAACAGGTTTATCGGAGCCCTTCTCTTTAGAGGAAACCCTCATTCCGGGGTGTTTTTTCCTAAAATTTGTCTCCAAACCAAGACAAGAAGTCATGCCACCACCTCCTGGAGTGCTTCATTTTGATACTATTGAAACACAGATTAGTACTGCAATACTGGATGGGATATGGATATGTAAGAGAATAACATTAAGATTCTAATATAAAAGTGAAAACAAATGGGAAATGGAGCAGGAAAAAGTTGAAATAATAAAAAATTTAAAATCCATTCTGATTTCAAAGTGATTCAATATTTTGCCTTTGAAATGTCATTGGAATTAGAGGACTCCAATGAAGCATTCACAATTTTACCTATTACCTAAAGAACAGTGTTTTCCCAGGGGAGAAATGTTCTGTAGACCAATTTACAACTGAGTGCAAATCACAGAATTTTTAGCCAGGAAACTCTTCAGTGCAGAAGGCAGAACTTTGTGTTTTGGTGGTACAGCTCCAAGCACAGCAGTACAGATCTCCAGGCACCCCTTCCACTGCGAGCACAAATAATAGAGCTGTTGGTCAAGAGATTTGCTGATGAACCCCAGAGGAAGTTACAGTGTGCATAAGAAAACCAGAGAATTTGGAGGTAATGAGAGAAGGGAGAGAGAAAAATCACTCTGTGTTGGAGACAGGAAGACAGGCAGAGAAAAGAGAGTGAGATTGCAAAGATAGACAGGTGGGGAGAAAGAGAGAGAGGTGCAATTCAGCTCCTGCTCCTGCCTGATTCGTTCCACCTCCATTATCATGAACCAGAACAACTCATTCTTCTTTTTTACCAGAAAGCGTAATAATGTTCCACAGGTGAAGGAGTTATCTCAGCTTTTCTCTTCTCCAGCAAAGCTAACACTCAGTACATGAAATAAAGGTTATCTTGAAAAATAGACGCTGCAACTCGCATACAAAGGAACCCTTTCCTGTGACAAGGGAGTCTTTTCTGAAGGGGTCTGTTAGGTTTTGTGCTCAGAAGAAAAAGGGGAAGAAAATGGAATCGACTGCTTAGTCCCCCTGCCAGGTCGCCAAATTGACTTTTGAACAGGAGCTGGAAGACTCTTTCCCATGGCATGAAGAGAAGGTTAGCCCCAGGGGATGGCAAGGATGGGGATGAAGAGGACGGCAATGCTGCTGGCCATGCAGGGGATTAAGGCAAAACTCACCTTTCACTTTTCTCCCAGATCCATGAGGTCAGGCATGGTCTGAAAGGCAAAGCCCCCGTGTGCAGAGTCAAATGCTCAATAAGGGGAAGGAAAAGGCAGATCTCACATGGGCTGTGTGTCAGGATGACTGAAGCACAGCACACAGCTGACCATGCTGAGGGTGGCAGGTGCACAGCCTGTGTGCTCAGCATCCCTATGTGCTCAGCACCTCTGTGTGCTCAGGATCTCTGTGGGTTCAGCACCTCTGTGTGCTCAGGATATCTGTGTGCTCAGCACCTCTGTGTGCTCAGGATCTCTGTGTGCTCAGCATCCCTGTGTGCTCAGCACCTCTGTGTGCTCAGGATCTCTGTGTGCTCAACATTCCCTGTGTGTTCAGCATCTCGGTGTGCTCAGGATCTGTGTGCTCAGCATCTCTGTGTGCTCAGGATCTGTGTGCTCAGCATCCCTGTGCCACTCCTCCACGTGTCTCCCACTGCTCCCTGCCCCTGGCATCCAGCCTGGCAGGGCCATGCCTGCAGAGGTGGGAGTCTTCTCTGCCATTACTGAAACAACCACACAATGTGTGTTTTGGTACAATCCCTGTGAGCTGAACCCGGGCACCTTTTAAAACAAACCCTAACAGGGTCTGCAAAGAGAGATCATTTAAATCCTCATTTAAATGACTAAATGAAAGACCTGGCTGTAGTTTTTCATGAAAGGCCGGTGTGGACTACTACACTTTGCCTCGTGCCCTGAAGATCACTCAATACCACACTAAGCCGTGCAAAGGCTTCCACAGGACACGGCTCGGGGGTGGCTCCTCTGAAGCGTCGCTGTGATGATGAGGATGAAGAGGGACAGCTTCTGGGCATCATCACCAGGGATCTCAGGTGTGCATTTAGTATTCAGCAGGAATAGATCTGGATGTGCTCATCCCTAATTTCCTTGCAACAGCTGCCTGTCACTTTTATGTTCTTGGGTACCTACAAGAGCCCTTACAGAAGGGATGTATTTATTTTACTAGCAGCTCCTGTCACTGTGATCAGCGCTTGGGTGAAATATGGATTTTTATTCTCACTGAATGTTGTTTTCTTTTTAAATAATTGACAATAATTTTGTGAAGCTCCAGAAGTTTGCCTCTCCTTACATCAAACTGTTGGAAGTGTCTGAGCAGCTCTAATGTTCACTGAAACCCTTGAAATGTTGACATAACTCAGAGTGATATCACACGCCTTGGGCTCACTTGTGCAACTTAGCCAGTCAAATATTCCCTTGTTTTGAAGGCACTGGACACCAGTGTGGATGCTGGTGACACACTGCCATTCTGGGATTAGGAAATGAGGCTCTTTTAAAATCCTTCCTTCCACCTCTCTGAGGATCTCTTCCCATTGTCTGCAGTGAGCCACGGTTCAAAGACTGTCAGAGCACATAAACATGACACAGTAACTGAGAACATCAAAGAGTATTATGTTTTCCATACATAAAGAGTGACAAGCTGCCTAGCACTTTTTATTAAAAATTCAGAAAAAAAACAATTCAAGAAAAATCAAAGCAGTCTCCTAGAGAGAGTCAGACACCACGCGTTTGTTACATGCTCTTATCTTTTTTGCCTTGCAAAGTGTCCTTTAAACTCTGCTCCTAAAAATATATGTATCTAAAATCCTATTTTCAGCAGTTTTGTTGTTGTCTATAGAGGAAAGGAAAGGTATGTAAGTGTAAGGGGGAGTCAGCTTCTGGAATGGAAACCTCAGCCATTCTAGGAAGCAAAGCTGGAAGGAGTCCTTGGAGACAGCAAAGTCCATCACCACAGCCACCAACTGTGGTTAAAACCCTCAAATTTGGATTTACGAACTCAATTCTGGTGCTATAAAGAGATTATCCAGGCACTCTGGAGAAAAGAAAGGAGAGGTGTAAGGACAAAAGACATGAGAACCTCTAAGTGGCAAAATTAGTGAATCAGTGGCATGTAAAACCAACGTGAGGCAAAGAGGAAAATCTGTTGGAGGAAAGTAGGTGGATTTTGAAGAGCAGAGGCAGAAGAGAACAGAGGCAGCTGATCCTCTGCCATGGAAGACCATGGCATGAGCTGGGTACCCTTTGAAAAAATGATAGAAATACTAAAGGAAACGTTTAGTGTCAAAGAACTGAAAATCATTGGGGAAAAAAAAAAAAAAGGCAAAAAACAAACAGGCAAAAAAAAGAGGAAATAATTGAATTTTGAAAATCTTTAGATATTTCAAAACTTTCTTAAAAGATTTCTAAGTGTTTTGTACTAAGCTTTTCTTTGTTTCGCATCAGCATTTTCACTTTAAAAAGCAGCTTAAAGTAAAACTAGGTGAAGAGGTTAAATAACCTTGAGAAGAGACCTTCAGATCTTAAGCAAATGCAGTGCTCCAGATTAAACATGGGCTTGCACTTTTCTTTAAATTCTTTCTTTTCCTTTCATTCCCCTTTCAAATATATTTTCAAACTCTAAATGATTTGAAGTGCATTTTGTCCTTTGACACTTTCCTTTAGCTTCTTTTGCAAATACACATTTTAAAAAATGTTCTTAACTTAGTTCTTATCACTGATAACTGCTGGAAAAAATACAGAGAACCAGCTGTTGTTCGTACGGCGTTTGAGAGGGCTTCAATAACACTGGCAACAAAATGGCCAAAGCGCCTGGGGAAGACTCAAGGACAAATTCCTACATGAGCTTCCACTGGAGTACTGAAAGTGGCTCATCACACTCCTCAATTCCCTCCCTTCCCTGCACATCCTCCCTCCCAATCCCTTAAATGCCAACACATTTAATAGCTGCTGCCCCTCTAGGAAGGAAACCAAGCCCTGGGTAAGGTTTCTGTGCTCAGAATGACCACCTGGCGATGGCCTCGAGCTTACTCCTTGTGCAGCTTGTTCACAGAATCCAGAGATTATTGGGTTTGCTCATCCTTTGTGCCCTCTGAGCTGTGCCTGGAAAATCAGAGCCTTCTGGGGAGCAACCAAAGCCTGTGCAGAGAACATCCCCAGCTAATCCAAACCAGAGGCAACTGAACTGTGATTGGACTTGCTTCGATTCTTATTTTTATTTTTGCTCTTCAGGGGATGGCGCTCTCTCTGTTCCTATTTACAAGCCAGGGGTTATTTGAAGCAGGTTATTTATTTATTTATGCACTTCTATTATCACAAGAACCAAATTGCAACCTTCGAGAGAGGGAAAAAAAAAAAAAGAAAAAAATGTTTGTGAAGGGCAGTGGCGGGGGGGGGGGGGGAGCCAACAAATTAAAGTCAGAGAAAGGGGGCTACATCTTTATCAAAAGACAACATCAAATTAATTTCTGTCTGGTCTCAGGAACTCATGTAAAATTTATAGGCTGTTTGTTAATTTTGCCGTAGCGCCGGCAGCGCGGGGTGTTTGCGATGCAGGGGAAGGGCTGGGCTGGGAAAAGGGGGAGGCAGGGGAGAAGCACGGCAGCCTCGGCCGGGCTGCCAGGGACCCGTGCGTGGAATGACCTTCCCCAGCTCAGCCGGGGTGTGAGTGGGAAGGCAGCAGGATGGATGGCCTTGGACGGGCGCTGCTCGCTCCCTTCGCCAGGCTGCTTAAAATTCCAGCGGCGCGCTGGGCTCTCGGTGCGCGGCCGCCCCTTGAGCGCTCCCGCCCCACGCCGCAGCCCAGCCGCCAGCCGCCAGCTCACAGCGCACGGGGAATTCGGCTTGTACCAACGCACCTCCTGTGCCCCTTCCCCACCCTCGTCTCCCGTCTCTCTTTACTTTTTGCTGGGTTCCGGAGCGGGTCCCTGGAAGTGCCTGAGGCATTTGCGCCTTTTCCGTTATCTCAGCAGGGCAAGGGGCCGCAGGCTAAGGCAGCTGCAAAAAAAACCCAGAGGGGTCTCCCCAGTGACTTAACTGAGGTGAGAGAGCACGCTCCCCACCATTGCTTTGCGATGGCAAGGTCATTTTTATTTTGTTCTCCAAAAATCTCTGCTGGAATTTGGGATTTGCAGTTTTCAGGAGCTTTTTCTGGCTTTAAAACCCCGCCTTTCTCCTGGAACCACGTGGTGCCACAGGGAGCATCAGTGCAGGGATCACCAGTAGTGAATTCTGATTCCTGACTCAGAAATGCTTCCAGAAACACTGAGAGATATTCAAGGGTCCCACTGTCATGTGTGGCTGGTAACTTAGCACAGGTCAGTAGTTCCCCAGCAATGTTTACAAATGGAAGCCTAACACCACATTAGCAGCAAAAAAATAAACAAACAGAACTGCTGGAATCAGGTGAATTTCATTTTCATTTCAAACTTTCCAGCTCTCAAAGAAACCTCAGGCATCTGGGTCTTCATTTTAAAAACATAAGCTGGCACTTCTGCAGAACTTCCCAGCTGAATGAGAATGCATCGCTTTAAAACAGACCTCTAGCACTGAGTTAAAGACTCCCACTTGCCCTGTCAGCTGTCCCAACATTTTAAAAGCCTTGCTGAGCAGGTGTGGGATTTGTTTTTTTCTTTCCTTTTCTCCCTCCTTTTTTCAGTTTCAGAGTGTGTAACCTCAGCTACCAGCCCAAGATGCTGACCAGTCCCATAACCTGATTCCCATTTTCCCATTTATTTCCCAGCTAGAAAACAGGTGAGCAGGTCCTGTCCTACAGATGTACTGGAAATAACCAAACCAACAGAAGACTGAGATTAGATTAATATAGAAAAGAATATTCTAGAGCATATTAAGGAATCACCCACTGCTCTCCACTAGACCAGAGATTTTATATTAAGGAAAAGAAAGGGAAGGAATATGCCAGTGTGGGGTTTAGCGTGGTCCTTCCTCCATTCCTTCCTGCCAGGAGTGGTGTGTCCTCATCCTCACAGAGCCTGGGGAGGGGAGGAAGAGCATTCCTGCCAGCCAGGGGCGATTTTTTCCCTCCACAGCCAGGGAGAAGAACGCTGTGCTTCATAAACACACTTCAAAGATGCCACACTATTAAAAATACATGGACATCATGTGGATCTAAGCTAAATACATATGGCCTTTGATTGCTTGGCATTTCCAATTCGTACAGGAACATTACGGCCATGCATTATTGATGATCACAAGCATTTCACTGCCTCAGACTAAGGACGCCTCTTCCCCTTCTCCCTTCCTCGCATGCAGCACCCTTCGCTGGAGAGCGAGCAGTTCAATTAAGCGGTGATTAAGTGCGCACACACGCCTGGCTGTCACCGATTTAGCTCAGGAAACGCCACGCTGAGCACGGCGCGGTGGGAGCGGGGCCCCGCCGGCAGGGAAGTGTCCCCTCCGGCTGGCCCAGCTGCTCCCCACCGCTGCCAGCACATCTGGCCAGCTGTGCGCGCCCGCAGGGGGCCCTGGCACAGCCCGAGCTGCTCCCCAGCCCCAGGCAGGTACACGACACTCCGCGGGGGAGAGCAGGGATGGGGAGCTGGGAAAGAGAGCCTTTGGTTCAGCGTGGGAGGGTTTGGGAGGGAGATGAGTGGTCCTCAGTCGCTGGGTTTAAAACCGGTAACAGCCTGAAAGTGAGGATTTACTGAGATGCAGCAGCTGGGATACTCGTACATGGAATGGAGGGATAGAAAACAGTGCTGAAACCTGCAGAGCCTGATCTGTGCTCTCTGGAGGCCTGGCTGTGATTGTTTCTGGAAAAAGAGCAAGCAGCCAACCTTCTCCTGGTGCACTGATTCCCCCTTCTTTCGGAAAGGATGGGCTGGGCACAGGCTGCTGGCTCAGCCTGGGAGGGGAGCAATGAACAAACATTCCCTGGCTCAGCCCAGGGATTGGAACCCTGGGGTTGGAACCTCTGTCCCTGTGGGACATCCTCGGCTGGGCTCTCCCACACCACACACCTGGGAAAAATCACATCCCTCCTTTCTATTCCACTCTGGGAAGTTCAGTCATTTCCCTGCTCTCTCCCTGAGCACTCTGCTCACTCCCTGCTGTCCCCCTTCCTGGCCAAAAGCACAGCTGGCCCCTGAGTGCTGGATGTCCCCTTCTCACTGGACACGTCACCCTGATCATTTTCCTGTCACCACTTGCCCCCTGGCTCCTCTGGGGAAATTCTACACAAGTGCTCGTGTCTCTCTGTCGTTTTAGGACAGACTAAAACTCACTGACTCAGTCATACTCCTCCTTTCATTCTTTTAAAAAGGAATTATCCAGGAGCAAGAATTTGGGAGGAGGAGAAGATTTGGGGGTTGGGGGGGTGGGGAGGAAATCATTACAGTTGAGAAACAGCTCTTGAAACTTATTAGCTCATGACTCATCTCTCTGAAAGGAGCTAATACCTTAATTTCATATTTCTCTGCTCAAATGGAGACCAAAGCATAAACTGAAATGAAACTTTACACTAATGGCTTCTTAATTACACCCATCTAAAAGCAATTACCTGAGGTTTAACAGATACAAAGTTAGGGTTGACACGGTCAGCAGAAGGGAATGGTGCAGCAGCGTCTGGGAAGAGATGGGCTGTGGGAAAGCGGAGCTGGAAGATCCCAAGGCCAGGCTGCCTCTGCTGCCTCCTCTCCTCCCCCTGATGCTGCAGCCCAGCCCTGCAGCGGTGCAATCTCCCTCTGAGGGTGTGTGCAGCACCGGGCAGGTACCCACAGTCAGGGATACTCCTCAGGAATGCTCTTGCTTTTGCAGTACTGGGATAAAAATTCGTAGCATAAAACTCCAGCGTGGAGGACTTGGCAAGTGTGGTGCCAGTAATATTTCCCTCCAGGAAGCCACATCCCAGCTCCTGTCTGGAAATGCTTCTTCCTTCCACCTCTTCACCTGCAAGAGGAGAACCATTCCTACCCGTCCCAGGGTGCATTTTAAGAATTTCTTAATACTTAGTGAAGGTTTTGAAATTATCCACACTATGTTACCACAGGAGACCAAGGTGGTGTTATTACAAGTACTATTATTACTACTACTGTGAGTAGATTTCAGCGATGTTTTGCTCACAGTTTAATGATTTAGCACTAATAAAGGGACTTCAGCAAAGCTGTGGAGTTCAGGCCAGCACAGCAGTGTAGGTTTCCTGCACAATATCTGGGAGGAATTAGCTTCCAGGAGTGGGATTGAGAACAGGCAGTACGTGGTGCTGGGAGCCATGTGAGCTGGGAAGTCATGGAGGTGGATTTGAACCCCAATTCTCTCGAGAGCTTTACTCCCAGCTGCAAGGAAACAGCTCCCTCCAATCTCAAAAGAGATCTTGCACTGGTTGGTGGCTTTGTGAGGAAAAACAAATTTTGGGAGGAAGCGCCACTGCTTGAAGGACTCCCCAAGCCTGCCCAGACCCACCTCGTTCTGTGGAGCCTTGCACCATATCGCACCACTGAAGGAGATAACACAATTATTGGCTAATTAGAGTCATCAGAAAGCGTTCTGCAATGGCAGGCATTTAATTGACTTCCCCATTAACAGATAATGATCAGGCTCTGCCTCCTGCCAGGACGACCCCCGCTCCTCTCCCCCCCTGAGACGAGTGGTTGACCTGAAAATGAAACGGCACAGCTGTCCTGAGTTCATTCATGGCTAACACAGCCCTCCAGTTTGGCCAGGGGGGCAACAAACTGACTGAGAGAAGGGAAAGAGAAGGAAAAGAGAAGGAAAAGAGAAGGTTCCTCTTTGCCTGCCCAGGCCAGGCTCTGACAGAGCAGGGCTGGCACAGTGGTAGTGAAGTTGCACAGCCCCATCCTTCTCCTGCCAGCTCAAAGCCCTCCCCAGTGCCAGCCCAGGATCCTTCTTGCTTTCTTTCCCACCAGTCTGTTGAATAAAGTAGTTTAGAGAACACAAATCCAATTTCACAGCTTCTTTCAGGGTGCCAAACACCTGGTGTTTCCTTGCCCTGGAAACTAAAGCTGAACATTTCCATCATATTTCACAAGACACGACTGGGCTGAACGCTCTTGTTTTGGAAGAAAGGGGTTGAATTCTCTTTTTGAGCTCATTTCTCTGCAGTCAGGTGTGATTTGCTGGCCTCACCAAGGCCATTGTGTACCCTCCTGCTGGAAACTTGAAACAACTCGCTGCTTGGTGCCTTGGCGTTGTGGGATCTTCTCGTGAGAAACATTTAACCCACATGCTGGGCTCTCATTTGGGTACTGAGCACTTGGGAAAAAAGGCAGAAGCTCCTGTATCTAGGCATAAATTCTGGCTTTAAATGCCCTTGTGATCCATCAAATGAATAAATTTTTCCAGAGGCAGCAGGAAGAAAGCCAAGTTTCCTTTCTGTCCTGTAGCCGGGTAACCTGGATTCCCCACCAGGGTCTCAGAAAGGCCCCAATTCCTCTTGGCTTTGGAGCAGTGCTGGGGCAGGAGGCAGCAGGTTCATTACAGAAATGGCAGCTGGGAATTGCTGGGGTCCTGCAAAGGTCAAGAGCAGCACCAGTTTCAGACTCTTTTCTCTTCCAGCTTCACCAGTCGAGGTGCAGTTTCATTACTCCTTCCTACTGCATAAAATGTGCTTGAAAGTCCAATTTATGAAAAAGTTGTTTGGGAAGGACTGGCAGACAGAGAAAAAGAAACTTGGTTTCCTTAGGAACCAATTTAAACTGAATTTCTGCTAGGTGTGTGGTGCCATCTTCAAGAGTCCAGGGGTTTCTACATCTGCAGTTTTCCTTCACTGTGGGGAAGATGAGTCGTCCTCACTCGCTGGGTTTAAAACCAGAAACAACCTGAAGGCGAGGATTTACTGAGATGCAGCAGCTGGGATACTCGTGCATGGGATGAAGGGATAGAAATCATTGCTGAAATCTGCAGATCCTGATCTGTGCTCTCTGGAGGCCTGGCCGTGATTGTTTCTGGAAAAAGAGCAAGCAGCCAACCTTCTCCTGGTGCACTGACTCCCCTTCCTTTCAGAAACTTACCTGAACTCCGTTCCGAGGGCTGTAAATGCCGATTTGAAACGTGAGCTGGAAGGCTCGGTGGGAAGGTGCTGGTTGCTGTGAATTCCAGGAGTGAGCGTGTCCCTAGGAGCAGGCAGGAGGGAGGCGATGCGGGCGTGCAGCCAGCGCTCCAAACCGGCACCAACGGGGCGCTCCGGACGTGCCCACACTGCACAACGCACCCCGCTGCAAATCAGGGATGTCGGAGCTGTGCTGGCCACAGGACATCACAGGAACACAAAAAGACAGTCTTGGCAAAGAAACCCAGAGGTCTGTCACGAAAAAAAGATGCAGAGGTCTACATTTCTGCGTTCACTGCCCGCTGCGTTCGCTGGGGTCTTTTTTCTTGTTGAGAGCTCAGATCCAACACATCCGGGGGGCCTGGCTGCTCCCTGACAGCCTGGCACAAACACCCAGTGGTGGGAAGGGAGAGAACATGAAGGATTGCCATGATCTGGTTTTTTTAATTCCTTTTTCCAGGCAAGCGGATAAAGGTAGAAATCACCCCAAACTCTGTCTCTCCTAAACGCAGGTCAGCAGAGACGTGACCAATGAAAGCAAAAAGGCCCCGTTAAGCACCAAAGAAAAAGGGAAGCACTGACCAAACTGCATTTCTCTGGCAAATTATTTTCCTGTCTAGACTGGTTGTCAGATGTTGTTTTGTTGTTCTGTATGCCCAGAGGCCAGGCCAAAGCTGGGATCCCCACGTACAGGCAGCTTTGTTTAATGAGAGACAATCCTTGCCCCCAGGGAGCTGTAATCAAAACAGGCAGGACAAACAAATGAAATAAAGTCGCCGTCTTCATCCTGCGAGCGCCGATGGAAACAGGACCCCAAAGAGATTAAGTGGTTTGCCTGAGGCCACCCAGAAAACCTGTGGCAATGCCAAGCTAAAAAAACAAACAAAAAAAACCCCATACAGTCTCAGAATCCTAATACCAGTCTTTGAGACAAACCTGGCTATGTCTCCCTGTTTCCAGGAGAATCCAGAGAGATCCCATTTAAGGCACTGCTGCACTCCTGCAGCTGCATTTCATCCTGGAAAAATCCAGCTTCTCCATCCTTCCAGGACCTACAGATGCTTTATTGCCTCCCTGGAGTGGGCTGGGAGGAGACGATGGAGAGGGGCGGAGGGAGGAAGAGTCGCCAGCCTTTCTGATGCTGGAATGTAAATAGTGCTTTGCAAAAGAGCTATTTATCAGTGAAATTACAGAATCCGTTTGAAGATTCCCCGGGAGGACGCGCTAAAAAGATGGCTTGTGTGGAACTTAACGAGAGGTTTCCTGCAACACGCCTGGGCTTCGTGTAGGCAGGAGCACTTTGCTGGGAATTAAATCCGCGCTGGAAATGTTAATAAATGCAGACACATGTTCTCGTTTGTAGGACGCGCTGTGCCTCCTTTATTTATTTCCTTCATTTCATTCTTCTGGATGTAGCTGCGATGCCACCCCCCCTTTCGCCTGACACCTCCCCGGGGGAAGAGTTCTTGTTTCTCTTCTTCCCATCCCTGGGCAGCCCCTGAAGCTCATTGTGCTGCCGCCCAGCCTCCAGCCAGCAGCACAAAGGGACCTGCAGGGGACTGGATGGGCTCATTTCTTTCGCTTCTGGGCAGACAGCAGCTTCCACCCAGCACCGAAACAGAGAGCGAGGCTCCAGAGCAGCTGAGGCAAAACTGTTCTTCTGATGGAGGCTGTGGAAAGGATTCCCAGACCTGCTCTGCTAGCAGAGGGATGGAAGGGGACCAGGAATGGTTTGCAGAGGTATCCACCTGGACTGGCTCTCCTGTCTCATGGCTGAGGATCCAGGTCCATCCTATCTGGAGCGGCTGAGATGTCTCTGCTCTCTGGAATAAACAGAAGGTACTCTACAGCACAAAAAAATGTTTTAAAATAAAGTCAATTTTCTTCCTCAGGGGAAGAAAACCTAAAAAGAGTCATCATGACATCATGTCCTCATCTTTACAATGACTCAGGACAGCATGGTGGCCTTTCTGCTCCTTCAGATGAACCCTGGAATGACCTGAAGGCAGCACTAGAAGGTGGCCTGTCCCTCACATTTCTAGGAGGTGAACACATCCCAGTGACTTCATCCAAATGCTTTATCTTTATTTCCCCCATTTTCCTTCAGGCAGCTCCCCAGGAAAGAGTTTGGCTGCTTTCTAGAACAGAGTAGGTGCTCAAAGCTCTGCAGATCTCTGCTGAGGTGCTCAGCTTCCTTGAAAAGCAGATATTTCTGTTTGAGATCCCAAATCAAGCATTCATTTCCCTTCGTAGGAAAATTTAAGTACAACTGGATCAAAGACACATTTAAGAGAAATAAGATGTAGAAATTATGCCTTCATTTCTCCACAGCAGCCTGCCAGGTGTCCCTTGTCCCCCCCTCGACAGCAGAGCATGGAGTAAAAGCTGCAGGAGCCTCACCCTGGCCCTTCCCTAGGTGAGGTTTAGTACCTGCCTGTTCAACCACCCCCTCCTCTGTAACTGCAGCTGGTTGATCTTCCCCCACAGACTGCTAATTTGCTCAGCCCCTTCCCTCTCAATTCCGTATTAATTGCCTTGTCTAGATAGTTGATACACTCTTTCTCCCTTTCCTCCCACACAGCCCGGAGTACTTCAGCATCCCCTTCCTCACTTCTCAGGGTGTCTCCAGGCAAACCCTCTCCCATCAATGGTGCAACTGCCCTCCAGCTCCACCAGGCTTCAGTTTGAAGCAGGTTTCTCCTCCTCCTGTTTTCTCTGCTCCTCTTTGTTGGCCGTATTTATTACAGGGGAGGCAAGAGATGAATTAACCAGGCCCTTGTGTCTGTCTGAGGGCAGCTGAGCCAGACTCGTGGGCCCAGTAAAATCCAGGAAAACCAATGATTGAAACTCAGCCTTGGCTCTAATCTTTTTTTTTCAGTTCATATTATTCTCCCTTCCTGTAATTTAATTTACAATATAATTTCATATTCTTTCTCTAAAGCAGAACTTCTCTCTTTATATGTACATATATTTTTTTATCCTGCCAGGTTGGATTTGCGTCTGATTTTATTTTATTTTGTTAAACAAGGAGGCTGAAGTCACTTTATTTCTTTGGATAGAGCAGGAGGATAAATCATTGTTGGAGATGTGCTGAGGCACCTTTCCAAAATGTGGATCTTAGGAGCGGATGGAAGAAAATGCTTTAACCAGGCATTTTGACACCTGAGTGAGGGATTGTCCTTTAAATACTGGGTGTATTATATCCACTGAAGTATATTACAGCACATTAAGTATTGATTCTTTGTTCTTTCTGGAGCTGGGAGAAATATTTACAGGTGTATGAAGCTGCTGGAGAGGTCAGAGACCTTTGTTACTTTATTAACCAGTTCTTTCTAACGAGATTCCAGTTCCCAGCTGGGAATCAGAGCCCACAAAGCACAAACCAGCAGCAGTAACAGTGACCACAAAGCACTGCAGGCAGATGCTGAACAAGGAGTCCTGTACCCCCTCCCAAAAAGTTTTTCCTTGCACTTCCTGGTGTTTTCACAGCCCAGGTAAATTTTGCAAGGAAAAGAGCTGTGAAGTCAGTAGGTGTGGGATGGATCAATAGTGGCAGGAATGAGGCACCCTCCTATTGAGCACAACATCAAACAAACCTCCAACTAAATAAAAGATCTACTTTTTCTGTATATTATGTTCTCTCTCTTTGCCTAAAGCTTTGCAATATCTGTTTAGTGCTCAAAATTCGGTTTAATTCCCACCAAAAAGAAAGAAATTAAAAGAATTTCTAGTTTTTAAAAACAACAGAGAAGAATCATGACACTTTCAAAGCAACTTCAAACCATTTCAAACAATATGGTTCTTGGGAAAAAGAACCAAGATCTCTTTTGTGTAAACAGTGAAATATCTACATTAGGAAAAAAATTCATATCATTCAGAGCAATAATATTTTTTTTCTTCTCCAGTGTTCTAGAGAGTTCTTTGATGAAACATTTACACTCCAAATTGGGTTGAAAGCTTTAAGCATTAGAAATTTTCTCCAACTTTTGTTTGTAGACAAATTCACTTGCTGCTTGCCAATTTGCATCCCAACTGCTGTAATCCGTCTTGGAATATAAGAGAAATGTGTTTCTCTGCCTGTCAAGGGAAGGGCGGTTGCATTTAATATCTGGATCATATTTCAATATCCAGATGGCCCCTTGGCCATCTTGCCTGGCCACAATAAAGCAGCTCCATTTCTGAGACCGTGTCATTTCTGACATCTTTGTGCAAGAGGTCTGCAGCACCCACAAACTTTCCCACCAGGTTTTATTTGATGGGCCTTGCTTCAGGTCCTCGCATTAAACCCCAAATGGGAGTTATTATCCTGCCAAGTGGTTTCCATCTCTGTTCCACCATGGAGACAATTGATTCATCTCAGGCCAAGGCAGTGTGACAGGTATATCCATCCATTCAAGGACAATTCCCAGGTAGGATGGGCTGCTAAATGAATGCACCAGATTGCAGCTGACACCCATAATGCTGATTTCCCCCTCTCCTTATAATCATAATGGGATCTCAACAATAGAGATGGATTTGCTAATTTCCATCTCCTCTCTCCTTTAATCACTGTCAGGCATAAATTAATTTCTCCTTAAAGAGCTTTCAGGTTGAGATGCTGTCATTGCACGGTCTACTTAAAGGTCCTAAATCAGGGTAATCCCAGAACGTTTCCTGCCCCATCCGAGCTTCCAGAGCACGGAAATGTGCGTCATCCCAGCAACAGCACAGGCCTTTTTCTTGGGGTAGGGGAAAGGAGGAAGAAAGTCGAATTCTTAGTGTGGGACATCGAAAAGCAAGGTGAGAACTGTGTTACAAATCTAGGTGTCCTGCAGGCCTGCACTGACCCCAGCTCTGTCAAACAACGAACCTGAAAGTGCAGTGTTGTCGCTGAATCCATTGGAGATGGGGAGAGGAGCCTGTCCAGAGGAAGCTCAGCCCCTGCAGGGCCTAAATGGCCCCCTAGGAGAGTTTGTCTCTCTTTACTGCTCTGGGATTGGCTGTGCTTTTTCCATCTGGTGGTTTATCAGGTGGATATTTCCCTGCAGGTATTTGCAGTGCGCCTGAAAACCAACACAGACTGAGAGAAAGCAGGAAGCTTCTAACAAAACCAGAAGGAGTAAAATCATTAAGCAAAGATATAATTTTCCCTAAAAAAAAAAAAAAAAAGAAAATAAAAAATTGCTGGTGAATAAATTATCATTCCTTTTCATTAAAAATTCAGTGGAGATGAAACTGTGTGTGGTGATAATGAGCAAATGTTTGTATTTGCAGAGAAGTGTAACTGCATGGATGGAAAGTTATTGATTTAGCCCCAGCTTTCATGCATTTTGTGCAGCCCTTTGGATGGATGTCTGTCCAGCTGGCTGCACAGCTAGCAGAGGAAGACTTGTTACATCCTGAAAAATGGCTGCAACACATTAAAAATTATTTCCAGGGAAATTTTAACTATTTTTTTACAATACCCTATAGAGTTACTCCTTAAGAGAAGAACTCTAAAGACAGCATCCATATCATCCTCTCTGACCCCCAAGTTTTCAAACCACTGAAAATATAGGAGGGGGGGAAAAAAGCTCACAAACCTCTATTCAGTGTTTCAGTTTGTCTGAAAGTTACCTTTCCTCAGCAGAAGTACTGACGGAATGAAAATTCCTTTCAGACATCTTAGTTTAGTCATTTTTTGGCTTCTCATAACATAAAGGAAGTCTAAGGGACAGTTTAAGAGTAAATAACCTGACTGGAATTTGTGGGAAAGCAGAAATGTCCAGGATTATTTTCTTTATTCCTCCCCCCATTCCATCCCGTTGGTGCTCCATGTGTCTCCTTCAGAAGACCTGCTTTTTTCCAGCCCACACATTCTTGGTTTTCTATCTATCCTCTGCATTCCTAGTCCTTTCCTTTCCCTTTTTTGCTTGCCCATCCTTTCCTTCTCCATCAGTGGGTCACCACAGAGTCTCCCATGGTCCGGGCTGCCCCCAGGGAATCACTCAGGCTGGAAAAGGCCTCCAAGACCACTGAGTGACCCTTGTGCCCAGCCCAGGGCACTGAGTGCCACATCCAGGCCTTCCTTGGACACCTCCAGGGATGGGGACTCCAGAGCTCCCTGGGCAGCCCTTGCCATGGCCTGAGCATCCTTTCAGTGCAGAAATTCCTCCTGGCATCCAACCTGAACCTCCCCTGGCACAGCCTGAGGCTGTTCCCTCTCCTCCTGTCAGATGTGAGGACAGTGACCCTGATGCCTTGGGAAGGCTGACTGAAACAGAGACTGGACAGAGCTGGAGAATAAAGCAGATATTTATTGAAAGGCCTTTAGGGTGCACCTTGGGCAGGACAAGAGCCTGGACAGGGCTGCACGCAAGGTGGACTCAGAATGGTCACAAAATGGACAAACGGTCACGAGATCTTACATTTCTATAAGTTTTGGTCCATTTGCACGTTGGGGTTTAATTGTCCAATTCCAGCTCCAGGCTGTGAGCTCCCATCCTTCTCGTTCCTCCCTCCAGCCACCGTTGTTTGTGCTTTTGGGCTGAAAGTTGTCCTTGGTGTGAAGCAGGGAAAGGATTTATTTTGAATCTCTGCTGTGTGCAGAGAGCTGAGTGACCCCGAGTGTGAGCTCAGAGCTGCACCCTGGGCAGCACAGAGTCTGAAATACATCAAAGATGAAACTTAAGGCATCGACCCAGTCTCCCATCCCTGACCGATGCCACTTCCCTCTCCTTTTCCCACCAGTGTTGTCTCCCAGAGTTTCCAAACACCACCATCTCCAGGCTCCCGGCAGCCAGCTGGCTCTTTTCCAAACGAGGCGCTGAATGGCAAACGCAGAGACACACTGGGATAAAATGAGCTCCTCTTATTGATTTTTCCAAACCAATATGGCACTGACGCTGCCTCTTTGTGCCATTTCCCTCCTCTGCCAGGAGGCATTCGCACCTCTTCCATCATTTTAATTAGACATTACACCTGACACAAATGCTGAGTTGATTAACCTAAAAGGAGCTGAATGGGTTGTGGGATCGTTAACACGGGGCCCCTGACACCCCATAACTCACTCCAACGTGTGCTGTTGCACAAACTCACGGCTTCTCCAGCTCGCCCGCCGAAGCCACAACGCGAAGTAATGGCACCTACAGAGAGCTTTTTACGAGGCTGTCTCACATAATAATGCTATAAAAGCCAGATTTAAAAGACAGATTGCCCTGGACTCCACAGACTTCACTTTTTAATGTTTACATAAATGCACCTTTTCCGCCGTGTTTTCAGGTAACGGCCCTTCCCAAGCCATGGAATTCAAGGCAACAATTCAGCTTTGCCTTCCGCAAAAAGCTGCTCTCATCAGGAAGCAGAGTGCTCTTGTGGGTTTTTCCTGTTGCTGGGATGGAGGGCAGGAGGCAGGGAGCAATCCAAAACCACTCATTTGCCACAACCATGCACCCCCCATGAATTCCTGGTTTGTAGGAAACTCTCTGGTGTGAGCAGAATCCATCCAGCCTCAATGTGCCCTTGTTACACCACACTGAAGGAGAAACATTAAGTTTTGGTGTCCCCAGGGTTGTTGCCAGATGAACTATTTTCCTGATCAAATGCATTTTCCAGCTCACACTTGAATTTGCCCAGGACTGGAATAAGCCATTACATCAGCCGCTGGCTGACGCTGCCCAAGTACAGCTGAAACAGCTCAGCCTGGAGTAGAGGAACCATAAATTGCACAAATTTCCCTTCGTGCCTGAGTAGAGCAGCTCAGGCTGCTCCAGTGCCAGGTTCCTGGGTCAGCTGTGCCATTTGGTGGCACATGAAGCTTAGCTATGGGTGCAGCGTTACCCAGGGTTTACCTGCCCTCATCAGGGCAATCAGACTCCCTCAATCAGACCCCACTTTTGGGAACAGCAAGAGGACAGTTGATCCTTCTTCGCCAGCAACAAAAGGACGAGGGCTGAGAGATCATGAATGCATCTGCCTAACTTTGTTGGAGGGGGAATACAAAAAAAAAATGACTTGGTACGGCTTAATTGGTCTGGGATGAGGAGATATTCCTCATTCAGCAGGCAGGACTCCATGGAGATTGAGGAATTGCTGGAGATGTATGAGTCCTGATGAGATCCCCTGTTAGTTAGTTGGCAGCACTGATTTTGCCGTGCCTTCCTCTTCCACTTGTTTGTTTAGCTTTGCCCTGCATTAAAAACCTGTCAAGCCTGCAAACAAGACAATGTTTTTTGATTAGGCTGCTCAACTGACAATAAAGCAGAGCTGGGAGAATTGCTTGCTCTTCTAAAGCAGAGAGAAGTTGTGTGATTCTATTAGGATACAGCCAAGCTACGTCCTGAGAAAAGGAACTTTCTGGATTGATTGGAGATGGCCCCAATGCTGCCTTGAGCATCACCTGAAGCCCAAAGCTTCCCATCATCCCTGTAGCTCACACAGGCTCAGGGAAGAGCTCTGGAGCCTCACAAAGGTGTCTCTGTCTCCACTGGGACCAGTCAGAGCCGTGGATCTCCTGAAGTCCAGCCCTAACACCAAACCCTGCACTCATGCAGAGACAGCAGTCCCAAGGCAGCCAGGGTTGTGCCAATCTTTTGAGGCTTGTTGCGTTTTGGAAATAGAACAGCTTGGTTTGTGCCTGTGAAAACATTGCTGACAGCCCAAACTTGGACATCAGCCTGCAAGGTAAGGTTAGCTGCTGCTGTAAGCCTGGGGGTGCAAGGATGAGGCATTATCAGGATCCCCTCATTGTCTCTCTGGTATTAAAGTTCCTTTGCAGGACCATTTTGCACAAGACTCCACCCACTAAGCAGTGGAGAGACGGGCAGAAGGTGACAATCTGCTGCTGCTTTCATATCACTGGCTTGTCCTCAGTTGGAAGGGACTCACAAGGACCATCAACTCCAGCTCCTGGCTCTGCACAGAGCACCCCCAAGAGTCACCACAGGCTTTTTCAAGGTCTGTCCCATTCCTGGTGAGGAGGCAATGAATCACACCTTTTGAAAACGCCTCCTCCCACATTTCCTTGCAGCCCAGCCGTGTGGAGGGAGAGGGAGAGGGCAGCCACAGCTGGGCTGAGGAGCAGCTTTCCTTTGAATTGCTGCTCTGCAGCACGAAGGCAGCTGTCCTGCCAAGCTGAACGAGCACAAGTGCAAAACAGTGACTGCAAACACATCTGTGCTGGTGTCAGACACGGGAAGATGTTGCTGGTGTAGGATGACAGTGTGGCTCAACCCTCTTCCCACTGAGGGTGACAGAGCTACCTCCTCCAGGCATCAGGAGATGAAAGAGAAACTGCTCTGCAGCCTGGGGACAGCTCAGGCTGTGAATTCCGGCAGGGCTCAGCTGTACCCAGCTTCACTCCCTGCATTCCCACCAAAGCAGAGCCCTCTGAGCAAATGGGGAAGTTGAGGGATGGTCATGAGCCTGTCAAAATGCTGGGACAGAGACACACCCCTGTGACATGGGAGGGATGGGAGGGGTTGAGGGATAACCAGACATAAAATTGCTTTTGCCCAAGGTTCCTTGTGTCAGTTTGCACGAGTGTGCAACGCAGGACAGCAACCAAACTCCAACAAAGGATTGCTTGTCCTGCAGGGCTCCTGATTTTATCTTTTCTGAACGAGAGAAGAGCGTGTAATTGACCACACATCCCTTGTTCAGGCCAGGTAATTTGTTTCATGGAGAACAGCTCCATCTTTCTGCTCTCTCCTCCACCGAGCCTGCTGCAAAAAGCCTCCTTCTTCCCCCTATTTGCATAAGTGATGATGCAGCCATCCTAATTATCGAGGGAATCCACTGCTCCCCCCTTCCAGCACCTCCCCCCTTTGCTGCTGCTCTTTCCCTGCTACGGGTTTTGCTGGCAGATGGAACTGGAGCCTCCTCAGCCCACTGGCTCTTCCTTGAAGAAGAACAAAGTGACAGCCCTGCAGGCAGCCGAGCCACGGCAGCGTGACTAATCCACGTCGGGAGCATCCCAAAGGCCAGTGTCAAGGTTGTGCTCCCACAGCTTTGCTGGGGGAAAAAGGGTGCTGAGCATGGGCCGGAGGGGCTGCATTGTCCCCTCATGGGGATCAAGTGTGTCCCCCACACTGCTGAGATCTGCAAGCTGCCCCCCAAGGCCCCCCAAGGGTCAGGGAGATCTGGAGCATCCGGTTTGGGGGGTAACCAGCGAGGAGATGAGCCAGCTCATACATATGGAAGGATGACCTTACCAGCTCCACTCAGCGCTCTGCACATCAGATGTGATTTGCAATCAGCCATGGCCACGCTTGTCTCCCTTTCCCCCCCAAGTCCTGTTCTTGCAGCACTGTTTACATATGGTTTTACCCATGTTTTTTGATTTATCTGTCCTACTTCTCTGCCCCTAACCATTACCTCAGCAAATTAGCATTTGCCCATTATGCCCTTTCAGCCAGACATTTCTGGCTTTGTTTGTGTTAGGATTGGGTCTTCCACGCAGAAGAAGGTGTATTTTTTAATGTTATTTATCTGCCTGTGACAAAGTAGGAGGCAAAGTCCTGACTGCAAATCTGCAGCCATAGCAAGTCCTGTTTAGCACAGTCCAGTCTGTACATAGCTCATTTTTTATGTGCATGGCATCAGATGGGCTACCCATGTGATCCTCTTCTGCTGTGTGCCTGGAAAGGCTCCAAAGAGCTGATGAACCAATTGGAATCGCAGACAAGAGTTTAGTTATAGTCCCTGGGGGGAAATGAGGCCTGTGTGGAAGGAAGTAGGACAGGGGAGATGAAAATAGTCTATCAGGAAAGCAAGCCAAAAACCTGCCAAGCTCCTCCACCACGCAAACGCAAGGCAGCCTTCTCCCATACTCCAAACCATGAGCTCCTGCATCCCACAGCCATCAGCTGAGCTGTCAGTACACTCAGCACTTCCAGGACATCCATTTCGGGTCCCAGAGCTGCAAATCATGACAGCCAATTTTGGGGGTGTGCAGCAGAACGGGGGAGGACAGCAACCAGATCCATGTCAGCAAGGATAGAGCGAGCTCCTCCTCCTCCTCTGTGCTGGGCAAGGCTCTGGGATCCCACTGGGGGATCTTGGTTCTGCTGGGAAGGGGCACCAAGAGAGCACGTCCATCAGCTCCTCTGACAGCAATCTTCTGTAGATGGACATTGCTGGGCAGAAGTCCAGGGCTGATCTGAGTCTAGATAATGCTTTAAGGCTATAGCAGCTCACACCTCGCCTTCTTTAGAGCCCTGGCTCCTGGATCTGAGCTCAGGAGTCACCCTCTGTTCTACCTTCTTGTTAGAGATCTGTTCTGTCATTTTCTACTTGCTCACTTCCTCCTCCCAGCCAGCATCTCAGTTGGATCTGACACACTCCATCTGCAAATATCCCAATCCAGCCTCCCCAGAGCGGCCGCATAAACACTCACAGCTCCAGCCAGGGAAAAGGCAAAATCCCTCCTGCAGTTGGATTCCACAAGAGCCTTTCACCAGGCTCTCATGCCCCGAACTCTGGCCAGATGGCCTCACCACACGGCGTCCCACCACATTTTGTACATAGCAAAGCTGCCAATTACCTCTTCCTTCCCCGCTTTGAAATCATCCCTCTCTCCACAACATGCTCTTTCAGTTGTCCCGTTTTCCACATTCCAGGTTGGCAATTAGAATCTGCAACCTCTGAGCTTCTCTGCAAACTGATGAGCTGCTAAAAATACAGCCCCTGCAGGCACCCATTCAACTTCTATTTCTGTATTTTTTATTATTTATTTTTTTACTTTTTTTTTTTTTTTTTTTTTAAACCAATTTGAGATGAACAAAGCACTTCAACAAAGGGAAGGAGAAAACGCTGTGATTGTGAAGATGGATTGCTGCCACTTACTTTGTTCATTTTAATTACACAAAGTCATCACTTAGTGGGAAGCCTCGGGATAGGAAAAGGGAGCACAAGGAAGTTACCATATCCCACCTCCTTATTTCACTATGCTTCATTTTAAAGCCTTCCCAACGTCCTGGCAACAATACCTGAATTAGCACTTTCTTACTTTTAAATCTTTCCATACATTACTCACCTGCTGTGTCTTCAGCCTGGAAAGCCCAAACAGCCCCAGTCCTCCTGGTAAAAATCACAGTGGACCAGCAGGAACAGCCTCCTCCCAACCAACCACACCCTCATCCCTCTATAGGAGGCTAGAGAGTTTGTTTAAAAACTTCTCTTAACCAGTCCTCTCGTGCCACCTCCTAAACTGGCTCCAACTGGGACGTGAGATTGGAAATCAAGATCCTTCAGGAAAATTAAGAGGTTTAAGGAGAAAAGTTCCAGCTGGCTCCTGGGTAAGGGCAAGACCCAGGTCTGCCTCCTTTTCCCTTTGCTATTAACTCACTTTGCCACCTGGGGCAAATAATATTCCCGTTACTGACTCCCCGATGGCTGACTAAGGATCACTCAATTCCCCTGAAGCTATTCAGCCCAGCATCCCTGCTTGGCTGATGCCAGGTGTTCTGGAGGATTTTCTGACCCCAAAGCTGGGCTGTCCCAGGAGGTTGTGCTCCTGGTCAGCACAGGCAGGAGTGGAGTGTTCCCCGCCCAGCCTCAGGGACCCATTTCGCTCTTACCCAGGGGTTTGCAGAGGCTGAGGACAGTCACTGCCCTCCCTGTCCTACAGTGACAGCTGAGGAATGGCAGTGTGCCATTTTCTGAGCAGAGACCCAGGAAAACCACTGTCCTGCTGGACACAGAGGCTTCCCACCGGGACAGACCTTCCACCAGTGGCACTTCAGCTGCTCTCTGGGCCTTTTCTGATTCTCTGAACCACTCAGGCTCAGCTCAGAGGGTGAGGACAGCTCCTTTCCGCAGCAGAGCATTTATGCAGACAGCACTTTCGAGGATTGTTTCTGATGCTGGAATTCCCAAATCCATGACCTCTCCTTTACCTTGATGTGTCTGCAACAGAGTGCCTGGTTTCGGGGGGCTGAAGGGGGTTCTGCCCCTACTCCCCTTTAACCGTGAAACACCACCATTCCTCAGATAAATTCTCTCACTTTTGTTTCCCACATCTGCCCAAAATGTTTCTGGTGGGCCAAAACAACTTCACCGTCTTTGCCCAAGCTTTCAGCTCCATCTTTGCCTTCTTAAAATTTGGGCTTTCCCCAAAGGGCTGATTTTTTTGTAACCTTGCAGATCCCGTTAATTTGCACCCAAGGGTTATTTGTAAACACTCTCTGGGTTACTGCTGCCAGTTCGCAGCTTTAGCATTGAGTGATTTTGGTTTTCACCCCAGGATTTCTCTGCCCATTTTCTGAGTAGTTGAGGCTGTGTTTAGATCGTCTCTCCTCACACACCATTTGCCACCTTGTTCTAAGTTTAAGGTAGATTTTTCCCTGTGAAATTTTATCTCCAGTAAGCTGTTGCCTTTCTTCTTTAACTCGAGGGTTTACAGGTGTTAACTGGGTGTCCTTCCCCCTCCATGGCCTGGGATTTCCATTTCCATTTGCTCCACTGCTTCTGGCATCACTGTGAGCTTCCCCAAAGCCACTAGCTGGTCCTTATATTGTTTTTTTCCACATTCCTCTCTGTTGTTTTATATATACTCTGAACATTTTGTTCCCAAGTTTGTTCCCACACTTCCTTGTTAACCCCTTTTTTTGGATTGTGTTCAGTAGATAAGACTTTAACTTCTGTTGTTGCTATTTGCCTTAAAATATTTACAGCATTTCTTACGAGTTTGTTTTTCCTTTCCTCTTCAATTTTGCATTTACCTTCCTAAGTAATTTTTTTAAAATAATTCCACTCATTTTTCCTTCTTTTTTTTTCTTGCACAGGTAGAATTAGATTTGGACAAGAGTCCAAATTTCTATTTCTAACAGAGCTTTTGAAATTTTGATTCAAAGCAAATCTGATTCCTGAAGGTATGCCAAAGTTTTGAAACTCCTTGCAAAACGACTTCAGGAGAGCAAGCTTTTAAACAACCCAAGCAATTTGTTTGGAAAACACTGAAAGTAAATTGACCTTGGAGGCAAACAAATATAAAAATTGTCACCATCATGAAAGTTGATCCACTTGGTTGTTAAAAATAATACCAAGAATGATAGAGCTCTAAATTTTAAAATAACGTTGTTAGGGATGAAGGTTGCGGAGAAGAGGTGGATGTGACAGGATCCAGTAAGATAACACTGCAGGGAGACGAGAAACACTCAGTGTGGGCAAACAGAGGATTGTAACTAAGTAATAAGTATATTTGCTGCTTCAACAACAATAATTTTCAAAAGCTGAGAAAGATTACAAGCAAAATTGATTAGGGAAAAAACTGTAGGCAGAGAAAATGCTGATTGCAAATTGGTGATTCTGCAAGAAAAGTTTATTAGAAAGTCAAAACCTAAACACTACAATTTCATATGAAATAAGAATGCAAGTTTAGCTGGAATCCACGCCTTGCTCTGTTTCAAAAGAAAAAAAGCAGTGGAAAATCTCTATTCAAACACAAGGATTACACATGAAAATTCAAAGTGGGAAATGGAAAACTTGCACCAAGACCCTTTGAGGAATTAGCTGAAATCCATTTTGGTCTGCTGACTTTAGTGTCTAATGTCTGGTCTTTACTTACACAACTGCAGCACTGCCCTCACTATCCAGAGGCATCCCATCCACAGAGATGTCCCTGCTTTTCACCTGAATGGCTCCTCTGAACCTGTCCTGGTGTGAAGTGAGCAGTTACTAGGGAGCAGTGGGAAGAAATAGAAGTTGGACTCCATGATCTGAGAGGTCTTTTCCAACCTAGTTAATTCTGTAGTTAATTCTGTGAAATTAACCCCTGGAAAAAGAGATGGAAACTCTTCGTACCCAGGGAACAGACCAGCCCCATGAGAACAAGGCTGTCTCCCTGTGACTTGCTGAAACTTCTCCCTGGCTGACACGGAAGAGCTGAGATCCTGGGGATCTGTACCCAAAACCAGCCCCCCAAATGGAGCAGTTGCAGCTCTGTCACACAGCAGATGTGGGAAAAGCTCTCTTTGTGCCAAGCAACCACAGAACGACTGAAAGGAGGAGTTAAGGGCCATTCATTCATTCATTCATTCAGTTACTCTGTGTGATGGACCTTAGACAAGGATCTATATCCCAGTTTTGGCATCTCTGCCTCGATTTCCCTGCCTGCACTAAGGAGAATACCACTGACCTCCAATGCAAAATGCTCCTTCCCACGACTGTCCCTCGGTAGTTTTTAAAGTTGTGCACAGGTTTGTCTTTTCCCTCCTACTCCTTAGAGCTGGCAGCAGCATTTTGTGTTGTTCCTCATCACCCAGAGCTATTATTAACACCCTTCTGGAGACATGAAATGTATCTACACGCACCTCTGGTAATTAGACTAAAAATCCTACCAGTGCTGATGCAGCTCTTGCTGAATATATTAGGAGTAAAGCCAGCTCCGAAAAGTTTTTCAGAACCCGATAATCACACCTGAGATGGGAATTAGCAGATTTTTTGCTGCACAGAAGGTGAGCAGGGAAAGGTGGGAGTGAGGAGCACAGTGTGAGGACTCAGCCTGGCTCCCTGTGTGGCTGTGGCCGTCACAGATGCCCAGTGTCCCCTCGCCAGCACAGCCAGCCTGGCTCTGGCACAGCTGAGCTGCTCTGCAGGACCACGGGCACGTCCTTGCTGCGAGCAGCCTGCTGTCACGGGCAGTGCCTGCTCTGCCCACACCTGCAGCTGCCTCTGCTGGGAAATAAAGTCTGAAAAGAGCCACATCCCCTCCACGGCTCCCAAAACCATGTGTGAGCCTTCCTGGCAGGTTAACTTTGCTTTCCCCAGCTCTCAAATTCAGGGGAGGGGGGTCAAGCCTTGTATATTTGGAGGGGGGAGACTCAGAGCTGCCTCTGCGCCTCTCTTTTGTGGCACATCACCCTTGCCTCTCCCCAGGTGTCTCCGACGTAGCTGTTCTCAGAGCTGTGGGGTCAGGGTGGGATTCAGACAGTGGGACTGAGCTGCTGGGAGGGACACCCCATGTCCCTTGCTCACAGCTCTGCGTCCCTTTTCTTGCATTCTCCCCCTGTGCAGGTCTGGGTTGGAGGTGAGGAACAGGTGAGCAGGGAGAAATACTCGGGGAGGAAAATGTGGGAAGTGGCTGTGGTGATCCCCTTTTCCTGTGCCACCCATCAGAGCGTCGTGGGGGTGCCAGTGAGTGATGCTTTGGGGATCTCTGAATGCTCCCCCTTCCCCCAGAGCCCCCCGGGCAGGCCAGGATCCTTGGGAGGGAGGCTGTGTGGAGGAAAATGACCTCTGTAAGTGAAGAGCAGCACTTCACTGCTCTTCAATCCTTCTGCTGATGCCAGTTCACAGCCTGCAGCAGAGTCCAGAATACACCTAAAAATAAAACAACACCTGGGCCCTCTGCTGCTGCAGGGAACAGGCAGGGCTTGCAATCAGTGGCGTTGGGGAGTGCAGGGCAGCAGGCAGAGAGGGTCAGCCCTCAGTCCTCTGCTCCTGGCACTCATTGCAAACATGTCAGGATCTCCTCCAGAGCGCGTCTCCCTGCTGCTCCAGCAGACACGTCATTCTGGTGTGGAATGACACACAGAGAGAGGAAGGTCTTGTTGTTCCTGGGAGAATGATGTTTTACTCAGTGGCGGGGCATTTCTGGTGTCTTCTGGGTGCATGTTCTCTAGGAGCAGTGTCACAGGAACAGCTAACAGCCAGGCTCCAGAGTGCCATGGGATACACCTCCCACCCCAGAGGGACTGGGACGTGTGCTCTGATTGACACCTCAGACAAGGGCCTCCCAAATTTGGGGTCACGATGCTCAGTGCTGCACGGCACTCATGAGGGTTTCTCTCATGCTCTCTGTCATGTCACGGCTCTGAGGCAGGAATCAGGTTGGAAAGCAACTTTAGTGAGAAAGTAATGATAATGGTAATGATAATCAGCATTAGCAAGGACTTAGTGATTGTGGGGCTGAGTGAGAGGGGAAAGGGGATCAGGGAGACTTCCTTGTACCAAAAAACCTCTTCATGGCAACAGCAGTGAGCATCATATTCTCTGAAAATGGGAGAAACTGGGAAGGGGAGAAGGGGGAAAAAGGATAAAGGAAGAAATGGAGAAAGAAAGAAGGGGAGAGGAGGGGAAGGAGAGAAAGGGAGAAGTGGAGAAAGAGAGAAGGGGAGAAAGGGAAATTTACCCAAAGTCAGTAGGAATTTTTTTCCATCTCCAGTGGGTCACTGTGTACACCAAAGCAAGCAAATGCCCACAAAGTTTATACTGAGGAAATCAATTTCTTGGAAGCCAAGGCTGAACTAAACAATGATGTAGCAGGTTGATCAGCTGCCTAGACACTACTAGACTGAGAGTCTGTTAGGTCTGTTTGAGGCTATATTTTTACAAGTTCATGTGAAATCAGATTTCTAAGACCTCTGAAATATCGTTTGCTAAAACATCCATGTGAAAGGGAATAAAATATTTTGTTTCAAAAGATCACATAATAATGGGGAGAAGAGAAATGCAAAGGTTGTCTGATCTGCTACTGCAATTCTGATAAAAAATTCAGCGCTGGGTGATTCAGAAGAAGGTTTAACATACCTGCTCATCAGCTCAGATCTAACACATCTAATTGTGCATTTCTTCCCATGGGAGGTCATTTTTGCTTAACCCTGTCTGATAATTAGATTATGTTGTACAGATTTAGTCATTATAAATTTCAACCTGCATAATGTTTGGCTGGACACAGCTCTCAATGAGGTTGCAAACTCTTTGATTCCCCCTAAAATATTCATTTCAGTAATATCCTGTGACAATAAATTCCACAGGTTCAGCTCATCACATACATGGAAGGTTTTCCCATGCTGCCTACACCATCTATACCTTGTCACCCTCATTTCCTTATGCTGTGTGAAATCCTGCCAGGTTTTTGGGGCTGGGTTTCTCCAAAGCGGAGTGTTGTTGTAGGCTAAGATAATCACCTTCTTCACAGTACCACCCATCATTAGGGGCTTCTCTTTCAGATAAACATCCCAGGAGAAATGCAGGAAGCTTGTTCTCTGTTCACACTGAGCAGTAAATATGTTGTTCATCACAGCTGGGAAATGGGTGAAAGAACAAAAATAGATGGAGAAGCTCAAATACAAGGAGAATGTGGTGTCACTGTGGAAGCCAGGGTGAAAGGATGGAGCTCATCTGCTCAGGTCCCTGTCAGTCACACCATGGGTGACAAAGCAATGTTTAACCTGATTTCAGCCAATATGCAGCAATGTTTATAATAAGCAGCTGCCAGAGGAGCAGAGGGACAGACAGGACAACAGACAGGAGGGACACACAGGAGGAGGAAGGAAGCAGGAGAAACAGACTGAGCTGAGGGTGAACTCTGATCTAAATCAGCCTCCCTGAGCTACCTGCGCTGCCATGGGCACAAAAATGCTTGAGAACATCCCAAGTGAGGAATTCCAGACCCTGGAGATCCCACAGCTAGGTGACACCCAGACACACCTCAGGGCAAAGGTGGGAACAGCAGATGGTGCAGCCCTGTGGCTCTAGGCAGGAATGGAAAGGCTTGAGGAGCTGTAGAAAATACATGAAGGGAATGTCATGAGCACCAGCAGCTGCCTCTGTTCCTTCAGATGTGCTCAGGCTGGTTCCCTCTGCTGCACACCCCTCACCTGACCCCCCTTCCAGGAGCACTCTGCCTCTTCCTCAGTCACTTTCAAGCCCGGTGCTTTGGGCTCAAATGCTTCATCTCTGCTCCAGCTTTTCCCCACCTTCCCTGGCAAGTACCTCCTGATCTCAGCCATTCCACACCATCCTCCATCCTCTCTCCTTTCCAGGGCCCTCTCTGAGCTCCAGCACTGAAGATCCAACCGGCGTCCCTGGACTTTCAGAGTAAATCCAGTCTCTGCTCCCTGCCTTGCCCCTCTCCAGTGCACACTCTGGAACAGGCAATGACTGCTTTCCCCATCAGCTACTTCTCTGCTACACACTTTTCTCTTCATTTCCTCCTCCCCTCAGGATATTGCTGCTGGGTGAAGTTTCCCATTAAACTAGCCACTCTTGTAGAAAGGGGGGCTGACATGATTAATGCCATTCAGTGAGGAAGGCAGAAGTGCAGCCAGGGAACAAGGAGACAGGCACATTCCCAGCAGCCACTCATTAGTAATTGCCCCAAAGTGGGAGCAGGGCACAGGATGGACACAGTTTTTCCAGCTCTGTCTTGTGCTGGATGCAAACTTTTGAGGGCCAAGAAGGAAGAGAAGCTTCCTTCTCTCTGCTTCACTTTTCATTTAACCAAGCAGTGCTGCCTTGGGCACAGGTAAAATGGAAGAAGTGATCCTCCCAAGCCTGTCTTGGTGGCAGTGTGGAATCCACAATTCAAGCTTCAGATTGGGCTCAAGGGAGGTCAGATTAATTTCTGGTCTTTTTAGGTTTCAGCAGTTTTATGTTTCCTCTTCAACCTGTTCCTTCCTGCTCTCTGCCATTTGCAGCAGGTCCTCTGTGAGCAGCTCAGCTGACAAAACCATTCCCTGAGATGTTCTTCACTAACCTGGAAAAGCCCAAGAGAGGCCATCCCCTTATCCTGACTCCAAACTTCCATCATTTGGGACAAAGCGCTTGGATGGCAGCCCCCAGCTAACACTCAGCTGATTGTAACTCCCCTTGTAGTCACGGGAGAGGACAAAATTCTCTCCACGTTATGAAAAGCAGGAATTTGGCTTGTGTGAGCTGGAGGTGTCTGTTTCCCTCAGCTGACGACCAGAGGAGGTTGTGGTGATTGACTCTGGCCTTTGCAAACTTCCCCCACCACCAGCACACTGTGATCAAGATCCTACATCTTCCCGTAATAGTTTGCTCTAAGCACCCTGAATATTTAAATAAGCAAATCAATGATTAAGTAACGAAAAAAGGGAAATCTAGCTTTTAAATTGGATTTATTTCATTCAGCTTCCAGCCATTGATTCTCCTTATGCCTTTTCCAGACTGAAGACCATTTCAGAACCCAGGATCTTCTCCCTTTGCAAGTACTTGTAAAGAATTCCAACAGCTTCCAAGTAAACCTCCTTCCCCAGTTGGTGCTTTTAAAATACTTTACAAATCATTAATGAGAAATGTATTAAAAGAGCACTTCTGACACTGCTCTCTGGGTAAAACTTCAGGAATACTCTTGTTGGGGTTTGTTTATTTGCTTTTCCAGGTTACCCAAAGTCCATAAGAGCAGCAGTTATCCAGTTTCAGATGTGTAAATGCTCTTAATGTCAAATGAAATTAGCACCAGAAAGAGCCAGGGGCCTGGGAATTGCTTCAACAAAAGTCAATCCATTATGTTCATCCACACTTTTATCAATCAAAACCTCACTCTCAAAGAGCAAAACTAATTCTCTTTGAAAAGATATTTTTCTATCAAATCATGTTGACAACGCTGGTTTCTCCTTCTAGCCTCTGATTCTTTATCAGTTGTCATCAGATTACATGGCCCCATTATTTGATCTGACTGATAACACGATACCTATTACACAGCTACAACCTTCTGGCCTCTTTGAAAAATAATGTTATTACGTGAAGTTCACACAATTACCTATCACGCTGTGAGGTTTATTAGAAACTATAGTCAGAGGAAGTTCAGCTAATTCCTCAAAGGGCCTTGGTGCAAGTTTTCCATTTGCCATCTTGAATTTTCCAGTGTAATCCTTGTGTGTGGATGTAGATTTTCCATCCTTCTTTTGCTTTGTAACAGAGCAAGGCTTGGATTCCAGCCAATGTTTTGTTCTTTTTTCATATGAAATTGTGGTGTTTGGGGTTTTGGCGCTCTAATAAACTCCTCTTGCAGAATCACCAATTTGCAATCAACATTTTCTCTGCCTACAGTTTCTCTTCTAATCAGTTTTTCTTGTAGTTTTTCGTAACTTTTGAAAATTATTGCTTTTGAGACAGCAAACGTACTTATTACTAGTCACAATCCTCTGTTTGCCCATATTGAGTGTTTCTAGACTATGCAAACATCTGATAAGTGAAGAATAGGGAAAATTGTCCAGAAAGTTCTTGCAACTCATTAAAGGAAAAAAAAAGAGAGAGAGAGATATTTCTTAGTAAATGGATTTTAGAGCTGGAAGGGAGGAACATTTGAGGCTCTGATTTTGTGCCTTTGGAAGAAAGCTGTTTAGGCTGCATGTGAGCAGTGCTGATGGAGAATCCCTCGCTGCTCTCTGCACCATCCCTGAGCTTTGCTGAAGTTCACTCCCTGCTTCAGCAAGGCTCAGTTACTACCTGAGACACTGGGATGTTCCTCCACCAAAATGTTGCCCTAATTTTGCTCCCTTGGTTAAAAGCTACTCTGTGCTGGCTCCCCTTGTAGGCAACAGAGAGAAATGTGGACTTGCTGTTGCCTGTGTTCTAACTAGATCTTTTAATAATATCTGAAGTGAAGCAACTTGAATGTTACTTAGGTTTCTTCCTCGATCTAACTGCATGCCAGAATCCTGGTTTCTGTGTTATCAATTACATCCAGCCTGTATCTTCCAGTTCCAGTTCCAGTTCCAGTTCCAGTTCCAGTTCCAGTTCCAGTTCCAGTTCCAGTTCCAGTTCCAGTTCCCTCACTTTCTCCTGTAGTTTTTCCCTACAGGGTGTGATTCAGCCACTGAATCTCAGGCCTGCCAGTTAAAAAAAAAAAAACATTTTCCTTCCTCTCTGAACTTCTTGCTTTGTTAACCAGCATGAGGACCTAGATCACTGATGAACTAATTTTTGATAGTTACTGAAACATTTGCCCAATCTCTATGAGTTTCTTCCCAGTAACCTGAATTGGGGTCCAAGCCCTGGTCCCCACCCTTTTGTTCCTTTTCAACTCCTCCACTTTTTCCTTCCTTTCAGCACCTCTGAGTTGACATCCAGCCTACTTTGGGAAGACTGAAACTCTGTGACCATCCTGCCCGTTCCTCCTTTCTTATGCAAATTACTTTTGTCTGGATCAGGATGTGGCCTGACAGATACACGACTCAGACATGGAGATGAAAAGAAATCGTTATCAGAACTGTGCTCCTGACTTAGATAAATAAGCATTGGGCATGATTCGCCACTCATTAAAGTGTCTCCCTCAGGAGGTGGCTGACAGTTCATTAAGTAAGATGAAATATTATTATTTAAGCTCAAGACTGATCAGGCTGGGTGGAAACTCAGTCTACTGTATTCATGATTTCATGCAATGACAAGCAACTTCTGCAAAACATTCCTCTGAAGTGGCTGACCCACGAGGACATTTAGATCCTGCTGTAATTTATCTAACAGGGTAAATTGTGTCATTTAAGTGTCAGAGCTCTGCGCTCAGGCCTTGCATTCCAAATATTCATCCCCGCTCCCAAAGAAGTTCGGTACAGTGTGTATTCACCAATCTAATCATGATCCAAGTCCCAGGCTCAAGATATGTATATTTCCAGTGCCTCCATCCCAATAATCACATTTTCCAGGCCCTTTTGTCCCTGCTCTGGTCAGTATGAACTGCCCCACAGTCTCTGTGCAAAGCAGGACTCAGTAGTTACTGGCAGCACGGTGGGCAAACTGCCCATCCTTATTTATCTTCCTTCATTTCACACCTCAAATTCAGCTTTTCAGGTTCCTCTCCTCAGAGGCGCTGTACCTGATCCAGGGTCATTCATCTTCAGGACAAGTGTCTATTGATCAGCTGTTATCCAATTTACAGCAGCCATGTAATACAACATGAACTCCGGGGGCTCAAGAGGGAATTCAGCGTGGGACCAAGAGCTGCACCTTCTGCAAACCCTGCAGTGCAAGCGCAGCAGGGACAGATGCTGCTGCTTTACAGCCCAACCCCAACTCCAAACACAGTAAGGGCAACAAGATCTCTGCCAGGAAAAATAATAATGATAAAAACCAGTCCCGTCCCCTTCTGCAAGGAGGTGTGAACATTCCTGGCCGCGTTTTGACAGAAATAAAGAAAAAAAAAAAAGAATCCATGCCCAACCGACTTTACAGGGAGAGTCCATTAATGTCTCCTAAACACTCTGCCATACGCAAGGCTTACGCTTTTTTCTTTTCTGTCAGCCCTGAACACAAAGAGCAAATATCTTCTTTTGGGAAGAGTGACCTTTACAGTGCACCAAGAGGAGAGAAAGAGGCAGAAGAGAGGCAGAGCCCTGTGAGAGAGGAGCCACACAAAGCCTGCCCTGGCTCTCCAGGCTTGGCTGGACTGGCCCACGGAGGGTTCTTGTCTCCAAAGAGAGCAGAGCTCTTGAGAACAGAGCTGCATGCACACCACTGACAGCACAACAGCTGCCTGGGTACTTTCAATAGACCCATTATTCCTTGGAAATGTCCATTTCTTGGAAATCAGAGCCATTTGCGGGAAAGGATCCGTTTTAATAAATCCTTTCCAGTTTATTTTTAAAAGTGAATTAACATAGTTTTTAAGTTCTCTCTTAATTTTTCCCCAGATTGAAACAAATTCTCTTGTAGCATTCCCAATAATGAAAACTAAGTTGAAATGCCAAAATGGCCAAAAAGGACAAAAGGAAACTCCACAGAAATGTTTCTATTGTTGCCCTAACCAGAATGTAGCTTTGTAAAATCTCGGGTTTCTGTCTGGATATTTTCCCTGGGACATACAGACCTTTTTCAAGCAGCTCCATGTCATGCTGTTTCTTGTAGTAATTTTGTAGGACATGAACACTGATATTAAGGGTAAAGTAACTCTATTTTGCACCTTCCTCTGATTTCCTTTTCCCACTTTGATGTTCACCTCCTACTAGAACATTTTCCCTGATCCCATTCTTGGGTTGAATGCAACCTGATTCACATCTCAGGCCAATTACTGTGACATTGTCAGAACTAAACCAGTTTACACCACCTGAGCAATATGATTATTTAGTGGTATCAGTTCTCTCCTTCCTCCTTCAAGATCTCTGCCACAGGCTTTGAAGGGAAGCTGACTCCTTTCCTCCCCCTTGGAAAAAAACCAAACATAAACAACTTCATCAACTTCTATATTTGTTAAAAATCAGAAAAAAAGAAGAAAAAAATATTAAATCAGAGATGAAAATTTGTAGATTTCCTTTATTTTATTCATTATTCTAAAGAAGGGAACCATATTCCTTCTGGACCACATTCTCCCACCTCACCACATTTTTCAGGAGCAAAACCACTTTGTCAGAGCTTCCCACCCTGGCTGTGCTTCCCTGCACTGCAGCCCCATTTCCTACTCCAGACCCATTCCAGGAACTGCCCTGAGGGCTGGGCTGACCACCCTGAAAAGAAATATATATAAACTGATTGACCTGAGCCCCTCCATGGAGCTGCAGCGACTCATCCACAGCAGGAGCAGTGTGGAAAAAGGGAACAAGTGGCTGGAGAAAGGTGAATTACACTCAATCTGCCTTTGCTGCCAGGGAAATTGTAATGCAGAGCCATCCTTTCCTTGTCTTTCTTTTTTCTTGTTCACCTCTGGGCAAGGACCGTGTTTATAAAAACACAAATAATTGGCATCTGTTAGAAACATAAACAAAAACAAAAATGACAATTAGGGGAAATGAGAAGGTGGATTAGAATTTTCTGCCTAGACCTGCTCTCATTCCGGATTCAGCAGCAGGCTCGGGGATCTGGCTTCAGTTTTGTTTGTGCATTTGTTTGTTCAGATTTTTTTTTTTTTTTTTTTTTTGTGTGTGTGTTTTGTTTCATTTCACCTAATAAATACAGACCTAGATATGAATGATGTGAATCTTCACAAATTTCAGGATATAACTTCGGCCATTTGATCTACAACCCATCTGAACTCAAAACCGAGAAAAGATTTTTTTTTCCCCTTGTAATAGCTATGTTAAAAACTCAACAAAACCCACCCTAAACTCGAATTCATAGTGCTGTTCTTCTACCTCTTTAAAATACAGGGCTGCAAATTCATCTGATTTGAGGCCTAATGTGGGACGAGATTCACACACAGTGATAATATCTTCTATTAAAGCAACGGATATTGTTAGAAAGGACTCCAGCACTCTTCATTTTCTTCAAGCCTCTCACCATTCTATGCAACATCTTTGGCATGTACACAAACCCAGAGTCTCTCAACCCCCAGTGGGTCCTACAGGCACAAATCCATTATCACAATATCCTAAACACAGGGAAAAAAATTGTCAGGGGTAGCAAGGAAGGAGGTTTTTTATTTGTCTTTCTGTCATGGACTTCAAATTGAATCTGTCAGACAATATCCAGATTATCTGCTCAGCATGAAAACAAAGAATCACTTTTTTTTTTTTTTTTTCTTTTTTGATGAAAGCCGAGGTGTGTACTAATGTCTTGAGGGCTGAGAGCGTTTCAGACATTTATTACCATAAATTAGCCCTAAAATGCTGGAAGCTGGCAGCCCTGCGGTTCTCTGATCTCCTTTCCCTGGTCTGCAGAACAAACACAGATGTGGACACTTTGTGCTGCCCCAGCCTGGGTCGGTTTGTGCTGGTGGATGTCTGGATGCGATATCTCAAGAGGAGGCTTCACTTGTTTGTCTGCACATTGATCTGTGCCCGAGTGAGAATTAACTCAAACACCACCTTCTTATCAAGTGAAGATATTGAAGTCTGACGTGCTGATATAAGTGTTCCGAGTGGGAGCTTTGGCCGTGTGGGGCATGGTGGGCAGTGAGGAAGATGTGGGCAGTGAGGAAGATGTGGGCAGTGAGGAAGATGTGTCCAGTGCTGGGGCTTGAACCCTTCAGTGGAAGGCACCGACTTTTCCTTGGGCATTTCAGCCACACACTTTTCCACTGTCCCAAGGTTGTTCCAAGCCATATCCAACCTCGGACACTTCCAGGGATCCAGGGGCAGCCACAGCTTCTCTGGGCACCCTGTGCCAGGGCCTCACCACCCTCACAGGGAAGGGTTTGCAATTTAAATCCAGACTAAGAAACGTTGCAGCACTTTACATCCACCCTTTTTCCTGCTGCAAAAGCCTTGTGAGAGGAGAGGGCAGGCACCAGCCATTGTGCCTGATGGTCCTGGGTGTTTGTGTGCCAGCAGCCAGCCTGGATGATCCCCCACACCGCTGGGAACCACGCATTAAAGGTACATTGCCATCCTCTCCTCTGCGTGGGCACCCTCAGAGCTCTCCAGCCCCTGTCACCCATCGGGATGTATTATATCTGTACTCACTAATTTCACAGCCCGTAAATTACAGGCACACCCTGCCTATCTTCATCTCATTAGAGAAGGTTAATTTAAGCAGACAATCAACAAAAATACAGAAAACTAGTTTGGAAAGAGGATTTTGCTGTGTCTCTGACAGACAATGAATTCACAACCCCAACATCTGCCACCGTTAGAGAGAAAATGCTGGAGGAAAAAAAAAGGAAAAAAAAAAGAAAGGAACTCATTGCTATTTCCTCTGATGAATGGTGAATTTCCAATTAGCATTTTAATTACTCAAGCCAGACTTTCAGCTGGTTTGATGATCACAAGAAATTCCACCAGCAACAAGTCATCTTGGTTTGTCAACATGTGCTGGGGTAATGCAGAACACACTTACAGGGGTTGGCCTGTGAGACTGTTTCTCTTCTGGAAAAATCCTACACCATTAATAGTTCTTCAGTATTTATTTATAGTTTTACATAGTTTTTTTATAGTCTGTATAGTTTTACACTTTTGTACAGCCCAAGAAAAACCTACAAGACTGTTGCACCTGAGGCCTTTGGTACAAATGGTATAGATTTATTTTCTGGCAGATCCTACAGCAAATCCATCAATAGGACCCCAAACATCTGAACCTGTGTCACCTGCCTGAGCAAATCCTTCAGCAAATCCATCCCACATCATTTCAGACACCTTTGTGTGTCCTTCACCTGAGCTAATCCTTCAGCAAACCTGTCCCTGGGGACTGATGGATGGGCTCCTCCCTGCAGCAGGTCTGGTGGTGATAACTCCGCCACCTTTCTGTTTGTGCCACCAAATACACCAAAAAAGAGCAGGGCATTTTTTAAAGTTCCTGTGCAGTGTAAGGAGTTTCTGTGTCCTCTGGGGAAGGAGAATGAGCAGGGATGTGGTTATCCTTGCAGGTGAGGGGCACAGCTTTGACTGCCCTAAACTTTGCACTCCGTTTCTGCACCACAGTAACACCAGCGGGTTTGGCATGGGACAGAGCCCTGGCACAAAAAGCTGGGTTTTCCAGAAGGTCAAGGATGTCATTGCTCACAGAGATGCTGACACAGGCTGCTCCTGTGATTCCAGGCACTGGCTTGGACACCTCGTGCTTTTCCTTGAGGGGAAAAGGCAGCAGGGGGAAAGGTGTGCTCAGCTTTGAGCCCACAGCTCGGTGAAGATCCACAAACTTATCAATGAACTGACGTCAGCAAAGATCAATACAATCATACAAGTACTCAGAAAGGTCTTAGTCTTAGCTTTAGGACTTAAAACAGTTGATCTGGGGATTTGGATTATTCCAATCCCTTGATTTGAACAGATCTGGAATTGATCAAGGTGAGGATGGGCTCTTTGGGCCCTTGTAGATCATTGTTGTTCATTTTTATTGTCTGCCCACTTCAGGCTTTTTTTTTTTTTTTTTTTTTTTTTTTTTTTTTTTTTTTTTCCCCTCCCATTTTGCTTAGCTGATGTTGGGTTTTTTCCTGTGAAGACTTCCTTTTCTCTCCATTTTTTGTGTGATTTCTCATCCTCTCTGGATGTCCATCATAGAGCAGCCTTCTGTGGTGTAAAGCTACCTGCACATCCTTGGTGTATATCCATCATCTCTGAAAATACCACCTTCTCTCCCTAGCAGTAATAATAAAATATCAGGACCAAATCTGTTTACTTGAGAAAAAAATTACACACAGGAGGCAATCATTTATTCAGAGCAAAGAAAACCAAAACAACCAAGCCAGCAGTGCCCGTTTCATTCAGTGGACAAATGAGAGGTTTTTAAGTTCTTGGCAGCCTGATGGATAAAGGTACCTTGTCAGAAGGTCCCTCTAGATTGAGTTGCGAGCAAAAGAGAGGAAAAGCTTTGGAAGAAAAGCAGATTTGTGGTGACAGAATGAGCAGATCTGACTCAGGGCTCTGGTTTCTGTGGTGCAGCTGTCCAAGGTGCTGCCAAGTGTGTGCCCAGACACCAACACTGGACGGACACTGGACCTCTTTCCTTTTCTTTTTCAAAGTGGTCTTGTCAAGTCAATCCTTCACTGCAGTTTTTCTTGCTTGCCACGTCCCATCCTTTCATCCTCAGTGAGGCTGAGCAGACTCATTCCCTTCTTGCAGTACATTATTTATGCATTTATGTTATTTTTCCCTCAGAGGTCCAAAGGTGGACATGGCTCTGTCACTTGGAGAAGCTCCTCGAGGACCAGGAGCAGAGCCGAGTAAATCCCACAGGGAACCACATCATGCCCAGTGAAATGAGGAGGGGAAAAAAAAAAAAAAAAGAAATTATCTCTCCCTCCCCTTTCTGTCCCTGAAGCCTCACATCCTCTACATCCTGTTTTTCCCTTTCCTCCTTGAAATTCCAGCCCTTGCCCCATCCCTCTCCAACTCACAGCAGTCTGGTAGAATTTCACCAATGCAGGCAAGTGGAACACTTCTCTTCCAATCCCTGAACGAGGCCAGGGCACAGAGGAGTTTATTATATCATAAATTAGAACATGAAAAGCTAATACATTTTATACATTTGTCAGAGAGGGAGAGAGAAGGAGGAGGAAAAACCTTTGCTGCCAGGTTCCTTGTAGCAAAGCTGTCACGCTGGAGAGAGGCTGCTGGAATGGAAGCATTTACAGACAGACAGAGAGAGCTCTGGTGCAGAATAACAAAGCTCCTGCTGGAAGCTCCAGGGCTGTGGCAGGAAGCAGGATAGAGTTCTCAAACCAAACCACAGCCCACCATGAGCGCCTCACCTCTTCTTGTGTGGGGATAAAATGACGGGGAGGCTGTCTGTGGCTGCTGGGGGCTCGGGGTGGCTGAGGAATCAGGGGGTGCTGGTGGTGTTCCTGTTGTGCCTCTGAAGTGGCCTGGTGCTGCTTTGCAGAACAAAAAGGGGGTAAAGCATATCCAGAGATGGGCAAGAGAGCTGGGGAAGGGGCTGGAGCACCAGGAGGGGCTGAGGGAGCTGGGAAGGGGGCTCAGCCTGGAGAAAAGGAGGCTCAGGGGGAAATTCTGGCTCTGCACAACTCCTGACAGGAGGGGACAGCCAGGGGGGTCGGGCTCTGCTCCCAGGGAACAGGGACAGGAGGAGAGGGAATGGCCGCAGGCTGGGCCAGGGTGGACAGCAGCAGGAATTTCTTCACTGAAAGGATTTTCAGGCATTGGAACAGGCTGCTCAGGCAGGCAGTGGGATCACCATCCCTGGAAGAGTTTAAAAAGCATGTGGATGTGGCACTTTGGGATATGGTGATGTTAACAGTTGGACTCAGTGACAGGTCTTTTCCAACCTTAATGATTCAATGTTTCTAAGTCAGATCCCAGTAGACTAAATCAGAGGAATTTTCTGGGAAATCTGTTCTACCTGCCAGGCACACATCCCTGTGGCTTTCTTGCTCTGTGCTCATTCCAGGTGGATTGTCCCATTTTAATTGAGCTTTTGCTCAGTCCCACTGCACCTCCAGTCCCTATGACATTCCATTTCTGCTGCCTGGCAGATCCAGTGACAATGGGCTTCATATCTCCTTCCACAATCCAAAACTCAAGGCAGGGAGGCGTTTCCCAGACATCATCTCCCTTGAAACAGTCAACAAGTCAGACTTAATTAAGACAAAGAACAGCAAAAAAGCAATAATAATTAAAACTTATAGTTGCCTGCACAGACAGGAAAGCAAAAGGAGCTCATGCTGGCAGGAGCGTGGTGTCTGAGGCTGGCATTCCCCACAGCCAGGTCATTTATCCACAAGGATGAAGCATGGGAGATGGCAGTGGTGGTGCCCTGCAAGAGTTAAGCTGAAATTACCCCCAAAATATGTTTCTCCAGGCTGAACTGCCCCTCAGGCAGCTGCTGAACTGGTGAGGGAAAGGCAGGAGTTGTTGCTTTTGTTATTTCAGCCTTGAGCACGCCCAGGCCTCAGGGCACAGCTGGAGGCACAGCTGGAGGCATAGCTGGAGGCAGACCTGTGAGACTGTTGCTTTTGGGAGCATTTATCCCTGGGGGGTAGAGGTGCACTGGGACACAGCAGTGGTAGAAGGAATGGTGGAGGACTGGCCGAGGACACCCATCTAATCTGCCGGTGTGCTGACACCACTGAGAGCAGCACAGCAAGAGGGACAGGGTACAGCAGTGCTTCCTCTGGACGCTCCTCCAGCCCCTGGAGAGCTGCATGGCAGTGGCTCCCTGAGTGGCTGTCACCTGTGGTCCTTCCTGGGTCCTGTTCCATTGGCTCCTGCCAAGGCTTGGGTGTCACAACACTCAGTTCTCAGCTCTGTGCCGCTGCCACCCAGGTCTCTTTGCCCAAAGCAGTCCCCTTTTCGCAGAAGAATTTTGCTTTCTCCACCCTTCAAACTCTCTCCTTTGCTCCTCTTCCCCAGCCCCTTTTCTCCATGTGGGAGAACGACCATTGGCAGTCCTGAAATATGGAGCAGACACCAAAACACAGAGCTCACAAGAGCAGGGGAGATCCATGGCTCAGATCCATCTCTCTCCAGAGCTTTGCTTGGCCCCTGGTGTTCTGTCCACCTTCCTTGCCAGGGTGGCTTTTCAGGCACTCAAAAAACCTGCCAGACAAAACACTCTAGATTTATTCCACTCTCTTCCTCTCTCTTTTTAGAAACTTTTAATTAGTCCCCAACTCAGCACCATTATTAGTATTTGTTATTAAGTATTAAAACTGCTCACCCTCAGCTCCTTCTCCCTCTGCTTCCCTCTTCCAGCTCTTTGTTTTAATTGTTATATTTTTTCATCAGTGATCAGCCAAGCTTCCCTAATGATCTAGGCTCATTTAAAGGGTTTATAACTCCGGCACAAAACTCCAATAAAAAAGCGGCAGCCTTGCTGGGAACCTCCTGGGGCTACTCAGCAGCCAGGAACACAAACTCATTTAACACTTGCCTGTTCCCCCCTTTTCTTAGTCACCATCACCCGTTCTGTCAAAATATCTTCCTCTGCACGCACAGAAACCCTTCATTTTTCCTTTTCCGCATCTTTCCCTCTCAATTCTTTCTCCCTACGGATCGAGACAGGAGAACTGGAAAAATCCTTGATTAGGCATGTGGTGGAGTTAACAACAAATAGACCAAACCCACTGTTCCTCCCAGCCTTTTCCCTGCCGATGCTGCATTCCTGTCTCCTCTCAAGAGGAAGAATATAAAGAGTTGTAGTGAGGCTGAGGAGAGAAATGATCAGGCTGTATTTCTCCTGAAGTATATTTAGCAGTTACAAGTTGCCCCTCTAGAGAACTTAAAAGCCTTTTACAAATCTGCAAGTTGGCGCTGCCTTTCCCTCCTTGCTCCTCTCCCTTTGCGAGAGGTGTAGATTTACACACCGTAGACAAAGGGTTGCTTGGCAAACTCTCAGAGCCTTGGCCCAGCTTCCTGTCGAGTACAGATGTTGCTTCCAAACCTGTCTTTAGCCTTGTGCACAGCCAGCAGGAAATTCGTGGGGATCCAGGCAGGAGGAGGAGCGCAAGCTGTTCTCCAGGAGCAGAGGCTGTGACCTAGACTCAGGTAGGCTCTAATGTGACCTACTGGGCTTCTTGCCCATGGCCTTGGGCCATTAGCCAGGGTGAGAGGCAAGCCAGGAGAATGCCTTTCCTACAGCGACCTCCTTGTACCGAGCTTTTTGAGGGTAGCCTCACCAAAGCTATTCCATCTCTCTGTCTACACACAAAACCCTTCTGGAGTGAGGAGGAAAGAGGGGAGTGTGGGGGGGGGGTAAAAAGGAAATGAGTAGAGCAAGGCACAGGGTGGATTTATGTCACCTGTCTTTAGCCATCTGCCGTGTGGGTACTTCCATCTGAGCTGTCACTCCCGGCCTCTCCCTGGAAGTGCCATAGGGAAAGTAAACACTCTTAACACCCTGGTTACCCTACCCTTGTGAACCAATGGAATATTGACCTTTTTACGTTGGAATAAAGACCCCCAGTTCTTCCAGCTGATGTACTTCCCAAAGCCATCCATTTCAAAATTACGGCGCAAACGATGCCATTGAATGGTTCTGCTTTGAAGTCACTGTTGCTCCCAGGATAACATCACACCCGCAATGACCACGGGAGTCACAATTGCATTGATACACTTCACAAGCAGCCTTTTGTTCTCACTTGAAAGGAGCTCAACTGAAAGGCCCAGCAATGTGTTCAGTCATCTTCAAAAAAGCTGGAATCATTTGGTGGGAATAAACAGAGCTCCTCAGTCAGTCATTTGAAAAGGACAGCTTCCCAAGGAACGTCAGCACTGTCCTCCCTTGTCTGGCTGCTGGGCTCCTCTGGGAGATGATTTCTGGAGCTGGTTGAGCTGCTTTGACACCTACTTATCATCAGCAGTTTGAGTTTTGGGGAGAGAGAGAAATAGCAAAAGGAAGCAAATCAACCCATTGAAATATTTCATGGAAAGTGGGAAAAAAATCGTAAGGTTTTGGGGTATTCAGTAGTGTTGGGTTTTCAACTTGGGCTGAAAGTTCAGCACTCTAAGTAGGGTCTGTGGGGGATGCCTGCAATTAGAGACCTGCTTAGTGATACAGAGCTGTCTTCTCCTTGTTTCCAGCTGCTACATTTAATTAAAAGAAAGCTAAACAATCCATTACATTAAATTACTTTCTGCACATTACTTTCCCACGTAGACAACCGAAATGGTTGCCACAGGGATATTATCTGACCGCAGGCTGGAAAGGAGATAAACCATTCTCAAAATTATTCTGTTGCTTGAAATATCACCCCAATGACCCGGTCAGGAGTTATTCCTGACTGTGTGAGGGCCTACGAATCTGGTGGGGATCCACCAGGACTGTGAGGGGCATTAATGGACTGTAATCCCAGCCTCATCTTGCTTATTCCTGCGTGATGTCACAAGATGATGAGGATGCCAACTCACTCAAATGTTGTGGCAAACAAAAGGACTTCTTTCATGTTTCTTCTCTCTACTCTTTGTCACTTTCACCGTGGAATCTGCAGTAAATCAAACCATACCATGAGTTGGTTGCTACCTCAGCTGCTTCTTCAGAGTTTCTAATCAGTACCCAACAGTCCCTATACCCTGTTTCGCCTTCCAGCTTTAACAGTCCTTTGATATTAGAAGTCAGGTATGCCAAGGATATCTTGAAATATCTCATGGAAAGAGAATTTGTAGGAAAACTCTTGTCCCAGTGGGAATCTTGTTTTCCTTTCAATTCTTCTTCAAAGAAGGGTAAAAAATGTTTGGAATCCTCCTCAGTAACCCATTAGGCCACAGAGCAGACTTTGCCTCCTGGAGAGGAATTCCCCAGGAACACAGCCTGAGCCCAGACTGTAGCAGGGAAGGAGACGCTGGTTAAAGCCCAGCTCCTGTGAGCTGCCACCCAGCCCCTGCCTCACCACTCTGCCATTTTAAAAACATTCAGGTCCTACAGCAGACCCCAAAGCATGACCAGCTGGAGGCAAAACCAACCTGGACTGGCTTCAGGAGGAGAACTGAACAAAACCCACATCCTGGCTCGACTCTGCTGCCTTTGTTACAGCTCTGCCCTTATTTTCTGCACTCCACACCACTTTCCCTCTGAGATAATTGTTGCCAAGTGGCTATTTGGAACATGGTTGAGTGCAGATTGTTAAAGGAGAGACAGGCTTCTGCTTCTGTCTTGCTGACTGTTTTTGCTTTATTCCCCATCTCAGACGAAAACATTCCGAGGGTATCTGTTTACTGTTTGTGCACAATGTGTTATGGGAGGAAATGGTCTCCTCCTCCCTCATTTTACAGCATTTGCACCTCATCCTGGGGTGACCTCCCAGCAGCAGCACAGACCTTTATGACCACACAGCTCCAGCACTGTGACTCTCTCCCCGAGCCAGCCTTCCAGAATGGGAATGCCATCAGCTTTGGGTTTGGGCACACAGTGGGAAATGTGTTCAGTGGCTGGACGCAGAGTGACAGCCTCACTCTGTCTCACATTTGCCCTATTTGGAGCCTGTAAACTGCTGGACTGGGTTTGCACTTACAAACATCCTCTTAACCCAAGCAGCATTAGCTGAGACCTTCAGCAGCCTCATCCAGACAAGCATCTTACTCAAAAACCTTGGCAATTATCCCATCCTCTCTCTGCCCCCGAGGTCACGGGGCATATGAGACAAGAATCACAGATCCTGGTGCTGGCCATGAGAGAGGAGGCTTTATGGAAGAAGGAAGAAGGAAGCTCAGGCTGTGTCCACTTTATCATGGTCCTAGTAAATACCAAGCCTTTGATTTTAAAACAAAAAACATTGCCAGTTATCCACCCCCTGGGATGCATCCTGCTCCCCTCCATTTGTGTCCTCATGCAAGGAAGTTATTCCTGCAGCTTTATGCAGTGAAGAAAACCACATCTCATGCTGGGGATTTCTCCTTCACAAAAGACCCAGAAGCCAACCCAAAAGGCAGTAGGTCAAACACATTAACAACTAATTTGTATTATATGTATTATATTTCCTCTCTGACTGTCTTTAATTCTCCCCTGGCAGCATCAGCTATTCACCCTCAAAGCTTTCAGCCTCTTCTGAAATTTCAGTGGTCATCTCACAGGCTGTATTTGAGTCTGCGGGTCCCCATCAGCACTGGGCAAAGATGGAGTGAAAAGAATGATGTTTTTCAAGCCCTGCAGTCAGGTCCTCAATGTTCCCAGCATCTGACTCTTGCCTGCAGAGGTGTGAATCAAATTCTGGTTTCCCATGTGGTCACGCCAGATGGTTGGCTCAAAACCCATCATTTCTTTACAGCAAAACTCACTAGACACAGACAGTAACCATAAGATATGTTGGAAACTCGAATCTCGAATAATTCAGACTGCCGACACCCATGCAAAAGATCCTTCACCCTACTCCTTTTGTCAGCTCTTCAAGAATGATTTCTCTGCTGAAAACGTCCTGAAACATTTCGAGGCAGTGACAAAAATACATTCTTACAGTCAGCCTGCATCCTCTCATTCTGAAAGGTCTTGCTGTTACTTCTGAACTTTGATTGTCGAATTACATCCAAGGATCATGTCACATGCCCCAAAAGGCAGCACTGCTCCCAAGGAATGCTTGGAAGCAGCTGTGCAGGACAGCAGATCACATTCCAATATTACTTCATTGTCTGCTCTCCACTGCAGAGGGTTCTGGAGTTTGTTGGGGGCGGACCCTCCAACCACATCACACCGTGCCTTCTACAAAAGAATTGGGGATGCTGAGCAAGTCCCTGCCCGGGTGAAATTGTGAAGGGAGCACTGGAGGGAGCATTATTCAGTAAAGCAAATAAAAATCTCGGAAGGTGACTGTGTTGAAAACAATCTTATGCTTGGGAAATCTGGCTCTGTGTGCTTAGTGACCACAAGAGGTCAGGGCATCAGTTTTCCATTGCATTTTAAAAGCAACATCTCGAAGAGCCTGGAGCTAGGATACTATTTCAGCTGAGACGGTTCAGTTCAGAAATTCCATCTTTAAACATTCCTTAACAGGGGTTACCACAGGAGCAACAGCCCTTCTTTTCTTTGCACTTGAGTCTGTCGGGGTAATAATCAGGTTTGTCTTTCTTTATGTTCCAGGTCTTGCTCCACACTTTGAGTGTTTACAGAAATATTATATTTTACGCTAAAAGCCACAGTCAACACCTCCATTTTCTTGGCACAACCAGGCTTCCTTCATTAGGAATAAACCATGCTGGTGACAAAGCTGTCCCAGGTGTGACCTCAGGTGTGTACAGTTTCCTCCTGCAGAAGCTTTTAAGCATCAAAAGCCTTCTTTTTCTCCCTTCCAAATCCACTTTTCCAGCATGAGTAAAAGTCAGTCTATGAAATAGCAAATGCATTACACATTTCAACTCCAAATTAAGACTATTTCTGCAAATGCAGTTCTGCATCTATGAGAGGTCTATGTCAGGGAGGCAGAGGAAAAAGGAGCTGTGTAAAATAGTAACACATTCTTTATATATATATATATATATAAATATAAATATAAATATAAAACTGTAAAAACTGTATACACACTTGCTCTCTGAGAACCATTTTCCATGGCACCTCTTTTTACTAATGTAGTTTTTCTAGAGAGTGTCCTGCCCAGGCACTAGCTGGGCTTGACCCAGTTTGGTGTTTAAAAACAGACAGGATGGCTGCCTGGGATATTAGAAGATGAATTTTTCATGTGCAGCCTTGTTTCCCTGCAAAGTCCAGCCTCAGTCCCCTCTCTGTCTGCAGCACGTCCCCTTTAGCAGGTCCTGCTTTGTGAAATTGCATTTCTTTGTTTACTCTGCGTGATGCCAAGAAATGCCTTTCTTCCCCCTCTTCTTTTCTTTTCTTTATTTTTGAAGTGAAAGTTATTAAGCTACTTCTGGCATAATACCTCTAAATGCCGAGTTCGTGAGAGGGAATTTTAACTTGGTTAATCTGACACAAATGAAAAACTATTCAAGGCTTGAGATGACTGGAAAGTTTAGTGTCATGGCTTTTTCAGGAAAAAAAAAAGGTTCTCAGCAAAATTTCATTTGAACACTTGACGTTATTTATTTCCTCTAAAATGTTTGGCATGGTTTAAAGACACAGGAAAAACTGAACTAATGGTTCTGCTCATTTCTGGGGGGCACATGGGGCAGAGAGAAGGGCAGAGGGGATGGAGAGTGTTCTCCTTACTGATGTGGGACAGTGGGTAACTGCTCCCACTGCGAGCTGGATCCTGCAGGCTTGCTCAGGGCTGAAATGGAAATGTCACTCCCTTAAAAGTGAAATTGCAACTGCCATCATTTCTGGGACTATTATCAGCAGAGGAAAATGGGAAGGAGAGGCTCACTGTGATACAGAGACCTCATATGTCTGAGATCATTCCTTTCCCTGTTCAAAGACATTACATCCAAACTAAAGACGTCTTGGGATGCTCCTCACCCAAAAGCTTTTCCATTTTTTATTTGCATGTCTGGGATCAAAAAGAAACAGAATCTGCCAGAGTTAAGCTATGCCAGTGCTCAGAGGCGGGGGCCCCAGGACAGTGTTCAGTGTGGATTAACTTCCATGTCCAGGGAGACAACCCTCTGGAGATCTGAGGACCATTTTCAGAGCTATGCTGTGAACTGGTGGAGTCCCAGCATCTTTTCCTCCTTGAAGGAGTGGAAAAGAAGTGGGGTGTGTGTTTGAGTGCCGCTTTCACTCCTGAGCAGTAGCTGGGATAAATGGGCTGAAGCTTCCCTCTACTTTTTGCTCCAATAGCCATGTATCAGGTTTTCCACAGCTGAGCTGAAACCCATGATTCATAATCAGTTTCATTTGCGAAATGTTCTTCTAATTGATCAGACGGAGACCAATTTCAGTGTGGGAAACTGAACCCTGAGAAAATTAATTACCCGCCAGGCTAAACCCATTTCCTTTGGCCCAAGTACAGCTTATTGTATGTTACTGAGAGATGACTGGCTGTCGAGAGAAAGGCAATGCTATAATTCTTTCTAGGACACGCTACATTGGAAGCAGATAAAGTGCTGCTGGCTGAGGGCACTGGGTATTCAGAGTGGGGATGTGGCACAGGGAAAGGGGGAAAGGGACAGTAAATACATGGCAAAAGGCTCAGAGAGAGTACAGATAAGAGAAAGGAGAAAATACACCCATTTTAAAATCCCAGATTTGCCCAGGGATTAGTCACCACAGAGTTTGCCTTTGGGGACAAGGGGCTTTAGCATTTCCTGTGCCTGCTTGGTGCTCATTTTACACCTGTGAGATATGGAGGGATGTCACAGACCCTGGGCAAAAGACACAGGCAGAGAGAGATTTTTTTTTTTTTTTTTTTTTTTTTTTTTTTTTCTGTGATGCTCCGGTAATGAGGGTAGTGAACTTAGCAAGGCTCCACAGCCTCGGGGCAGGAAAGGCTTAGAATAAATGCTGTAACTGAGCAGAAAGCATCAGGGAGTAAAAGCAGGCTCTCCTTCCTCCTTTAGGCAGAGGAGATGTGGAAGATCCAGGGGCTCACAGGTGGCTCCACAGGAATGTGAATGAGGGTGCAGCCCATCCCTGCTCCCAGCGTGGGAATTGCTGCTCTTGCCATCCCCTGCTCTTCCACGGGCTCCTGGCACTAGGATCCCAAACTCAAAGCCCTCCAAGACAGGAGGCGTCACAGATTTTTTAATTAAAGCCAATTGGGTAATGAAAGTAGCAGGAGTATGTTCCCACTCTACGAACGGATAAATTAAAGCTCCCAGCAAAGACGGCAGACATGGAGTCTGGGAGGGGAACAGATTTTAGATGGAAATTCTAACGGCTGCCATCTTCAAGCTAATGACACCCTGCCCACACAGTCCTACCATCTTCCAGGGTAGAAAAATAACCGCAGAGGGAACATGGAACTCCTTCTTTTTAGGCTGTGGCTTCAGCAGTGAAAAAATATTAGTGCTACAGGATACCCAGGCAGCAATCCCCTGACGGTAAGAGCCAGCTACTCTCCAGCTGCTCCAGGTTAATAGAAATACTTCCCTGGCTAGACCCCAGCGCAAAACAAAATAGGATTTACAGCCAGAGTAAAGCTAATCAAAGAAAAAGGACAAAGGTTTATCAGCAGCCAGAACTTTTCAGAAGCAAAGAACTTAGTGATGTCTGGGTCAACAATGTTCTCGTGCTTCAGAGAGCCCTGGATGCAGATTGCTTAGGGAATACCTTGACTTGATGGAAAGTTTTAACCCTTTGACTTTTGAAAGGACTTGGTCTTGGTGTATTTATTGGAAAACCTCAAATTCAAACAAAATAATCTCTGTGTTGCTGCCAGCCTTTTATCAGCCTCTGTGTGGCGGTGCTCAGGAGCTCTGTGTAAATGCGACGTACTTAAGAAACAAAGGTTAAGTGGAATGACCTCTTCAAATGCAGATGTCATGCGTCTTTAAAGCCCTAGGGCTGAAGGATCACAAAGCTGGGTTAAGGCTCCTACTCCGTTTTCCTTCTCTATCCACCTTTTTCTTGCTCCAAGAAAGAGGATGGCACAATTGAGAGTCAGGCTCAGTGAGGTTCTCAGGGGAAAACACAATTCTACTGTAATTCCTTATGGTACACTGCGGAATTTTCTTTTTTTAAGGCAGGATGTTCCTTCCTACATACCCTGCATCAGGGACCTCTGTTCCCAAAATCTGGAGTGCTCCAGGGCTCCATCTCCCTAACGGGTCAACTGGGAGGGAAATACCCTTCTATGGAAGAGGGAGGGAAACCTGGGAGCAGGGAAGAGGTGCGGGAATCAACGCGTAACAGGGAAAATTGAAAACAGTGCCCACTGAATTAATGATATTGAGATAATTGCTATTCTGTTTAGGACCTCTTATTTTGGCAGTGACACAGCCAAGGTGTAATACAGCTGGAAATCAAAATGGATGGAAGTTAATCCATCGAGGTTTATGGCTACTGTTAGCTCCTGATGGATCCTGATAGTCTGCTAAGCAAACACCTCACTGCCTGCCTCTTAAACCAGAGTTCACAGCTCCTCCAATCTCTTGCAGCAGGAATACTTTTATTAACCCTCTTAGTGTGTTCGAGTCAACCCTCCTCCTGGGGGAAAAGCTGGAGCTCTCTGAAGTGAAACAATTTTGAAGGGGCAAATTCCATTTACATCACGACTGTGAGCCAATATTTTTACAGCAACTATGCAAGTACAAAACCACTCAAAAAAGTGTTGGTGAGTTAAGTCAATTTAGCGTTTCCCACCCATCAACTGAGCTACTATTACAGAGATAGTCCTCTCTTATCCCTTAGCTCTTGGACAAACTGCAAAGCTTGTACATTTTGCTTGGCTCCAACTTTTTTTTTCCATGTCTCTCTGCTCCTCCACTTTTCTATTTTTCCATAGGAAAAGAAAAATAAGAAAAAAAAAAATTAAAAGACAAAAGCTATTTTCTAAGTACTCATTAATTTTAACACCCAGAAAAGATTGATAAAAGATCAACATGCATTTATTAAACAGAAATTCAGGAGAGCAGTGGGAGGTGGACAGTGGCTCTCCTGGAGAATGGTGCTGGTCCAAGTGCAGCTCACCTGGCCATTCATTCAGTGCCCACTGAGGGGGAAAGGAGATGAGATATTACTCCATTATAGTCTTGAATGTATAATTCATACAATGCCAATGAAATAATGATAAATGACTGAATTGTTCACAAAGGCCATTCTTCACACTTTAGCCTATTAAAAAAAAAAAAATCTTTTATTCCTCTCTTATAAACTTTCTGTTAATGACTCCCCTCCTTGCCTCTGCTTCCCTTGCAGCCACTTGGCAGAGGTGTTCTGAAGAAGCACAAAGAGAGTTGTTGGAGAAGACATGAAGAATTGAACATGAAGATATTGGGATCTTTTATTTAGAGAGGGTGGTCAGGCCCTGGCACACGGTGCCCAGAGAAGCTGTGGCTGCCCCTGCATCCCTGGCAGCGTCCAAGGCCAAGCTGGAGCAACCTGGGATAGTGGAAGTTGTCCCTGCCCATGGTGGAATGAGATGATTTTTGAAATCCCTTCCAAAGTGTTCTGTGATTCCGAATCTCCCTCTCTGTCTGTGTCTCCATGGACATCCCATCATATACCCAAGTATGAGTGTGTGTAGGAGCCAGATCACTTTATACACATCCCTCTGCCATCTGATCTGGTTCAGACAACCTCTGGCCACGGTCTCCTCAAGAGATGTGTCTGCCTTTCAGTTTCCTCCCCTGTTCTGTGAACAAGGAAGGGTAACAGCATATTCCAAGTCAATTCTTGGTTTCTTTGGTCATTTTTTTTTTTTTTTTTGCCCTCTGTGAGACAACAGCAGCAGCTGACAAACACAAGGTCCTTGTATGTGTACTCTAAGAGTTTCGAGTACACAAAACCAAACCACAGCGCTCCGAATCCTTGGGCTGGATGGGAAAGCTTCCATGCTCCCCTGCTGCTCACTCACCTGGCCCTGCCTGGTGTTCTTTATCCCTGAGAAAGGTGAGCCACAGATGAGAAACTGCTGAAACAGGAGCTGGTAAAGGAATGGCACCTCGAAGAGCCCCAGCTCTCTGGTGAGATGGATCGGGAGCGGTGCAAGTATCAGTCATCCCTCGCTCCGAGCTGCTGTACTCCGGTAATCAAAAGCGGGGGGAAAACTTGTAAAGATCGTAGCACACAGATGGGTGGACAGTGAGATAGATCATAAGCAAAAATAACAGTTTAAAATTGCATTTCTGTTTGTGACCTGGTTTTCCCAAGTCCGGAGTGCTCGGTCCAGTGGCACATGCTGTGGGGGCAGCCCTCTGGAGAATTAGTCCAGAGGCAGTATCTGCACTTACAGGCCTATTTTTGCAAATTTTTCTTATGTATATTTGAAAAGGTGAGAAAGCACGGACCGAGGATGTTTTCTAAAGGTCGAACCTTTCTTTTTGCAGCAGCTTTCCCACTCTGCTTGCTTTTATTTCCCGGTACTCCCTAAGGACGGATTGAAACTCCACAGCTCCGAGCACATCCTTTGTCCTGCTTAATCATTGTTAACAGCCAAAAAGATGAGATAATGGCGACCCATCTTGGGGACTCCAAGATCCTGATTGTTCAGAAAGGTCACAGAAAAGCCACGTTTCTAATCTTTGCAAAAGAAGAGATTAGCAGGCAGCCTTGCTGAGATGTTTAAGGAGGGGGAAGGAAAAGAAGAAGAAAAGTGTTAGAAAGCTCTTTGGGTTTGACTTGGATACAAGGACTAGGGACCCTGAAACAAAGCCATGGCATCGCAAAGGAATCAGGGAAAAAAAATAAAAAAATCCTCTGTAAAATACACTGGCACCATGAGGAGCAACTGGGAAAAAGTGTGAAAAGACACAAGCTTTGGGGAAAGAATATTCAGTGTAAGATGAGTCAGGGTGCTCTTTATTCCTCCAGCATTCGAGGTTGCTGGCCTTCACCTCTGATTCCTACAGGAGACTGGCACCGGAGCTGTTGTGGCTGAAAACAGGAATGGGACAGATGGAAAGGCTGGATGGGATTTGTCCCCCATTTTGTACTGTACAAATTGAAGCTGACAGACAAGACCCAAGGAGTTCTCCAGGCTTCCTGGAGCCCGTGGAGGAATCATCACCCACAGCAGCCAATTCCACCCATAATAAGAGAAGTGGCCAGTGAAGAGGGAAGAGATGCCTCAGCTCTGGAGGAGCTCACCTGTCTTTGGTTAAAGAAAAAGAAAATCAAACCGGATGAATTCAGAATGGAGAGCTAATCTCTCCTCTCCTGAGTCAGAAAAATCCCATCCAGGAGCCTCTGAGAAATCTTTTATAGCTGGAGCAGATTCTGGGAGCACACAGGGTTCCTGCCCCGTGCTCTCATCCCATGTTATGTGTTATGGAAGGACTGGAAAATGTAGAAGCAGAGCTAAGCATGAAAGGCTGTGTCAGACAGCACATGATCACCCTGTTCAGCTCCATTTTGTCTGCATTTCATCCAAATGATTAAGGAATATGTTAGGGATTGTGATTCCTCTCCCAGTTTTGAGGACGTTCTGGCAGCAGATGAGAGAAGCATTTGGGGCCAAAGACTTAAAAAATTCAGGCCCAGATTTCAAGCTTCTGAGGTTTGAAGTTATTTTATGCTGGAAGGTTGGCTTGGACACATCTTTAGTAGTTGCTAGAATCAGGCAGAATCTCCAAAGATTTGGAAGTATTCCTAGTGCAAGAAATTACCAATTTCCATATTTTTGTTGCTCTTGATGTTTTTGACACCCAGGAACAAACGATCTTCATTTAAATGAGATGAGAAAAGTATCTCCTGCAAATTATGCCATTTCTTTTCCCCATTATGTTTTTCTGCATTTTCTGGCAGTGCCGTTGCAAAACCAATAGCGAACGGTCAAGTGGAACTGCAAAGACAATAACTTTAATGGAAAGAAATTGGGAACTGGAAGATGACACATATTGCATTAGGGGGGAAAAAAAAGTGAAATAATATTTAATTTCCTTTGTCATAAATAATATGTCCGCCCACATTACAAACACATCAAATATGACAGGAAAAATAGGCAGTGACATGAGAAAACATCATTATTTCTTCATTAAATGTTTTATACATTTATAAGGGGGGTGAAATTAAAAAAAAACACCCTGACAAGCAAAAATATAACAGCTGAAGGGCCATTAAAGAAATGAATTAGGACTCTAGAAGTGTGCAGACGTGGAAACCAAAGAGGAAAGAGGAAAAAAATATGTCATAGGAAAAACTTTGACTGTTGTTAGATTCCAGTTCCTTTTGAGAAAGGATGTGGTGCTGTTGTTGGGGGCTCTGGACATTGGGCACTCCTTGGTGGGGACTGAGTGGTCCCATCAGGGCTCGTTTTGAGGTCAAAGAAAGGGATTTGCTCTGCCAAGTATTTTTGTGTACTTGTGGTTGGGCAAAGAGGGTTTGTGCACAACACCTTGCAGAGTGCATCAGGCTGAACACAAAAGTAGAGGCACTGGAAGTTTGATGTTGGTTTTGCAGGAAGCTGCTGGAAATTTGGGAAGGTCATAGGGGTTGTGGGTGTAAATTTATGTGTAGGGTTGGGGCCCAGCAAGGGAATGCCAGGAGCCTTGCGGGTCCAGCTGAGCTGCCCTATTTGCAAAATGGATTTACATTCTGTGAATATCACTTAATCATCTTCCTGGATTTCCGTGTCTTGTGCGCAGTACTGTTCACCCTCTGTGGACCCCAGAAGTACCAACAGTGGGTCAGGGAGGGCAAAAAAGGCTCCAAATGACCTTTAGGGAAAAGGGGATAAACACTCCTGCATGTCGTTTCTTCACTACGCTCATGGCCAGTGCCTCTGTGAGAGCTCAACACTGAGGCTCTAATTGTTTGTGTCTCTCTAATGATCCATGCTCTCCATCCCTCTCCAGCCCCGGTGACCAGGACACATCCATTCAGAGGAACATTACCCCTGTCAGTTCTGCTCCGAGACACTCGGCATCGCTCACCGACGAGAAGTCAAGGTCACGACACCCCCCGAAGCAGCAGGCACAGCCTCATCTCCTCTGCTCTCTGCGCTGCTGAGGAGCTCCGTGCTCACCCCCGCACTAATGGCACCAGCGCCGCTCCCCTCCAGATTGCTTAACAGATGCTCCTGATAAATTCCCGAGCAGCTGAAATTCCGCGGGAAATGGAGCGCGGCCGCCTGGCTGCTGCTGAGGGATGGGAGACACTCACAAGGTCTTTGGGATGGGTTTCACTCGAGCAAAGGTGTTTGGCCCTGTCAGCAGGATAGAAGGGTCTGGAGTCGGGGAATGGGATGGCCCTGAGCAGTAGGAATTTGGTGATGCATGATCATCTCCCAGGTTGCAGGCAAAGGTGGGGTCTGCTCAAGGAAACATCCTGGGCTGTGCCAGGTTAGAGGGCTCCCGGCTGCATCTGTGCAAGTGATGAATTCACTGGTAGCCAGCAAACAGAATTTACAGTTTGAATAAATACACACAGTGCGTGTGTGTGTATACATATATTTACATGTGTTTGTTTATATTTGAGTTCCACTGTCCTCAAATAGCTATCTAATGTATTAGAGAAGACAAAGTGTAAACAATTTATTTGGGGGACAAATTTGCTCCAGTCTTTTTTAGCTGCACAGCCAGAGAGGTATTCCAGGTGTTGTCTCTGCCAATATTTAGCAGTCCCAAGTCATGAATGGATTGAAGTATTGAAATTTTTTCTCCCTTTTGACTTGCAAAAGACAACCCTGCAAAATGCAATGTCGCTGTGAAATGTGTATTTCATCAAGAGAAAGGTTTTGTTTACAATAACATCCTCTCACAGAGCTTCTGCAGTCCCCAGAAACAGCATTCAAGATTCAAAGGGTCGAGCACTGGAAAATCTAACCCTGATGTCCCCATAGCCCCATTTTGTCTCTTCCTACTACATGTGGTCCATATCTACACCTTCAGTATTCCTTTGCAGCACAGGAGATTTTTACTGAGTATAAGGATAGGAATGAGGAAAGGGAAGAAGGGAAGAAGGATGGTGGGTATTTTGAGAAGGGAAAGAATGACCTGCTGGGGTGGTAGTTGGAGTTAATAAAGTGAACTTGCATTTCTACAGGAAATTCTTCTTCTGAATGGGAAGCAGCAGCCTAAGTTCTCAAACCTTGCCACAGAAGAGAAATTGTGTTAAAAGAAAAAGATCACACGGAGACATCAAAATGCCATAATGTGTGGCTCTGTATGCCATTACAAGCAATTTAAAATTAATGCCAAATGTAATGTAAGATCCATACAAATTAAGTTGGAAAAAAATGTGAAAACCAAGTGTTTTCCTGTTCTCAAAACAAAGCTTTTTGTCATTACCAAAATGAAGTCAAAACAATTTAACTGTTCTTCATCAAACATTTCATTTCAATTGAGCTGGTTCTGTGAAACCTTGTAAGAAGCACCTTTAGCTTCCAACAGCAAACTGCTCAAGTTTATAACAGTCAAACAAGGGGGAACAAGTAGTTCTAAAAAACATGAGTAAAAGGTGACAGGAACTGCAGTTCTCTTGGTCTGCACTGCGTCATTGATAATTGCCTTTGTATCGGAGACTCTAAAAGCCACAGAGTGTGTGTTCTAACCCATGGAAGGAATATCTTCGAATAAGATCCCTGACTGGAAATTGCTCCTGCTAATCCCTTTCAGCTCAGCCCTGTTCCTCCTGCTCCTGTGAAGCCCTGCAGAAGGGTTCCAAACGCAGGCTGGTGCAGCTCTCGGGTGGCACGGAGCGCTGCCAAGTCCCTCAGGGCAGCAGAGCACCTCCCCTGCCCCTGGGGATGCCCTTGTGCAGGGCCCTGCTGAGCTCTCGGCGCTGCCTCTGCCAGGAGAATGTGGCAGAGTTGTCCCTGCTTTGTTTGTGTTTGTGACTTTGCCTTTTAAACAGTCTTTATCTCAACCCACGGGTTACTTTGCTTTTACCTTCCAGTTCTCTCCCCATCCTGCCAAGGGAGAGTGTGAGGCTGGTTTGCTGGCTGTGGCTAAACCACGGCAGTAACTCGCACTAAAATCCTTCATCCTAAAACTCACAGGAGTACACTCAAGGCTGCAGTCATGTGTCAGAGTCAGCCTTTTGGGTCCATGGACTGCACTCTTCTGGGAACTGAGCCATTAAGTATGGATTTAAGTGCTTTGCTTTAGGCTCTTTATTTAATTTGGGTTTGTTGCACAATTTCCCAGCACTTATGGCGCTGCCCAGGAGAAGGTGATGTGCCTGAGCCCCTGGTGGCTGCTCTCAGCAGTCCCCCTTCACAAACTCCACACTCATTTCTGCAGCCACTGGAGCTCCTCTGCACCCCAAGTCCCTCCTTCCCCCTCTTTCCACGTTCCTCTTCCTCCATGGGCTCTTTCCTGCCCATCCTACGGAGGAGGGTGGAGCTGCCACTGTCCAGAGCTGAGATTTCTGCTGCTTGGCCAGGGTCGTGGAGGTTTTTCTTTTCATTAACCTTTTAGTGCCAACAGCCTCTGCATACCAGGAGCTCCATCATGACTCCCAGAGCACAGCAGGCTGGGTGCACGCAGATTACCACGACCCATCAAACAGCACAAATGAGAAACAGGCAGCTGAGCACAGGCAGTGAGGAGAGCCGTGTTAATATAATCAAGAAAACAGAGCAAATGCAACAGGGGAAATAATTAACAAAAAATACATCGGCAGCTTCCTGCCATTGGAGATGCAGGTGGGAAATGGGAGCTTCCCAAGAGTGGAATCTTCCACCCAGGGACTGACTGCTTAAATACCAAGTTGCGCCTTCCCAATTTCTGCAGCTGCTTCTTGTACTTCACAGAGCCTCCCACAGAAATCAGCAAACGGGTTTGCAGGCAGAAAGTTGTCCCTGAGCACAACACTTCGATGTTTAGGGGCTGAATGGGACTGTGTCCACCCTGAAACCTCATGGCTTTGATGGTAGTCTTGGGTGGGTTTTATGTCCAGGACATCATCTCCCCTCAGCAGGACCATCTCTCCACGTTTTGGTTGAAAGCAGTAATAGCATACCAACGTGAAGGGAGGCAAAGAGAAAAGGGATAAAAGAAAAATGTGTGTCAAATAAAATAGAAAGGAAGATTTTAGGAGAAAAGAGAGAGAGAGAGAGAGAAGCGCTGCAGGCAACAGAAGGAGAGTGAAGGAGAAAAATGGGGAAGTGGGAGGACAGAATGAAATGCTGAGACACAAAAATAAACAAATGCATGAATACAAAGTGAAAAAGCCAGATCTGGGTTTTCCATTCATATGTGCTGGTACAGCTCCATCAATCCCTTGTGAGAGTCCAGTTCCCTGACTTAGGATCATAGAAACATTTAGGCTGAAAAAGACTTCTGAGACCATCAAGTCCAACCATTCCTCTAGCACTGCAAGAGCCACACTAAATGTCCCCAAATGCCACATTTACACACCTTTTAAATCCCTCCAGGCATGCTGACTCCACCACAGCCCTGGGCAACCCGTTCTAGTGCTTGACAACCCTTTAGGCAATGAATTTTTTCCAAATGTCTTTCCTAAAGCTCCTTTTATCGAGCTTTATGGATTTCATAGAGCTTTATGGATTGGCAGCACCTCAGCCTGTGGCTCAGGCCCTGTGGGCTGCAGTCCAGGTGAGGATACATCATACACAGCACCATTCCTTCCTAGAGCACAATCTCTTTACTGCTCCCAATTCCCCAGACTATTTGCTAAATAAGATTGACAGGAATTTCTGTTCTTGTCAGCAGGATTCCCATTCCCATCACCTCTCCAGACCATCAAGGACCATAGCCATGATTTCAGTGTCTGTCCATGCCCACTGAATTATTTGTCAGACCAATCTAAAGTGATCTTCTAACTTGCTTTGCACATCCCACTCCTATTAACTCTCCCTTACACCCTTTAACCATGGCTGAGTTTTTAAAAACTCCCTTCAAAAAAAGTTGTTCAGCTTCTCAAGGAATCTTTATTTTCCTGAGAAACAGGTGAATGAAACTCTAATACAGCCATTCTAAAAATCAAATTAAGTGGTCAAACCCTCCTTGTTTTTGCATAGACCTTAGTCCAGGCCTTCATTTGATCCATGAAATTAATAATTTCTTGGGTTTAGCACTATCAGGCAACGTTTTTTTCCCTGGATATTAACCTTTAGGAGATATCATGGAGAGGAGATGCAGCAGGGCATGCAATGAAGAGTATTAAGGAAGGAGAGCCTGCTTTCTAAGGTATCATTCCTGCTCTGTATTTGTTCCTGAGGCCTCATGAATAGCATCCCTCTTCCTTGTGTGTAGCTCCCAAACTTCTGAATTCTGCATGACTCACTGCCCCAAGCAGCAATGAATTGTCTGCCACGTTGCTGCTTCTGGGGTATTATTAACAGAATATTGAGAATCTCATTCCTGATCTCCCTCAAAACCGCTTGGTAAATGGATTCAGCTCAGGGAAAGGATGAAAATAATGTGTGCAATAAAAAGGCCCCCCAAAAATGGAGGAGGAGAAAAAAAAAAGAGATAAATGAAAGAAAAAGATAGGATTTTCAGGGAGTCCTGACTGATCTCCACTTCATTATTGAAAGATTGGACTATTAAAGGGATACAGGAGGCCTGAAGGAATTGTGGGATCATTTGTGCAAATGGTAATTCTAGTATTCAGTCTATCATATCCATAAACATAATGTGGCTGGGACTGACATGAGTGATAGCAAATCCCCTTCCCAGGAGGCTCCGTGCCACTTTGATGCAATGCCTGAGAACATACAAAGCTGGGAAGAGAGAGATGCTCCCTCCCTCCCTCCTGTGCTTGCTCTCCATTGAGCTGATGGGTGAAGCCACTCTGATTAGAGCAGATTTGTGGAATTAAATGGAGGAGTCGCAGCAGTGACAAAGAAGCTGTTCCAATTCTGGAAAAGCTCCTCTCGCTCTTGTACTTACCCGCTCACACAGCCGAACATGCAAAATCTGCTCAGTAAATAGAGATGTGTTACTCTGGCTCCACACACCACTCTGCTCAAGTGCTAATCCCGAGGGAAATGCCTGCCAGACACTTCCCCCGCTCTACAGATGTGCTGCTTGTGCTCTCACACTCTCCTAGGTGGAGGAATCCACATCCTGACACTGAGACATGGCTCTCCTGTCCTGTGTGAGCTTGGACGAGCAGTGCCAGCTGGGATTTGTAACTGTGCCCAGCAAGGATGAGCACCCTAATCCCACTGACCTCAATCTCAATCCTTTTGTAAACACCAAGCATCCCTTCCCTGCTCTGTGTTCTTAAAACCCTCGACAGAATCTGCTGCGTGAAGTTATGGTGGATAAATTGATGTTAACCACTCTCTGGGACAGAAATGAACGGACAGAACCAACTCCCTGTTAGAGTAAAGTGATCAAATCTTCCCTGCGCTGTCTCCACTGACCCTTGCTGCAAGTGTGGCTGGGAAGAAGAACCCTGGAAGGTCTTGACCCCCGTCCCACAGGCCAGGACGAGCCCACAAACCTGCAGAAACGTGGAATGCTTGCCTGTGTTTCCCGAGTCCAGGACTATTGGATTTCTCAAAGAGCCAGGTGTAATAAGCTCTGTGAAGGTTCAATACCGCTGAGGGTGTCCAGCACCTTACAGAAAATGGCTTAAATAATTTTGCGAGATGACACTGTTGAGTGTGTCTTGAAAAAGAAAAAAAGGTTTTAAAAAAGAAGAAAATTATACAAAAACAAAAAACAAAGCCAAACACAGCATAGGGGCAGGTCCCACACACCTTCTACAACACCCTGAGAATGCTCTGAGAAGCCTCATGCTCTCTCTGAAGTATTGGACATTTTTGGTAGGGTTTTTTGGCAAACAGCCCAATAGAGAATAGTTACTGATAAGTAAACAGACCTATCAGTGTTTTTGTCTTGGCACTGAGCCAATTACTGTCAGGAGAGCAAAGAAACTTCTAATGTTCTTCCCTTAAAAGGTTTTGGGGTGAGCCTTAACCCTTTCCCTATATGGAAACACCTCTTGGGGTATAGAGTTCTTTACTACACAAGACTAAGACGCAGCAAAGACCAGATCTACGCTGGACACTGCCAACATTAAACCAGCTCTTACTCATGGGCTGCCAAAGACAAATGTGTTTCGTGGAGCTGAGTGAAATTACTCCTGGGATTTGCATTTGCAGAGTCCAACTGCTACACTGGCACACTCTCAGCAGAGTAACGAGATTAACAAGCCTAAAAAAAGGCAAAATGGGGTGCTGTGCCACCCAGAGAGAAGAACTGAGTGCACACAGACCCCATCAGCAGCGTTGTGGATTCACTTTAAATGCACTAGAACACCAGTTACTAAAATCTAGTCCTATAGGGGAATAGCCTTGAATTTAGAAAACAATCTTGTTCTCTGTCTGACCCATACAAATGAGGCTTTCACACAATTTCTGCATTGAGATAAATAAACACACATTTTCCCAGCTTTCTAAAGGCAAAGGGCAGAAATTTGTACTTTATATTCTTTCATTCTGGAAAAAAACCCCAGATTTTTAAATGTCACAACACAATGTATTTATTCATATATAATCAAATTTCTTGGAATCTTATTTGTGCAGAATTTTTGAGTAATTTCTTTTCGAAGAAGGTGGCAACATTGCATCAAACCCCGTGGCAGGTTCTGTGTTTGGTTCACTGGATGAGCCTCAGTGAATTGTTCAAAAATTGAAGGGATTGGGGGATTTTTTGAGTTTATTTGAGAAGAGGACCCAAATAATGTTCTTTGCTCACTGATAAACTTTTGATTACGTGATGTTCCAGGTTCACATTTCACCTTGGTGTCATATTAACATCATAAAAAAGTACCAAAAGTATAGTCCATTGCCCTGCAAGAGAACTTCATTCTCGTTTTTTCAGGCAGCATCAACCTTGATTTTTCTATTAGTTCAGTTTGGAAACTCACCCTGCAATGGAAAACAAAAACAAAAAAAAAAAAAAAGAGAAAGGAAACAAACAAGCATCTTCTCTTTCATGAGTCAAGAAACAACAACCAGTTAAAAGGAAACATTTTCTTTGTTCAAGTGAACTTGACTGCAGCTCCTAAGGGACAGATCTGTGAACAGGCAAAGATGTTCCTCATGTCCCAGGTTCCCACAGCATCAGCGGAGTTGCAGACCTTGTTCCTCTGTACTTCTTTCTCCCTGTCTCTTTAGAAAGTTTATGACTTCCAAAGACCTATCTGTGTGTCCTGGGATGTGATTTAAAATACAAACCCATTAAAAAGTGACAAATGATCTTCATACCTCAGGTCTCCCTGCATGTGGTATTTCTAATGAGATTCAGGGCTTCCTAGAGCAAGAGTAGTAAAATACTTACAATTCTTGCCCCAGACATTCAGAGATGGCCAAAGACATCAACCCCTGATCTAAGCTGATCCACAAATGATTACAATTTGCTGTTTGCTGTCAACAACAGCTTGTGGCTTCATCAGAGACCAGCTACTGCAGGTGACCTACAATGGGATTCGGATAGATGACTACTGTAGGGAAAAGTCTGAGGAGAAATATTTATTTCCATAAAAAGATCAATAGAAAAATCAGCAGTTCTTTTCCAGTCCCCTCCTTTCTTGAATCCTCCATCCCCCTCTTCCTTCCTCAGCTTGGTCAGGAAATTGCTGTACAACAAAAATCCACAGGCAGCTTCAGCTCCTTCCCCTCTCTTTTGACCTTTTCACAGTTCTAAGGATTATTTAATGAGCTTAGAAAAATAATGCATCAGTTAATGGCAGAATCCCTGGAAGGGCAGCATTATTGAGATTCCCTTTCCTCCTCCTCACCCTCACTGGAGGCCCCATCACCCTCAAACTTCCACTTGCTGCTTTCTTCCTTGCGTGCTTTAAAATGCTTTCAAATTAACACCACTTTATAAAATGGAGAAAGAGATCAGTGAGAGGCCTGGAAAGGAACATTTTAATGTTTTGCTGTAAAAAAAAAACATAGTCAGAGAGGCTTGATCTGGTTAGGCTTGAGAGAATGAAATGTAATTTCTTTAGCATCAGGAGACAGACACACTAATATATCCCCAAAAAGATGTCACTGTCCATTGTGATAGGATCACCCACAGCCAAAAATTGGTACCACTTCACCCCTGCTATAAACAGCTCAGCAACCCAGGTAAAATTAAGGAAATTTGCTGTAGTAAATCTAGACTCCATTTCTAGAAGCTGGAAGTCAATAATTCTGCTCTTTCTCCGACAGAGACAAAACCTATCACCCACAGGCACTCTGAACAGCCCATCCTTCTTGCCAAAATGAAACCTCCCATGATTTCCTGTGACACCTGAGCCCACGTCATAATTCAATGCGGAATCCAGAGACTCCACACAGTTGGGTTAAAGTATCTGTGGCAGGCTAACCCTCCTTTTGAAATGTTTTTGGGCCTTAAATGTGAGAAAAGGCTGGCTGTGAAGGTGCCTCACGTGACATCAGCACGGAGGAACTTTGCAAAATCTGATCTACACCAGATCTGAGCCTTCAAAATTGTGCACTAGCTCTTGCAGGTAATCTATAATATTGTGCAGGCACTCCCTATATTATCCTTAAAATAATCATCCTTCATCTAAGGATTAATTGGGGCTTTCCATTTGCAGAGTCACCCACCATTCTTTAGGGATCCGAGGAACCAGGAGAGGATATGAACCACCTTAGACCTCAGGTCAGGGCGAGGAGAGACACCTCTGAGCTGATTCAACACTCCCAAGATCTGAGTCACACCTGGAGGAGGCTCTTCACATTAATTAAAGGGTGTCTTTTAGTGTGATGAATCCCAAGGGTAAACACCTTCATTTAGTGTCTGTAGTTTGACGGGAAGAATCTCAGCTTTTCTCTCTCCTGGACAGGCTTTGCTCTCTCTTCTGACTTTGACTTGCCTGTTTATATTTTTCAGCTTGTATTTAACCGTGGCTTGTTGACATTCATTTCTTCTTGTGTCAATGTTACCCTTGAGTTTAACAAATCATCTTCTTCTCTGGCATTTTGAATCCTTCTGTTCATCTTTTTCACATACCCCTCAACACTCTCTGCTTAGAAACAGCAGTTGTTTACTTGTCTTAAAAATTCCAGTCTTTGCCTCTCCATCCTCTTGATTATCCCATCAGTCCTTCTCTGTACCCATCCGTACCTGGATTAGTCTCCATTAGGCACAGATGTCTGGAGCAGTACCTGGCACCACAGATGAGTGTGTACCAGGCTCTAATACAAAAATATTTCCATTTCTCTTGCTTTATTAGACACACATTGCCCAAGGCATCTCAGAATTCACCTTTTCTGCAGTTCCATCGCATCCTGATCCCTCAGCACACCCTTCTGAGCTTGTCTAACATCTCCAGGTATTTCTCAGGCTCATAGACTTTGTTTTTCCTACACAGATTTCTCAGGTCACTTGTCCAATGTTCATTAGGACTCCAGCATGAACAAATTCCACCCAGTTTATGCCAGCTTTTCCAGCACCATTCATCCCTGGTGATTTCCATTATTGATGAAAATGTCAAGCTGGATCAGCCAAGACTGTTGCTTGAAGAATTTCACTACTAAACACCCTCACAGAAATATTTCCCTTCCTGGAGAAATTCTCTTTTTGTGACACTCTTCTGATCAGATTTAACTTAACTTTACCTACCTCTGCCTTAGTGAGAATTTCTCATACTGCACGTCTCAAATGTTTCTGGCTTATTTGGATGGAGATCTAAATTACACCAAATAGATAGAAATTAACTTCTCAAAGCAAGATACCACATTGTTCTTTCCTGATCTTTTCTCAGAAAAGGTGTTGTGATCCATCTGACACTGTTTCAGTGATTCTGCCATTCCAAGTTGGTTTTGCAAAATACAGAGGTCATACTAATGGACTTGCAAATGCCTTGGTCATTTTTTTTTCCCTAAAATACCTGTGCTTTCAATTCTTGTATCAAATAATACCAACCTGCTACTGCACCAACACTCTGTAAAAGAGCTTTTTCAGAAATCAGAAACAAAAGCAGTTTGTTCCCCTCATTATCATCACATCAAGAAGTTTGAATTTTACTTTTACCTCAGCTGGAGCAATTTAAATGTTCATAAACTCTTTCCAATTCACACCCCTCCTTGCCACGTTGTTATCAACATCCTCAGTGAATTTGAAAGAAAATTATTCATTTTGTTTTGAGGACAAATGCAAATCACTCTCTAACTTGGTCCCATTCTTCCTGCATGGTGTCAATGCTTCTTGTCTTATTATAAACGCCTTATTACTATGGGTAAGGAATTTCTACTGTTTGTTTTAATTTCCTCTACAAAGGATCTCCTTCACGAGGAAATTAAAACCTTGACATTTTACAAGTCTCACTTTATCTCCCCAGCTCATCTGAGATGTTGCTCTCACTGCTGATCAGTCCCTTTCTTTATAGATTTACTTGTCACCCAAGTGGGTATCTGGAAAACTTTGATTTTTCCTTTGTCGCAGGACATTTCTCCTTTTGACTTTCTAAATGCACCTTGTTGTCTGATGGCTTTAATCTAGAGAATTGCACAAGACATTCTGTTTTATCCTAGAATCTCCAGCCATTTCCCTTGTGTCAATGTAATCAGTTACATTCAGAAATGTTAATAGAATCATTTCTAGAGTTAGAATAATCTTATTCCTCAGAAAATCGAGGGGAGGGAAAATAATAATAATTAAAAAAGAGTTACTCATTCTAATCAGAAATTCAGGTGCTGCTCAGGGTGTTGAGTGCAGCTGGAGGGATTTCGCCACAGGTCAGGTTAATCCAAAACCCATGATTTTGAATATCAAGATCAGATTTGCTCCTATAAAGTGAGAGCAAGCAGAAGTACATTCATTCATTCATTCATGAATTACATAAATTTACCCAAAATAAATTTGTAACATGTGGAGCAAAGATTTTTTTTTTTCCCCTAGTGTTCTGTACAGACATGAATCTCACTTTAGTAGGTAAAGCCATTTCTTGCTTCTTGGTCTTAAACTGAAATACACTTCTAAGAACTAGATTTAAATGTGGTTATTAGATGGGAAAAAATCTGGGATCCACACTAGATTTTAATTCAGAACTTATGGATCTGAAATGCTGTTATTTTATACACTTTAAACATGGTTTAGAGGCAGCCCACTGCCCCATAACCCACTTCACTTCACCCTCCAGGACCTCCTTTATTTTGGGACACAGGTTGGACAGAGCAGCAACTTTACCACTCAGCCCCCCTCATTTTCATGTTTTCTGGGTTTCCCTGTTGAATTCTTGCAGTGGACATGTAGAATATGCCTCATTCTCCACAACCCCCCTCTTTTTATGCACCCATCCACACATCTGCTGCACGCACGGAGCTGTGCCGTGAAGGGCACGCACTGTAAGGACTGGCAGCTGAGCTACCTGGGGGTTCCTGCTCCTCGAATTACTCTGCTATGGAATTCTCATCTGCAGTCTGCAAAGGGGAAACGACAGAGAGAAAAGAAACAGCTTTTCCCTGTCCACACTTTCTGAGGAGTCTGTCGTGCTAAGTACTGGCCTGTCTCCTCTCGTTTGTGTTAACAGTGTCTAAATCACTCTTTCGACTCACTGCCTTCCACAGGAGGAGCTGAGGCAGCAGCACAAATGGATCCTTAAGTACAAGGAGCTAGAGTAAGCTATTTCCACGTATACTTGGAGGTAAACATAACAAAAAAACCCCCCAAAAACCCCAAACCCAACAAAAACGCAAACAAACAAAAAAGTACCTTTAGCTTCAAGTTTCCTTATGTCATTTCCATTAGTGCGAGCCTAGAAACAAACCCAGCCGTTTCTTCTGGTGTTAATTTATCTCAAAAGAGTTTTTAAGCCGGTCTCAATCCAAATATCAGAAAATAATAACCTGGAGAGAAAGTTTTTCCCGCCCACCAGTGACCAGTTGACGTGGGGGTGTCTCAGCTGCACCTCTGAGGGGTTCCTTGCTGTGATCTCAGAATGAGCTGCATGAAGCTCGAAGCACGATGGAGGAGATCAAAGCCTGAACTTCTCTAGTGTTTGTCTGGCCCTCAAGGTGTTTGTGTCAGGAGCCAGAGCTCAGATGCAGCCGTGGTTGCCCCCACTTTTATCCCAATCAGTCCATCGGTGTGAGGAGGAAAAGTTGTGTCACCCAGGGCTGTTAATACAAATTTCCTTCACCTACTTCACATTAACAAGGGAAAAGGAAGCCATGAATGGGTCAGCAGTGGAGATTTGGGGCTTTAATCCGGCCACTAATTCTACCCAGCTCAATAACAAGGCAAAGCAAAGGCATTCCTTGGCTCTCACAGCCTCGGGTTCCGTGTGGGGCTTCTCTCTCTGTGCCTGTTGCCGCTGGAAGCTCCCACTTTGCAGTGATAGCCACCAAAAAGGAGACCAAGGCTGCCTACAGGTGCTCTTGCTAAAATTACTTTCATTTAGAACTATTTATCAGCATTTTCACACCATTTTTCAGCCACTCTCCTCGGCAGCTCTGTGCAACGTCCCTCCAAGCCATGGCCTGATAAAATATAATGCAAGAGGCAGGAAAATTCAATTACATCAGGCTGACTGTGCCAGTCCCAGCTTTTTGCTGGGCTTCAAAGGGGAAGGGATAACAGGGAGACAGATTTTGTAGGCACATGTGTGCAGTTATTTCTGCTGCTGATCTCTCGGAGGCAAAGTGATTGCTAAGTTTGCCCAAGACAGAGAGAATTGAACTCCTGAAGTTGAAACTTCATTTCAGTCCCACCCGAGCTCACTTTTGAGGACTCCCATTAGGCAAATTTCACCCTTAAACTCAGCTGAAAGTGTCCAGAGATTAAATTTAAAACAGTTCTTTGATTTGAGGTTGGAAGGGTTTAAAATATCTTTAGTCAGAGCACCAGGGCAAGTAGGGAAATGGGCACATCTTGCCTGTCATTACACCCAGGTGAGTAAAAGTTGTGAAAGTCACAAGTTCTCTCTGCATGTGTGAAATTAATACCAGAAAGCTGAAGACCAGAGAGAAGAAATATTTAGTATTATATCAGCAATTTGCATTGACTGGATTGGATCAGCCCTCCAGCCATACACTCAGCCATAACCCTTACAAACTGGCAGGGCTCTCACTTCCTTACCATGGCATGCCAGGTACACAGGTTACTGTGCTGAAATTCCAGGGCAAAGCTGTGGTCTGGGTGTAGTTTCCAAAACCTGCAGCGTCTCTCTGGTGGTACTTTCCTAATTCAAGACCTTCAGTGTACAGCAAGTTAAAAGATGTCTATTTTATGACACTCCTTTCAAACCCAGTGCAGAGCAGTCCTGTGGCACTCTTCAAACTGTGTTTTCTGAATATATATATGTACTCATACATACAGTTCTCCTGCCGCCCCGTCCCTTCAGTAATTATTTTTGTTCCAGCAAAATCAGAACAAGCAGAGCAGCTACAAATATCTCAGAAGCTTTAGAGAGCAGGCAGCAGCCCACACACCAAGCTGCTTGAAGAGGAAAAGGCTGAGATGATGAGGCTGAGATGCATTTTCCCCACAGAGAGCTGGAGCCGGGTGCAGTGAGGCTCCGTGTCCCTGTTGTGAATTCCAGCACCCACGGACCTGTGGGCACAGCACTGGGCACAGCAGAGTCCAACCCCACCTTGCTGGAGTGGCTCCATGGGGGAAGATAGGGAAAGGGACCCGTGGGCAAATGACATTTGGCTTCCAGGGCATGAAAAGTGGGAGCTGCCAGCATTTCCTGCATGAGGTTCAGGGTAATGCTGAGAGCATCCCTTGCTTCTGCTGCCGTGGGACCAGACAGGCAGGAGCCTGGAGATCCGTGTCCAAAGGGGTGTTTCAGCATCGTGTCCGAGGAGATGTTGCACGTTAGAGCAATGGACCCTTTGGCACTGATACAGATGGGAAGAAAGACCTGTTGGAGCAGGTCCAGAGGGGACCACAAAGATTATTGGAAGGCTGGAGCAGCTCCTATGGAGAAAGGCTGGGAGAGGGGTGATTGTTTACCCTGGGGAACAGAAGGCTCTGGAGAGACTTTATAGCACCTTTCAGTAGTGACAGACAGGACAAGGAGAGATGGCTTCACACTGAGACACAGGGTGGGTAAAATTTGGATATTAGGAAGAAATTTTTTCCTATGTGGGCAGTGAGGCCCTGGCACAGGGTGCCCAGAGAAGCTGTGGCTGCCCCTGGCTCCCTGGAAGTGTCCAAGGCCAGGCTGCACAGGGCTTGGAGCAGCCTGGGACAGTGGAAGGTGTCCTTGCCATGACAGGGGGTGGAAAGAGATGAGCTCTAAAGTCCCTTCCAACCCAAACAATTTTAAAATTCTATAATTCTGTAATAGCCCAGCTGCATTCCCAGGAGGAGCCTCCTTAGCTGAGCCGTGTGCTCTGTGCCTCTGCCTTACAGCCAAACAGCAGCCCAGCCTCTCTGACTGTGAAACATCTGGAACAACCTCTGATGTCTTCTGCCAGGAGCTCCCCCAGCCGAGCTGCACATGCTGCTGCTTAATTCTAACTGCACCTCCCTGAAGTGCAAAGTCTTGTTACTACTATCCATTACCCTGGATAAATTTTGGAAGAGCAGCTCACACAACACCATGCTCCGGGATGCAGACGTGGTCAGCCTCAGATCCTTCTGAATTTTTAGGCAGGAGAACTGCTCTTTGAGTCCGTGGTGATACAAGAATTAACTCAGCCTCAGCTACAGAAATTCAAGGACGCTGAGAGGTTGCTGCATTACCTACTTGTGACAAGGCTTAAGCACCTGCTTAATTTTAGTCTGGTTCTCAGAATTTGCACAAAAGCCCTTTCATCAGGGGCATTTTCCTGCCCTGAATGTCAAAGCATGAGCAGCTACATAAAATCGGTGTCAGGAACAGAAGAGAACCCTCTGTGGGGAGAAAAGTTTTGGAAAAGCAGATGTAAAGGAAAAGCATCAGGATTACCCTGATGCTAATATTCCACTTTGGAAAGCCAATTTATTATATCTACGGAATTAAATATTCTGTTATGGGAAAGCAGTTGTTTGAATAAATGTGTGTGAGGGAAAACACACAGACATACAAACTCTCACACATGAGATATTGATTCAAACTGTATTTATGATTCCTCAGACCTTTAAGAAATTGATTTTAGACTATTCTCCCTTTTTCTGTCTCACTCCAGCTGAAAATCAAAGCTCAGTGGAGGATCTCTTAAAGAATTTTTTTTCCTGATACAGGAATAAAGAAAAATTTAAAAAAAGACTTTTTTTTTCCCCCCCTAAAGTTTGTGTGGATAGGAAAAAAAGGCTCCAAAAACCTGTGGATTTCGTGTTCAATATTCAATTTTCAAAGACATAGAAATCTTAGATATGACATTTAAAAATAAACAAACAAACAAACACAGCTCCACTTCTTTCTTTCCTTTTAAAGTATCATTTATTTTCAGTAAGTTGGGACAACTACTTGATTTTGCAATTCTCTTTCTCCCTCACCTAAGTATTCCTTGGAATTTAGTGTTCTCATTAAGACTTTTTCTTTTTTTTTTTTTCCCAAAAGACTCACAGAAACTAAAAGTTACAAAACAGCCCCTGTGCCAGCCATCTGCACTGGCACATATCTGCCAAGCTGAACGCAGCCTGAAATTCAGGCTTCGGACCTAAACAAACAATCCATCTTTATTAGGCAAAGCACTCGAGAGTTTGCTCAACTTTAAGCACCGGTTTCAATGGAAAGGCAGCAGCTTTGCTGAGTTTGAGTGTTCTGACGATACCTGTTTGTGCTTGGAAGGAGTTTGTCCTGCCAGCTGGTGTCCAGGAAGAACTGCATCAATCCCAAGGCACTACAAACTCAGCCCCTGGTGTCTGGCCACAGGAAAGTGTTCCTTGGGCATGGAAAGATGTGCCCTATGAGAATAGATTTTCAGGGATGAAGCTCTGACTTCCTCCAGCTCCTCCCATCTTCTTCCTTTTCATCCCCCCCTGTGCTTTCTGCCCACGTCAGTGTCTTTCCCATCGAGGGGATCCAGTTCATTTCATTCCAAGCACCAAGCACCAGCTAATTATAAACCAAACACAAATTAAAACCATCTTCCCATCCTCCCCTCCGAAACCCCTAATTGCCCATTACCCTGCATTGTGCTCTGACACAAAAGTAATTCTACTAAGTGGGGAGTTTTGTTGTTGTTTTTTTTCTTTCATAAAAACTGTTAATTTGCTATTAAATCTCTTGTTGAAAGACTAATAGCTTAATGAATGCATTAAACGTGCAAATTAGGGTTTTTTTACTGCATTACTTCGTGGAAGATTGAAAGGATCCCATACATCATCGTTGGCTCAGTAGGATTTAATGAGGCATTAGACCATCCTCTGTCTTGGAGGCCAGACGTATGAATGATCCCAGAATTGTGCAGGCAACGCTTGTCCCAGGTCCCTCTCCTGCTAGGGACATATATTTTCCCCTTGCCTGTTTCTTCTCCTGTCACTGCTGATGTACGTGAAATAAAAATGTAGTTTCCAGATCAGTTTTATAATGAAAAGTAGCCCATTGCTGATGACAAATGTTGTTTACAGTCACTAGAAAAGAGGGTGGAATGGCGAGTGAATATATTAGAGGAGGAGAGGATAGCTTTTATATTCATTATACTGCCATTTTGGGCCTGCGAAGACACATAACCTTTCCCTCTCTCCCTCCATCATACAGTCACTTTCAGATGTCTACATTAAAAGAAAAAGCTGCAGGCAGTGTGCTTTGCATTACCTGCTATCAATGAAGAAGACATTTTCCACCAGTCAAATAGGGCTCCTTGTGGGAATACTTTCCCCCTAAACACACTCGCTGAGGTTTTCTGGATGCTTTCCCTCCTGTGCCCCTCTCCAGGCATTTTTTTCCTGCTTGGCACAAAAGGAAACCTGCAGAGGACAACTAGGAAAAGGCAGTGCAAAATCCAGATCCTTCCCGGTCAGAAAGGAGGGTGGCATGGCTTGGAAACAGCCTCCCCAGGAAGTGGTGGAGTCACCAGCGCTGGGATTGTCCAGGAAATGAGGAGATGAGGCACTTGGTGATGTGGTTAATTGGCAAGGTGGTGTTCAGGCAAAGGTTGGACTTGAGGATCTCTTGGAGGCCTTTTCCAGCCTTAATGATTCTGTGATTACACCCTCGGAATGGTACAGGACAGCAGCAACCATCAGTGCCTACCTGAGGAGAGGGCAGCCTCTTCAGAGAGGGTTATTTGGGAGCAGTTTTAGACCTCTGGGGCCCGAGGTGGGAGTCACAAGCCTCAACTGCTCAGGAGAGAAATTTGGTAACTTGCGCTCTACAAAAAATTCCATTTGAACTGTGAAAAGCCTGGTGGGGCCTTGGTTGGACAAAGTTTGTAGAAGCTTGAAGGTTTCCAGCATGGGAGCAGGAAAAGACTGCTCTGGAGAGCAAGATTTTGAGTGTGGAGAGTTCAGATAGGAACAGATTTTGAGGAGAATCTCTCCTCTGAGGCCTGATAGACTTCTTCTGCTCAGAGAGAGGCGAAGGCAAAAGGAGGATGAAGTTTGTGGAAGAAAGAGCTTTATCTTGGCAAGAGCAAAAAAGAAATTTTATTCTGAGAAAAATCGGAGAAATTAAATTCCAGGAAAGGAAGGCAGAGTTTTAATACTTTTGGGATTCTGTCTGTTAATTAACAGAGGAAGAGGTCTGTGGAGAGGAGGCTGCAGGACAGCCATGAGCTGAGACGTGCTGGAACAAACCCAGAGTCAGACAGGCTGGCACCCATCCCACCCTCTTGTCTTTACTTGTAACTGCTCTCTGCCATGATCAAAAGGCTGTCAGATACTAATAAAGTCTTAATGCATCATCTCTCATTCACACTGACTCATGTGAGACATCCTGGGCATCCAAGTTTAGTGGGTCAGCTTCCCCGGCTCCTTCTGGAGCCAGCAAAGGATTAGCTCGTCCAGATTTGGAACAGATAAGTCAGGGTCCTGGCATGGATTCCATTTTCTTTTCTCCTAGTCTCTCTCTGCTGGTTTTACAAGGAGCTTTGGGGGTTCCAGCCACTAATATCAGACACCCAACTCGGATGTCTGAACTTTAGACAGCAAACAGCTTCACAGGACTCTGGGTTTGTTCATATCTGCAAATCCAAGTATTTCAAGCCAGCAGGGCTCCCCTGCTGCAATTAATGGCTTGAGGTTGGGCGTTGTCTAAGGGCCAGGAAGAGCCACAGGGCATGGAATTACCACTCCACCTGTATGTTCTCACCTGAGCTGGTACCCTCTGCTGGCCTGAAAGGAATCTCACAGAGGAGGCTCGGAAGGGAATCTCGGAATGGAAATGAAGCTCTGTGTGAAAGCCTGCAGGAATGTGGTCACAGTATCATCACTGGTGCTCTCCAACATCCCTGGTGTGTTTATGTGGGGTGGAACTTCCTCTGGTTTGCATTCAAGCCAAAGCAGAAGGAGGGAACTGTCAGGCAGTTTCTTTTTCAGGGATATGGTTTTTAGGGGATGGTGCAAGGACTGGAAGAACTGATGTCTGCTCAGGAAACACTCATGTTCTGCTGGGTGCTAAGGTTATGCCACATTTACTCCCAGGCCACTGATACATTCATTAATTTGTTGATTAATTGCAGGAAAGTTTCTGAGCTACACTGTAGCCAACTAAAATTTAGGGGTTTAGTCTCAGCAACACTGGAAGGTGAATCCAGAGGGTGACAAGTTTCTGTTGCAGACAGATTACTGGTCCCATCTCTGAGGATACCAGAGCTGGTGTGAGAATAACCACTGTGAGGTGTGCAATGCTGTGCACAGCCTTTGGACAGATCCTGACCAACCAGCCCAGACAAGATCTGTAACTCCCAGGTGGTTAATGAAACCCGATGGATCCCATCCCAGTGGCACTGGAGAACGCCTCCAATAATGCTCTCTATTAATTCAGAGCAGAATAATTTACGGAGTAGAACTATGCCATCAGAAGTTCAGCTAATCTTTTTGCACCTCAGAAGATATGAAACTGTTTGACGGCTTCAACAGAACTCACTGCAACTATAATTAGGAAATACTGGGTTTAAAAGCCAGTGAGTGAATGCTGATTGTTGTTCCTCAGAAATACAACTATTTCTGAGAGGAGAGAAGGCAGTCCAGTTCCCTCACAATAGAACTGTTGGAAACACACATACCCACACACAAAGAGCAGTGGAAACTCACAGTTCTTAAATTTTCAGACCTATGGAATGGGTATTCACAAACAACTCTTATATTCATGGTTAGAAATCAGAGACATTCATTTAAACCTTAAAACGCTGTGAATATATGTACCTTGTATACAGGTGAACACCAACACATGCTCTGTGGAAGAGGATGGGCCCCTGCTATTGAAAATAAACGCTCTGTGTTTGCATTGCCCATCACCAGGGCTCCCATTGTTCCCTACACACGCCACAGCAGCAGAGTACAAGGTCAGTGGTAGACTGTGCTCCCATTGTTAGCGTTTGAAGAGGGAACATTTTATCCTTCACAACAAATCTACATACAGGCTATTGAATGAAATACAATAGCCTCGCTAAATTACTTCATCCATTAGCTGGATGCCTGTAAGAAAAATAAAACAGTGTATTTTTGTACGATCCATTATGGATTGTGTGGTAAACAACGTGCGTTCGGGGGAAAAAAAAATGGTATCTGGTCCCAAAAGCAGACAGTCTTTGGTATGCAGAGGAGGTGGGAAATTTCTTTAAGTATTGTTTTGTTTTATTTTAGGAAGCCAAGATGATCTGAAATACGAGTGCTGTATATACACGAGGGAGAGTCTCGGTTCCAAGGGGTCTGTGGCTGGAGTTGGATGATCCAACACGCTCTCCTCACCTTCAGAGAGAGTGTCTGGGTGCAAACGGAGCTCAGGGCTCCCTGGAGGCTGGGACCTGGCAGGTGAGTGCCAGAGCCTGGGACCCATCCCACCAGCCCAGCCAAGGAGCAGGACAGTGGTGGGGACAGGCAGGACAGCCCAGCATCCACCTTTGGGACAGGGACTGGTGGCCCTGGGCTGGAATGGGGCTCTGGACCCATGTGGCATGTGTGGGATGAGGTCCCTACATTTGGGGATGCAAATCCCACACCTTAAAGGTTTCCCAGATCTGGAGGCGAGGCGGTGAGGGGAGCAGTAGCAGGTGAGCAGCAGCTCTGCAGTCAGTGCAAGCAGCAATCAGTGAAATGCTGATAACACACTGCCAGGTCCTGAGGGTTATATCACAGTTCCTGCACTCTCTTCACCCCAGAGCAGGCAGTGACAGCTGTCCTTGATTTTCATTCTGACCCAGTGGCTCCCAGGCACTTCTCCTAACATTTGCAGTTGTGCCCCATCAGGTAATAAGGCGAGAGCCTTGCTGTTGATGGGAAGAGGTTGAGACTGGTATTTTCCTTTCTCTTCCTTTTTTTTCCGTCCCCCTCAGACTCTTCTTCTCTCTACCTCCTCAGTATTCCTAGTCTCCCTACAAACCCAGGACTCAGCTGCCATTCTCCAAAACCTGCGATGTGCAGGTGACACTTCAAGGATGCAATCAGAAAACGTCATGGGCGATGGAGGAGCAGGAGATGCTGACACAGAGAAACCATTCTATTTTAAGCAAACCAAGTGCATGCCTACTGCCAGTTCTCAAATCAGCAGGGCTGCCTGCTCTGGAGCCATGAATCCTCCAAACCTGACTGGGGAACTTGGACTTCTTTCCCCAGCCTTTGCAAAATACATGCTGTGGGCTGGAAAGGGTGCAAGGATTTCTTCAGTGGGAATTGGGCAGCTGGATGGGCTGGAGGGGTCCAGCTGGAGCAGGAAGTGGATCTCAGCATCCATCCAGTGACACAACAGAATGGATTTATCTGGGAAGTTGGGGGCAACTCATGAATCTCTTGAAGATGTCACTGAAGTGACAGTAACTGGCTGAGAGCTCTCACATCCTCCCAACATTTCCTGTCAATAATTTCAGCACTCTCCATCATCGAGGCATTGGCTTGTGAGAAAGGCTGCCCAGAGAAGTGGTGGAATTACCCTGGAAGCGTTCAAACAATATGTGTGATGATTAGTGGACCTGGCAGTATAAGGTCCAAGGCTGGACTCAATGTTCCTAGAGGTCTTGTCCAACCTTCATGATGCTGTGATCCTAAAGTGCCACTGTGTGGGCCAAGGAGAGCCAGGACTGGGCTGGAACTGAGGTTACTCCATCCCTGCTTCTGCCATGGCTCAGCTGGAGGAGTCAGTGCTCCATATTTTGGAGCAGACAGCAGGTGATTAAAACTCCATTTATAGGAAGGAAGCCAGATCTTTGCATTATAAACATACTTATAGGTGGGGAAATCTTCCACTATCTCATATGCCCAGCGGTTACATCAAAACATGGGCGGGGACTGGCAGAGAACCTCCCTGTGACCTGTCAGTCTTTACCTTGACCTTCAGAACACCTAATCCAACAGAGTCAGCTTTCTTTTTGACTCTTTTATTTGGGATTCAGGAAGAATAGCAGGGAGAAGGTGCTTGACCTTCCAAACAATGCACTGAAGAAACTCTTCAGAGTGGAGGGAAGTCAGACCTGGCCCGCTGGAACTGGTGCTTGCTGGAGGGCAAATTGTTTGCTTTACAGCACTCAGGCATTGTATCTCCAGCTATTACGTGTCTCTCCAGGTCCTTGAAAGCCACTTTGAATTCCTAGAAAGAACAATAGGGGATGTCCTTTCGGGAAGAATGGGATAGGAAGCAACCTGGGGCACCTATCTGCATTGTCATTATTTGCATGCTGTGGGCAAGGAGACTGAAGTGAGTAAACAAAACCTGAGGGAAGGAAAACCAGAGTTATCACAACAATGCACGTTCCAAGGCCCCCAGAGGGCTTTTCTTAAGGGTAGGAGATCAATTTATGGGTAGGAGATCAAGCAGTGAGGCTGAACTTCCCTGAACATTCCAGAACACTCTGGAATGCTGTGCCCCAAATCGAGACACAAATTCCTGGGAATAAGAAATATCCAATAGTACTGAGACAGTTTCGCTGAGACTCACTTAAAACACAAAACAAGTAAAATCAGGCAAACTCCCTGTTTGTTTATCAGGCACAAAGAACACGCACAGCCCTCGGATTAGAACTTGGCACTGCCAGGCCTTCAGCTGCCCATGCCCTGCTGTAGCTGCAGCCTGCTCCAAGAACACACTGCTGGAAAACAGGGCACGGAGCGGGTGGGCAAAGACACAGCCAGGTCCCGGGGCAGGAGGCAGGGATCCCACCGGCTGCTCTTGGCTTTGGAGCTAATGAATGCGGTGAATGGAGAGTCACCAGAGCATGAAATGCACCCTTCCAACTGCAGCTGCATTAACTTTCCTTCTCCTGCCCGTGAGCCAAGCAAAGGCTGCTGGATGGAGTCTGGCTTGATTAACTTTGGCTGGCCATGGCCACCTTCTTCCCTTCCCTGAGGATCAGCAGCTTGAGCAAAGAGGAACCTCACTCTCAGCAAAATTCTTGCCATTGTGGTCATGCTGACTGAACTTTTTAAGCAAAATTTATACACAAGTCACCTCTGGCCAGCCAGCCATCCTAGTCATCCCCTCAAACACCAATTTAGGTTTTGTTAAGTGTTTCCCTTCACTTACTATCTTCCCTCTGAAAGGCTCCCATGTATCTATTAAGAAATTCACTGGGAACATCCCCCTGTCTAAATCTCATGTCTTGGGTTCAAGCCTTTGTTCAATTTCCTCTCTGTATTAACAGTTTTCTCCGTGACTTTACAGTCATGTTCATCTCTACAGCTTGTTTCAGCACCCTCAGCCCCTCTCCAGCTTCCATGAATCAAAGGAACTTGCACAGCATCACCTTCCCAAAAGGCAATTTTCTCCTGAAGCTTTTTCCACTGCCCCAGCATCATCTCCCTCTCTGTCTCTTTGGATCTATAGCTTCTGCTGCAAATTCGATTAAAGCCTCTCTGGGAGACTCATGAGCAAGTCAATACAGTGACCAATGGTAGGATGGGTTAAAGTGAGGTTTAGGGTGAGTAGATCTGTGAGGAATTGATGGGAAGGCAGGCTTTGATGCTGGGAACGTGAGGGGCACAATCCATCACTCCTCACTTAGGATGTACAGCGTAGGATCCTACTTTTAAAGTGTCTGTGCTCCCACTGCAGTCCTTAGAGAGCCAGCCAATGCCCTCCAATTGCTGGCTGCACTGGAGATCTCCATCAGGGGTAGCAGGAATTGATCAGAGAAGTCCAAGGGCCATATATCACACCCCATCCACCTGGGCATGTGATCCTGTCTGTGTGAAATGAGCTCATCTGTAAGGTCTGTACAGGCTTCTCTCTCAATTCCCCTGCAGCTGTATCTGTTCCAAAAATAACAGCTAGCTCCTCTGCATTTTGTGATTGTGCCATCTTAATCAAAACAAATTCCAGCCTCCAAACAGCAGACGTAGGAGCCCATCAATTTTATGGGAAAGGATGGACAAATACCTTTTCCAAATCATCTTTACTCCAGGTTTCAAATGGGTCCTTGATTCAATTTTGTTGCTGTGGGAACAGTCATGACGTCAGACCTGGGAGCTGTGATGTCACTGAGGAATAATCGCACGCTGCAGAAGACAGCAGGAAAAAGGAGGTAAACAAATGTGTTTATCCACAAACCCTCCTACCACGAGGAACTGGAATCTCCGATGGTAATTTACCACACGTTGCTAATGTGTTTGTTATAATGTATTTCTTAATTCTTTTTTCCTTTGATTCTGGCTGGATTGGAAGGTTCATCAGGGCTGGAACGAGCAGGGGAAGCAGATTGAGATGAGCATTACAGATCTGCCGTGCTCTGCTTTATGGTGTGTTCCCAGCGATACACAGTAAGTAAAACAAGCACTGATTGAGTCAGCTGCCTCCTGGGTGTTCATTTGCTGGAGTGTGAGGAATATTAATGCTAAGAACATCAGCGTGCACCAGGAAAGGCAGGAGGAGGCAAGCAGATTACCCCGGCTTAGGGGTTTTATACACGCGTCTGCAACTTCCAAAGACACAGGGAGGAAATATTTCCGTGGGTTTTTGTCTCTTATCTTCTTACAGTCTTACAGATTTTGGAGATGCACTGCCCTGGAGTTTTAATACTCAGAGTTTTCAGGCGGGATTGTGATTATTTTTTATTTTTTTTTTTTAAAATCCTCCTTTATGCAGGGCGGGGGGAAAAATAAAAGGGAAAAAATGCAAGCGCCGAGTTTCATCAGGATAAAGAAAAAGCAGGTTCCAAGAGAAGAAAGAAGAGATGAAAAAGAGAAGTTTGATTAAAATCCCCTCTTGTTCCGTGTGTTTGATGTAAATATCTTCACACCTTTCTCTTTTCCTTTGCAACCTCAGCAGAGGGTTCAGCCCGTCACCAGGGGATTGAGTTCCAAGCTTAGGGCTTTGTAGCTGCTGCTGCTCTTGCTGCTGTTGTCTAAAGGGATTATAAGCCTTTGTAAAGCTTGTGTTAATACCCCGGAGGGGAAAAATGAGTTTCCAAATAACCTTTGTTGTCTATCTCCTGTCTCAGGTACCCCAGGAAAGGAAAAATCAGGAAGTGTTTTGGCTTCACGAGTGGGTCATTTAAAGTTCACAAACAAGGTCTGCAGCCTCTCTGACCTGGCCTCTCCAAGTGCAGAGGTGCTCCTTGTCCTCCTGCTGCTGACACCAGCTCCTGCTAAGAATAACAATGCCCTTCTCTGTTCACCAGGAAACGTGTTCAATTTTGAACTGTTTTTTTTTTAAAAAAATTCCTGGAGAAACTGCGCTAGGTGCTTAGCTCCCAACACATCCTCTGCTTCCATTTGGGCACTTTATATTCCACACCATCTTCGGAAAATCCCAGCCCAGGATCCAACTCCACAGCTTCAGACTGACTCTGTGTCTTTTCAAACCTTTTTATTTTTTCCCTTCCTTGCTGCAGGAGGGTTGGTTTCGAGCCACGTCTCCACGCTTCCCTCCAGACGCTGTAAAGGTGCAGAGCTGTTTGGTATTCCGGCAGCGCTGGAGGCTGAGGGTCATTCAATATTCCAGTGTGAGGAGTGGGTTGCTCAGTATTCCAGGTGTGTGCCAGCACCAGCAGCCAGGACTGTGCAGCTGTGGATGGCTCAGCAGTCCTAAGGTGTGCTCCAGGTGCTTAAAGGCTCTCAGGGAGCGCTTGGGTGCTCGCCAGGGTGAGAGTCCCTCAGTGCTCACAGCTCTGTCCCTGGGAAGGGCTGAGGACAGGCAGCCATCCCATTCTCTGCTTGGAGAATCAGGGGGTCAAAGGGAAAATTATAATGGAGAGAAGAGGGAGAGAGAAGTGGGGAAGATGAGAAGGGAGAGTGATGAAAGGGCAGCACTTCAGAAAATGAGACTTCTGAGCCCCTCACCAGGTACTCTACAGGAGCCACAATTTAGGTTTAAATTAAAAGGTGAAGGCAATGCGTTCCATCTTTTCAAGGGTGACTGAAGAACCCGGAGCAAAGCTGTCCAGATACACTCATTATCACATCTTTTTGGTGTCGGTCAGTGTTAGGTTCTGTGATAAAAGATTCATCCCCACAAGCACACAGGATCCCAACAGGAGCTGAGGGGAAAGCCAAGGACCCACACAGAGAAATGCACAGAGAAATTTCTAACCCCCTAACCCGGCTCCTCATAGTGTGCCACAGCCATCAGCCCCATCCCTCAGGGGAAAAACCATCAGGAGGAAATTCTGCCATATTGGGCATGAGGAATGCATAGTTCCCCCATTAGTGTTTATTTTTGAATGACAAATATGACAATTTCACAACAAAATTGGAACACAAAATTATGACAATTTACAGATGTAATTTTTTTTGATTCACTCAAATTTTTTTTTTTTTTTCCTTACAAATCAGGGAGTAACAATTTTGCCTTCTCAGAATAAAAATCAGATTGTGCCCAGACAAAAAATGAATCTGAGTTTCTGGATAGCAGAAAATGTTTCCAACACAGTCCTTTTCATGAGGCCATCTGCTCCTTCTTTACCAGGTATGGGTTTGTAGGTGTTATGTGCCAGCTTCTACAGATGACAAGCCAGCTCTGTGTGCAGGTACTTCTGAGGATGCCTAGCACAAGGCTGAACAAATGGGCTGCCTATGGAAATTGGAGGGAAAATCTGTGTTTTGGAAAACCAAAAATAAGACTGGACTCTAATGTCTGCTCTAAAGGATGTAACTTCCCAGAGAGTGGATGTGGCCTGGAGTTAAAATGGACGCCAGTTAAAACATCACCCTGCCATCAAAAGGTGTGGATTTTTCTGTTTACATGGATGAGTAGTGGTAGGACTGGGGATAGAACTGGATGATCTTTAAGGTCCCTTCCATCCAAACCACTCCATGATTTTATGAAATCTGCTCCACAGTCCTTTCGTTTCCTTTCCTTTCCTTTCCTTTCCTTTCCTTTCCTTTCCTTTCCTTTCCTTTCCTTTCCTTTCCTTTCCTTTCCTTTCCTTTCCTTTCCTTTCCTTTCCTTTCCTTTCCTTTCCTTTCCTTTCCTTTCCTTTCCTTTCTTTCCTTTCCTTTCCTTTCCTTTCCTTTCCTTTCCTTTCCTTTCCTTTCCTTTCCTTTCCTTTCCTTTCCTTTCCTTTCCTTTCCTTTCCTATCCTCTCCTCTTCGTACGTACTTTTGTATTTCTTTCTCCATCAACCCTTGGCCTTAAAGCATGAAATCAGAGGTCTCTGGATCTGCTACACCATGAAATTATTTAGTGAACATAATGTTTATTCAAGATCCTTGATTCACTCAACCCACTCTCTAAAGGAATCTCTCCCAACATGCCCCCCAGTACTTAGCTATGAAAATTACATTCCCTTCCCCATGACTTTGTCAGTGCAGGGAACATCACAGCCTGCTTCAAAATGCTGCACTGTACTTAATGGTATTTTATGACACATTTTTCAAATCAAATTTAAAAGCATAACTGAGTGGAATTAAATTAATGCTGTCTGGTAATGTCAGCAGCACTGGAGCTGCACATGGCTGGCTTAGCTTCTAAACCTCTGGCAGCTTCCTGGGACTTATTTCTGACTGCAAGGTAAGAAGGAATGCAGTGATGGGAATTTTTTTTTTTTTAACTTTTGTCTATGGAAGGGAGTGTATGGGAGTAAATGGATGGCAGCCGAGGTTAAGGGCAGAGTTTCCTAAGTTTAGATGGAGGTATGTTCCTGGGTGAAGGAGGGAATGGAAATTTAGGATACGTATCCATGTGAGTTTTGGTGTGATGGATGCATGTACAAGAGCTCTGAGGATATCCCTGCATTACCCAGGCAGCTCTTACTGGGTCTGGCTTTGGGATGGTTCCATTTTCCCCTCACACCTGCTCACGTAGCTTGATGAAATACATCCCAGCAAACATAGCACTTATTTTGATAATGATTTAAATGGCAAATTGTTGCATCACTGAGCAGAATTCACAGTTTGTGCCTGTGTATATTTGTCTGTGTGTAGTCAGGAGAGCCTCCTAAGTAGCTTTGGAGCTGGCAAACCAAACACAGCAGTCCTAATGCAGGATGAAGGAAGAGCGTGTGCACGTGCTGGTGTGTGCAGGGCCATGGAGGCATGCAGCTCGATGCATTTTGTGTTCACAGATGTTGTACTGCTTATTCTAATAACACAGAGCCAACAAAGACATGTTTGAGATAGTATCTGCCTCACTTGTGTACATTATTTTCCTTTTTGCACTTTCTGATTTAAAAGAAGCAATTCCAGCTTTTTCCTTTTCTGCACCGTGAAAACATCTCGTAGTCATTTTAGCCAAAATAGATTACGCTTACTCCAAGACTACACAGCACAGGATGTACCTCATCAGTACCCAGAAATATTTTTTAATTCCTCAATGACTTTACATTTCCTCACCGCATTCAAAGCCATGTACTTGAACACGTTGATTGTCTGGGCCTCTTTACCTTCCACACAGGCAACACTCAAAATGTTCTTTTGAGAGAAGAGAGAGAACATTTCTACTGACACTCCTGCACTGGAATTGCACAGACCCAGGTGGCATCCAGACGAGCTCTGCTGGAGTGTTCCAGCCTCCTCTTGTCCTCACGGAACATTCAAATTGCCATGGAACTTGGGCTCACATTGTGAGGGGAGGATGGACTCTGTTTCTTCTGATTAAACAACTGCCACTCAGCCCCCAGGACAGAACTGAGCTTGTCTGAAGTAACCCTTCATGAAACATAAATAAAATGTTGCCCACAGGCTGCCCCTGGAGCCCTGGAAGCGTTTCAGGCCAGGTTGGACAGGGCTTGGAGCAACCTGGGGTGGTGGAAGGTGTCCCTGCCCATGGCAGGGGGTGGAATGAGATGATCATTAAGATCTCTTCAACCCCAAACCATTCTAGGATTTTATGATTCTATCATTAAATGACCACGGGCCCTTAGCATCTCTTTTGTTTTTTTTTACATTGAAGGCTACAAAATGTACAGTCCTCCCTCTAGAGAAGATCACAGAATCCCAGAATGGTTTGGACTGGAAGGGTCCTTAAAGCCAATCTCATTCCAAACCCCTGCCATGGGCAGGGACACCACAAGCCAATCGCTCTCTCCCACAGCTCTGCTGATAGTGGTGACCTCACCATCCCAATGCCCTGGTGATGTTCCCATTCTGACCTGTACTACAGGCTTTGGTGTCTTCTGCTACCCGAGAACACTTTGAGCGCAGATAACGCATTTGTACTGGTGTATAAAATGCCAGAGATATTTGTGCCGCTCTAGAAATAATAAAACTCTCTTGGATTTACTTGGAGATGCAGGAGTACAGAAAGAAGGGGGTGTAATAAGTCAGGGAAACAAAAATATATAAATAACCCCAAAACAACAAACCCAAAAGAGCAACAACAAATAAAGCCCAAAAGTAAATGGAAACTCATACTAAGCCTTCCTAAGTATGACAGATAATGATGAAGCCAGGGGAACTCTGAGATATCTGAGATCCAAAAAGGGAAGGGGAAAAAAAAAAAAAAAAAAAAAAAGGGCTTTTTGAAGCTTCATTGCTCATTTCCTGTGCCCTATGCAATTTAATTCACAAAGATTTGTCTTCTTTCTGGGTACCTTCCCTAAGCCTGGTTTGTGCATGGAATTTCCTCGGGATTTCCAAAGCAGCTTTTGGATTTAGGAGCACCCCAGGATTTCTCCATTTTTTCAAATGTTGAAATAAAATGGCTGCACAAGGATATTTCCCCCCTTTTTTTTTTGTCTCTCGGAACTTGACACGAGGTTGAAGCAGAATTTCATAAACTGTTCTTAGTGCACAGGGATTTACACCGCTGGAATTCTGTACGCCAGGCAGAGGGAGACTCATTTCCTTGATTTAAATGTCTAGGTGTTCAACATCTGAGGCTGATGTGGTCACACCAGGCTGCCTCTGCAGCAAACAGCTCCCCTGGAAGATGCCTCATTTCCTTCTCCAGAACAGGCTCTAATCTGGGCCAGAGGAATCTCTTGGGAGGCACCCACAGCCCCAGCCTGGAGAGAGATTGGGGTGATTATCCCAGCCCTCTCCCTGCTCCACTTCTGAAGGGAAGGGAGATGAATCCCAGCCTCAGCAGCTATTACATCCCTCAGGGTTAAGGTGCTTAAAAATGTCTCTTCTCTTTGCCAGCTTGAAAGCCTCCATCTTTCTCACCAAGAGACAATTTCATGCTCTTAAACAAAGTACTTAGGCATGAAAGCACGATTCCAGCCTGTTCCTTCTGTAGAGCTGCTTGAAGAAAAGAGCCATGTGATGTGCATTGGATTGAACTGAGGAGCTGACATTGGGATCTGGGAAATGTTCCAGTAGACTGAGCAAGAGGGCTCTGCTCAGTGCCAGCATGAAAAGATACAATTTTCATGGAGATGCATCCATTTACACTTGGTCTGCATTTGGCATGGGGAGAAGAGAAATTGCCCCTTGATCAGGGCATCTTTGACACATTGAGTTATCTCTCTCATGAGTAATGGAGTGCAGATGAGCACACCTTTGATATGTTAGAGTGGCTTCCCATAAATATTAAAGTGAAAGGAAACTTCATAGACGTATGGGGTGGAAGCACCTGCAATTCATCTCCATGTGCTGAGGCTGAGGTGGCTGCCAGCTGCTGCCTTCCCAGAGGGGTCATTAATAGCTCTCTCTGGGCTTTTTCTGCTTGCTTTTCCGCTTTTCCAAGGTCCTCATGGATTGAAGGAAAACTTTGCCTTGCTCAGTCTCAATTTTCAAGGTAGCTGAGCTCTCAGAGCTCTTTCTGCTGTGCTGGGGAAAACGTGAAATCACCATCCCTGAAGGCTTTTAAAAACAGACCAGACAAGCTCATGTCTTCAAAAGCATTGATCTTCCTGACCCTACTGGAAAGTGAAAGGGTTGACTAGAGGTCATTCAGGAACTTTCCCATTTCTGTTTACCACATTTGCTCTCACATGGCACGATCTCTGAAGAGCTATTTCTCAGCCTGTGGTCTGCACAACACCTGGACGTGGTGCATGAACTGATGGCAAGAAGCAATTGAACTGAGAAATGAAAATGCACTTCCATATGCTATCAACAAGCAAAATGGGGAGGAAACAAATTAATGAGGCTCAGAGGTTTGGCCTTATTATGTGCAGCTGTACATTAAAATTCTGATGGAACTTTCATTTTTTTTGCTTTGTTAAAACAGAAAAAAAAAAATAGTAATCCTCCATTTGAAAAGAGAAACAGTGTCCTAAAGGCTATCAAATGGATTAATAGCATAAAGCCTGAGAGGTGGTATATCCCACAAGAAGCTCAGTGAGTTTTCTGTTATTAATCACCAAATATTTGGTATATTACCAGAAGAGCCTGGTACCCTCCAGCCACTCCTTTCTGTGTTTTTTCTCGTGTCTTTTCTGCTTCAGTTTGAAGGGTGATGCAACAAGTAATCCCAAAGGAGGAAAACTGATCTTGGCAGGGTTTGCTGGTGCCATCTGAAGTAATTTTCCTCCTCTTCCCAACCCATTCTCTCGCTGATTTCTTGCCAGGCTGTTTACACACCAAAGGTTTCTGCTGCACCCCTTAAGAGAGGAGAAGGGGATGCTCATCCAGCTGTTAGATGTACCCTCTGCTAAAATCTGGAAGTCAGTAAATCACCATCAGATATTTTTCAGGAACCCAGTGGTGCTGCCCAGCTCCTCCCTGGGACAGAATGAGGGAGCCTTGCACACCAGGGTGCTCCGTTCTCTGCTGCTCCTCAATAAAACTGCAAGTGTCCTTCTATCACTGCCTCACGTTCTGTCAGCCACAAACATCTGCCTGCTGCAGAGACAGCCTGAGCATGGCTCCTGCAGCCTTGGCAACAACCAGCTGAGGGTGCTCCTCTGCTCAGGCCATGGATGGAGCTTGAGAAAACCCAGTAGTTTCAGAATCACACGCTGGTTTGAAGTGGAAAAGACTCTAAAGATCTCATTTGAGCCCCTGCCATGGGCAGGGACACCTTCCACTACCCCAGGTTGCTCCAAACCTCATCCAGCCTGGCTTTGAACACTCCCAGGGATGGGGCAGCCACAGCTTCTCTGGGCACCCTGTGCCAGTGCAGTGCCAGTTTCCTCACTATTCTTCCACATTTTCACCCATAAGAGAGAAACCAGCTCAGTCTCTTCCCCAGGAACGTGATTTCAAGTTTTGGTGCAAGACCTGGATGCACTGGGCAGATTCCTGGCTGTTCTGAGCCACTGAGCCAGTTTACATCCAGCTCAGGTGCCTGTGTTTTGTTAAATCAAAATAATTCCTTAGGAAATTAACACTAGATTTCAACATCTGTAGCAGAGTGTATGCTTACATGTCACACATGCACCTGTGCAAATGCCAATTAACCCTTATAATTAGCCAAAATTTCTCTCATTACCATTAAGATGAGAATCAAAAGCAAGATTTGCTTCCTCATTTTTCCTTCTTCTTTCTTTCAGCTCGTGATCTTTCTATCACTATGGTGGATTGTGTAATTGGCCATGTGAGGCCAAGCTTAAGGAAAATAATACACTCAAACAAAACCCTCTGAATCAAATTCCCAAGACCTCAGCACCTGAAATGCTGATTTGGTTTTCAGAAGAGTTTATTTCTTATTTAACCATCCAAAAGAAGGGTAAATTTTTGCCATTTCTCTGCCTCTAGCAATTTTACCACGATGGAGATTGTCAAGGGGAATCAATGCATAGAAAATGGGGCATTTTGGAGAAAATTTGACTCCAAGAGCCTTGAACCCTTCTGAAAACGGTGACAGAATGTGGCTATTTCATCACTGCATGAGGCTTTCCTGCCCTCCTTCATGGTTTGTAATAAATAGATATTATCTGACAAGCAACAATACTCCCCCCCATTATTTATCATTATTCATTAATCACACCTCAGTAATCATCTACATTATTTATTATTATTCATTACCTTTTGAATAAATAATAACCATGGCAGGGCTTACCATTGTGAGGAGCATGGGGAAAGACAGGATATTCATGTGTGAATACCAGACCCCCACAGACTTTATTTATGAAGAAATCTGCTGTGGGTAGGAAGAATATTGTAGCTACTATGGTTTAAGTGATGAAAAGCTTGCGAGAAGTATTACTTCTTATTATCCCAAATTATATAATTAAGGGGGGTGAGGAAGAGCCTGAAGTTATGTTGGGCACTGAACTCTTTTCCAAAACTGAAATAGGAGCAGCAAAACTTTCTTTTTGGATGTTATTATTTTATCATTGGATTGATAGGAATGGATTAGCATACATTGGTTGTTAATGCATGCACTTACAACTCCTCTGATCACAACTTACTTTTCCCTAAATCTATTTCAGTATTGTACGGAGCTGCATCGATTTTGAGGGAGGTTCTGGCAGAGAGATTTATCTCCAGGATGGCTTTCTGATCACTTCCAAAGACAGAGATTGTGATCCCAATTGAAATGGAAGTCACTTCTTAGCTTAAAGAAATGTAACAACCCTGATCTAGATGTCCATCAACAGAAAGCTTATTAAAGTTTTCTTTAAAGCTCCCCGCAAAGGATAATTCATAGCTGTCCTTTCTAGTTGATTTAAGAGCTAAAAATTTCTTACTTTAAAACAGTTCTCCTTCTTGCTGGGAGTTAAACCTCAGACTTATTGTCTTACACCCTCAGAACCCACTGAGATGTCTGCAGCCCATTACTGGACTGCACCATGGCCTCTTTCAGTCTTTTCTTATTAAGGTTTAACTACTTCAGCTTTTCTCTCAGGTCCTGGTTCCTGGAACTTCTCCCCTTCTTGCTGGCATCTCTGAATCTCTGCAGTTTGTACACCTCACCAAAGGAGTGCCCCACGCCCTCCCTCTCCAGCTGAAGCCTCCCCTGTCCCAACCAAGCAGGATGGACAACCTGCCTGGTGCTGCCTCCCAGAGATTTTCCTCTCCTCACTGTAAATTCACACTCATCCTGGGAAGTATCATAACCCCAGAGCCTTTTCCACAGTGCTCCCATCAGGGCAGTTTTTCTCCCTTTCGTGAACACAGCCATGGTTTCTCCTTCCTGAGGAGTCATTTGCACCATTGTCCTACTGAACTTCATCTTGTTGATTTCCTGCTGCTCCTCTGATGAATCAGAATCATTTTAAATTCCAGTCCTGTCTCCCAAACTGCTTGCAGTCCCTTCCAGCAAAGTGTCACTTGCGAATTTTATAGATGTGCACCTCAGTACATCATGCACACGGATAATGAAAATATTGAAGCAGTGTGGGACTCCAATCCTAATGTCCTTCCAGTTTAGAGGAGAACTATTCATGTGCGACTCCTCAGCCAATTGAGGACCCATCCTGATTCAGGACTTCCTCTAGATCATATTTTCCTTGTTTGCTTCTAAGAAAATGCAGTGGGATGATATTAAAATCAAGATACATCACAGCTGCTGCATGCTCCTCCACCACTATGGCAGGTGGCTTTTATAAAGAAGAAAACGAGATTGATATGACAGAAATTGTTCTTTGCAGCTCCATGTTGACTGCACCTTTTATTTTTATTATCCTCCAGCTGCCTATAAATTAATTAATAATTTAATCCATTATTTTTCTAGGTTAAAATGACTGGTCTGTAATTCCCTGGGGCTGCCTCTCCCCTTTCCAAATGTAGGAATTATGTTTGTCCTTCCCTGGTCCTCATGCCATTCCCAGCAACAGTTATTCCCTCTCAGAAATCCAGGAACCAATTTTAATTTGATACGCCATAAAAATTAGGACTTGCATAATTAGTTCCTTCCAGTCTGGCAGGTGCATAACTCAACTCCTCCATGTTTTCATCCATCTGCATCTGTTGCTGTATGTGCTGCAGGTTGCCATTCCTTTATGCTGTTTCCTAAGAATCACATAAATCACATCAGGTTTAAAAAGAAAAAAAAAAACCTTTGAAGAAAACACCTCAGTCCTCTGGCTGCCCATTCTGGAGTCTCTTGAACTTTTTGCTATTACATACCACGGTTAATATGCACAGGAAAATAATAATGAAAACAAAAGAGGAGTTCCATAGACAGACCCTGCTGGAGTCAGGGGGTTTGTTTTCCTCACACTGCAGGTTTGGGAGCACAGGGAATACTTTTTGATCCCCTGCACACGGAACCCAGGCCACTTTGAACCCTCTCTCCTGCAGCTGGCAGGAAGACCTTTCCCCATCCCATGGCACATGCTGATCCACATCTCTTCTGCCTGGAAGGCAAATGACACTCAAGTAAAACATTTTGGAGCTTCCTTACCGCACATTTGGCACTAATGAGCTGAGGAGTGAAGTTTGCAGCCAAAGATGAGTTTGCCAAGAGAGCCCGGGCTCTCCTTGCTGCCTGTGAATTGGTGTCTTCCCCAAGCAGACAGGAAGGGCATCCTCTCCTTAAACCATAAATCATCCCTTTAATTGGTGATCAGAGGCTGTGTGAGAGGCCTGGCAGGTGTCAGTTCATGGCTGTGTAATTGACGGCAGCCTGCTCTGCTGCATCCCTGCCCCTCGTCTCCTCAGTGTGCTGGGGAAGCGATGCAAGCCTGAAGTGTGACTTAGGACAGCAGAGGTGGGAGGAACAGGAGCATGCAGGAGTTTATCTTCCTGCAGAGCAGTGTGTGGGTGACAGCTGGGGCAGCCCGAGTTTAGAGGCACCTCAGACGTGCACTGAGGTGGTTATCAGACGTCAGAGAGGCTCCCAGCCCTGCTGCCCCAGCTCCTCGTGTCAGGCTGGAAGGAAAGGGGTGCACAGAGGAGTCCCACTACATGGACTAGAAAATGAATGGAAGAAAATTCTGGGACAAGAACTTTTATCTCCTTCTCTTGGGCTAATGCCTGCTTTAGTTCATATGTCTGATATTTTCTTAGCTTGTTCTCTTTTTTCTCTTCTCACTCACAAGGGCTGTAGGTCACGCATATCCTAAAACACAAATTGGTGTAATCACTGCTGAGAAATAGAAGGCATGTGCTTTCCTTCAGGATCGATATTCAGGCCTAAGATATTTTGGGTTTCTCATGATATCAGCCATCCAACCCCTATTTAGGTGACTAACTCCTATTTTAATCAGCAAAAGTTAAGTCCATAAATATCTTTAAAGAGCTGGTCCCCAGTGTCTTCCACCTTCAGATCCAATCACTGCTTCATCAGTCCCTGGATCCAATCAGCAGTGATTGATTTAATGATGTCAATATTCCTTTCCACTCCTCCATAATTTCCTGTCCCTGCCCTTTATGACTTACTATAGGAAGCAACCCATTATGATAATTCAGTATTCCTACAGCAGACGACTCCGCTGAAAATGAAAAGCCAAATTCTCCACAGCCCCGAAATGCATCAGGGGCTGCAGCAAAAGTGTTCAGGCTGCTATTTATTGAATTGTTTGTCTATAATGCAATGCCACAGTTTAAAAAATTAAATTAGTCTAATTATCCTATTTAAGGCGATAACTCTCCTGTTGCTACCACTCCCATAATTTTCTGCATTTCCATCTCCTAAATTATCCACTTCTAGACTTTTTTTTTCTAGCCCGAATATATCTGAAAAAAATATCCTTCGAGGTATAATTAACTTTTTCATTCAGAATCCTAATTTCCTCTCTCAGACATTTTCTGCAATGTTTAAACTATTTATTATGCAAACTTAGAGAAGTCAAAATATGAATTATGTACAAATCTAGGTACTGGAGTTCTCAGCTAATCACTGCATCTTTGTGTCTTGTGGTTGAAGGGAGCCAAAGTGAACAGAGTGGAAAACATCAGAGTCCAGATCTCAGCTTTTTTTTTTTTTTTCCTTCCTGTAAAATACATCCTTTTCCCTCCAAAATTAAATAACTTCATGTCATCCTTTTAATGATTTTATTTTTTATCCTGTGCACAGGTAGTTTCTTATCACCCAGCACTGTGTTTGCCTCCCTTCACATCACATTTCCTTCATCTCCTCTCAGCACTCTCACTGCAATGGGACATGTGAGGACTTGCAATGACTTCCTCAGGCTGGGGAAGATCACACACAGATGGTGTCTGATTCTTCTCCTTTTCCTGATTTTCCTCATTTGCTTTTAATTTGCCCTTGCATTTCTTGGCTTTCCCGGTGGGATCTCACACCGTAATTGCGAGGGTGGGGACAGAGTTGTAGATGACTTGTACTCATCAAAGGCATTTGTCTCCACTCGTCATTTGGGCTTTGGCAACGTCCAAAAGGATGCTGATGTTCTTGGTGTGCTGAGAGCTGCACAGGGCTCCAAGCCTAGACTGAGGCCTGAAAGACATTAGAGAAGAAGAGATTGTGGTCCCAAGGATTTTTGACTCTTTCTGCCAATTATTAGCACGTCAGTGGCCATCTATCTGTCCTCTAGCTTTTCAGTGCCATATTTTCCTGTGTGTCTGTTGGAACTAACATGGAATGGCATTGAGCAGAGAAACCTTTTTGCCCCCAGTGTGTGCGGCTTGAAGAAAAGGAAAGGGGAAAACAGCACGCTTCTATTTATTTTTGCATGTGGGATTTTTAGGATGCATTAGCACAGAAAATGGACAAGCTCTGTGGGGTTACATCAAGGAGAGGGTTGTGAAGTGAATGAATTGGTAGAATTGGATCTTCTGATTGTGTGAGGTTGGGATGCTCCACTGTTCTAGTTGAGAGCTGGAGCTGGATTTTCTGTAATACAAAGAGTTCTCAAAGGGATTTGTCTAAGAAAATAAGACTTACTTCCCCTAAATTTAGCAGCCAAAAGGTCAGATATTTTGTCTGACCTACCAACACAAATTCAGTCATCCCTGACTAAATAGTTATTAAAATAGGTGGGATAAGATGTCCTTCTGGAATTTTTCTGTGGGTGGAATATACATCAAAGGAGACCCGACTGTATATGAACAGAGACTGGACACCTCTGACAGCATTGATTGTCCAGAGCTTGGGAAGGGGAGGGAAATGCAACCCAGAATCATGGAAAAAAAAAATCCCTTCTCTAAGAAAATTCTGGGCCAGACTTTAAAATATCAGGCCTTCCATAGCTTTTAAGCAGAGTAAATTCAAGCCCAAATCAAGGATGTTTGTGCTTCTGGAATGAAATCTGACCAACAGATAAATACTGCCCAACGTGTGAGAAGAGGAAGGCTCCAGGTTGTTTTCTGGAAGAATCATGCTTAAAGCATGAGCTCAAACCCTGCTGAATGTACATTTTATTCCATGCCTTTGGCCACCAGCCCAGTGGACATATGGAAAAAGCTGGTAGGTGCAATTCATTAGGAAGCAGAGGACGGGACTTGTGAAAGTGGAAACCAAAATACTGAGGTTCTGTCTGTGAAGTCAGAGTAGATTTTTAGAGACTTTGGGATTTTATTCTGGATGGGGTCATAGATTTTTCCCCAGACAGACTGCTGTAGATCTGGGAAAGAGAAAAAAACCTATCAAGTGTGGTTCTGTGAGGAAGATGGTTCATGGTTCTTGCACGCTCCTGAAAGAGGAGGAAAATGCATTGTTAAATACTTTTATATGAGCTTCTATGTTGCTTCCTAATTGGCTTTGTCTCATTCCCAAAGGCCCCCAACTGCTCTTTTCCCTCAGGCACATGGGTGTGTGCATGAAGTAGAGGAACTAGTTTGGATTTTTGTTTCCTCCTCCATCCTTCTGGAAGTCAACAGCTCCAGAGGAGAAGGATTTTTGCAGCAGCTTAGCTGTACCCTCTGTGTAACCTGAATTTAACTTCCAAGTCAGGTCATGGGACTCAAACCTGCAGTTTCAGAAAACCTGGTGGGAATTACAGATTTTGTGATTTGGTCCCTTACACCATCCCATTAGTCTTGAAAGTTCAAACAAGCCTGCACCAGGGGGAGAAATAATTGCAGAAGAACTGAGCTGGAACATCAGACGGAGATTGGAAAACAATCAGAATAAGTTAAAAATACCTTTGGCAAAGACAGCTACAGGCTGATGCTTCTGAAAAGCCGAGTTCCTTTCTCATCAGGGATTCTCACTATTATTTTTATTTATTGCTTTTGACACCTGGTCTATCATATCAAGAAATCTTCTGGCTCTGCAGCCTCCTGACAGATGCAGCGTGCAGCAAATGCCTTCCCAATGCAGCTGCCTCTGTCCTAGCAACAGGCTCAGGATGCAACCAAATCCCACTGTAATCAGGGCTGGACAAGTTGAAGGATGGATAAGATGGATGCAGTGATGGCTGCTGAGAGGATGAGGCTGGAAACTGTGTCTAGGAGACTTAAAGACTGGCTGCAGCAATAAAATATGCGCAGCAAGCGGAACAGATAATGTCAGTTCAAATCTTATTTATCTCATCAGTAGGAGCTCTGCGAGTTTGTTGCTTTCCCTTTTTTTTTTTTTTGTTATTTTTTGTTCGGGATGTCTCTCATTAACCTGCTTTTCCCTGGATTTGTTTGTGCCTAACTTTGGCAGCCAGCCAGCAGAAAGCAGGGCTTTAATTTCACAAACTGTGGATTGCGTCCCAGTTATTAAACCATATTTGTTTCTCTCTTTCCAGAGTTTTGTTTCAGGCTTGTTTTTTCTATTTTTTTTCCCCTCCCCATCCCTAGCTCTTTTTTTTTTTTTTTTTTTTTAATTTATTTCTATGCTGTTTTGCCTCTCTCATTCCCACCAAGGGAAAACAGCAGAGAGATTTAACTCTTGGGATGCCCCAAACAGAACTGCCATTCCAGGTGGGCCAGATGCTGCTCTGGGAAGGGTCCTGACCAATGGGGTCCCTGACAGCCCCAGGGCTGTGACACAGCCCACGGTGACACGGTGACAGAGCTGCCTGGCGCTGAGGACGCTAGGGGAGGACTGTGCTGGTGAGCTGTGATCTGGTGGATGTTCTGGCCCATGGGGTGAGAGATACTTTGATTATGCCCTTTGGACACTTTTCAGTCAATGAGAGAGGTTTTAAGAAGCAGGAAGGACATCTATGCCCTTTCCTTTTTCTCTATAACCTGGAGTGGTTTATTTGGTCCCTCGGCCTTGACATGTGGTCAGTGAAAAAAAAAACACCAAAACTTTTTCTAGGAGAATTTTCCAGAGCAGATCTGAAACTCCCCTTGCACAAGCCCCTCTTTTTCTGAGCTCTCAAGGAGCACCTCAAAGACAAGTTGTCTGAACTTCAGTGCTGTAAATCTCCCCCTAAGCAGGAACCAGTTTTGCAAACACAGACTCACAGTTCTGCATCTTGGAGTCTGAGAGTTTTAGGCATCTGTGTCCTTCTTTTAAATAGCTCTTGTGACTGCTGGAGCATGGACCTGCAGATAGGAGCAGCAGAGCTGAATAATCCACATTCAAATTTGGGCCCAGGCCAAGTTACCGCTGTGAAAATTCTGGTTGCACCACTCAGGCAGAACATTTAAACAGTGCTTGGGAGAGGGGCTTTCATCTCATGAGCTTCAGCAGGACCCAGTGACGCTCTTCCTCACACGCAGCTTGGAATGAGACAGCTCTGAAACTAAAGGGTGCACACTGAAGGCAAAGAGTTTTGTCTTGCTCATAGCAAGATTCTCCTGGGTATCTAAAGATGTGTTTTAGCAGAGGATATAGTCCTAAATGTATTTGTTTTTAATTGTCCGTTTCTTCACTAGCATCCACATTCCATACTGATGCAAAATCTGAAAATTCTGGAAAGCATCTCAATTCTGCTGCTGGCAAAAAAAAAAAAAAAAAAAAAGTCTCAATCCATTGTGCTTCACCCAGTGATGTCTCTTTTCCCCATGGAGGTGCAAAGATGGCTCATTCAGCCAAGAGATATTGCTCAGAGGTTCCGAATCCATCAACCCGCCATAGAGAAGATGGATGGCAAATTCTTTTCAGATTCTTTTTAAAGTCATGTTAGTGTACACAGGAACTCTGAGAACTGTATTTCAGATCAACACATTAAAACAAAAGAACAAACCAAAAAACCAACCAACCAACCAACCAAAAAAAAAAAGGACAGAGATTGTAAGAGACAAAAGTCCCCCTCCAATTTTCCCTATCACGAAGTCTAGCTAAGATTTCTAGCACAGCTGCTATCCTAATTAAAGCCTAGGGTGTTTTAAAGCACAGGCAGAAAAATACCATTATATGCTATTTTTGTTCTCAACTCTACAGTCTCCACTGAACCCTTGCCAATCCTGTGGGAAAGAAGAGACACAGAGAGATTTGGGCCCAGACATCGGATGTGCTCGGGCTCTCAAGTCCCCACTGAAACGGTGTCAGTGAGGATCCAGGCTGGAGGAAATCAGAAGCTACAGAAAGGTCATTTCTGAGAATAAAAAAGGTTTCTGTCTTGAACCTGTTCCCACTTCTTAGGAATTCCTTCTGTGTTCGAGGACCTGTTAGTGTTTGCTGGCCTTTCCCTCCCCGTCCATTCCAAAGTTCGCTCCTGAGCTGGCACGAGCCAAGCTCTGAATTATTGGTGTCCCTTCAGCAGAGCGGATGTGGGCACCAGATGGTGCATTGCTCTTGGGCTGGCAGGGGATGCAAAGTTGAATTTCAATGTCAGTGAGCAGCTAAATGACTGAGGGCTCGTCCAGACACACTTTAGTCACTGGTCTGGAGATACTGAGACTGGGCTCTCACAAACTGTGCAGAACTGCTGCTCTCTGAGAGGGAGCTGCACTTCCTGCACTCACACCTTGAGCAAACCTGAACACAGAGGCTGGAGTCTGGTACCTGCACTTGGTTTCTAGGTCACATTTTACATTCTCAACTGTCCTCCGAACATCAGGCCAGCCCTTCTTCAAGTATGCCTTTTGTTAGATTTGGCTTTTAAAATTTCTCTTTCCCTTGGTGATGCTAGTGGTATTTTTGAAGCATAGAAAATACTGCCAGAGGGTTCCCAGCTATTTACTTTTTATTCCCTTTGGATCCTTTTACCCAAAAGACTGGGCTCATAGTAGCTTTCACCTTTGCGAAATCAGCTCTGGGTATGAGTGTGTCCGTGTGGTTTGGACGTTATTCCATTTGCATGTGGCAAGAGTTAAAGTCTTGCAACCAAACAGCACTCTGAATTTTAATTCTGGGACTGAATTCTCTTTATCTGTCAAGATGATGAGGTCTAGCACTACTCTCCTGTTGGATAAAACATTTTCATCCAACATTTTGGGAAATTCTCGTCTTCGTTTTTGAAAAAAAAAAAAAAAAATTCAGCATATTTTAGTTCTAGCAGCTTGAGGTCTCCTTCATATGCAATGCAGATGGAAACCTTTCATTCCTACCTATAATAGAGAGGTGTGTAAAGAGCCAGACAAGAAATCAAGTTTCTTTCTGGTCTGCATTGGGTAGTAGAAAGGGCCTGGTTTGGTTTTTATTTGTGAGGATATTAATTCAGATCTCTTGCTTCCGAGTTCTCAGGGACTCAGAAACATGAAATGCCATTTTTGACATAAGGATATTGTCCTCCTACTTCTATTTGCCTGGTTTTGCTTGTTAAAGACATCATAACCAGTGCTTTTAATATTCCACTCATGCAAAACTTCCCATCAGGCCTCAGCAGCACCAAAGTAGGTCGGATTTGTGCTCATATGTGAGGAATTCCTATTCCTCTTTTCCTACCCAGAATCTTCACGTTGGTGTACAGGCAATTAAAGATTTTCTATTCCTCCAACTCTCTTGGTACCTCAATTAATCAGGCTCTCAACATCTTGATTTTTGTGCTAAATTAGGGCTCCCTGTCCCTTCTCTTCCTCCTCCCCTTTGCCATGAGTGCTCTGCTCTCCCGCACCCTGCTCCGCCCAGCTCCTCCTCTCCCTGCCTTCTCCTCCCCTGGGATGGATTTTCTCCAAGCAGCACAGCCTCGTGCTCACACACAATGACCAATACCCCACAAAAATCACAGCTATTTAACACAGTACCCACTGCAGTTTCACGTTCAGGATGTTCGACCCAAGTGTGTGTCCAGACTTGTGTGTAACAAGTGAGCTATTTATCCTAAGACTCGCCAAACACTTGCCAAGTGGGTTCAGCAATGCAGTCTTGCTGTTTTGTTTTTTTTTTTCTTTCTTTGGGTTTTGGGAATGATCCAATCAGTCCTTGGATGGTCTTTTGTCATGGAATTGTTGGGGTGACCTGTACAGGGGCAGGAGCTGGACTCAGTGATGCTTTTGGGTCCCCTTCTACTCAGGATGTTCTATGATTTCTTAAGGGAGAATCTGAGAAAAGATCTCTCTTTTCTTTGGATTTTTTTCACTTCCCCCTCCTCTTTTTTATTTTATTTTTTTTTTTTTAGATAGATATACACAATTTTCTTTTAATCTATGCTCTGAGTACATTCACAGTCCCATGCAGATCCCTATTCCATTCTACTAATTGGATCATCAGAGATAATTTCCTACATAACAGCCTAAGAGACTCAAAACAACTGAACATTTCCAGTTAAGTGAAAATTATTCGGTTTTCCTTCTGTTTGGAGCTCTCATTCTCAGGACAGTAGTTCTGCATTAGTTCACCAAATCCTTCCGGGGCTGGTGGTTTCTGAGTGTCCAATTGGGTAATTCTGGTCTCAGCTCTTTTGTGAAGCTCAAGGGACTTTGTGCAATACTAATATCATGGAATCCTAGAAGAGTTTGAGTTGGAAAGAACCTTAAATATCATCCAAATCCAACCCTCCTGCTGTGGCCAGGGACACCTCCCACCATTCCACGTTGCTCCAAGCCCCATCCAACCTGTCCTTGGACACTTCCAGGGGCAGCCACAGCTTCTCTGGGCAACCTGTGCCAGGCCCTCAGCACCCTCACAGGGAAGAATTTCTTTCTAATTCTCTAATTTAAACTTCCTCTCTGTCAGTTTGAAGCCATTCCCCCTTGTCCTGTCATTCCAGTCCCTTGTAAAGAGTCTCTCTCCGTCTTTCTTGTAGCCTCTTCAACAACTGGAAGATCACAATGAGGTCACCCTGGAGCCTTCTCCCCTCCAGGCTGAACACTCCCAGCTCTCCCAGCCTTTCCTCACAACAGCTGTTCCATCCCTCTGATCAACATGGTGACCTCCTCTGGACCTGCTCCAACAGCTCCATGTCCTTCCTGTGCTGGGGAGCCCAGAGCTGGATGCAGCTCTGCAGGTGAGGTCTCACCAGAATAAGATTTCCATGAGAATTCCATGAGCGGAGCCTCCACCTTCCATCGTGTAAATGCCGCAGAGATGGGAACGGTTTTGCCGGGCTCTGAGTCATTGTGTTCTCAGGAAATTCACCCAACCACCTCCAAACTCAGCTCACAAAATTCACAGCGGTCCCTGGTCCTTCTGTTCCCTTCCAGGATGAGATTTTTGGCTCAGCGATAAGATGCCAGAACCGAGTCCCAGCAAAAGGTCCCGTCCCCAGCGAGGTGCTGACTCACCCAAGGGCTGCCAGCGACAGAGATTTCCTTAAAAGCTCGGTGCTTTTAACAGCAGATGAGTAATGAGCACGAAGCCGCATTTGCGCAGCTCAATGGTGACATCCAGTGACTGTCTCACTCATTCCCAGGTGTGCGTTCCATAGGGGCAGGCCGGCCCTGCCCCTTGCCCACGGGGGGTGGCTCGCACGTCTCCTGCCATCGCATCCTGTTCGTGCTGGAAATTACTTTAAAACGAAATCCCTGCTCAGATTTGCATAATCACTTAATTGCGGGGCATCGCATCTCTTTTGCTCGCATTGAGCGGCTCGGTGCAGCCAGCGCCGCGTCCGCACGCTCCGGTACCTGGAGAAAGGGTTTAACTCTGTTGGTGAAACAGTCCCAGCCTTTTAGCAGGAATTTCACCAGCAGCAGCTGACAGGTGACTTCCCTGTGACCCGAAGTGATCTGAAATATTTTATAAGCCAAGGCTGGAATTTGTTCTTTTGCAGTCACACCATGGCCGGCCTGAGGATGTGGGGATTGGTGGGGCTCTCCTGGGCTGTTTGGGCAGAGAAAAAAAGGGAGGAAAGGCAGAGGAAAGGGTGAAGTGCTGGGAAAGGAGCAGAAAAAACAGCAGGAAAAAAATAAAATGGATGGAATGACAAGGAAAGGTAAATTAAAAAAAGAGGAAAAAAAAAAAAAAAAAAAAGGAGAGAAAATGTATGGAGGGAAAGGTGTCAAAAGGAAGCTGAGGGAGAAGCAGGGATGATGAGGAGGAAGAGCTGTCCCGGTCTCAGGGAGAAATGGTGTCATTAAGGGAACTGGGTGCAGCGGAGATGGCGTGTGCTGAATAACTCTGTCAGCGCAGCAGCATCCGGCTTTGCTCGGTGATAAATGTCACATGTCTTTGCTGACACTTGATAAAGGTTCTGTCTATCAGCAGAGCCAGCCAGCAGGGCCAGCTGGCTCCAGCTTAACCTTCATCACTGCTCTTTCAAAGAGAAGTCCCAGAATTTTCCTCTATTTCACCACTCCCTCTTCCCAGCTCATTCACCCTGCTCACCTCAGTGCTTTCTGGCACTCAGCTTAAAAAAAGACCACAAGCAGCAGAAATAAAACTGTCTGACTTAGCCAGCCAAGGAGAGACAGTCTGGGGCTGGGATTATCCAAGCAAGGCTCTCAAGTAGGATGGAAAACATGGAAAAACTCATGGAAATGTTAAAACAATAGGAAAAAAGAAAAAAAAAAGAAAATAAATAATCTCACCCTTTAAACCAGGCTTGCAGCGAATGAGGCATTGAGCCAGGCAGTTCCTCAGCCTGTGTTAAAAGATGGATGCTGGTTTACACCACAGGGATTTGGCCCTTGTCCTGATTTAACCCCAGCTGGCAACAAAGGACCACAGAGCTGCTCACTCCATCCCCTCCTACCAGAGTGGGATTGGGAGAATTGGAAAAAAAATAATAACTCGTGGGTTAAGATAAGAAGAGTTTAATAACTGAAAGAAAGCAAAATATTATTGAAGTAGTAATAATACTAATGAAAAAGAGATGGAGAGGATTAAAAACCCAAGGAAAACAAATTCTACCCAACACAAGTGCTCACCACCCCCTGCCCAGTGCCCACCGCAGCCCTGAGCAGTGTCAGCCCCTTCCAGCCAAATCCCTTTTTTTTTTTTCCTCTGGACAAGAAGCTCTGTGGTGTGGAATGTCCCTTTGGATAGTTTGGGTCAGCAGTCCTGGCCATTCTCCCTCTCGACTTCTTGTGCACCTCCTTATTGGCAGCACATGAAATAGTGAAAAGTCCCGGATTTAGGGAATCAACAGCAACCAAACCATCAGTCTGTCTCCAATATTCTTCTCGTATTGTATCTAAAATGCAGCATTGACCCAGCTGCTGGGAAGAAAATTAACTCTGTCTCAACCAATGTCTCATGTGCCCACAAGGAGAGAGGAACGTGGTGACAAAGGCATTGGAAGACCAGATCAATTAAACTGTCATTATATACTTAAATAAACTTTGGATTGGCTCTGAGAGCACTGGGAAGTAACTAGAGTCATAATACTTCCCATGAGGGGTCCCAAAAACCTTTTAAAAATGCAAACATTCCAAGCCATAATTGGAAAGTGCAGCCTGGCCACATTATTAGCTTCGTTTTGGAGGTGAAACCAAAAAGGGAAGGTTATTTGACTAAGGTGAAAAATCAGCAAAAAGCCCAAGTGCAAAAATAGTAAAGCAGCTGGTCAGGCTGGAATCAGGAGAGGCAGCAACATCTGAGCTGCACAACAACACGAACCAATACAAACCACCTGAATTGCAGCTATTCAGGAAGTGAATTATTCAGAGAGGATAAGAATAAATCACACATTAGTACATCAGGTTAATATGGCAGCAAATAACAGGAGAACAGGGTTATTTAGGATATATATAAATTCTTGTCAAGTGAGGTAATTTTTTTTTCTCCCTCTGGGCTCAATGAGACAAACATTTAGTCAGTTCTGAGTATCTCAGCATCAACAGTGTATTGACAACTTGGAGGGAGCTCAAAGAACATCTTCAGAGATGATTTAGGGACTGGAGGGATTGATTTACAAGGAAAGATTTTATGCTCTAAGTGGAATAGATTAATCTCTACTATAATTCCATTGATGTCAAAGGGCCAAGTTTTGCCCTCAATTACCAGAGTGTAGATGTGGCTAAACTTCACTGGAGTAAAAATGTAAGATCATGATTAGGGGAAAAAAAAAAAAAAAAAAAAAAAAAGGAAAAGGAATACTGTTAGATTCTGGACATATCACTGTGGAGAAACTGTAGAAACTCCAGTGCTTATTACATTAAAAATTAACCAAGATAATGGTATTGAGCAATATTGTACAGAGATCTGCAGTGACAAGGGAAATAAAAATACATAAGTGCTATTTCCCCATATTTTTATTATGATGATGATTGCTGTTATATGAAAGCAGGAATCCACATCTGAAATTAACTGCCTATTGGCCCTTTTAAACATAACATGTTTTAATATAGACAAAATATACCAGGGGAAAATCCATCTTTGGCAGAGCCAAAGAAAATAGAAATGGTTTTTAAAGTATGTAATGGATAAAGCAAACCCTAAGAAATGTATCAACCTGTTCCAATATACATCAGCCAGGGACGGTAAAGCAGAGATGACAAACTGTTAATAACAATGGAAAAAAAGGGAATTCTATTCAATACAGTTTGTAAACTGCAGCATAAAGAGATGGCTCTGAGGAAAGGCTTTAGAGGATGTCTAGAGTGAGCTTTAGGTTGATTTGTAGTTCAAAGTATGAATCACAGAATCACCAGGTTTGGAAAAGACCTCCAAAACCACTGAGTCCAGCCTTTGACCAGCCCCCACCTTGCCCCCAGCCCAGAGCACTGGGTGCCATGTCCAGGCATTCCCTGGACACCTCCAGGGATGGATCTCTAAACCTCCCTGGGCAGCCCCTGCCGAGGCCTGAGCACCCTTTCAGTGAGGAAATTCCTCTTGATGTCCAGCCTGAACCTCCCCTGGCACAACTTCAATGTCCTCAATGTTCTGTCACTTGTCATGAAGAAGAGGCCAATCCTCAGCTGACTCCACCCTCCTGTCAGGGAGCTGTAGAGAGTGAGAAGATCTCCCCTGAACCTCCTTTTCTCCAGGCTAAACAACTCCAGCTTCCCTAGCTACTCCTCACAGGACTTACAAGCTGGTGTAGCCCTCTGGAATCCCAGAATTTCCCAATAGGTTGTTTGCTGTAGGAGGGGTGAACTATTACCCCTACTCTCTTATCTCTGAGACAAAAATGACATCTCTAGAAGAAAAGAAAGAAAGAAAGAAAGAAAGAAAGAAAGAAAGAAAGAAAGAAAGAAATAAAGAAAGAAAGAAATAAAGAAACAAATAAACAAATAAAAGAAATAAAATAAAGAAAATAAATAAAAGAAAGAAAAGAAAGAAAAGGAAGAAAAGAAAGAAGAAAAAAAGCTGATGATTTTTGGAAAAGCAAGAGGACCTGAGCAGGTTTCAGAGTGTTTTTGTGTCTTAGAAATAAATCAAGGCAGCTGATGTGCACAGAGTGGGAGGAGGAAGTGAGGCGCAGGAATAGTTGTGTCTATCACAGTTGAGATCTGGGAGAGAAAAGGCATCAAAATTCTATCAAAAAGATAGAATTTGCTCTCAAGCAGCGCTGTGTATGAGCATCCCCTCTGACTGCAGGGGTAGGACCTCCTCCAGAGGGAAGAACCCACAAGTGCTAAATTCAGTCGTGGAAATACATGAGCTGCTGCTCCTCCCTACCCCACCCAGCTCTCCAGGAATGTAAAACAGGGCTATGGATGGTCACAGCCCTGCTCCCCTGGCCACGGGCTGGTAACAAAGGCTGACAAAGAAAAGTTCTAAAAACCCATGTGCACTAACTGGAAAAGAAGGTCTTTTAAGGAAGTGCAGAAGGAAAAAAAAAGGAGAAGGAAGAGAAGACCAGGCTCACAAGACATGGAGATCTCCATGGAGAGATGATAAACCAGCTGACAGAGTTTGGCAAACAACCAGCTGAGAAGCTGATTTTTCTGGGACACAACCTTTGAACTAAAAACTGCTGACAGCAAGGAAGGTGAAGAGATCATTTAAGTTCATCAGTAGATGAACCACAATGATTATAGACCATTCTGGGTACTTTAAATCAAAATCAAGAGACAGTCCGGGAGATATCTAGCTCATAAATACAAATAAAATTCATAAATAATATAAGAGTTACAGGTAACAGGATGGTCTGATAACAATGTGACATTAAAAATAAAACTCACTATATGGAATTACAAGTTACTTTGGATTGCTGATTTATCCTGACATAAATGCAGTGAAAATAATGGAAGAGCTAATAGAGGAACCAATTAATAAAGAATTAAGGGATAGGAGTAGAATTAATGACTGTCAACATGATTTTATGGAAAATAGGTTTTATCAAATAAGCCTGATTTAATTATTTGGGGAGATTCCAAGTTGAACTGATAATCACATTGATGGGCTTGGCTTCAGCAAAGCCTCTCTGACTCAGTATCATAAAATGTTTTGATTCTAAAAGTTAGAGCTACACTAAAATAAAATAGGCTTATAACAGATTAAAACCAGACTAAACTCAGTGAGTTCAGAAAGAGCTAACTAATGGGGCTTTACCACAAGCATTTTCTCCTCGGGAAATTTCAATGGATACACATATTTGCAGTGGGTACTATGGAATACCTCTAGCAAAGACCCCCAAATTGATATCTGCATGCACTCACTCTTGCCAAAATGTGTAAATGCAGCAAAGTTTGAGGAAGTGGCACAAGAAGTTGCTTCTAGGTACTTCCAGACTGTGCTGGATTTGTCTGACAGGTCCATTTAATGAAATATCCAGCCATGGCGGGGGCTGCTCTGGTGTCCACATTCCGAGCTGACCTGGGATGACAAGTGAGGAGATATGAAATGGGCTTGGACACAAAATCCTGACACCCCAGATCCCCTTTTCTTCTTTTTCCTGGATCCCACTGCAATGCCCTGTGTGCTGCTGGAGGCGACTGCCTGAATGCTGAACCGGCTGATGCCTGCTCTTATTTTTCCGGTGCCATCTGCCTGCCCTTAGATCCCCATGCCCTGGTTAAAGCCCTGGCACTTGCTGACAGCCACGTCTTTGTCAGTCCTACCCATGACTGTGTTTAACTCAGAACATCATAACTTTGGTACAGGTTATTAGAACTCAAAGCCTTCTCCCATATGTTCTTCCAGATCACATCTCAAATAATTCTGCACACCCACATAGCCGAATCAGGCCACCATCTTCTAGAACCCACACAATCAGAGACCTTTCTGAGGCTGTTTTTCTACCCCTCCCTTTTGCCCTCCTGGTAGATCTCTGTCAGGTTCCGTAATAAACGCACTCCCAAAGAAAAAAACAAGTACATATATTTCTCCCCCTCCTTTCCAGATCCCCACCAACAAATAAGTGGAATGCTTTTAGTGCACTTAGTGTTCTCAGATTATGTTAAAATATACCAAACATACCCTGTTCTAGTCTTTCATGAAAACTTTAAATTGCTATTTCTGGGCTCAATTCAACCCTTGCCTCATTCTGTGATAAAAGGACTTAAAAGCACTGTTCTAGAATAGAATAGGCTTTGGGTTTTTTATAGAGTCTTTCACATTCCCAGTATCCCAAAGGGCTTTACAAAGCACTGATGTAGAGACTGGGAGTACAGTAAGCGTAGGCAAATGCAGCATCCATTATGTGCTCAGGGATGGCTCATGCACCCAGCACCCAGCCTTACGTAACAGCAGCGGGGTTGGAAGGGGAGTGGAGCATCCCTTGGGCACCAAAACCCCTGTCCTGGGCCACAGGGATGGCAGGAGAGGATGGAAAGTGTGGCTGGGGGGTTGCAGGTGCGGTGTTCGAAGCAGGCAGTGGCACTGATGTGCTTGGGGAGGCTGCACCTGGGAGAAATCAGGGTAAGGGAGGTTTTCAGGGCTGGTGGAGGCAGTCAGCACCTGGGTGTGTGAACGTCTTTGCTGGATAAAGGATTAGCAGGCAAAGTGTGTCCAGGATGGAGTGGTGAGGGTGGGAACAGTCTGTCTGTGGTCATGGCTGGGAATAGGGTGTGGGAGAGCCACAACGAGATGGAAATCCTGCATTTGCTGCATGCCTGTGGAAGGAAAATCAGCAGGAAGGGCATGCACAGTCCCTGTGCCTGAACTGTGTGCAGGTTATTTGTGAATCTGAGCAAGAGATGGGGTGAGAAATAATTCAGATAATTCCCTCTGCATGGCAGGGAAAGGATTGCTCTGCAGACACTCTTTGTCCCTGAGGTACAGGGAAACAACAACTCACAGATAAACTCAAATTCACAACCAGACCAATGGCCTGAGCTGATGAACAGCAGCGTGGCCACGGTGACAGCCAGTGACAGGGAAGGGTTACAGGACTGGTGAACGCGCTGGGGACGGTGTCACTACAGGAACAAGAACCACATCCCAAAGCTGCACCCTCTCTACCCAGGGCACCCAGAGGGTCAGAGCTCTTCACCCAGAGGGTAACTCAGGGATACCCAGCAGGAAAATGATCCTCACCCAGGGGTGTGAGGGCTCCCAGCTCTGGGGAGTCTCCATAGGATCTATCCCAGTCTGACCCGAGGGTGGTTCCTCTCACAGAACTGCTGCTCTGAGGAAAATCACAGAGGATAAAAAGGGGCTTCCAGCTCAGCCACCCATGTTCACAGCCCAGGAAATACAAAATACAAACCAAGCAAAACTGCTTTCTGGAGAGCACATGGCACAGGATAGCACAGGTCTGTTCAGAGCTGGTTGTGGGATTTCTTGATGTTTGCATCACACCGATTCACAGAGAGCACGTCTCATTTTACTTCCACTCAGTCCTTTGTTCCTTTCAAAGTCTGGATTTTTAGGATCTCAGCATTAAAAATAAATGAGAATTTCCTGTCAAAGACTTTTTTTTTTTTTTTTTTTTCAGTGCATCACAAGGTATTTGTTTAAATGCAGAATATTTTTAAACCTGTAAACACTAATGGATGTTACTTACTCTGATAGATAGTATCTGATAGATACTCTCATAGAAATGGATCTTTGTTTTAATGTCAGGGTTTTCACTAGAAAAGGAGTTTAAATCAAATTGGGAGAAAATAAAAGACCACAAAGCACTTTGTAACCTTTCCCTAAACACGAATAAAACAAAAGAAAAAATTTTAAACTCCCCCTCTTCTGTCTCTTTTCTAAAGAGCTGTGGACCAAGTCATGCTATGAGGTGGTGAGGACTGAGAAGTCTTGAGTCAGAAATCATAAATGACAATACCCTGCAATGACATGGAGGCTTGTGCATCAGTCAGGAGAAACTGGTGCAGGAGGCAGAGACACCATCATGGCTTTTCATGGGGGATAAAAACCTTATTTCAGATGGAAGGAAAGCGGAGCTTCTTGTTTTAGCTCACTATAACTGAGATAGGTGGTAAAACTTTCCCATGTGGATCCAGAGATCAGAAATGCCTGCGACATAAATGCTGTGCAAAATATCACACCATACTCCCAGGACAAATCCTCGTGGTGTCCCCTCCCTAACTCCCTGACAGGACTTGTTTTTGAGCAGAACTCTGTGAGGGGAATTTGGGGTTGTGAGGTTTGTAAAACCTGTGCTTGTTCTTGTGTGTAAACCATGCAGATGTGCAGCTGCAGCTCCTCCGTGGGGAGGCATTTGCTGCACTCCTGGATATCCCATGAATTATGGAGGAGTATTTGCTGTGGGCCAGAGAGAACAAGTGTCTGTGATGCTGCTGGAGCCCTGGCTTCCCATGGAGGCCTGGCAGAGGAGCAACTCAGTCCCTGTGAGGGAGAAGAGGACAGGCAGGGAGGATGACACAGGTCCCAGAAGGCAGCCTCTGCCAGGGATCCTTTCAAAGGCAGAACCTTACAACCCCAGATAAAGGAGATCTCAACAATGCAGTGGTGTGTTAGCAGAGACTTCAGCAGAGCATCCTACTATTGTGTGATCCTACAAACATCAGCGAATGGCCTGGGTTGGAAGCATTCTTCAAGCCCATCCCACCCCTGCCACGGGCAGGGACACCTCCCACTGTCCCAGGCTGCTCCAAGCCCCAGTGTCCAGCCTGGCCTGGGACATTCCAGGGATCCAGGGGCAGCCACAGCTTCTCTGGGCGCCCTGTGCCAGGGCCTGCCCACCCTCACAGGGAAGAATTTTTTCTTAATGTCTACTCCAAAGTTACTCTCAGCTGGGAGCAAGCCCTGCCCATCCTGCCTTTCCCAGCACAGTTTTCCTTCCCTCCCAGGCTGCATCCCAGCCTTTGCTCCAGCCATCAGCCGCAGAGCAGGGGGGCTGCTCGTGGCTTGCCTGTGCTCAGGGTGGGTGACAGCAAAGGCAACTTCTGAGCAAGGGAAAAAAGATTAAAGAGCAGGAAAACAGCAACATTCCTATCTAAAAGGTCTGGTGGACAGCGAGTAGATAAGCCATAAAAGCAAGAAAATGTCTCCAGACTAAAGTAAATAGTAAGCTCTATAAATCTACCTCTAAGAGATTATGTAGGTGGAACTTTACAAAAGAAATCTCTGGGTTTACCCCAGTGTGAGCCATTGCTTTGAATCCTTTGCCAGGCACGCAAGAGTTTAATATCAGCTTTTGATACAGTATTTTTCTAAAGTGATTTTGAAGATTATATGGAGGGAAAAGGTAAAACTAAACCTGAATGGGAGGGTTTTGTTACAAAACCAGTTTTATAGCCTGACAGAAAAGTCATGAATGCCTTGGTTAAGAATGAAGCCCTGGCAGGATTGGATATTGTTTCTCACCTTGCAAAGTTTTTTAGTGAACTGTCTAAAATACCAAGGTGCTGCTGCCGAGATAGGCAGATGGAAAGGAGCTGATAAGCCAGAGACAAAGGAAATATCTTCAAATAACCTTTCAGAGAGACATCATTTAGTGAACAAAGTAAAGAGACTGGCTTGGAGCTAAGAACTGAACCAAATACCTTTTGGAGAACAACACAAAGGGGCTGCTTCATGAACAATTTGAAGATGTTGGAATTTGCTCAAATTTCCTTAAAAATTATCCATAACAGATTGGGTAGGGCAGGAAAAAAACATGACAAAATTAAGTTCTAACGGTGTCAGATGGAGATCTAATAACCTAGCTTTTCTGGATGAGTGTCTAAAAAGGATCTCATTGTTTTTTTCCCTTCTAGAACCAAAAAACACACTTTATAACTGACAGTTTTCAAAACATTCTCGAAAATTTATAGACCTTTGTTAGACAGGGGTCTCACTGTGGAGATACTTTTTCTTTTTTGAGTGGTTGAAATCAGTTTCCCCTCATATTTGTGCAAACCAAGCCCTGTAGAGCCTGTGTGCAGCAAGAGGGAACTCACAGCTCCATTCCCATGATTTCAGTGCCACTGATTTATGCTGGCTAAAAGTCTGGCTTTATTTCTCCACTGTCCAAAGTTTATAGATTTTTCAGTCTGCACATTAGATTTTTTCCTACAGTAACAACTGAAAGGTGAAACTTAAGCAGAGTTGCACTGAGACATGGGTAAAGCATAAAATTTGTGGGATTTGCAAAGGACATAAAAGCCCATTTACCCCCAGGTTATGCCACTGAAATGGGCTGCAGTCTCTGGAAGGAGACATTTTTCTTGCAAATACTTTAGTTTGACTGCTCCAACTAAGGAATACACTTAAATCTGAAGTAAACTCTGGTGGAATAAGCCATTCCAGAACTTGTAATATACATACAGAGGAGAGCTCCATCCCCAAAACCAGGTGCATTTTCCTCCTGTGCCCTCCCTGCCCCTTCTGCGCTTCACCAGCTGCCCCTCAGAATAAAGTAATAAAAATTCAAATGAGCTTTCAGGAAAATATACCTGCGGAGGGGAGAAACCTCCTGTCACTTTAATAACACAGCAGGTTAATAATATTAAATCACCAGAGGCCAAGGAAATGTCACTGGAAATATTTAAGGCTTCCCCCTCAGGAGTGATGAGACTTTAAAGCAGCTGGGAAAGAAGCAGAACTGGGTAGGAAGGACTGGTGAGGCTGATCCTGGCCTGTAGGGAAAAGCAATTTTGCAGGGCTTGGCTTCTCATTTAAGGGCAATATAATATATTAAGAAAATAAAAGCTGATGTAATGCTGGCAGTGAAATACATGCTGGTGAAAAGGGGCAGGACGGCTCTGCAGGCAGCAGTTCCCAATTCATCCACCAAACCAGCACAAGATAGACAAGAGCGGGGCCAGTTTTAACCTTTTGCTGTGTCATTGTTCTTCAATTAATGTCAGAGGCGAGGATTTTACTGACATGAAAATCATCATGCCCATTTGAACTGGCCATGCTCTGGCTCAGGGTTGTACCATACCTTGATCCACCTGGGCATTTTATTGAGGGAGTCAGTCTTAAAACAAACCCAGCAATCAAAAACACACAAACCTCTCCTAAAGACAGATGGACAGCGCAAGTTTAAGGCTGGCTGGGATTGCTGGAATGATACAAAGCTTTTTGACAGAGCTGTGGGATTTGTGTCACTTAAAAAAAAATACTATTTCAATTTTTTTTTATTGATCCACAGATATAACTGGATAGTGTGAAAGTGGCCAGATCCTTAGCTCTGGAAAAAAAAAAAAAAATCCTTCCCTGGAGTTGTTCTGATTTATACCAGCTAAAGGTAAAATCCTCTTCCCCGGAGGATAATCCACATTTGTTTGGTTCTTGAGTTTCCTGGACAAATGACTCAGAAAGAAGAGGGACTGAAGTAGGATTGTGATTTGAAGGACCCTTCTATCTCCTTGCTGCTCACAGCTCTGCTTCTCTTCCCGTCAGAAGGAAGCCTTGAGCACAAGAATTGCTTGTTCAAACTCCAGGTTGTCAGGAAAAACTTGATCCTTAAAAAGCCTCACATGATCCCAACGTGCTCAGACTCCATAAATGCAACTTTTACCTGGCTCAGTGACAAAGCCCCATAGAGGGATTTGGAAGGGTTGTCACCAAAAGCTAAAAGTGATGATGAAGAGAAAGATTGTGACAAATGGGAGATTTCAAAGCCTAAAATAAAGAGATCCCAGTCCACGTTGATCCCTCCGTGGCTGGCATCACACAAAGTCATGCCAGCCACCTCCCAACCTCAGTGGAAAGAAATCTCCGCACCAGAAAGAAAACTGGCAAATATAACTCCAGCCTCAAAATCCCCCCCCCAAAAAACCTCTCTGGAGCTCAAATCACCAGGTCTGATTGCTGCACCAGGCCAAATTATTAGAAACTAACCCAAACAGAATTAGTGAACACATGGGCAGCACATCATTCTTTGGGAAGAGTCAATACAGCAGCTGTAGAGTGAAGTCATCTCTCACAAATCATTCCAGGCTCTTCTAAGTGATTAAGGAATATATCAATAAGCATGATTTAGTCAATGCAGTGCTCAGAAATTAAAAAAACCAAACAAACCTCTCATGGTAACATCTCAAAGCTCTTAAAGCAGCTCTGAGCTCATGGGATGAGAGAAGTTTGCTCGTTAAATCACCTAAAAAGCTGGGAATAAACATATTTAATATGTTCATAAATGGGCTGGAAAAGAGGGTTCATAGGAAGAAGATGAAGTTTGTGGAAGACACAAAATAATTGAGCATAGTCAAATCTGAACCTGACCGTAGGGAATCACAGAATACTCCAGAGATAAGGATTCAGTGACGACAAATGAAAGTCGGTGTTTGATAAGTGCTAAGTAAAGTACACAGGGAAAATAAGCCAAACTCCACATTTCCAGGCAGGAATGGGAACTTGGAGTCATTGTAATTGCTTCTATAAAATGCTAGTTTAGTGCTCGGAAATGCTCAAAAAGGCAGATAAAATGCAGGAACTGCTGGAATATCAGAGAAAAATACACAAGGCAAGGTGGTTACACATCCCCTTCTCTGGGGGTACAACACAGGAGAGAAGGACCACAATCCGAGGGACCTCTCCACCATACTCTGCTTCCCGGCAAATATTGCATCTTGCCATGATCCCAGCAGCAAAGCAACGTTTGTTTATGCAACCTAAACAGTGAAAATAGGTTTTGTACCCACTGGTTCTTTCCCTGTGTTGTCGTGTGTCACGGCAGCGCCCTGCTGGCATGAGTCACAAGGTGCCACCAGCACCAAGGTCGCTTTTTATCACAGTGGGCCAGATGCTCTGCAGGCAAAATCAATGGCATTCCCTCTGGATCAATAGTGGGGACGGTTTGCATCAGATCAGGAGTTGCTAAATAAAAGTGGTGCTGGACATTGCTTGAAATGAGGAGTTTTCTGTTGTATCTGAGGACTGAAGAGCAAGATCAGGCGGGTTTCATGTTCATCAAAACAGGGCAAATAAGGTTTTATTCAGTGTAATATAGACATTTCTTTCAGTGAAAGAAAAAATCTCGACTTGCTTTTGTTTATTTGATGTTTCCCCTCCCTACTCAGCCCCAGAAGAGAAAATAAGCTGATAAAGTCTATAATAGCACTAACACATGTATCAACAATACTGACATGTTTTCAGTTGAATTTTCAGTTCGTTCTATTTTCCATCTCACAATGAAATTCAGTTCAATTGAAAGATTCAATAGTAATAGGAAATAAGCTCTGGAAATTGCATAATCTACTTCTCAAAGACCCGGGAATTAACAAACAAACATGCAGAACACACACAAACCTAAAGGACCCACGTTCTGTCAAGATGTAATAAGTCAATTAAATTCATGCACAATGTGATTCTTGGCTGATGGGAGAATACAAAGAAAGAGGTCAGATCCTGTTTTCAAAAAGAAGCCTCATGAAAAGGAAAGCAAATGGAAATGTCATTATTGAACATTATGATGAGAGATGAAAGGAGTCTCGTCCAAAAAAAAAAAAAAAAAAAAAGCTCCAAGGAGGTGAAATGTAAATTGTTTAGATAGGAAGCAAATGAAAGGAGATGTGATAAGGTCAGTGATGAGTAAACATGGGGGAGAGCTGCGACCCAGGTTCAGATGATAACAGTAATAAATACGAGGGGGTCTGAGTCCAAAGCAGGCAGAAATCAGCAGGTTTCATCCCCTTCCGTGGGGCTGCACAGATTGACACCCACTGAGCCCTGCTCACAACAGCACTCGGTGTTTAGGCAGCTCTTTCATAACCTGTGCACAGGTTATTGTCTTCACCCACACAGGGAGAAAGGGAGGGCCTGCAAAGGCCTTGGGGGTTTTAATTTTTTTCTTCTAATTGTAGATGTGCATTTTGGTTGTTACAGGATTTGGGGATGTTGCTGAAAGCCAGAGCAAACAAAACTGAACACCTGGAACCTCTGGAGGTAAGATTTGCCCCAAAACAGGCGTTTCCAAGGTTCCTAAAAGAGTCAGAGGACTTGTCCATATAACACAACTCAGGGCCACAGAGCACTTGTTAAGATCCCTCATGGAAATGGTTAAATATGGATTAAAAAATCCAGCATTGTCCCAGTCATCCCTTGGGAATGCCTAAGAGGTTTCAAGGACATTCCTTCATAAGAAAACACCCATGCTTAGAAATGTTTATGCCTAGGGAAGGGTTAGATTAGATGGAAATGGTGAATTTTGAGTTATGATTGCCTAATTATCAGTTGACACACACACACACACCTATGATACCTGCAGGAATTCTAGACATGGGCACTGCTGAGTGGGGATTCCTAAACTGTATTTGCTGCTGTTACAAGACTCCTGGTGGTATCTACATGGGAAATAAAATCCCTGCAGAGACATCATTTTCCTAGACAAGTTAATCATTCCATCAGGGCACTCCTTCCCCTTGCCATGAGCTGGAGCACAGCTCCTCTGCCTGCTCCTAAATTTGTCTCCAAACTGGTTGCCACTCATTTGTGAGGAGGAAATCCCAGGGCTAGGCACAGGCGGGTTTGTTTAATGTGTGGAGCTCCAAGAGTTCCACTGGGATGGAAGGTTCTCAGTGGATGCTCATCATCATCAAATGTAGGATGATAGTTAATTAGCTGGGATGTCTCTCGGTGCCCAGGAGAGCAGCCATTCAAGCCTGACAGAGATAACTTGTCTGAGGAGTGAGTAATCCTGATAAATGGAACTCCAGGAAAGGGCAGCAGAAATTAGAGAGGCAGGAGCAGTATCTCTCCATGTGAGATTAGGAATTTTGATCCCCCTCCTACCGCTGTGGGAGTGAACGCTGACACTCCAGCTGGGCTGAAGAGATATTTGGTGCTCTCATCCTCCCTGACCACACCACCACTGACCCTCAGCATCCGCGGCTAACCCTGCTGGAACAATGGACATCCAAAAGTGCTTCTGCCCACTGTGCTCCAACACACGCATAAAAAATAAAACCTTTTGAAAAAATATGGGTTTTTTAAAATAGAAGTTAGCTATAAATGGTCAATGTTTGTGACAGTCTGATCCTTTCTGGGGTCCCCAGCACAGGAAGGGCATGGACATGTTGGAGAGAGGCCAGAAGAGGACACAAAGTTTACCAGAGGGATGAAGAATCTCTGCTGTGGGGAAAGGCTGAGGGAATTGGGGTTGTTCTGCCTGAAGAAGAGGAGGCTCTGGGGTGAACTCATTGTGGTCTTCCAGTACCTGAAGAGAACCTAAACAAAGATGGAGAGTGGCCTAGAGTGACAGGACAAGGGGGAATGGCTTCAAACTGACAGAGAGCAGGTTTAGATGGGATAACAGATAAAAAAATCTTTGCTGTGAGGGTGGTGAGGCCCTGGCACAGGTCGCCCCATCCCTGGAAATTCCCATGGCCAGGCTGGATGGAGCTCTGAGCAATCTGGTCAAGAGGAAGATGTTCCCTGGCCAGGACAGGGTTTGGAGCTTGAGGAGCTGTGAGCTCCCTTCACACCCAGCCCATTCCACGAGTCCCTTAGAGGTCTCTCAGTGAGTGCAAATTCCCTACTGCAGGCACCAGTGGTTAAAAATGACATCCCCTGGCTGCTACACAGCAAACCCAGAAACAACAGCCCTTCAGTTGTGCCAGGAATGCAACAATCAGACATCCTGCAGGGATTTGTTTACCACCAATGATGGAACTCCACAAAAAAAGCTCCTCAAAACTTGACGTCTATCCCAGTCCAGCCATGAATAAAGATGCTTTCCAAATCTGGGCTGCAATTTGTGAAAGCTGCTGAGCAGAAAGCTGTTCTGTAAGATATTATTATTAGGAATTTTATAAAACTTTGAAGGTTATTATTGCTCCAGATTAGGTTGAAATGTTTAATTATGAAGAAAGAGAAGGTTTCTGGGCTTTTCAAAGGGTAGGAGCCTTTATTGATTTTATTAGTCAAAGAAGGTGATAATTTTTACCTTAATAACCGGAGAGCAATTTCTCCCTTAAACAGTGATTATAAAATACTAAGGGAAAAAACCACTGGAGAAGCCTGAGGAAGGTCACTCTTTTTTCTTATTTTTTGTAATCAATCTTAGGCTATCAAAGGCTGCAGAAATAGAGCAATAATCTAAGCAGAATTGTGGACACTTCTGAACCTGCGGGCAGATGTGGCCATGCCTTCGCTTTTAATTGAGGCTGGATCAAATGAAAGCCTTTGGTTGGATGAACTATAATTGCTTGCTCAGGAGCTGCAAACGTGGTCAGCTACCTGAGGTGTTTGTTAAATGGCTCCAGGACTTCTGCAAAGGCGTCTGTGGAAGGCTCAGGGTAAGGAGGCAGGTGGAGACTGGACAGGGATGGCTTCAAACCAACGGAGCAGGCAGGTGGGATTCAGCTTTGAGGGCTCTAGCTGTGGGGTTTTTGTGGGGTTGCACAGGGGGGAGATGGGACTGTGTGCTGGAACTCGTCCCAAGGCGCCTGGGACATCATCCTGCACCAGCTCCCTGCACAGCTGGAGAGTCGGGCACAGCTGGAAGCAATGCCAAGGATCCCAGTCCCGCTGTGCCATGGGCTGCCAGACCATAGCTGCCCCTGGGTTTTATTTTTATTGTTCCCTTCAGACAGGAGCTGCCCCACAGAAAGAAGGTAGAGGTTCAGACAGCCCAGCAACCCCTTCAGCAGCCCAGCTTCGCTGTCCTGCCCAGAGAACCCTGTGGAAAACCATCCCAGGGTGTCCTGTGCACCCAGCACATCTCTGTCCTCAATTAGCAGCTGCTTTATAACCCCAAAGCATGACGTCCTCCATCCTTCATGCATTTTTTATTTTCTCTAATAGAATTTCCCATTATTCATATGAATCTCTAATCCTTTTGTGAATCCTCCAAGGCTCTCGGCTTCAATAACGTCTCTGGCATTGAGTGCCACGTGTTAATTATGTGCTGTGTAGGAAAAGTATTTCTTACTATCAGTTTTAAATCATTTGCTCTAAAAAAATAATTTAATGGTTATACCAAGCATAATGGAATATAGAACTGCATAGATAGGGCATATCTTGCCTTAAAAATTAATTACGGTTTTCTGAAGACTGGGAAACTGAGGCATGAAAGGATACAATGTAAAATTGATCATTTGCTGCTAAAGATAGAGCCTAGAAGTTCTACTTCTTATATTTTTTTTCCCTACAAATAAGTAATAAATTTGTTTTGCCATATAAAGAAAGCCGATTTAGACATCTCAAATTTTCTCCTTCATTTTAAGGAATGACCCCCTTTCTTTGCACTCACAAGGAAAAAAAAAGAAAAAAAAGGGATTTCTATCTGATAGAGAGACTGTGTTAGAAGAAATGTCAGGGATCAGATTCCACAAATCGAGTTTGCTGTGATCCACAGGGAACCCAAGGTAAACTTCAGGAAAACAAAAGACTAACATTGAAACCACTGGGAATTCTCTGTGCTGGACAGTATTAAAGACATTCTGCCTCTTCTATTGCCAGTAATCCCTGAGAGGAGATTTGATTCTCACTCACCACAAATAACTTTATATATTTTACTTGCTAATATTACTGGGGTGGCATGATGAACAAACTTGTGCAAAATGTACTCTATTTACCAATGTGTCAAGAAAAGGCTCAGGGATTAAATAACCACCCCTCTCCAAAAATCTACCTCATCCACATGTAGAAAATAGCTGAGGACAGGGAATTACTCTCCTGCTGCTTCTCGCTCATGTGTTGTATATAATGATTTCTGGAAACATTTTTATCATGCAGGGATAAAGGACATGGAAAATAATCATCCTTACTTATCTAAGTGTGGTATTTAGATGACCCTCATTACCCCTGCACTGACTGCCTCCACACTTTTGGAGTATTTTTTTTACACTCTGAAAATCCCATGATGCAAGAGAGTGTTGACAGACCCAAGTTTCAGGAAAAAAACAGGAGAGAAGAGGTGACTTATTCAAGATTAGAGAGATCTGTAGCAGTGCAGAATCCTGAACCCAGGTCACCCAAGATTTAACTCACTGCTCTGTGTACTTCTGTAGCTCCCTTATTGACCCAGGCTTATAACCTGTCTCATCTATCTATAAAGCAGGGATTTATTAGGACAGGGAAATGTCTCAGCAAATGCCACACTCTACCCAAGAAACCTTTCCTGTTGGAAGTGATATAAAGTAAGATCATGAAAACAGGCAGCTGCACTTTTTTTTTTTTTTTTTTTTTTTTTTTCCCCCAGCCCCAAATGGGTTGATTTTAATCACAGCAAGCATTACATGGGGTGGGAGTGCCATCACATCCCAGCTTGGGCGGTCAAATGTCCCAGTCAGACAAGATGTTTGATAGAGAAGATTGTTGACAGAGGTTTCTGAAGATTCAGTGGCCACTGAGTATCATCTCCTCTCGGTAAAGAAAAAAAAAAAATAAGGCTAGGAAATAGGGCCTGAAATGGTTTTGAGTCTCCTGATTTAAAAATGTACATGTCCCATATGGATATAGGCACAATATCACCGCAGTCAAATGTTCTGCAGGGCCTTCTCAATCCTTACTCGCACAACATCTTTCCCTTGTTTACAGTTTAATTTAAATTAATGTTTTAATTTTTCAGACGAGCAGTGACATTGTTTATGAATGCATTACCATGGAATAATCACTCTTGAATATCAATTAACTTCAGCAATTTTAAACAGCAAAGCCCTTGCAGTCAAAAGCTTTTGCACGCAGAAACAGATTTGTTTAAAACCACCAAATTCCATCCAGTTTTCAGCAGTCAACAGCAGTCAGGGTTTGCAAGGAGCTGTATTCCAGAGGAGGATTCTGATGGGATATTGAGTCTGCAGAGCAGTAGGTCAGTACAGAGGCAGGGAATGTCTTACACCACCCAAACACAATCCCAATGACAATTAGATGCCATCAGGGTCTCTGGTGAGGTGGGACAGGCTGTGGGGGTAATTACAAGGTGGGGAATGAGAAATTGGCATTAGAAATTGGAATTTATTCTGATTTCCTATTAGGAATTTTAAGTAGAATTACAGGAGAACAGCAAGAAATAGATCCTGACTCCACACAACACAGGATCTGCCTGGTAGAAACAGAAATGAGTGTGTCATCTTCCCGTGGTGCAAGAAGAAAGGATATGGGGTGACAGCTCAAAAATCAAGAGTCCCAGGCTGGGGGTGCACCACTGCAGCTGAGTTTTAACTTATCCTGAGAAAAGGGAGCTGAGAAATTCAACAAAACTCCTGGCTGAGAGGTCTTGGTAGGCCTGACCCAGCCTCAGGGAAGAAGCATGACCTCTGATGAAGCTCTCTGGTGGTTTGGGAGTTTCAGGGTTTTTTGGTGGTGGTTGTTGGCTTCGGGTTTGTTTATTTTTTTTTCCCACCTAGATGGAAAGAAGGCTTGGTTTCCACAGAATTCCTGCAGGATGGATCGTGCCCCACAAGGAGCTGAGCAGGGGCACAGCTGGGGTGGGTCTGGGGACACATGTGCCACACAGCTCCCATCCTGAAGGTTCCTTCTTGCTCTCAGCTTCACCTGCAGCTCTGGCAGGACCAACTGGGACAGTGATCAGCCCTTGGAGAAGGTTTTTCCTCTGCTCTGAGGAAACTCTGGTGGGGCCTTTCCTTCGTACTTCTCAGCATGGAAACACAAGAGAAAATTCCAGCTGCCAGGCGACTCCCCAGAGCACAAAAAACCCAGCCACAGAAGAGCCCAAGCCAAGGAGATCACAAGTGGGATTCTGTGGCCACCATTTCCACAATCCCAAATTAGTTCAGCTCCTCACATCCTGGCCCTGAGGACGGCACGAGCTGTGTGAGAGTGCCTCAGCCTGCCTCGCAGGGGCCCAGCTAACAAATGGAGGCTGCAATATTTCAATCAATAGGGAAAAAGAAAAAGAAGAAACGAAGCAGTCAGGGAAGACAGAGACATTATTGATGCTTCTATTACTGCCTGAAATTGGTCACTGTGGAGAAAAACAAGTAGCCACAAAGTGGACTTGGCCTGACCTTTCGCTCCTCAGCAGGCAGCAGATTGGTCATTCTGGTCACTGCCAGTGAAAAACGAGGCTGAAATCTTCTTTTAGTGGATGAGGGACCGGTGCTCAGTCCCCACAGCAGGAGCGAATTCACAGGTCAAGGGGGAAGCTGTAACCCTCACTGTGGGCTCCAGAGAGATTCCCACATGACACATTAGGACAGGGAACGCAGGATTGATTTGCTGCTTAACATGAGTGGTGTGTGTTCAAATGCGAGCAGACAGACTCCTGGGACAGGGACGGGAGTTTCAGAGTGATGGACAAACCAGAGCAGGGAAAACTGGGTGACCAGCAGTGCAGTGAGGCAGGGAAGCTTCAAGCCAGGCAGGAAAATGGTGAAGAACAGGATGGAAGAAAGCACAGAGAGGAATTTTGACTACACAGTACTGAGACGTGACAAAATAAAGTGAGGCAGCTCAGAGCGAGGCAGGAACCTGTACAAATTCAAAAGGAAAGACAAACTTACGACTGACCCACAAGGCGGAGAGTCTGGAATACCAATTCTGTACAACCCTTCTACCAAATTCCTTATGGCCTTGGATAAAGACTTTCTCAGTTCCACAGTGACTATAAAAATGCTTTCCTCGTCCTCCTCAGGGACGCTCCAGTCCCTGAAGCATATCCAGAGCGAGGACTTGATACCTTCTGGACACAGGTCAGAAAGTGGAAAGAGATTTTCCAGCAGCGGAGCAAAACCTGTGTGTGTAAGGCCAGTTGAAATTGGTGCACGAGGCCCCATCTTGGTGTGGAGGAGAGCTCTGGGGAGTAAAAATAAACTAACACAGAGTAGGAGAAGCTTTGCCAAGTGGGAAGTTGGCCTGGAGAAAGGGACACCCTCTTCTGCCAGACCAGAGTGGTCCAAGGACAAAGAGGACGGTTTGTGTATCCCAAGGGATGTGCTGGCATGTGACAAACTGGCAGAGAATAAATAAACAAACAAATGAATTACAATACTTTGCCCTAGACGAGGGTCAAAGCTCATGAAATAGCATGTGCAATTTCTTAGTACAGAGACAGACAGAAATTCCACATGGAGAAATTAATTATTTTTTTTTCAGTGTGTTTTGTTTTTGTCATACCTGCACATTCTACAGCCCCAAAGAACACAAAGACCCACAATTTAAGCCCACCTGGATGGTTTGGCTGCCATGATAAACTTAAAGAAACAGCATTTACCCTCTCATTACCACTGTGAACTGACTTGGGTGGTGAACTCTGCTGAGGAACAGACGTCAGAGAAGTGCTCTAAAAGAACAAGTCACAAAGACTCATAATAAACCTGTTTGGATGCACTTTGGGGAGTGTAAATCACTTAAATTATTCAAGTGTCGAGCTGTTGGGCAGGTTGAGAGCTGGTGCACCGAGAGCCAAGGCAGCCCAAAGTGAGCAGGGCAAGGAAGGAGACAAACACATTTTCAATTCAAGCTGCTCCACATGTGCTGGAGCCTATAACCATCAACTGCAGCTGTTGGTCTTTGTTTCATGAAGGACAGGGCTGGAAAGGGAAGGGAGAGGAGGAAATAAGGATTGGGCAGTAACAGGAGTGGGAGAAGGCAGCAAACCCTGGGTGGTGCAAAGAGTGGGACAGAAGATATACGTGACACAGGGGTGATGTGTGGCTACCTCCTCTATTTAAAATCTGCTAGGAGATGTGTAGGAAGGTACTTTGAAGAAAGGAGAATATCTCCTACATTTTCCTGGAAATGTAGCAAACCGAAGGGGAAACAGTGAAATATTTAAATCAATTTACTTGCTTGAGCATTAGAAAGGGGCAGGGTTGGATTCAGGTCCACTCCCTTACCTGCCCATGCCTGCTGGCTACGATCCAGCTCCTCTGATATTTAAATGCATCCTTCTAATTAATACCTGAATTTATTAAAGGCTTGTTTATTATACCCATTTGTTCTCTCAGCATTGTCCTTTTGATTTAGTGGCTCTTTTCCTTCCCTGCTGCTACACCCTGATCTACTTATATACAACAATCCCTCTTCTCTTTCACCCTTCAGTTTTGCTAAGCTCCTTAGTCAGCTCTTGTAAGAAAAGATCTTCCTTCCCAGACCATAATTTAGAATTCTATTGTTTGAAAAACACCCATCAAATGTTCATTATTTCCTCCTCCTATTTCCTTGGCAAAAAATCAGAATTCTGAGCAAAACCCACTGTAGCACTTTTTTTTTTTTTTTTTTTTTTTTTTTTTTTTTCTGTCTCCTGCTCCCAGCAGCAGCACAAAGACTGACTCAAGTTACTGTAAGGAGCAGCACAGGTAAACTGTGCAAGCAATTCAGTCATCGGGGGCGTTTAATTCTTCCAGCCCACCTGAAACCTTCTTAATTTGCTTTTCAAACACATTTCTAAGCAGCAAATCCTACCTGTGACCAAAAAACCGCAGGTAGTATTTGCAAGAAATAGCGCTTATTCATCAAAGTCAATGGGAATTTTTCAGGTTTATACAGCTCAGGTTCTATTCCTTTAGAGCTGGTGCAGTTCAGGGAATATCCAGGCACAGATAAATGGTGGATTTTGTTGATATGATATCTTGTGTCTCTCTGTACTTAAGGGCTTTAGAAACTGATTAACTGAAACCCTTATCAGGAAGGTAACTATTATAATACTCATTTTACTGATGAGAAAAATAGAGCACGAAGAAGCTTAGCGACAGCACAAGGTTACACAGTGAATTAGTGGCAGGAATACTGATTTCATGTCCCTGGCCTGACCATTAGATACACTCCCTTAATCTGAATCTTCCCCCAAGCCTTCTGCCTAATTTTGTGTGCTTTTTTAAAAAAAGAAAAAGAAAGAAAGAAACACAAAACCCCCTAACATTTTGCCCTGCCTTTCTACATTTTCTACTCTGGCTGGGAGCTATGGGAGAAACCTTGCCTATAACAAAAAGTTGGGCTCAGCAATATTTTAAGTATGACAAGGAGAAAAAAAAAAAAAAAAAACCTCCGAGAACGAGCACATTCTCCTAAGATCTTCATCCTGAATTTGCAGCTTCAGAGAATTGAGCTAAGCCACCGAATAGCTGGGTGCTTTATATGAAGCAAACTTCTTAAGGCTTTGCATTCATGCATTATTAGTACCTTCATTCTATATCTAAGTTACTTATGTGGCTCCTAATTACCGCAGGATCTTAATGCCTCGCCTTAATGTGTTTATCCTTGATGCAGCCCAGTGGTGCAAGAGTGTTGAGCCTCCCGCTCCACAGGCTAATTTTATGGTGCAGAAGACTCCAGAAAATTCAGTCTTCTGGGGGATTTATGAGCTGAGTCTTCCTCTACTTCCCCTTCCCTGTGTTACACTTGGGACTGCCTCCATGAGCTCGGCCTCGTGGGGCCGGCAGGCTGTGGGCTCAGGGAGATCAGCCAGCCTGGTGTGGGGACGTGGACAGCCTTGTAACCTGAAAATCAGACTTTTCAAGGTGCCTGTTTATTTTATTTTTTTTTTTTTTTTTTTTTGAGAGAGGGGCTTTAATGAGTTGCTGATTTCACTCAAGGAGTGTGTGGCAGAGGGAATCCCATTCAGAATTAATAATGTTGGAAAAGACCTCCAAGATCACCGAGTCCAGCCTGTGCCTGATCCTCACCTTGTCACCCAGCCCAGAGCACTGAGTGCCACCTCCAGGGATGGGCACTCCACCACCTCCCTGGACACCCCCTTCCAGCGTTTCACAACCCCTTATGTGAAGAAATTTCACCACAGTCCTGCAAGAACTTTCCTAGCTTAGCAACAGTGACAAATCCTGACTGAAATTAGAACTAAAAATGCAAGAAGAGGCGAAAACGCCAGCAACAGGACTCCTCTTCAGAGCTGAAATGCAGGAAAACTTAAAACAAAAGTTGTAAGACAACAACCTGTGATTTTTCATGAGCCTGAGAGAAGTTTCTTCTTGCTCTCATCTCCTAGCTCCAGTTTAATCATTAAAATGGATTTATGAGCAGTAGGTGCTCTGGATTGATCACCTGTACAAAGAGCCCATTTCATTGTAAGTTTAGAGATTGCAGCCCTGTGCCAAGAAGTGTTCTGCAGGGCTTTTGGATACCTAAAATGTTGCTAAAATCTTAATCTAGTCCTTCTGCCCAGGAGCAAATTCTACCTGTAATTATTAGGACCAGGAATGCTCACCTAGTCCAGAAGGCTGACTACTGGGACATTTGTCTCCATAAGCTTTACACTTTAATAAATAATTTACCCCCAAAATGCACTTAAATTAGATCTATAATTCTACCATGAGGCTCTGGTGGTGTGAGGAGACCTCCTGACTTTGCTCCGATCATTTATAATGCCACCATAAGTCATCAGTGGAATAGCAGCATCCTTATTTATAGCAGCGCTTATATTGTTCCTTATATCGTTTATTATCCTCATTTGGAATGGCCCCAGCCCGTCAGGAGGAGAAGATGCTGCACAGCCACCAGCTTAGGCTATTTCTTAGCACAGAAATGGGGCCTTCCTGAGGAAGCAGAGATGTTATCAGGGAGAGGACGGATATAAATTGCCTGGACATCCTGTCCTCATTTCTGCCGGTCCCTCCATTCGGTCTGGGGAGGATTAAGGGGATGGCACAGAGCCCAAAGCTTTTGGGGATCTTTTTGCTTCTACTTTTCAGCTGGAGGAGGGGCACACTGAGCCTCTGCCGCTGCTCTGACTTGTGAGAAACCTGCACAGGAAAAGGGACAAGAAATGACACCATAAAGCCACATCCTCCTCTCCCACCACATCCAGGTTAGAGCCAGACCTCTGCAAATACAAATCACATCCTCTTTCATGCCAGAAGCAGGTTAAAATTAATAAATCGGGGATTGAAAGAAAAAAAAAAATAATAAAAAGTCAGATTTAAGATCACCCAGGTATCCCCAATGGTTTTTCTTTCCTGATGCATTATGATAATTTCCAATGACATCATCTCACACTATTTTTTACCAGAGGTTTTTTGTTGTTTTTTTTTTTTTTTTTTCTTTTAATGGGTTGGGGATGAGCATGATCTCCAAGGTGGAGGTGGGGGGAACAGAACCTTGCTTCACTTTATCTCAAACTGTTCATGCAGAATCTGACTTGCAGCAGTTGTTCAGCCTGACACACCAGAGTCCGGATAATTAAAAGCACTTGAAAGCAGAATATTTCAATGGGGAAGGTTGCAAGCACAGCCCCTAGGAAGCCACTGTCACTGTCACTGCCACTGTCCTGCCTTGCCAAGGACACTCCTAAATAGGGGGGTAGGACTGGGTGACCTTCGACACTCCCTTCCAACCCAAACTTCTCTCTGGTTCTAAGCATGTAGGATAAATTCTCTTAAAAGCTTAGGGAAATTCTGCCTTTCTGGTTATTTCCCCATTTTTACCTTGCCTGAATTTGTTCCTGTGTCCTACTGGTTTCCCTACCTCTCCACCTTGGTGCTGGCAGGTTTCTCACTCCCCAATTTAGCTGTTAGCTGTAGGGTTTGGCCTGGACAATTTATTCCCGTAAAATCCAGGACTGGCAGTGGTGAGGGCACAGAGCTGCCTCTGCAGACATCCTGGCCACACAGCTGCCTCCAGGATGTGGATTTTGGAGCCCCCAGGGACAACTTGCCGGAGGGAACAGCCCCACTGCCCTGGGGTTCCAGAGGGACCTGTCCCCACCCCTGGTGCTCTCTGACAGGCACACATCCCCTGCTCCCCCATCTTAGCAGCCAAATACAAACCAGAAAGGAGCAGAGAGCAAAGCTGGGAAAGGATCAGAGCAGCTGAAAGTGGGAATAAAGAAAACAATGAAGAAGGTTTCGTATTCCTGTGTTTGCACTCCTGCACAGCCCAGCAAGGCAAGGGTAATGCAGCACAGAGTTAGTGAATATGTCATGAACATTAGTCTGGATTTTGGGACATAGCAGAATCCCGCCAGGAGAAAGGGTTTAAATCTTGCAGCAGGAACACAGAAAATAAGTTATTTTACAACACTCTCTCTTCAGAAAATGTATGCTCACATTGGAATCAGAAGGCCTTTCCAGGTTAATTTAATTATCCTTTTTTCTCTGGAGTTTGAGAACATCAGAGTCAAACTCAGCAGAGCAACAACCCAACCTCTGAAAGCAGCAGCAGTCAGGCAGAGTTTGGGGATTTCATTCTCTTTGCAGAAAAGGAAAAAACTCAGGAAGCAGAGGGGTATGTCTGTGCTGCCATGTGGAATCATTCATTCTACACTGATCCCCAACGGCCAGCTGAAGTTTTGCTTAAATAAACACAGGGATTGAGGCTTTCAGTTCCCCCTTGTCTTCCCGTGTGGGCAGACCCCACTGCAGGACAGAGAGTGTAGGATGGGCTTGGAACAGGAGAATCATCCCCCTTGGTTCTCAGGTTCTCTGGTTAATTGTCTCTTTCAGGTTTTTTCCTGTGTATTTTTGGAAAATTAGAAGCCAGGCAAGGAAGTGAGGTAATGAACCAACCCTCACAGAGGGGCTCTGCCTTTGGCTCTGGGGACAACCGTGTCTGAACAGCTGAAAAAATCACCCCAGAGAGAGCTACAGATGATGAAGACTTAGGGAGAAGCCTTTTTTTTTTTTTTTTTTTTTTTCTTCTCCCCCATATCTTGCTGAATATTGCAGATTTGGTGAACTGAGCAAGTGACCATCTGGGATTTTCATGTGAAGACATACGACAGTGAAGAGCTATTCAAATCAGCCCCAAAGCTGTCTGTGTCACACTTTTGATGTCTTTTCTTCTATCACTAAAAAGTAGTTATACTAAGAACAAAATATCTTGAGAATGTTTAAAGAGGAAGGTAATTTAAATAGTAAAAATAATGATCTCTTTCAGCCTCCCAGGTATCAAAGGGTTTGTTTTGGGCACTTAGCTTGGCTTTCTGTCACTGTCATTAGCTGTGTCTGGGTTGGAGCACGGCAGACACAGAGGGACGTGTGAGCTCCACTCAAAGCCATTAAAGCCTGTGAAATTGGACAATTGGCTATGCAGACAGCCCTCAGAAGTATTTCGAGCACTTTTGGTTCTTGGCTGAGGACTGAAAATGGGGATGGAAGCAAGAAAATATTTCTATATATGTATTGGAGCTTTGAAATTAAAAAAAAAAAAGGAAAATAAAAAAGCATAGAATGTGAGACATGGAAACATGAAACTTCCAGACTCTGCTAAGTCTTTATCCTTTCACAAGGATTTTTCCAGGTACAGCTCACACCAACACTTAACCAAACTCCCTATGAAATTTCACATTATGCTGGCATCAGGTATCTGAACTTTCTTTACACAGAATTGCAAAACCAAGGTTTCCATCCATCCGCCGATCCTTCCTCCAAACTGAGTAAGCTGATTCCACTTTATGAATGATCCCTGTTTAGAAAGACAAGCAAGGAAAAGCAGTTATTACTCTACTCCATTGCTGTCACTGAACCTTCCGTGGATTTCAGTCTTTCCCTCCTATGATCCATTGCTCCTCTCATGGTTTCAGCCCAGCCTGGGAAGGGACTGCTTGTGCCATCTGTACCCTCAATATATTAAAGGAATGGACCAAATTCATCAGCTGTTTATGCTTTTGCCCCATAGCCCGGCTCCCATCAGGGTTTTTTGGATTATGCTGTAAGTGTTTAGATTATGCCCTTGCTTTGCAGGTGAACTTTGCTGTCAGGTACATAGAAATGATTGAAAAGCTCTGGTTTTTCTCCAGAATTACAGGCTCTTTTTTTGTCTATTCATCTGCCAATAGGTGCATTTTCTCTCTTGCTAACATGGAATATCCAGACAGGATGACATTTTTTTTTTTTCTCTGAAACATTACCCAGCCAAATCCTGCAATAAATAGCTGTATCTTCAGAAGATTTTGATGTTCTGATTGTAGGACTCTTGAAAAATCTCTCTGCAAGGAGCAAAGGGTTTGAAATCACGACTGTGATTAAGCATCTGACATCCTGTTCTCTGGTTTGGGGCACGAAAGTGCATGGAAAAAGTGCCCTACCTTGTTATAAGAGCTCTTCAGTGATCAGACCTCCACAGTCTTTTTTAAATGACCTAAATTTATATTTAAAATCATTAAATTTCCCTTACAAGATCAGACAGTACAGGAGTGTGTGAAGCACACACGATGGGCATGCACTCAAATACAGCTGCGGGATGTGCCCATCAAGCCTCCAGGAGGAATTTGGGGCAGGAAGCTACAGCCCAGAGCATTTGGTTTCTGGTGGAATCATGATCAAGGGGCTTGGAAGGTTTTCCTATGAGGGTTGAGCGATTTCAGAAGTCCTTCCCAGCAGCAGAAGCCTGGCAGCAAACTTCTCTGGATGGGAAAGATACTTCCAGCCTCATTTTCTTGCTCCCTAAACCTTGAAAATAGCATTCACCACATCCTCTCTCCCCAAGTTTTGGTGGTTTTCTATTACAAATCTCCCTAGATTAAAGTGGGGTCTCAAACTCTTGCTTGTTCTGGAGTGAAATTTGAGGTGACAAGAGGGTATGTTTTCCTTGGAACATCTGTTACCCTCTAGTCAGCAGGAATGAAATTGTCTGATGATGCCCTCCCCTTGGGAGCCTCTCTGAAAATGAGATGTATCTCTCATGAGGACCTCTCAGCAAGCACAATTGAAGTATCTTTGTGACTGCAGTAGCTCTGTAATGAATGAATTAATTGATTTCACCCTCAGCTGCTTCTTCATCGACCCCGCTGGCCCCACAGTGGGGAAGGAGCTTTGTTCCAGTTCCAGTTTCCCTCAAAGCCCTGTTCTATTTAAAGACAGATGAAAAGGCTTCAGGGCTCAGAATGGGAATCCCAAAACCTCCATGCTGGACAGCAGCCAGATGGGTCACCGGGCTGCACACCAAGTTTGGGGAGAGGGATGGGAGCTCCACCTCTCAGCCACTCTCAAGGGCTCTGTTACAGCTGGAAAGTGGGTCTGAGAAGTTTGATGTCGTAACAGTGCATCTACCTCAGTCTGTGATTGTTCAAGGAGATTGTGTGGACCTCTCTGGGTCTTGAGGCAGCCCCAGTTCTTCCCTCCTTTCTTAATCCGAATTATCTTCAGGGTAACCTGTCAAGGACCCATGCATCTACCAGACTCCTTTCCATTTATAAAATCTTGGTGTGTCCGGCTCTTCCAGTCTCCACAAACAGCAGAATTATCATAGGCACCACGCAGACAGGGCAGAGCTCAGCATCTAACCTGGCAAAAGGCAGACTGGGCACAGCAATATCAAAAGTTCAGGCGAAATGAGCCACCAGGGGCTGAAAAGGGTGGGTCCTGTTCCATGCCCAGGCAAAGAGCTCCCCCCACCCCAGTCAGTGCCTGAGGGTCTCATCCCCTCCTCGGCACAGACTGCTGGGGCTGGGGGAACAGGGTTAGGCAGGACACACAGACCTGTGGGACTCGGGCCACCGTGCAGCTGCTGAAATCCAGAGGTTATTCCCACACCCTGGAACATAAGTCACGCCCTGCTGAAGGTCCTGTACAGGGCATCAGATGCAGCAGCTTCTCCTGGGCATGCTGCAGACAGCAGAGAGCACCTCCAGAAGTTAAATCCTCATGAATTTGAACTGGGGCTCCAAAGTGACCCTTCTGGGTCTTGACAAGTTGTGTGGCTTCTGCTGTGCCGCAGTTTTCCTGTTGTGTTCTTTACTTCTGCTCTCCTGGTCCACTGCAAAGTAGATGACCTCAAATATTGCCCTTCTTCTGGAAAACATTGCTCTTATTATGTCTGTTTTAAATTTAAAAGTGGAGTATTTTAATTAGTTTTTCAAAGGAACATCTGGGTGTTCAAAATGCCGTTGTTCCACCTTTCACAAAAAATAAAGATTTTAAAGATTTTAAATTGAATACTTTAACAAAAGAACTGAGTTTCTTGGTTTTGTCAAGTTGGACATGGACATTTTGCAGTTTCATCTTTGGTAGAAGGGAAAATATTTCTTCTTAGTTCTGGGCACAGAGGAGGAAACAAGCCCAAACTTGTTTGCTGAGGGAGTAATGAAGGAATCTTAGGGATAACATTGTAAAGAAGCTTCAGGTATCTTTGGGCAGCTGCTTTCTGTGTCAGGCCTGTCTTCATTCCTGTTTTTCATTTGTCCCATTCCTTTCCCAAGCCACTGGACATTGCAAGGCTTGTCACTAGAGCTGCTGTAGAGCACAGACTTTGTCCCCGTGTCAAACAGGAAATGTGCAAACGCTAAATGGGATGTCCTGGGAAGGAGGGAGGGAGTGGGAATGCCAGAACTACCAGCAGCCTGCCCACATCCATCCTGAACTCTGGCTCCTGATCCATCTCCAGTTGTGCCATCCCCAGAGGGGGCTCAGATTCAGCATCCAGAGCTGAGCAGCCGGGCCCAGCTCAGCCCCCAGAGCTGCCCCGAGCAGACATCAGCTCAAAATAGCAGAGAGCTGCTCCTCAGCCTCACTGAAAAACTGCCCAGTCTCCTCTCACTCCTTCTCCTCACTTCTTTTTCTGCCGTGTTTCACTTTGGAAGGAGAGAATTGTTTTGACTGTATCTTCCTTGTAGACATTAAATACCTTTCAAAGCAAGGTCATAGTGCCTGGAGCTCTGACAGCACACGAAGATAACAGCTCAGGCTGGGTTTGCTGCCCTTGGTGCAGGCAGGGAGCTGCTTCTCCCTGTCACGGGGAGTCTCTCACGGCTCAGCATCCTCAGTTTCCCCGGGAGGAACAGAGCTTGGGAGCTCCCTTTTCCTTCCGTGTGCACACCTGTGGTGCTGGGCGGGTCAGATCTCCCAGCCAATCCATGAGCTGGGCATCTGCGTGGTTCTTTGGGTTTCAAATGCACCCACAGGTTCTTGTTTCCAAGGAGGAATAAGGCATCCACAGCACGGAGAGGCACAGCCTGGGAACAGGGACAGCCAAGGCTCTGTGGCAGACGGGCACAGCCTGGACACAGCACTGCAGAGCACCTCACGTACCAAGAGGGTTCTTGGTTCATCTTCCCACGTCACATTGGAGGTTGGGAAAGAGGAAAAACACGTGAGTTTATTTCCAGCACCTCTCCCTGTTGGACAGGTGACCTTTTCAGAGCTCTGCAGCCTGGGAAGTGTTCAGGTGGTGCTTGACAAATGAAAGTGGTAAACGAGGTGGGGGGTGGCAGCTCTGGAGAGCCAGGAGAGCTCCAGCCCCGGGAAGGCTGCCTCACTAGCAAGGGAAAGGTTTGCTTTGGCTCCCATGCTGAGGAGTGCTAGTGGGGGCTGACAGTGGCGCTGGCTGGTGCAGGTGGAGCGCTGGGAATGGTTTATCCCAGCTGGGAAAGGAGGCCAGGCTGGCAGCTCTCCCTGCCACTGCTCATAGCTCTGCTTACCGAGCACCCAGGAGAGCACAGAGGGGTTGGTGTTGCTTCACGGCTCCCCTCTGCTGGATGGGAAAGCTCTTCCTCCACCAGCATCATCCTACACACTCCAAATTCCAACCTCTGACTGCCCACGGGCGACACCCACTGCAGGAACTCGTGAGAGCCAGAGCTAGCTTCACACTGACATTCTTCCCACGTGCTCAGCACTGGTGAGGCCACACCTGGACTGCTGTGTGCTGTCTGCTCAGTTTAGGATGGACATTGAGTGCTGTGTCCAGCTCTGTCTGCTCAGTTTAGGATGGACACTGAGTGCTGTGTCCAGCTCTGTTCCCTCAGTTTAGGATGGACACTGAGTGCTGTGTCCAGTTCTGTCCCCTCAGTTCAGGATGGACATTGAGTGCTGTGTCCAGCTCTGTCCCCTCGGTTTAGGATGGACATTGAGTGCTGTGTCCAGCTCTGTCCCCTCAGTTTAGGATGGACACTGAGTGCTGTGTCCAGCTCTGTCTGCTCAGTTTAGGGTGGACATTGAGACACTTGAGTGCATCCAGAGGGGACAGCAAGGCTGGTGAGGGGCTGGGAACACAAACCCTGTGAGGAACGGCTGAGGGAGCTGGGGTTGTTCAGCCTGGAGAAAAGGAGACTCAGAGGTGACGTTATCACTCTCTACAACCTCGTAAAAGGTGGCTGTGCTCAGATGGGGTCAGTCTCTTTCCCCAGGCAGCACTGACGGAATGAGAGGACACAGCCCTAAGCTGTGGCAAGGAAAATATAGGTTGGATATTAGGAAAAAGTTTTTTACAGAAAGAGTGATAAAGTATTGGAATGGTCTGCCCCGGGAGGTGGTGGAGTCACCATCCCTGGATGCGTTTAAACAAAGACTGGATGTGGCACTCAGTGCCGTTGTTTAGCTGAGGTGTTAGGGATGGGTTGGACTTGATGATCTTGGAAGTCTCTCCCAACCCGGTGATTCTGTGATTCTGAGTGCATCAGAACCTCTGGTGATCACCACAGCCTGCTTTGGAGCCTCCTGTCCCCTTCAATCTCCACTTTAGAAAAGGCCATTAACCCTGGAAGGGTGGAACAGTTCCCCTTCCTGTTATAAACCTCAATTTGGTGCTAATCACACAACCCACACGTGCACTGCAATCCATCTGCACCTCCCTTGCCCAGGACATCCCAGCTGGCCCCTTCCAGACCTTCCCCACTGGCTTATCCCAGGCCCCAGCCAGCACTGTCCACTTGGTGCCTGCTGATTTGGGAATCTGGGCTAGGAAAGGACGTCCTGGAGCCAGGGATCACAGTGTAACCCCTGACTAACTCCACAGGGGAACCATCCAGCTCTCACCTCATCCATCAGGGAGAGTTTGCTACCAGAGTGACGCTGCCTCTGCCCCCTCGGCAAGGCCTGAGCGTGGGGGATGCAAACACAGCTTTGTGCCGGCTGAGCTGGAAGCGCTGGGAGCGATGCCTGCTCGGATTACACCCCACTGCAGCTCCGTGATCTGTACACAAAGACAAAATTGGACTGGCTTTGGATTTGCAGCTCTAGGTAGCTCAGCTTCTTCTGCATCACTCGCTTCTGGGAATGGTCAAACAAGATGAGTTTTGGTTGAGCAGCTCATGTTTTCGAAAAGTTTTTCGCGATGGAAAATGTGATTCATGGGTTGCGGATTTTCTGGCGAGATAAAAAAAGTTTGCAAACAGATCGGTTTGACTCAAAATCTCTTCCCGGATTTCAGTTGTTCTAAAATAAAATCAGTCTATAAAATGTTCAACTCGAACTCCAAGGCGCTTTTTCAGCAGAACTCCCTCTGCCCCCTCCCCTCAAAGGCTCTCAATGACATATCTGGGGATTTATTCTTTTTTTTCTTTAAACTAAAAAAAGCCACAACCAGTTTCTATGTTGGTTTTCCATGGAAGATGGGAAACCAGCAAGTTTTTCTCACTGGGTCTAAATAAGATTCCCCCCAACTTCCACAACTGACCAAGGTGTGTAGGTACCATCCCTTTCCCACATGCCCCCTCCTTGAGGGCCCACAGATCCTTTGCTCAGCACTGAGGAGATGCAGTGATTTTTTTCCTCCTTTCCCTTTCATTGTCTCTGCCTTTTGGGGTGTAGCCAGCACCAGAAGGAGAATGAAACAGAGTGAAAAAAGTGATTTTGTTCCTTGCCAGTTCAGTTGGAACCAGGAACCCCTGGAAGCCTCCCAAGTAGGTCCAGCTTTGGAAGACCTCCAGCCCACTCTGTCGAGGCCTGAGGCTCCAGAGGTTCTGCAGAGTGGTTGAACTTCTGGGAAATGCCACATACAACCCAAGGACTTCAGCTGTGTGAGCAAAGCAGGGTTGATGGGAACTGGAAGAGCGTACACTTGACTGGAAAAAAAAAAAAAATTAGTCTGGAAGGTCTGAATTTAGATATTTTTGTAGGTTCATGCTCAAGTTAATTTATGTGAATGCTGATAAACTCGATTATAAATGATTTTAGGAAAGTGGTGGTTGTCTCGCTTCTGAATTTGCTGGTGAAGAGGAGGAGGAACAGAGGACAGGAGCACTGAGAGGCTGACCTCCAGACCAGCCCAGTGTACTGGATACGTGTGCACCCTCAATCTGGATACCCACAAACCTTCGGACACAGAGCTCCAATCAGCTCAAGACATGAGGCCACAAGGGCTCTTCTGGACCCCAGGCTCCAAGTGTAGTCCTGTCTTCCCAAAAAGCAAAGTCCTTTGTGTCCCAAAGCTCTCAGCAGCCACAGATGCTGCGCTGGTGCCAAGCACAGAGCAGACACAGACCCTTAGGAGGGACTGAAGGGCTGCAGAAAGTTTTTACTGCCCCAGCAGCCAGTTTTTATTCCCTGGCACTACTGCTACATTGGGGAGTTAACAAAAATTTGAGGTTTTGGTGTTTTTAACTGCTGACAGCTCCCACTCTCTTTCTAATCATGGTTTGAAGACTCTGGAGCTGCCTCCAGTGAGCAGTGAGACAGGACCTGGTGCTAGAGATGGAAATGAGATGAGACACGCTCTTATTCAGAAAGGTCCCAGTTCATTCTTCCTCACAGCTCAGCCAACAGATTTCAACTGCAGCACACTCTGGCTAGAGCAGACTCCCAGCACTGGCTTCCCTTGCAGGCTCACACTGACCTCCCAGCAGCAATTCTGTCTCCCCTTTGCTCAGTCCTTCCTTTTGCTCAGTCTCCTCTGGATTGTTCTCCCCTGACCAGCCATCCCACCCTTTTACCACTCTCATCCTTACTGCATATAGCAATGACCTATTAAAGAAAAGGCTGGTTTTGGTAATTAACAGAGCTGTGACCCATCAGGGGTGAGGTTCCCTGTAATCCATTCTCCTACAAGGACCTGAGCACACGGGGGCTTGGGGGTGACTAGGAATGGACAGCGTGGACACCTGATGGGAGTGTTCCATCCTCTTGTGCCTGGCTTTCCTCCCCCCAGGAAGTCAGGCCACGCTCCCACCTCCAGCCCCTGCAGCTGAACTGTCCTTTAATGCCAGGATAACCCGTGGCAGCACCGACTGCACCTGGAATTGCCTCCCCGTGGCAGAGACAGGCCCCGTGTGAGGTCCCTGCAGCCCTGGGAGCAGTTGCTGTGTTGGTGCACCAGGGCAAGGCTGTGCCAAGGCTGCTCCAGCAGGAATGCGTGGATCCAAGTTCCTGCCCTCCTGCCCTCCACTCCCATGGGAGACCCTCTCCCAGCCCCTTCCTGTGGCCATGGTAACAAACAAGAGTCCTGCTCACCAGGCACTCTCCATGCTATTGATTCCTTGGGAGATTTATGGCAGACACCCGATCTCAGTGAAAGAACTAAATCCAATTCACTAAGGAATTACAAGCCTGTCCAATCAATAATCTATTTATCGCCTTCACTTTGCCATCTTTAAACACTCCGGTCCTGTCAAAAGAAATTGAAAGCTTTTTAAAAATAAAATTATTGGACTCTGGAATGGCTCTGCTAAGGCTGCTGGAAAGCATCTTAAATCCAGGACGGATCCAGTTCAGATCCAGCACTCGGGAGAGATCTGTCATAGCTCCAGTGACTCGACAGCAATCCAGCAAAGCAGGCAGAGGTGTCAGGGGATCCTGGCACTCAACAGAGACACAACCCAGCCCAGGAGATCACAGGTGTGTGGACACAGAGTGTGCAGGAGACACTGATGTCCAAGAAAGGGTCACACAGACTCTGCTGCACTGGAAGAGCCTAGAAGAGGCTCCCATACACATGTGAGGAGCTCAGGTAAAGAATGACGTGTCAGCCCCAGCTGGAAATGCCTTACAGAGACCCCTGGAGCTGCAAGCTGCATTTGTTCATGACTTGAGCACACCATGAAGTTGAATTTAATCAGCACACGGCTTCAGAAGCAGTCGTTGAGTCTCCCAAGGGCAGAGATGGGCTCCATCCCAGAAATAATGTTGGTTTCCAGTTCTCATGCAGCACTTCAGATTAATAGATCATAAAGCAGTTTGCATGGAAGCAAACCCAGGCAGAGAGGAGACAGGATGAGCTGGGAGTCAGTGTCAGAAGCAGGAGTAGGACTAGAGCCTCTTTGAAGAAGAGGCGTTTCCATCCATTTCTAAGCTTCCCAGATAATTTATCTGACAGATGCAGGCCCTTACAAACACAGGGGGAACTGCAGGATCAGCTCATATCCATGAACTGCCTTCACAGCATGAGCTCCTTGCCAAAGCAGTATTTGTGAGCATAATTAAGCCTTCCTTCAGACCAGGTCTTAAACAGAATATTATTTGCAGTCCCAGCGGGACTGATCCATATATTCTGCTGGCCAAAAAATGGGATTCTCTTTTTGGTAGAGTACATTGGGGAATCACAAGCGCAGTTGCTGGAGAGCAAGTTGGATGTTCACACCTGGAGTCAGGTGTTTGGGGAAGGCAGAAGTTCTGCTGACATTAGTGGTGTTGCACTGGTGCCTGTGGGGGATTTGGCCCTTGTGGGATATTTGCTCACCAGATTGTCCCATTTTAACGGGTTCATGTACCTGTATTTCTGAAATGCGACTCCTGTGCTGAAGCTGGGAGGGGCTAAAATTCTCCAGAGTGGGAGAGGGACCAGTTCCTCTCACTTTGGAGGTTAATGAATGGAGTCATCAGGATAATTAATGTTTTACTGCAGAATTAGTCTCTCTCTGAAGCAGTTCTGCCTTTCCCTGTGCAGAGAGGCAGGGCCCTCTGGAGCTGTGACACATCCCTTGCTTTGTCCTGACAGTGCCTGCTCTTGGAACTGGCTCCCGTGCATCTGCCTCTGCAGTGGGGGACTTGTGTTCCTGCGGGAGGGAAACCTCAAAGCCAAGAGTTGTGCTGGAGTTTGAGACACTCCAGGCTGCCAGCTGCCAGGATTAAACTTTTATTCCAAACCAAATTAACACTTCCAGTTCTGACTTGGAGCACCTTGGCCGTCCCTGTCCTGGGCCTGTTTCATCACCACCCACCCACCCACCAGCTCTGCCAAAAGGCCTCACTTTTCTCCTGAAGATCCATCTGTCCTTGTCCTTGAATCCCTTCTCCTTGAGACTTTCTTGCCTTCTCCATCCCCCAGTTTTACTCCAGCCCTGACCCTAAGTCTGTTTATTGATCCTAAGCCCGACTTGAATCACACTCCTTTTTTCAGGCCCTCTTTCTAAAGAGCACGACTGCAGCACTTCACTAAAGAGCAAATGCCCTTGTTGTTCTCTTGTTATTGGAAGTGTGAGAAAGTGCGTGGTGACCATGCCAAAAGAATCAGTAACCTTTCAGTGGCACTTTGTACAGCACAGCAAAACATTGCACAGAGCCGCTGTCACACAAGGACTTTCTCCCTTGGCTGCAGGCACATTTGAACTGTGATATCCAGGGGGTGGAAAGCTGAGAGTGTTTTCACAACATTGTTCCTGAAATAATCCTGCTAAAGTCAAGAGGGCTCCTTGAACAGAGCCCCCGGAGTCCTGCAGTGCTCAGAGTCACAGCAACAACGCCGCTGTGTCCCACACAGAGGCTGAGGTGAAGAAAAGGCCCCTCTCCCCTTTGGGGTGAACTTGGCACCTCGCAAGATCACAGACTGTCATCCTGGTTTGGCACAAGGCATGAATCTCAGCGCTGAGAGTTTTTGGCAGATTACTTTAGGGAACAAATTTTGTATCGACACCTCAGATAAGATGAAGATATCCTGTAAAAGTATGTAAGCCTTGGGTTTTCCGGTCAGCTCTTGTCAGAAGGAGAAAGCAGAATCGAAAACTTGACCTTTTTAGTGGAAAATGAATACTACAACATTTTGCTGTTTCACAGGGGGAAAGACGTAGAGGTAATTTTGAAATTTTGAAGTGTGGCGAAACAGGGCTGCCGTCCCTCAGCCTGTACTCCTGAAAAGCCGAGGGACTGGAGGTCAGCTTCTCCCCTGGCTCACCCTGCCAGCGTTCACCTCTGTCCCCAGTCCTCAAAACCCCCTTTCCCCCTCCTGCCTCGTCGCCTGACGTGTTTACAGCTGCCCCTCGGACTGTCCCTTCCTCGGACACCCATCCATCTCCGTGTGGCCTTTCCTCCAGTCCCTTTAAATGCCGCCAGTGATTTATGGCCCAGCAGCTCCCAGGCACATCCCGAGTGTGTTATATGGCACTGCTGTAATGCAGACTCCCCTCGGCCACAGAGGAAGCAAACACTGTTAATTTATGCCTGCTTAATTTATTTATTTATATATATTTTTTTTACTCCCCGGCATAATTCTGATTTTAGCGTTCCATCTATAGCGCATCAATATCCTTCCACCGCCAGCAAGCGAAAACAAGAAGTAAATATTTCATTTCCCATTCTCCCCCCGCCACCTCTCCTAAAAGGTTTTGCCAGAGCTGGCTCACCCAGCATGGCCTGGGGTGAGACAAATGGGAAGCGACTGTGGGCTGCCACAGGGGTGCTTTATGGGGAGAGCAGTGCCCACGAGTGTCAGGTTTCCAGGATAGTCGCTATCTATTGGTGCATGAACAGAACAAATGCAAACATCTCCCGTATCAGGTTAAATTACTGGCCTGAGCTAATCCGAGGCCCCAATTCATCGCTAATTTATCAGTCTGCTGATGCTATTTGCTGTGTGGAGTTCTATTCAGAGAGCACATCAAAGCTCTCCAGGAAAACAGAATTTAAAAAAAAAAAAAATTTTTTTTTTTTTAAATAAATAAATAAAAAAAAATTAGACAGAGAGAGGAAGAAGAGTAACAAAACGTTGTGCAGAAAGTATTAAAAGGCTAAAATAAATCTCTGGCTAGGGGCATTGATAAAATCTCTTGGCAGCTGGAGGGATTCGTATCCTGCTGGAACCAGGACATCTGCCACGAGTCTTTGCCTGACTGAGGAGCATCGAGATTCTCACAGAGCCTCACCCTGCTCCCGAGGCTGAGGTACAAACCCTGTAGTCCTGGGTGCTCTTCACATCCCCCGAAACTTGTGGGTCAGTGACGACCCACTTCACTACCCCTGCATTTTTTGGAGAGAGGGTAGAAAGAAAGTGATTTTGCTAAAATTCCAGCTGAGTCCAGTCCTCCCAGAGTGCTGGAAACACAGAAGAACGTTCCACTGATCCAGCTACCCCAGAGTTTTCACTTTTTCTTAGTCTGGAAGGAGATTTGAGGTCACTGGGCAGACCCTCAACAGAAGAGACCTCTATGCACACACAGCCTGTGAATTACAAAACCCCAGCAACTCAAAAATGTCACTGCACAGGGATTATACCATGGCCAGAGACATCCTGCACCCCTGTGTGTGTCGCTGCGGTGCTGAGCAGTGCTGAAGGGGGGTCACAAACCAGGATAATCCCTGATTCCTCCCTGCCCTGCTAAACACAGAACAACAGCCAGGGTCTCCTCTGGTAATCAGGTTCCTGCTCTGGAGCTGCTTGAGATCACCGTTTGTTTTCCTCCAAAAAGAGCTGTTGCAAGACAAATACCACTCTGCAGAGCACTGAAGTAGGTCACATTAGGCAGCGCTCTGGAGAGCCTGTCTGACACTTCCCCATCAGCAGCAAGCACTGCTCTCCTCGTTCCCTTCCCTTTCCTCCCTCTCTCCCCCATCCCTCCTCTCCTTCCATCGCTCTAACTCCGCAAAAAGGGGACTCTCTGAAGGGGAAACATCTCAAGGAAAATCCGTGCTCCGCTTTGGCAGCTGGAAGAATCAGTGCTAACACAGCCCCTGACTGCAGACAGCGCCTTGCACTGGCACAGCCGGGCAAAATCCTGATGGGGTTGAAGACAGCGCCTTGCACTGGCACAGCGTCATCAGCCGGGCAAAATCCTGATGGGGTTGCGCAGAGCAAGTCAGAGCTGGGCAGGGCTGGAGCCCTGTGGGACCCCGGGAGCAGGACCGGGGTATAAGGACTGTGGTATGAGGTCAAACATTATTTAAGTGACAGGCATCAGGCACTGGCGCATCCCCAGGGGTTTTATTTGCTGTTCTCCAGAGCTGCTGGACAGACATGAAGGGCCCTCTGCTGCCCCTGCCAAGGGGGGTGACCAGGGACATCCCAGCTGGGCTGCTGCCTTTCCTCAGGCTTAAAGCATGATCCCATCTCCTCCCCGAGGGCATTCCCAGCTCCAGCATCACCTCCAGCGCTGCTGTCTGCCCCTTCTCCCTCCCAGCGCCAGCTAATGGGATGCCTAAAGCAGGACTCACAGACCCCTCTTTTGTTTTCCAGCTGGGAGTGATCAGCGCAGGGGCACCCTCAGGCAGCTCAAGGCTGGAATGCTGCAGGGATGTCACACCCCAGAGAGGCAGGACAGTGTTAGGTAAATACAGGTATTTGTTTCACTCTATAAATTAGCACCAGGCTCCTGCCTGCCCACAGGATGGACAGATAAAGCAAAGTTTGTGTGATTAAATGATAAAATCTGAACGTCACAGAGTGAGCTGGCCCAGGCACAGGGTTACAATCGGCCAGAAAAAGGCAACAGGAGATGATTTTTTTTTTTTTTTTTTTCTCTTCCTTGAGCATTCTGCAGAGCTCAGGCAATAAATCCACTCTCCTCTCCCTGTAAAGGCTGTAACACATCAGAGCCCCACTACACCCCTGCATCCAGCATTTCCACGGCATTCCTGATAAACAGAGGAAGAGTGTTTAAGTGCTCAGAGCCATAGGAGAGTGATCCCAGAACCAGCAGCTCTCAGGCTCTGCACTGGGACAGAGAGACAAAATCCTCAGGACCTCCTTGTCTGCAAGAGGACCACAGCCCCAGCAGTGTGTCCTGCCCCCAACAATCATCCAAAATCTATTTTGGGACTGTCTGATCTTGGACAGGGCTCTGCAGCTCCAGCCCTAGAGGAAATGCAACCAGGATTATACTAACAAAGAGGAACATTAATTCACTGGTTTGACGCTGTCTGAATTTTGAAAGAATTTTATTCTGGATGTTTAGGAAGCTTCTGTCTCTTGCAGATGAGCTGCATCTATTGCCAAGTGTATGTCCTCTCAGAGGGAAAAATGAGGTTTATTTCTGTTAGAAACCTACAGGGCTTGTTTCAGTTTTACATATTTCCTTTCTAAATGGGAGCGTTTTAGAGGAAAAGAAAATATTTCAAAAGTCCTTCCCAAAAAAGTGATTCTGAAAACGTTTGATCTGATTGATCCATCAAGCAGCAGCAGAGGGAAAGGAAAAGATGACAGCTGCTCCTTTTGTTGCATGCTGTTCTGATTAGCCTCAAATAAGATGCTCCCTCTCACCCCTTGCTCTCCATGTAGGGAATGCACAGAGCTCTGTAGGCTCCGCTGAGGACACCCCATGTGGGAGCAGATCTCCTTGTGCTGGAAGAAAAAGATTTCTTTCTGCCCAGAACTGTTTGGAAAACCATGGCTGGATTTCAACTTGGAGTAAAAATAATGAAAATTTAGAGAAAATTTAAGGTTTTTTTCCGAAAGTGTTCAAAGGTAGCTCTGTGCATCTGTTTTCCTGGGGACAGAGGTAGCAATTCCATGCCAAGCCTGGATGGATGGAAAGGATTTTCTTTGCTTTTCCTTCTTTGTGCTTCCCCTATCCCCAGCTCCTCCGCTCCCACCCCGGAGCAGAGGGTGATTTGTTTACTGGCTGGAATGAAACCCACTTAATGATAAATTCCATGGCTAAAGCCTGTGGACATCAGGGCAGCCTTAATGAAATTTCGGTGCCTGAAACACATTAGTAGGCACGAGCTGAGACTGGAAAAAAGATCAGACTGCTGAAGAGCTGGCAGAGCTGGAGCTTTCAGTGTGAAAATCAGCAGAGAGAGCAAGGCAGAAAAAGTAGCCAGATATGCAGGGGGCTGCTCTGGCTGCGCTAACATCCTGTCTGTCCAAGCCACCAACCTTCCCCCGTGCTCATGCCCGTCCTTTTCCCAAATCCCTTCTGATCTCCAGCCCTCCCTGTGGGCCTGCAGAGCCCTCAGTCTCCCCACCCTCGCTGGCCTGCCCCAGAGCTGGCAGAGAGGACGAGGTCCTGCGGTGATAAAGGCAATAACCTGCTGGTTGTTTTGTCAGGAACAGGAGCCAAGGCTCTGGGAGCTCTGTAGAGATTTAGATTCCCTTGAAGGAGAGGCTTGCGGGCTTTTTCTTGATTTCCATTCCAATTCTGTGCTGGATTTTAGTCCATTTTACACTTAGGCAGCAGAAGACGCCCAAGGGCCGTGTTTCTGCGCAGAGAGGAGAAGGGAGGTCAGACACAGGGAAGCCCTCGGGCTGTGTTAATGTCTCCCTGAAGACAGGCAGCTGAGCAGATGGCATCTCAGAGCCCAGCACTGTGCTCACCCCAGCCGCTTTCTGACCCTTCAGCCCATGACATCACACAAGTCACCTCCCAGACCCAGATTTACACCGGGACAGCGGAACAGGACACGGCCAGGAGGTCCCTGCACTGCAAAACAACTCCACTGTTCTGAGAGGAGCTGGCAGCTCCTCCCAGCCACCCCAAGGTCCAGAGGCAAGGCTGTGCACGCTGGAACCGGGCAGCCAGCTGGGGTTTGGGATGGGGCACTTTCCTTCCTGAACACTTTTCTTCCAGTCCAGGTGGTTCCAGAAACGCTTGGTGCAGTCAGACGCGGAGCTGGGCGGTGATTTGCTGGGAACTGGGCAGAAAAGGACTTCTCTGTCTGGTGCCACACAAGGAGATGTGCTTCCCTCGGGCCACCAGGTCCTGCTGGCACAGCTGGCTTTGCCCAAATCACCCTGGGACCCTGAACTGCTGGGATGTGACGCAGGCACAGTCAGCGTTAACTCTGAGTATGCAGCGACAGGACAAGGGGGAATGGCGTCACACTGCCAGAGAACAGGTTAAGATGGGATATTGGGAAGAAATCCTTCCCTGGGAGGGTGCTGAGCCCCTGGCACAGGTGCCCAGAGGAGCTGTGGTTGCCCTTGGATCCCTGACAGTGCCCAAAGTCAGGCTGGATGGAGCTTGGAGCAGCCTGGGACAGTGGGAGGTGTCCCTGCCCATGGCAGGGGTGGGATGGGATGGGCCTTGAGGTCCCTTCCAACCCAAACCATTCTGGGATTCTGATTTGCACCATTTCTCTGTGCCTTGAAGTGTGGCCATCAGTCATAGCATCAAAAAAACAAAAAACCAAAAAAACAAAAAAACCAGCCCTGCTGCCTTTCTTTAAAAAGCAATGAATAATTATCAAACCGTTGCAGGATTGGTCCTTCATTGCTCTATTTTTCTTTAATTCCAGCATAATCTGGCTCTGACTGTCTCCCAGAAGACAAACGTTTGACTTTTCTGCTGTACTCTTTCAGATGCGTTACAGACCTGTGATCTTGACTGTGCTCTTAATGGCTTTGTCAAGAGATCGTTTCTGCTCAGACCTTGTTAGTCTTAATAAAGATTAAATAAAGCCATAAATACATTTGTGGTTTCCTTTTTTTGCTGGGCTGTAATTTGACTAACAAGTTAAATTAATTTGGAAGCTAATAATTATTTGGTTAGAAGTCAGTGGAAGGAAGTTTAAGTTGAAAATGGACTTTTCATGGGAAGAAAAGAGATACCAGTTTTTAGAAATATAAACTGAATGTGGGAAACTGGATGAGTGACATTTTGAAAATCCTTTCTCATTAACTGGCTTTAGCTTTCAGTATATGTCATTTTTATCCCCATTTGTAAAGCTAATATTTCTTTCTGTCACATCTGTTGGGCAGACAAATCCACAAAGCCAGAAAATGTTGGTGATGGAGGTGCAAAAGCAGGGAGATCATCGGAAAGATAACAGTCCATTTCCAAATCTTGAATCCCAGGATGAGTTACTTTCCCCTGTGATCTCCAAATTCACATCCAGGAAAACAATGTTCGTGCTGTGCTACTACAGACCATTTTGTGATCTAAATGGAGAGAGTGTTTGGGCACTCTGTTTTCATTTGTTAATTGACTCCTCTCTAACTTAAGATAGGAATTGCAGTAGTTTGTGATAAATGGATTACACAGCGCTCTTTGTTTCAGTGCAAAGCCTGTGAAATAAATGCAAATTCCTCCCCACACCAGCAGCAGCACTGCAGCAGGTAAACGTGTGCAGGGAGGACATCAGAGTCCTTTCCTCTCCGTCACTGGTGTTTAACACAATAATTCCCTAAAAAAGGTGAATAAATAACTCATGGAGCACAGTTCAGAATCCATCACTGCTTTTCCTGCATGATTTACAGTAATTCAGTCCCTGTGAAGGCTCACTGAAGTCTCTCACTCCCACATCTTTTGCCCATCAGGTCTGGCTTCAGCGGAAACAATGACGAGTCTCCAGTTTCTGCACAGTGCCCAGAATCCTGCCTGGAAGGGAAAATTTACTGGTGGGACACACCTCCAACCTGTGAATGGGTGAATGGGATGGAAGGTCTCCCTTTTCCCAGGGGAGCACTTCCACCAGGGAAGAGGTGTCAAACGCTTTCTCAAACAAAACCAGAGATCCTTGCACAAAGCTCTGGCCCTCACTCCCAAGTGTGATTGCCAAAGAGGCCTTTGGGTTATCTAAACTTGACCAGAAATTCCCATTCTTTGGCGCTGCTCGCAGGTTTCCTGTTTAGCACTGGTATTTTAGATCCAAGTTCCAAAGCCACATAGTTCAGTTCACTTCGTGTGCTTAAAAAGAAAACAGATCTGTGCCTGGCTCCGTCCTTTACACTGGTTCTGACCCTCAGAAGCCAGAAGGTGCTGGCAAACCCTGTTGCAGCTCCATATGGCTGTTTTGTGGCTCCCTCTGCTCCTTAAAGGGCAGGGAAGATGTGTTCTTGCTCCCATCCAGGCTCTATTGCCAGGCTCTGATCTTCCAAATTATCACCCTACAAGGAGACCTTTAACAAGGGCTGGCTTGTCCCCTCTGCCGGGTCTCCAGCCAGCATTCCTTCAGTGTCAGGGCTGGAACTCTGCATTTTTCTGCCTCCTCACAGGATCTGCTTCTTTTTCACTCCTTCCTCTCACTCCCCATCCCTCTTCTCTCTTTCGACTCACTCATCACCAATACTTTTTCACAGAGGAGGATCTCTCCTATGGTTTTTGTTGCCAGCCCGGGTTGTCCTGATGTGAAAAGCTAATTAAAAAGAAGACAACTTCTCCTTCAGAGGGGATGGAAGACTGCAGCCATATTCTCAGCTTTATGTGGCATCAGAAATTGCCAGAAAAACATGAATCGTAGGAACTAGAGCCGATTTGCTACAGGCAGAGCTTACAGCTTCTGGCACAACAGCAACACATTTGAATTTGGCTTGTACTGAACGAGAGCCCTTCTCACTGATCCCTCTAGGCACTGCTCCCGCTGGGTACTGAGAACCACTCCTGGAGATGGACTGACTAGAAAAGGGCTGAGGTTGTGCCCCATTTCACCTTACAGCCTCTTCTCAGAGAAGCTGTATCCTAGAGATTCAAACACTTTCTGCATTTTCATCTTGCTGCTCATTGTTTTAACTCCACCGAAGGCTGAGTTCGTGGGAAATGAAGTTTCCCCCTTGCTGTGCATATTTCCAACTCTAACTTACTTCCTTCAGTAAGTCTTCGTAAAAAAAACCCAACAACAACAAATCCATCTCCAAATAAACTTTGCAGAACAAATAAGCAAGGAAAGTCCTTGTTGCTCTCACCAATGACTGCACAGGACTGACGGAGAGAGGAGACTGCTGTAACTCCCTGAGGGATGGCTGATGTGACAGCACAAGCAAGGCAGAAGGAAGCAGAAGTGGTGTTGAGAAAAAAGAGAGAGGTTTCTGCAGGTAGGAGGGGGCCTCATGTCGATGCTCAGACTTGCCTTTGCCAACAGAAAAGGAGATGCAAGAGCCCTGGAGCTCTCAGCTCACACCAGAGCAAAACTGCAGGGCTGTGAAATCCCTGGGGACAGGAGGAAGAGACACTCGCCTGCGAACAGCTTCACTGCACCCCCTGGAGCCTGGGTGAAGGTGGAAGAGCTTCAGAAGGTGCCATCTGGCTGGCAAGTGCTCTGGCACTTGAGTTGGCATTGAAATTCAGGAGGAACTTAGGCAAAACCTTAGGCACCACCTTCTCCCTCCTCCCACGTTTCATGACACCCCACAGCTGAGCCTGGGGAGCAAATCCTGAGCCCCTGACCCCATTCCCTCCTTGCAGCTGGTCCAGGCAGGACAGGGAAGAGGTTTGGCCCCTAAATGAATTCTGCCTGTGGTACCCAAAGTCCTGAGGAGCTGTAATTTGTCATTCACCACAGATGCTGCTGCTGCAGACACAAAGCCTGGCCCACGGGTTCAGCTGAACCTTCTCCTCTTCTCCTGGGATCTCTCCACCCCTTTCCTCTCTCTACTACCTGAAGTTAAAATAAAAATGGTAGGAGCAAGCACTGGGGAAAAATACCTCTAGTCAGATCAATGGATTTCATTCTTACAGCAGTCTTAAAATTTTCCTTTCTCTTTAACAGCATTTGTTTTGATTTTCTTTTGGTTTTCATCATAATAAAGTTATGATCCGAAACAAGGGGATAAAAAACCAACTTTCAAGCTGGGTTTTTTGTGGTTTCTCTTCTCACTTAAAGCTGCCGCAATATTTAGAGTTGCTAAAATGAGGAAAAATTGCCCTTTTATTCTCACAGAAAGCCTCTTTTAAAGAATCAGCATTTTCCAATGAAAAATGGTTTGTTGAAATTTCCCAACAAGCGCTTTTCCTGAGAGCACTGAGCTGTCCTGCTAATGCTCCCTTTCCGTGTGGAGGGTGTGGATCCCCCTCAGCCCTCACAGGAGATGTTTGTGCGTATCAGGTCAGACAAAGGCTACATGAGATTTGGAGCAGGATTTTTGTATTGGACTTCCAGTTTTCCAGAGACTTCTGCAGATGTAACTTCTTATTTATTTATTTATATATTTTTTTCACTTTTCCCCCTTGCCCCAGCATTATTTTTTACCTCCATCGTGAGCAGCTCCAGCAGTGGAGACTGCCCTGTGACCCAAATCCCAGCAGGGATGCTGTGCTCCCGCAGTGCATTTCTCATGTAGACCTGACTTCTCCTCCTGGGTGAAGCATGGAACAGACACCCCCCTCCTTTTCCCAGCTCTGGCAAGAACCTGGACATGGTCAGGCTTTACCAAAACAAAGTGCAGACCTGTCCTTGAGGCCGTGAAGGTCACTCTACTACTGCTGTGGTAGAGTGGGAGTTTCTAATTCGAGCTAAAATTCTCCCTTTTGGTGTTTGGATAACCACACAAGGTCGGAGTGGCCAGGACACACCTTTCCTGCAGGATGATCAATACCACAGTCCATTTCAAAGTGCTGGAGTGTCGAAAAGGATGGGATTGAATCCTTGGAACAGCCTCACTCCCCTGCCCGTCCCTGCCTCCTGCCTCCACGAGCGGCTGCTGGCAGAAGATGGAGCCAATCTGTGAAATGAGCATCTCCATGGAGATAAGCCGGGGAGCGCGAGAAGGTCAGAGCCAAAGCGTCAGGAGCAGCAGAGGAGTTCTTCAAACTTCATTTCCTTCCAGAGAAATCACTTGATGGAGATTTGTTGAACGTGACACCTGGCCGCCTGGCGTTGCCGGCTCGAACGAGGAGACAAAAGAGGGAGCTAATTGTTTCCAATGCATTCAAGTTGGATATGGTGCGTTTTTAATTAGGGCTGGAAAGGGGAAGGGAATCAATTACCTCCCGCAGGGGCAGACACCGCTGGCAGGTGATGCCGTGCGGAGAAAAGGGATTGTGGCAGGATGCTGAGGCTGCCTGATGGGGAGAGGCCGGGGTGCTCCTTGGGGAGTCCTGCGCGCCAGATGCTCTTGGTGGCTCCAGGGAAGCTTGCCACAAAGTGGCACTGTGACACCATCCACAAGGACAGGAGCAGGGGGAAATGCCGCTGAGCCACCCTGCCCTGGAACCACCCTTTCCTTGTGCCTGGGAAATTTTAAAATCCCTCAGCACTCTCTACGACTCCCTGAAAGATGGTTGTGGTCAGGTGGGGGTCGGTCTTTCCTCCCAGGCAGCAACTGACAGAACGAGAGGACACAGCCTCAAGCTATGCCAAGGGAAGGTTAGGTTAGATGTTAGGAAGAAATTCTTCACTGGAAGAGTGATTGGGCACCGGAATTGTCTGCCCAGGGAGGGGTGGAGTCACTGTCCTTGGATGTGTTCAGTAAAAGCCTGGATGTGGCACTCAGTGCCATGGTTTAGTTGATGAGGAGGTGTGAGGTCATAGGTTGGACTTGGTGATCTCAAAGGTCTTTTCCAACCCAGTTCAGTCTGGGATTCTGTGATCCTATGGGATCATCTGCTCTGGAGAAGGAGATGAAGACACTTGACAGAGAGCTCTGTGAACATCCTTTCCCACAGCTCTGGTGGGTTCTAGTCCCCTCCAGGACACCTTGTTCCTTAATTGAGCAGGATGGGGTAGCCCATTAACGAAGCAGGGTAGGTGCTCGGTGTCCTGTCCTGGGGCAGAGGGGAACAAAGGCACTTTCATGGTTGGGATGCAGATCTCTGGAGAATTCTGTGCTCGAAGATCCATGGCAGGGATCTGGAATTGAAGGGCTGCCAGTGAACAAACACAGCAATCCCAAGGACTCTCGGAGAAGCAAATCCCCATGGCACGGCATTGAGACAAGCGCACAGACCGAGGAGCTGCCACTGCTGAAATCTTACATTCGGATTGTTCAACAGAGCGAAGCTGAGGTCTCCAAGTAGCTCAATTTCATCCTTTAATGAGAATTACATTTCCTAAAGGAAGCGGCTAAAGTCCTTCAATTCAGTGTAATATTTTGCAGCAGCAGACGGGTCTCAGGACCCTGCATTCTCAGAACCCTCAGACAAAGTCTTTGCCAGGCAGAAATCACAGCTCCTCCATGTCCCTCAGCAGGACACCTTGGGAAGGGTTGAATTTTTTCTCCTTGGTTCTGAGTGACTTCAGTGCCTATTGACACCCACACCGCAGAGATTTCTCTGCAAGGCCTAAGGGGACAAATTCAGCTGAAAATAAGATCAGCCCCATCTGAGGGGCCCTACAGCATCCCAATACCTGCGTGGAATCCCTGCAGCTGTCTGGGGTACTTGATGTTTCCCAAAATGTACTGGACACCTCTTCCTAGGCAGCTGAAAACAACCAGAGCTTGGCCAGTTCGGTGGAAGTTTGATGCAGAGATCTTGTTCAGTTTATATGTAGGACAAGGGCTGTACAATGCTGCAGTTTGAGGACAGAAATGATCTCCTGGAATAATTTTGGGATATTTGGATTTTGAAGTTGGAGCCATATTAATATATGGCACTGTAAAGCCAGAAAGAATAAAATATAAACATCTCTGTAAAATCAAATAGTGAGTACAAAGTGGGTGCTAAAGCAGTAGATCCAATGCTGAAATTCACCTTACACATGGAAGATTGACCTCAGGCCTTCACTGCCAAGAATAATTGAATTCTTTGTCTGTTTGTGTCTTTCTACTTCTTCATATTTTCTCAATGAATCTTCGGAAGATGCTGTTTACGGACAAAATGCAGCAAGCTTCTTGAAAGATTAATTAATCAGAACTGCCAAATTCATAATTACTGTCTGGGCACTGAAATTGTTTGGCCTTATCAAATAAATGAGAATAACCACTGATTATTGTTTTTGGAGGAAGGAGTAGCTGGTAATAAAGAAAAAACTATGCACATATGAGAAAGAGAAAGATAATATAAATGGTCAGAGATGTGTTCATAGAGAAGTTTGAGTGGTCAATTGACTTTTCTGTCTGAAAAAAGAAACATAATTTTCATATTATGAGGCACTCAAGTAGTCAGTAGTGCTTTCACTCGAGCACAATGGATGGACTTCGTTTGTTTCCCTGATCCTCTTCTGCCATTGCCTTTTTATGGTGCAGAGGTTGCTGGATTTTCCCTCTGCTCCTTTTAGCTCAAAAATAGGAACTTCTGTTCAGCAGAAATTACTGACATTTAATGCCAGCAAGAAACTTGTAATACCTCGAGTTTTGAAACTTTTTCCACTTCTGGGCCAGAATGGCCATAACTGATACACAGATGCAGCCCTACAAGTTTTTTTAGGAGTGTTTAGGGGCTTTTTACACTGGCCCTGAGGTTTTTGAAAAGTATAAAAACACATCAACTTGCCATTAGAAACTCTCACCACACCCTGAAAATCAGCTGTTCCAGGAAACCTCATCCACAGGGGCAGGACACCAAGCCCGGAGCGCAAAAAGTTTCACAGCCTTCAAAAAAAGGAAGATTTTTGTGCCCACCTGCTTTTTAAACATGGGAATGGACATCTGTCTTTACTGCCATGACTTCAGCTGCTCCTCAGGAGCGGGGGTGAGAGCCAGGTGCTGTCCAGGTGCTGCAGCCCCCAGCCCTGGGCTCTCCGTGCTCCTGCAGGACCCGGCAGTGCCCCAATGGGAGCAGGGTTAAACTCTCAAGCTGCTGATTTGGGGATTCCTTCCCTTCCCACTTCCCAGCTTCTGCAGATTTTTTTCCCCTCCTCTCTTCCTGTGATGATTTATGGGGGGACAGTACAATTCTAAAATGAATAATTGATATTCTTTCAAAGCTATCTCCTTTACTCTACTTGTTCTCTTAATTTACTCGGTTTATAGCAACTGATGACAGAAGCCTATTGTTTTGCTGAAACATTAACTTCACAAAGTCATTCTGCTCCCATCTGCAGCACTAAAATTAATGATTCCCTCTGCAACATCTGTTTAATTAACTATCGGCACCATAGAAGAGGCATCCAAATACCCCAGCGACTAAATCAGCCTCAAATTAGGGAAATACGATGTTAAATTGTATCAGAGAGAAGCAGAGATTATCCTTTGGAGTACTGACACTCATTAGCCACCAGCCACCCCATGTATCTTCTCCGCGGAGAAGTGTCAGCAGCTCTTTGCCATAAAGTTTTCGTTTAAGGGCTGCAGTCACAGGGAAGAGGAGGGGGTGGAGGGATGGGAGCCGGCTGAAGCCAGTGCTCCATCATCTGTGCTGACGGATCTGCTGCTGGGATGAAAGATAAAGGTAAAGCCGTGCTGCCGCTGAGCGTTGCTGGAGCCTCGTGCCGGCTTCCCAAGCGCCCGACCATTCCTGCAAAGGCAGCAGGGCTGGCTGGAAAAGCTGCCACTGAGAGCAGGAATGTCCAGGGATGCTGCTGGAGACTGCTCCAGACTCTTGGCTACCCAGGGAAAGAGAGATGGGAGAAGGCAGATCTAAGCGAGGAAGAGGGGAGGACAAAAGATTTGGATTTCCTGTTTCTGAAGTCCCCTGGGGGTAAAAAGATTCCTGGTAGACCCCACTGCTGATGTAGCTGCGTGGCCAAATTTGTATGGGCAAGGCACAAAACAAGGGGAGGACAGAAGAGTTTTTGGGGAGCTTTTTTGACTCTTTTCCCCTACTTTGATCTCCCCCTTATGTTGCCGTGGCAACAAATGCAGCGTGAAATTGCAAGTTTGCAAAACACCCTCAGTCAGCAGCAGCAGCAAAGTGTTTCCAGCAAAGGGAAGGGAAGAGCAGCAAGGTGGGAGATGGGCAGGGAGGGGACCTGGATCCCAGCACTGCCTGAGGAGGGGACAGCAGAGGGCTGGGTGGCTCTGGAGGGACAGGGTGGGCAGGGGAGGGAGGGTGGCAGTGGATCGGAGGTGTCGCAGCTCACATTCCTGCTCTGTAGTTATTAAAATACTCATCTCCACCCACGCAGTCTGCTGCCTATCCAGGGGTGTTACCTCGTGTGAACTCTCTCCAAAAAGGGAACCCTCCGGGGATTTTCACCGCTTCCCAGCAAACTTGGGAAGCGTTAAGTCGTTCACTTTAAAGAATGAGCCTGAACTCCTGGAAGCAGTGAAATAATGCTGAGGTTCTTCTCTAATGCATGAGCTTGGGTCAGGAAAGTGCATCCACCGAGTCCTCTGGGGTGAGATTTTTCAAAAGCACACCGAGCCCGAGGTTCAGTGCCCACAAGGGCCAGATTTTCATCAGAGCTGAGTTCCCATTTAGGCAGCTAATTAATCTTTACAAACACCTCGAAGTATCTAAACTGCATCTGCAGCTGTGATGTTGCCCTGAAGAATGGCTGTGGTTAAACTAAACCTTCACAGTTTAAAATTCCATTCAGCCCCTCCTTGGAAGAGATTCTGCTGCCTTTCATAGCAAAAGCGAAATTTCTGATTGCTGTTTTTTGGCTTAAGGAATCAATGCACATCAGAAAGTCTGGTCTGAAATCTCACCTTTACATTGTCCTCAAATCAAACATAAACTTAAGTACCAGGGATGAGCAGAATTTTAAACACCTGTGACCAATTCAAAGGCAACATGTGGGCACACTGGGCACATCTATAAATGATGAATAATATTCGAGGGGAGTCAGGAAAAACAGCAAATGAGGCAGCTGTGAGACAACAAGCAGAAATATCACCCTTGATTCAAGAGGAGCTGAAGTAAATGTACATTATTACTCTTGCACAAGATCTGTGCCACCCTCAATTTTTGCTTATAATAAGCAGATTTTCTGCCTTTCCTTCTCATCTTTTCCCAAAGATCCTGGTTGTCTCTGTGTCTTGACACTGTCTCTCAGTGGACAGCTCCGCCCCCACCAGTAATTCAGGGTTTCCAGAAGTTCCTTTCCATAGCCCTGCATTCTCTTGTTTCCCAGCAAAGATGCAGCTGTTGATTTGGCTTAGTTTAAGGACAGCCAGGGGGTTTGTGTCTCCATGCAAGACACTCCTGAACACTTATTTTAATGAATGTTCAAGGTGGATTTGTCAACTTGTCCTTGTTCAAGTTTAAGATAAGTCTATATCATCCATGGTGTGGATGTTTAAGACCATTGCAAGAAGTTTTAGACTCGTTTGTTCTCAAAGATAATTCAAACTGACATGGTCAGGCATCCCTTTGTAGCCATGTCCTGTGGGTGCTTCTTGCTCAGAACAGAACTGCAGATGAGTGACCCAGTTAACAGAACCCTGCTTGTCGAAAGAGACTCCTGTGTGGCTCCAGCAGGAGGGAGAGATTCTTCCCATGTGACAAATCTCCCTATTTGTGATATCGGCACACTTCAGCACGCAGGGAAGCAGAGCCAGGAGCTGCTTTCTCAACGCTCATGTGAGGAGGTTATTGGCAGAACTCTACTGACAGAGCATGTAGAGAATGTACCAAACCACATTTAAAAGTGTGACATGAAATTCAAAAGCAGCCAGGGGAATTACAATGCTCTGGAGCAGGATAAGATGCTAAAGGAGCATGAAACACATGCTATGCTTAATGGGATTTTTTTTTTTTTTTTTTTTTTTTTTTTTTTTAAGACTGTTTCCTTCCCAAGCTTGCCAAGGAGCACATGGAGCTGTCAGAGTACAACCTCAGACATGAGCAGCCACAGCAGGAGTGGTGAGATGGATCCAGAGACAGAGCCAGGCCAGTTTATGCCTCTCCTAGATAAGGGAGTCAGGTGAGCACAACACACAGAGGCCACTCCACGTACAGAGAGATGAAGAACAGAAGTGTTATTCCATGTGCAGAGGATCTCCAACCCTGGATATTACTGATAATGCAGTGAGAAGGATGATAAGGAAGTTGAAGGCTTCAGATGAAAGAGTGTCCCTGGAATAACCAGTGCTGGGAAATGAGGGATCAATATTTATTTACTAAAATGGTACCTGGCTCTGAAACTCAGTAGCTGGGGAGTGAGGCATTGCTTGGATGATGCCCAGAGAAGCCAGCAGGGCCTGGATTGCCCGTGTGATTGGGTCTGCACACACACCCAGGAGAGAAAAGGCACTGCCATGCTGTATTTATAATTTTAAACAGATTGGATGAAATAATAGTGGGAGAAGATATAATGGGAAAAGTTGTCCCAGAACTACATAATAGATCAGTGCCAGAGCTGAGAATTGATTCCTGAGGCTCACACTCCTCAGCCCATTATAACAAAATCCACTGAACACAAGGAATCCCTCTCTTCGCTGTTATCCTCAAGGTTTGGTTTTATGTATTTATTTATTAACCAAACACAGTGGAATGACAAACAGAATGAGAAACACAGAGCACTCAAAAAACCTCATAAAGTCCTTCTCATATCTTTAATCAATCATGACTAGTGTGTCTCCCATCCACTTTTTTTTTTTTTTTTTTTTTTTTTTTTTAATTTACTTTAAAATAGAATGAAGATGTCCCCTCACTTCTGTCTCCAGGCAGCTGTGCTCCTTACATCAGCACGATGACCCAAACTGCAGGGCTGTATTAACAGATACCATCTAGGCTTTAATGGAGTTCAGCCACTGGGATTAGCTCCCTGGAATGGAGTTTGGGCTCTCAGGCACTGCATGCAACTGCGAGCACATTACAAGTTACAGGCATCAATTCTTTCTAAGTGAGAAGCCGTTCCAAATTCAAAACACTTTAGGCCTAATAACAGGAAATTATCTTGATGGATCCCCTTCAATGGGTAAAAAGAAAAAAAAAAAAAGAAATGAGGAGAGAGGGTCAGGCATCCGATCAAAACAAAATCATACCTGTGCTTTTTTACTCTGCTTCAGAGCAAAGCAGGAGTGTGGATTTAAATGTCAGGAAGGGAACAAATTGTGGAAATGTAGGGTGGAATGAGAAAGAAAGTTTGCAAACTACATTTGAAAGGAGAAAGGGAAATTTGGCTTGGCTATTTTGGTCAGAAGCAAAGTACCAGAAGCATCAGTCTGACCCAGCAGGGGCTTCTCTAAGAATCCTGAAAAGTTTCTTGCAGCTCCTTACAGTGCTTTTCCAAATGGAGTCAGGGTTAGTTTTCATAGAATCATACAATAATAAACTGAGTTGTGTTGGAAAAGACATTAAAGCTCATCTCATCCCACGCCCTGGCATGGCAGGGACACCTTCCTCTATCCCAGGGTGCTCCAAGCCCTGTCCAACCTGGCCTTGAACACTCCCAGGGATCCAGAGGCAGCCACAGCTTCTCTGGGCACTCTCAGCCAGCACCAACAACTTTTTTTCCCTTAGCTTTCGTATTTCAAGGATGTCCAGTGTGGACATCCTTAACAAGACAAGACTTTTCAGATCAGAAGACCTCAGTGCCTCATGAAAAGCAGGTCTCTTTCAAAAGTGTCTTTGCTCAAGTACGCAGTGGGAGTGCGCTCTCCAAAAGTGTTCAGTGCCTGAAAATATTGTGCATTTGCCCCTTTAATCCCTATCAATGATCCAGGGCTAGAAAATCCCAGAGGAGAAGAGGAAGGGTCAGAGTTCCTGTGATGAACACTGACAAGCTGAGTCACTGGTGAGCTGCACCCTGTAATCCATCATTTTTAAACCTCACTTGCCCAAGAACTTTCTGTGGTGTCAAGCTGAGTCATTTCTGCCCATGAAACAGGGAGGAAGGGAGGAGGAGAACCTTATTTCATCTCCCAGCACTGTGGCCATGCACCAGTCCTGCTGCTGCCGCATTTTTTCCACATCTGTCCCACTCCTCCCCAGCACATGCATTGGCCAAGCTGCCATCTGACATCCTTGAGAGAACAAAGCTTCCCCAAGCCAGCAAAAGGCTCCCCTATGGAAAAGGGACTGAAGATGAATTGAAAGCAAGACAAACCAAAAGGCAGATTTTCCTTTCAGCATATTTCTGGAGGAGAAGGGGAAGGAAGTTCCTTATGGGCAGAAACTCACTCTGCCATTGGATTTCCAGCTCAAGTCAGAAGCCCAGGGAGAAGCCGGCTCTTCACCAGCAGTCAGGAGGGACTGCAAACACAACAAAGCATCTTGTAGGCAAACAGCACAGGGAGTCATCAGGGACTGCCTCATTAGTCATACAGCGCTTGCACATGCTGATGGCTGAAGGCAAAATACGACCTTCAATTCCATTATCACACCAAACAATGTCTGCCAGCGCAAGGGGAGAACAAGGCACAGCGAGTGTACTGCAGGAGGTGGGAAGGACGGGCCTTTGATGGCAACAAGAGGTTACAGCAGCTGCAAAGGGGGATGTCCTTGGTTATCATCTCTAGCAGGGAGATGGCTCAGACCTGGGGCTGTGCCAGGTACTGGAGAAGGGCACTCTGGAATAAACACAATCTTCTCTAAAGAGCTTTCATCTTAAATATCTAAGATCTCCCAGTGGGTGAATATCATCAACAGACAAGACAGACTGAGGAGTGTGGTGATACTAGAGCTGCTGGATATCCAATTCTTTGTGAAAAAGTCAAAGCAGAAAGGATGACTATGGAGGGAGGGGAGGATTTCACAAAGAGTAAAGCACTCAGTCCACTGAGAACTGAGAGTGCTCTCCAAGTCCCTGAAAATGCCCCCTACACACCCACTGAGGGTGATATTTGTCTTGCCACAGGTGCTGAGCCCTGAGTGTTGTTGTATTTAGAAAAGAGAGTGTGACTGAAGTGCTGGGAAAAGCTGGGGCTGGAAACCTTCATAAAGATCAACTTCATGGGCAACTCTGTTGTCTTTTTCTGGTGTCACATATCACCTGGATAAGTCTTCCTTCCAGCACTCAGAAAGATATTAAAGTGCTAAACATCCTATGGCTTTCCATGAGATGACCCACACTTGTCTTCTTTTTGCCTGAGGAAAACAAGGGCACTTTTTATATTTGAAATCAGATTTAGAGTAAGATTCCTCAAAGGGACCAAGGTTGCTAGATCAGATGAGGTTGGGTCTGCTGACCAGATCAGCAGAGCTCTGTTTAAGCCTCTGAGAGCTGTAGATGCGAAGCCCTCTAACACACATTCAGCCCCTCCGTTTTCTTACTTAAGACTAAATGCACCAACTTAATAAAAAGAGAACTTATAAAGAGAGGTTTAATCTCACAGAGTGAATCCCAAAGTGCCAAGGATGGATTTGCAAAGACTTCTTGAAAGTTTCCTCATCAGTAACATTTGCATGTCTCTTCTTCTGGGTCTTGACATATTTTACATCTCTTTTGAGGGCTTGAAACATAGGAAGAACAGATTTAATGGGAAGCAGCGGCCTCCTGCTTCCAGGAAGATATTGTTAGGGTTGGCTCAAATGAAGAAGGATCATCAGCATGTTCTCAGAGCTTCTTGCTGTGGCACTGAGGAAGATTTAGCACATTTTGATATCCATTTCCTTCTCAGCTCTAATGTTAACACCCACCTCCTGCATGCTAAATGAACATCCCAGCACCTCATAATGGAGACAGGAAATTAATTCCTCATAAAGAGCTTTTTTTTTTTTTTTCCTTCCCACCCCTCTTATTAAGACTCCTCAGCCCTGTCAACAGCCAGCTGAGCTTCCACAAGTCATAAAGGTGCATTTCTGCAGTCTCATTTCCTCAAGTCTCCTGCTTGATGGATTATGTCCATTAATAACCTTCACGTTGAAGAGCAGCTGCTGGGATTCACAGGACCTTGTTGGATGGTGCGACCTCGACCTTTAGCAAGGGCACTCTGGAAAACGCAGACACAAAGCAAGGGGGCTGATGATCTGAATCTGCTCTGCTCAGTCCCCATTGGACGCAGCAGTTAGAGGAAAAAGACCCTCCCTGGTTTTGCTGACCAAGGATTCACATGGGAACTTCACAGCTGGACCTTCCCCTTGACCAACATCAGAAAGCAAGCCTTTGTTCCTGGAGTCTGGTGTAGCTTTTATCATTTCCACGTTGTTATTACCCACTAAGGGCATGCATCCATGTCTTCAGGATACAGGATGTCCAGAACCAGGTTTTAAAAGGAAAAAGCCCACGGAGTTGTCTAAAAATAATATCTCCTTGACATATAAATTAACCAAGAAATATAAAATCCCTACTTCTTTTCATCAAATTTTTCTCTCTAACCCATAATCTGTTGGGAATTTTTTATTTTTATGGATGTGACTAATCTTTAATTATAAAGAATATCTTGTGTGATCATTAAAAGGACCCAGCTGCATCGAAATGACAGATCTGGTTTAAAATGGTGCTGGTTCACCCAGGCTTGAGCTCAGCGCTGGTGGACAAGTGGAGATGATGTTTAGTGAGATGGATGTTAAAACAGCAGGCAAAATTCCTGGGAAATGAAAATGGATCGTCTCCATGTGATATGGATCTGGAAGCAAACAGGACGAGAATTTGAAGCTAACATCACAAGCTGGAGGGCAGTGGAAAAGAAATACACAGATTGCATCCCCGATTTTGATAGAAACTTTAAAAAACCCCGTAATTCGTGTGGATCTCGAAAATAGAGGCGCAAGACCAATTCATTGATCTCAAAACTAGGGGAAAACATCCCAGGAACACAATGTTTGGAAGTTCCCTCAATTCTCTTTGCAAATTGTTATGTAGCATTTAATTTTGATATTTTTGCATACCTACACCATGTAAACTATGGAGCAGCAGCATAATGTGGCTATTCGCAGGATTTTAAAGCTTTTCTAGCAGGCTTAGCTGAAATGTTCTGTAGAAAAGAACAGTTACGCTGTGGTTGCCTAGCAAATGTCTCTGAGAAAGTGTTTTTGTTTAAAGAGAAAAACAAATTAAGTATAAACCGCCTGCAAGGCCACTCTCCCCGGGGACAGTAGATTTCTGTAAGACTCAGAGGGCAAAATTGTCAAAATCTCTTGTTAAAATAGAGGCAGCACACTGCAGCCATGGACACCAGAGATATTAAAGTGAAAACCCCTGCTAGTTCTGGCGCAAAGTCAGAAATAACTGAATGCTTCAAGATCTCTTGACCCCAGGGAGTTATTAGTAACATTTTTAAAGTCATCTTTAACATTATGTGTCTTTTGTTTTTAATATATTAAGAAATTACACCCCAAAGGGGAATGGACTCCTCAGTTCCGTGCCAGTCCCTGAAATGCTAAGTTAGTGTCTCTAACTCCAGAGCCAAATCTGTGTGTCCGTGGAGGGAAACACACCCTGTGTCTGCCTCCTAATGGGTATTAAACTGTCTTTGGCGAGGGATTAATGGACTGGTTCGGCTTTTCAGGCTCTTTCTTCTTTTGCTGAAATATTTCTTTAAAATCATTCGAATTCCCTCCTCCCTTCCAAGATCTTTTCCCATCTAGTAATGAAAAGGAGCACTTGGCAACATGGAGTCTCTGATGTTGTGGCCTCTGCTTTTCGCTCAGGGTGATCAAGTGAGGGCCACAAAAGTCCACTGAGGCCTGTGTTTGAAGAGAGAAGCACAAAATAATTTGTAGAGGGATGTCCAAACCCATAATCCTCAATTCCATGGAGCAGGGGGCTGCAGAAAAACGCTCCTGTTAGTGTGGCTTCCATCTGCTCCAACCCCTTCCCCTCCAGCTTTTCTGTGCCTCCATAATGATTGGGTGTGGAGTCCCTAATTAATCAGGGTTAAACCTGATTGCCCACCCAATGGCAATGTGTTCCTTAAGCAATGTCACCAGAAGTCCAACAGGATATATTTCTGGAGTTCTCAGTGAGAGCCTTTGACCTGTGAACCGCCCACAAAGCCCTTCCAGCACAGATTAGATCCAGGGACTCTTTATCCTTTAGCAGGGGACTCACTTATCCACCTGGGGCCTCAGCTCTGAGCTCAAACCATGAAGACTTTGTCTGTCAAGGGCTATTGCCCACATTTCTTCATTCCTTCAGAAGCAAGGGATAATCTTCTTGACCTGGGTTGTTGAGACGCTGGGACAAGAGTGAGAATAAATATTCTCCTTCCTTATCATTCCAGGGGAGTTTTAATTTACGCATTTTATGTCTGGGAGTCTTTCCAATCCGTATTAAGCTTGCTGAAAGGAAAGAGTATCATTTAAGCCAAGGGATCCAGGATGAAACAGCTCTAAAAAAAAATACTCTCTATGTTCCTCCCCCTATGAGCTCTGAACTGCGTTATGAACAAACATTCTGGAGTATCTCTTGGGAGAAAAATCTTGAATATGTGGAAGTGGGAAAATGGCACAGGGGTGCATAGGATCTGACTGGTTTCCTGCTTGCTGCAGAACAGATGCAAACACAAAGTAGAGAATTGCTTAGAGCAGGAGACTCTAACCCAACCCCTGCAGAGCCACCGTGGACAAAGGCAGGGCTGTGTGGTCTCTGCAGCCCCATGATCGAGGCAGCTGGCACTCCCAGGCCTTCCCTAAACCCAGAGGAGGCAATTCCCAAATGGATCATTCCTGCACTATGGCCTCACTGCCTGGGTGAACATGCTGGATGCTCCCTGAATAAACAACACCCTGGCAAACAAATTGATTATCTCATTGAAGATTCCAGCCTGGAAAATGCTTCATCGGCCCTGTCTGAAGCTTCTGATCGCAATTCTTCAGCTCTCCTGGCTTCCAGTGGTGACAAGATGGGACATGCAGCACACAGGAAAAGCTGCTCCATTTTTGTGTCCCTCTCAGCTATTTACAGAAATGTTTAGATGTAAGGGGTGTTCGATTTATGTGCCTTATCTTCCTCAAACCAGAGAGAACTCTTCCCTTCCGTTGCAAACACTGCTTAATGGATCTCTAACAGCCCTGCTTTCACAACATCAAATACACCAGAAAATAAGGGGGAGCAGGAAGAACCAAACAAACAACTCTTTATTGTTTCCAGGTGTCCCTGATAATGGGTGGAGGAAGAAGTGGAGAAGAAAGAGGGGAGAGAGATAAGAAAATCATAATTGGGTCCTTGGCACAAGCTCATCATGCATAAACACAGCAGACAAAAATTCCTGAGTGTTAAAAGAAGTTCTCAGCTCCTGAAGATCCTGAGTGCTCAAAGGATGTCTGAAAGCAGACTTGCAGCGCTCTGTCAGGCCCGTGTGCCTTCTCAGGGCTCTGCACACGAGCAGCACAGGGTCAAGGTGGTGTTTCCCCCACACGGGAGGCTGTGCTCCATCACCCAGCAAACCAGCCTGGAGACAGCGCTCACTGGAGGATGAACCAGCTGGGGAGGATTAAAAGTCACCCAATTTATCTTTTTTGGGGTAACACAGTTGTTCTCCTCTGCCGAGAGAGAGGCTGCTCATTACACACATTTTTATTGATCTTAGCGCATCCCTGCACAAAGTTATGCTGAAAACAGGTACAAAGAGTGTCATTTCCTATCTCCTCTGAACCAGACTGGCCCACAAACCAAAGCAGTCCCAACCTCCACACACCCACCCACGTGTAAAACGTGTTGGCCAAGGTGAGTTGGAAACATTCATTATATTATAACAAAATCTTCTGCTGTATTTTTCCCTGCCTCGTATGCAGTGCTTTTTAACTTTATAATAGCCTCCATTCTTATTTTCCTTTATGATTTTTTCTTCACTGACTTAAAAAACCCACTCAATTTGACAGCATTCCGATTGGAAAAATCAAGGAGTCCATAAATAAGGCTCAAGACAGACCCAAATATAGTTGCTAACAGAAATGATAACTTATATGAGGCCGGACAGCAATTTTTCAATAACACATTTTGACAGGCAAATGCCACTGAATGGGATGGGAGCACAGAGAAGGGTATTTTTAAAAAATGAAAAAAAAAATTTAAAAAGCATTGCATTTCTCCTGAAATGTAGAGAAGTGGAGAGAGAAAATAGAACAAAATATGAAAAGCTGCAAAGAAGGGATTTCATGTGATTTGATCCAAATTCTTTGGTCCATTTCTCTCACACACCAATTTAATTTTGACTTTACCTGTTACCCTGCACCTGCATAGGAAAAGCTATTGACAAGTCTCATTTTGTGGAGCTGAGAGTAGAGGAGATGAGAAAGCTCCAAAGCAGCTGGAGCAGTCCAGGGCCCAAGTTCCCTTAGAATATAAATGAGAATAAAATGCTTAATTCCTGATGGTGGTGCTTGAAATCCATCGTGGTTCTTGCTGTAATGCAGAGAGGGAGGGTTGGGATGAGCCTGGGCTCTCTGGTGTCGCTGAGACCCAGAACTGGAGATTATTGGAGTGTTTCTCTAATGGGCACCCTCAGCTCTGAGCACTCCAGGAAAACCTGTGACACACAAGAACTCCCTTGTAAAAAAGTTTTTTCCTCTCTTTCCTGTGGCTTCTCTGGATCTGAGCTCAGTCTCAGCCTCTCCTGTAGTAAATTTCCTCATTTATTTAGAGATCTCTCTCTTCTTCTCACTTGTTTCTTTGTAGAAAATACGTAAAGAAATCAATAGCTTTTAGGAACCATCTTCCTGTCCTTGTTTGTTTTAGATGGGACTCTCTCAAATAATAATCAGGAGAAGCACATGGCCAAACGATGCTTTCAAATGTTTCATTTTCTTTGAGAAACAAGCTTTTAAAAGTCTTTTTTTTTTTTTTTTTTTTGTCCAAGATGGGAATTTAAATCAGTAGATTTTGCTCATCCTGCCCAAAAGCTGTTTTAGTGAGGAGCTTAGATTAGTCTGTTAGTAACAGCCAAGGTGTGGCAGGTTTGAGCTCTCCCTGCCATGTCCACCTGCAGGATTCTCAATCCACACACACCCAGGAGGGATCCACACACCCATTCATTTGTCCTTGGTGGTTTAATCAGTACCTGAACCATTCAACACTCACCTCTTCACTTGTCCTTTTCATTCAAACCTCACCTCACAAACCAGTCTCTCCTAAGGAATGAGAAGAAGGGGGAGATTTTTCAAATTAAGGAATCCCGCTTTTTCTTCTGGATTAACCACCCATCTTAAATGACATTTGCCCATCAGAGTCTGGAAGGGGAAGGAGCACACCTAATTTGAGATATGAAAATGGTAAGAGAGAGAGAGAGAGAGAGAGAGAGAGAGAGGGAACACAGCTGAGGAAGAAAGTGCTTGAATGATGCACAGAGGGAATCCAGTGCAATGTGAGACCTTGGGATCCAGGGAGATTTTCACTAATGGTGTCTGCAAGTCTTATTTCATACATATTCTCATCCCTCTGACAGAGACACTGCATAAATCACTTCCCCTTGTCCCAGGCTGACCCCGTAACCTCTGAGAGATAATGAGGCACTGTACCTGGCATCTCCTAATGCTGCCAAGATCCAGATCAAAGAACATTAATTCTCCATGATAACATCTCTATTTATTAATGCAAATGCCTTTAATCCTTCCCCAGCCTCTGCTCCGCTCACCACCTTTACTTTTATTACCAAAATTTCTTTGGAATTAGGTAAATTGGCTTAGTGTCCCCAGAAGGTGGATGTCACTGAGAGCTGAAGTCTGATGCGTCCCCCCTGGCAGTGACACTCACCTCCTGGACAGATTAACTCCCAGATTCGTTACAGTGGGCAGGGGCTACATGCTGGGGCTTCCCAGAGGTGCCAGAGTGTTTGTGTTCATTCACAGAGGTCAAAAAATAATTCGTAATGATTTTTTTTAATTATTATTAAATTTTTTTCTCCTTTTTGCCAGCTATCAGTGAGCAGACTGTGATTTCCCTCTTCCCCCTCCAATCTTCAATATGGTGTGTTGATCAAAGTTATTTTCCGGGGGAAAACAGTGCAGTCTGGCTCTTCCTGCCAGCTACCACGTGTGCTGGGATGTTCATTTCTCTAAGAAACAGATCAGGGATCTCTGTGGATTTAGGTTAAATGATAATCTGTTCCAAGCACAGGTTTCCAAGGAAGTAGGAAAAAAGCCTTGACTCTCACAGACCAACAGAGAAAGAGTGAAAACTCCATCTGCCTAAACAGCGCTCAGTGCAGCAGACACAAGGTGGGGTTCCAGAGTGGGAGCTCTCTGCCACAGCCCCACACACACATTTGGCAGATGGGACCCGGAACAAAGAACTGGGGGTTCTGTCAATGCCATCACACACTGGTTTGAGCTGGAACCAGCCTGAAAGCTCGTCTCATCCCACCCCTGCCATGGCCAGGGACACCTCCCACTGACCCAGGCTGCTCCAGCCTGGCCTTGGACACTGCCAGGAATCCAGGGGCAGCCACAGCTGCTCTGTAAGGGTCTCCCCACCCTCACAGGGAAGAGAATTTTCCTAATATCCACTCTAAACCCACTCTCTTTCAGTTTGAAGCTATTCCCCCTTGTTTTGTCACTCCAGACCCTTGTAAATAATCCCTCTCCATCTTTCCTGTGGGCTCCTTTCAGGTGCCATCCTCTCCTGTCTGAGTGGAGAACTCTGGGGGCAGTGCCTGGTGCTGGGAAGGTGAGAATGACCTTCTGCACTCTGGGGAGCTGGGAAAGGGAACACAGGCAGCCGAGCAGCAGCCTGGGGGGATGCTCAGGAGCTCCACAGGGGCCAGAGACTGGCAAGAGATCAGGAAAGCCCACAGTGTGAAGAGTTTGCACACTGCTGCTTCAAAGCATGACTCTGCATCAAGGAGTGGTGAAAGAAATGACCCTGAGGAAGAAGGTGGCAGGAAGCTGCTGGGTTAATTATACCCCTCTTTCTCCAGTCACTGCTGGCTGTGCCCTCAGGCACAGGGGGACAGGGGTTTAGGCTCTATTACTGCCACATGAAAAGCATGAAAAAGTACTTTGCCTTCCTTGCCCAGATCCCTGCCTGTGAGGGAAGTTTATAAAACTTTCCTTCCTCTCCTTTTCCTTTGGCTGTTCTACTTGTCAGGGCCCACACTTTCTGCTCTTAAGTTTCTGCACAAAGAGCAGCCCTGCAAGGTTCAGGACTCAAATCTAGTGTGAATGTGACATCAATATTACTACCTAATAAGCATTAGACATCAGCCTGTAAGCAGAGAAGAACAAATGCTTCCTTCACACAAACTGGGATTATTGTCCCATAAGGCACTGACAGACAAAAGTGGAAAATCAATGTTAGAAACTGAATATCTGGACTGAACTCCAATTTGTCCTAGGGTCCAATCTGGCATCTATTCTCCTCTTCCTATTCAAGCCTGAGTCCTGTCGACATCAGTGGAAGCTTTTTGCAATTATGGAAGGAGGGGAAAAAAACATAACACACTCTGTGAGGCTGCGGCTCTGTCACCTTTTCCTTCTTGGCCATCAAATGCTGAAAGAGTGACCTTGTTTTCATTAAGAGGAACACCTTGTGAATGAATGCAGGATGTCAGGTGGGAACACAGGCACACAAGGCAAAGAATTCATTAGAGAAAGTTTCAGTACTGCAGAGTGAGACATTCATTATTTTACAACTAGTCCCTGTGAGTTTTAATTAAAGAGAGCAGGCAGATTGTCTATAAAGTGCCTAATATTGTACCTTAATATCTTGCTAAATACGAATCTAAAGCTTTCCTTGTTTAAACATTTTTTTTTCCTACTGCTGCACAGTTCACAGACAATTCCACCCTGAAAGCTGGGAGGCAAAGCAGTTTGGAGGGTGCAGCCCTTAAGGAAAACTGTTCTTGGGAGACTCCTGGCCCAGTTTTGCAGCTTCTGGAGATTTACATAATTCAGGACAACACTGGAGATTTCAGCTGTATGGATGTGTAGAATTACATCTGCAAACTCTTCAGGCTCCCTGGCATTGCAAGTTGAGAAAATCACTATGAAAAAGGCAGCTCTCTGGAGCGCTGAACTGATTGCAACCTGGGCACTCATCACACGGCTGAATTGAAAATCTTTGAGAGGTGCTGGAGCTCCGTATTCAGGCAGCAGCTCTTTCCCTGGAAGCCTTGGCATATCACAGCATGGAATGGGTTGGAAGAACCTTAAAACTCATCTCATTCCACCCCTGCCATAGACATGGACGATTTCCACTGTCCCAGGCTGCTCCAAGCCCCAACGTCCAGCCTGGCCTTGGACACTGCCAGGGATCCAGGGGCAGCCACAGCTGCTCTGGGGACCCTGTGCCAGGGTCTGCCCACCCTCACAGGAAAGGATTTCATCCCAATATCCCATCTAACCCTGCCCTCCTTCAGTGTGTAGCCATTCCCCCTTGTTCTGTCACTCCAGGCTCTCTCCATCTTTCCTGTTGGCTCCCTTTGGTTACTGGAAAGCTGCAATTATGTCACCCCTAAGCTTTCTCTTCTCCAGGCTGAGCAATCCCAGAGCTGCTCCATCCCTCTGATCCCCCTGGAGCCTCCTCTGGATCTCTCCAGCAGCTCCAGCTCCTTCTTGTGCTGGCCCAGGGCTGGGGCAGCTCTGCAGGTGGGGTCTCACCTGAGCACAGGGGCACAGGGGCACAATCCCCCCAGGCTGGGCTCAGCCAGGGCAGGGGAGTTTCTGGGCTGCTAACACTCTTACATTTGCAGGGATTTTTGGGTTTATGCTGCAAGGGTCAGGGATCTGCTCTGTTAAAACAGGCTCAGGCTCACACCCCTCTAACCCCACACAGCGAGAGCAGTCACAAATCCCTGCTGCCCATGCCAGGCAGGGGAAGCTCCCCACGTGCAGTGGGACTGCTGGATAAGTCCTTTGCTAAAACCAGCCTCAGGACTTCTGGATTGAATAGCATGAAATCCTGCAGCCTGTATTTACTGAGGAAGCATTCCATTAATCTGCACACAGGTGACCTGACCACCAGTCACAGCTGCTTGTGGTTAGCCAGGATAATTCTTGTGCTGGTAACTCAAATCCAGGGCCCCTGCAGCCCAGCCCCTCTGGGCAGTGTAACTCCTCCTGGGTGGCTGCTCAGTGAGGAACCAACGCATAGACAGGGGATTCAGGAATATTTTGTTAAAGAGACGCAGAAAGGAAGGATCATTTTAGGCTGATTCACCTCCGTGTGCGTGTGTGGGTGTCTCTAAATCCCTGTGTGCATATGTGTGTCTGTGTGTTTGCCTTGAGTGAGTGAATCACCCTACCTGTTACAGTGTAAAACAGCAAACATTAGTAAAACCCATAATAAGCCTAGTGGTGGTGATTCAACCAAAGCTAGCACATCTGTCACCGAGCAGCAGACTGCCAGGCTTTTCATCAGGGGAAATACAATTGAATAATAATGTAGGGAAGGTAAAGCAGCTTCAACAGAGCTTTCTGCCAAATTAAATACAAGGTGCGCTAAAGAAAAGGGGGAAAAAAAAAAAGCTACACAAATGTATAACCCAGCTTGAATACAAATCCCTCAGTAATGGGGACTCCGTGGCTAAAGACACACCACAGCTGTAGCGTGAGCAGCTTGTTCGGGGCTGGGGGTGGATGTGGGTGGATGGCAGAGCAGTGAGGATGCTGACAAACGTCCAACTCTGGGAGCACGGAATCTTCCCCGTGCCAACAGCCAAATAAGGAATTGGAGGGGAGGAGGAGATGGGCTTTTGGACTAATATTGGGAGGCCTGATTCTCCAGTGCCATCTGGTCACTTGGCAGTGCTCTTGGCAGTGCAGAGGAGACTTAACCCCGTCCAAAGTGGTCCCAGAGGGATTTCCCTGTGGTAAAAAGGCCTTTGATGGCAAAGGAGTTCTGCAGTGCTTGTAGGAGACGCTAAACCAGAGAGAAAAGTCAACATTGCTGGAGGCCCCGTCCCCAAGCCCTGGCTCTCCCCAGCCTTGGCTCATCAGATAAAGCCAAAGGAAGGGAAGGATGGGATGAGATCCTGGCTAAATCACTGCCTTTGAGCCTGCTTGGTGGGTCAGGCAAACCAAACAGAGCCCTGGGTTGGGGGGAACAAAGTCAGGATTTGTGGAGCCAGGGGAGGATGGCCCTTCTCCCACCCACACTCGAGGGCATGGGGACCTCAAGCTCCTTCAAACCCACAAATCTCGAGGGCTGCAATGGCTGTTGGAGACAGCAGCACTGACTCACAGGAAGGAGCCACTGAAGAGACCTTCCAGACCCTTTAGGGGTGTGTTATGGTGGCAGTGTCTCTTCTCAAACCAGCTTCTGCACCCCCACATCCTTTTTGTACTCTGTGGTTTACAAAGGGCCTTTGGTGGGGGGAACGCTGTGAGTGACCCTGACTTGTTTCTGCCAGAGTGTAAATAAGGATAATGGACCGTCAGTCCATCAGCTACAAATGAAACCTCTTTATAAAGACAAAAAGAAAAGCTTGTGGTGTAGACACTTTCCTGTCTGCAGAGGCACTCTTTTGGGGCATTTCATTTTAAACATCCCTTTTCTTTACATTTTCTTTTTCCCTTGTATACAGAGTATTTTCTTCTATTCTGTTTTTGTTCCCATTTACTTCTTTCTCTTTTAAACCAGAGGGGCATTAAAAATCCCAACACCTTTTAAGCACTCGTGTTTACCATTTGCTCAGCTTTGAAAACCGTTGCAGGGCTGCAGATAAAACCTCACACGCACACAACAAATATCCAGACCCCTTCTGGCTGGAGCAGGAGGCAGAAATAAACCCTTTGGACTATTCCGAGATGAGACAGATTTGCAAAAGCTCCGACACAAAACCCACAACAATCAGCACAGCCACAGGTCTCCCAGGCTGAAAAGAAACCCTCCTGCAAATTTCATTGGAAAACGTGCCTTGCAGTCGCCTCTCCCCAGCTCAGAAGCAGCCCTGCCATCGGTTCCAGCTGAGTCACTACTGCGGGCCAGTCCCTCTCCTGCTTCTGCCCCTTGCCCACTGCCTGGCAGCAGGAGGATCGATGCACCCTGCCCAGGCTGCCAAACCTGCTGCAAAAATTCAGGCTGATGAGCAGCGTTGAGCGAAGCAGGAGACAATAAAGCCCCCAGCGCAGAGCAGGGCTGGGTTGGTTTCCCTCATTCCCTTCAGAAGGTGGAGGATGATGAGCAAGCAGCCAGAGAGGCACTGAAAGGTGTTGTGGCAATTTCCTCGGGATGGGCAGGATGGTGAAGTGTAGGAATAAAGTAAAAAGCTGGCCTGTCATTTTTTATAAGTGCATAACAGGTAATCTCTAATTTCCCACATGAAGCCGCTTTGAGAATGAAAAGTTCCTTTAACACAACAATCTATTCTGAGGGGGAAAAACAAGTGCACCTGCAATAACAAGGGATCTGCCCCATGAGAATCAGTAAGGAGAATATGTAAACAGTCTGAGAATAGATAGATTTGATAGACAAGTAAAATACTATTACTAACAAATCGAATAATAAACAAGAAAGCTATTAACCAATTAAAGGTGCCCTCAAAGTTTGTAAAAACTGTAATAAAGAGAGTATGTGGCCATAACAAAGAGCTTTCTGAACCTTCTGAAAACTTGATACAGTGTCATTCTGCATGTGGTGACCATCTCCACAACGAGTGAAGGACCCCTGGCACAGATCAATCGATGGAGAAAACTCCCAGTAAGGCGAGGAAAAGGACAATAAAACAGCACCAATATTTCTGAGTGAGGAACTCACCAGCTTTACTTACTCATTACTGCACCCATATGCACGTAGATTGCATTTCACCGTGGTGCTGGATCCCCCCACAGCCAACACCCCTGTGAAGGGGCTGTGTCACCCCCTGGCAGAGCCCTGACTCTCTTCTTTTTTTAGTTTTTTCATTTATTAAAAACAAAATGAAACAAAACAAAACAACAACAAAAACCCACAAAAAAACCAACCAACCAACCAACCAAAAAAACTGCAAAAAACCAAACCAAATTAAACCAAACCAAACCAAACCAGAAGAAAATGTCATTGCTACTGATTTTTGTCATTCCAATTCTTCAGAGTCTGATAATTTTCCAGAGCGATTATCTCAAAATCAAGTGGATTATTGAAGAGAAATAAAACAAAAACCTATAGATGTTTTCAGAAGCTGCTGAAATAAGTATTTTGTATTTCATATTTGAGAAAAAAGGAGGAAGAAGGAAAGGAAGGAGACCCAGGTATGATATTTGTGGTTTGCTTGCCCATCCCAAGTGGCCCTGTTCTCAGGATCTTCTTAGCTAGAAAGTGTTGGACTGCCTTCATGCCATGACATCCAATTGCTTGGCTCCTCTCGCTGCAGCCAGACCTGATGTCCTGGGCATCAGAGAACCCAGTTCTGCCTTCAAACATCAGCTCCTGAGGCTGAATCTACCACTAAGAGGTTGTCTGGGATCCAAAACCTCAAGTTTTTTCTCTTCTTGACTTTCCATCAAGCAAGGGAACTGCAACCACCCAACTCACACTACCAAGACTAAAATCACTTTCCAAAATGAGCTCAGTACAGCCTCCAAGCTCTGGGTTGGATTTGAACCAGGTTTCTGGAAGAGAAAGGTAAAAAAAAACAAAAGAAAACAGATGCAGTTTGGAGAGAAACAGAAGCATCTTGTGTCTGTTTTAGAGCAAGATGATTTGCCATGAAATATTACTGCTTTAAGACACATCATTGCATCATTCAGTGGTGCTTTCAGACTACTGGCCTCACCCATTTATTTTCACACAGAGACCAGACTGTAAACCTCTTGGGGTAATGAAAAAAGGAAAAAGAGAAGTCATCTGTTTTCCTCTCAATTCTTGCAGATAGATTATACCTTCTTGTATCTCAAAAAAAAAAAAGAAAATCTGTTTGGGCCAACCCATTACTTGTACAAACTGACCTGGGGACATTGAGGTGAAAATGAGAGCAAAAAGTTCTTCTTGTGCCACATGTTGGGTAATAACCTGGTATTTTTAAACCAAAGCATTAAAGGATTTTCAGACTGCTTCTTTTGCAAAAATAACGGCACAAATCTAACCCTCCTCGCTTCAGTAAGAGGAAGGGGAAAGGTTTAAAAATGCAGCTCCTACATTTACCAAGGCGAGTTGTGCCAAATAAAAACAATTTTCCATATGCTGGAGTGTGTTTTTTTTTTTTTTTTCTTTTTTTTTTTTTTTTTTTTTTTTCTTTTTGGTACATTTCATGATTTTGAAGTTTTACACCACGATTTTTGTACGCTCGGTGTTGGCAGTGTTGCAGCCCAGGTGTGTCGCTGTCAGCCCAGACAAGCAGCTTTGTTTTGGGCTGTATTCCGTTCCTCTCCTGGCTCCTGTGGGATCTAAAACTTCACCATCGCTCCCACCCAGACATCCCCGAGGTGACCACAAGGCGGGTACAATAACCTGGGGAATCTGAGCCCTCCTGCTGCTGTTTCTCCCCAGAATCCTGGCTCGGGGTTGGAGCAGCACCAGGGTTCTGCTGCTGCATCTTACATGCCTTTAGTGTATTTTAAATACTAAGTAATAAAAATATGTATAAGTAAAGAGTACATCCATAAATAAAGCAAATGTATAACTCAGTGAATTATTTCATTACTAGCAGCCAGATTCCCTAGCAGAATAACCAAGAGCAGAATTTCTCCTGACTTAGCTTCTCATTATTAAAATACTACCAGCGATTACTTGCAGGACATGCATTCCCCAGCTAATCATTTGAGGATTAATTTTATGTGTGCATAAATAACTCCTGTTTTGACTCAGGGCCTTGAAGCAATGTACTTGACAAAATACACTTGTGTTTGAATACCACTGGCTCAGCCAGCACACAAAAACGCAGAACTTGTGCTTTTACGAAGCCATGGAGGATTAATGTATTTTTTCTTTCCTCTCTCACCTAAAGAAGCTGTGGAAGTGTTCCTGGAAATCTTCAAGGCCAGGTTGGACAGGGCTTAGAGCAACCTGGTCTAGTGGAAAGTGTCCCTGCCCATGGTAGTGGGGTCAGAACAAGATGGGTTTTAAGATCCCTTCCAACTCAAACCACTCTATAATTCTTAGAAACTTCTATATTCCACAGTGTGCTGAGGTTACTCTTTGAAAAGGGCTTGCAATTTTGTTGTCATCCTGCCATAAAAATTCAGAATATTTAAACCCAGCTTTTGAAATCAACTCACAAACCCTGCTCTGTTTAAGAGAGCAGCCTCTAACCACATATACAGGAGAGGTGTCGTGGCCAAGATACACCACGAGATCTTGGATGATGTGAGGACAACTCTCACCTGCTGCAAAGCTGATGAGACATCAGGGCACCAGTGCTCCACACGCTGCTGGCACACAGAAGGGTCAAGCAAACTCATCCCTAGCGCCTGCAATAAATTTATTTTTCAATAGGTTGGCTAAGCCGAAGCTTTCCTTCCTGTCTTTACTGCTGCTGCCTGTGTGAGCAGAGGCGTCCTAAAGCCTGTCACCAACACACCTGCACCTCCCTGGGCAGCTCCAGCTTTCCTCTTCCTCCTCTCCAGAGATTTTAAACACTCCAAACATGGAACATTTAGCACAGAAGGGGTTGAGCACGATGTCAGTTACTATAAGTGATAATATCTATATCCACACCTGTATTCACACGTGCATTTGTGGCTTTACCCCACCACTCAACTTTATAGAAGCACAAGTTCCATCGGTTTCTAATCTGTTGAATAAATTATTCCAGAATTGTCAAGTAGATTATTTCTCACCTCTTTCTCTGAATCTAAATTACTGGGGTGGGAGAATGAATTATACAGAAAATTGTCTGTCTTTTTATATCTGACTCAGGGAAGGAAGTTGAAATTTTCATATTTCTTATTGAATTAAAATTTTAGAGATGATTTGTTGCTTAAAATATTTTATTTCAATTGTGTTGCAACGTTACAATTTAAGAGGGAAATGGTTCATTTTGGTTACATTGAAGTAACATAATATATATTACAGAACACTAGCCATAGACATTTATATTTATTACAGTGTAAACTGTCATAATAAATGCAGTTGTCATTTTTTTTATTTTATCAAAACAGTGGAGTGATATCAAAACAAAATCTAAATTATTTGTTTCAACCGTTCCCAGCTGGAACTACCACTGAAACAGACTCCTTACAGCAAAATATTTTGGTTTCGACAAAACAAAAATTTTGGACCAGATACGATTTTCTCAAGATCCACAGTGGAAGACACCAAGTATATCTTTGATAATGGCTATGATCTGAGCACTGATTAAAAGCAAATGGAGTCAAATCCATGGTTTTGTTAGCTCCAGTTACAGTGAGAGTGCTCTAATGCAGGCTGGGAATATCCACACCTCTGTGAGATTCTGTGCCCTGGGATGGGCGTCCTTGAGGAATCCCCTCATTACTTAACTCTTACAGACCTTATTGATTTTCCCATTGGGAAATTCTGGTCCATCAGATATTAAGCATGGGATTTCTACAATCCTAAGGCTGGTGGACTGATCAGTCATCCGTGACCTGTGAGATGCCATCAGGAATGCAGAGGTGTTCAAAGCCCTGGATTCATCACTGGGCTATTAAAGGGCAAAGCTCAGCCACAAACCAATTCTCCATCTTCCCATTGTATTAGAATAAAAACAAAGGTTCAATCTTTTATATTTTGGTTGTGGAGAGAGGCAGCAGGAAGTTGGTTTTTTTTTCCCAGAGGACAAAACCAGAGGGATTATTCCCTCCCATCCCCTCTCATCCTCAGTCTCTCCGTTAAGCACAGGGACACTGACAGAATCCAAAGCAGGAAAAATAAGGAGCATCCACACACCTTAAGGGCTACAGAGTGCTACTGCTTGACTGCCAAGCAGCACTGCTTGCTTGGGGCAGGGTGAGGGGGGAGTGATTTGGGAAAAAAAAATGGCTTTTGGAGCAAACCCTTCTCAGCACTTGCTTTCAAAGCCTCACCTGCAGCCCCAAAGCAAGGTGGTAACAGCGGTGAGTTCACATTTTGCCTGGATCCACTGAAGAGTCAGCAGTGAGAAGGTCCCTGGAGCCACTGTGGAGCCCTGCCTGGTGCAGCTCACACCGCTGAGACAACAAACAGCCCTGGGGCTTTTAGCTCCAGCCACCAGCACACCCTCCACAGAGCTTCCCTCAGTGCCCCTTCTGCACCTTGCCTTCATTCTGGAAGGCTTCATTCCCCTTCTCCTCCCTCCTGGTCACCGCTGTGCCCTGCACAAGGCCACGAGCGATGTGGCTGCTGTTGTTCTGCAGGGCACGGATCGCCCACGTCTCCCACTGCTCTGAGGGGAGAGCCAGCACTGTCCTCCACACCAGAGAGGGGCCACGGGGTATTTTATGGCTCTCCTTCATCTCAGAGACGTGGCCTTTTGCCTCGGGCTGTGGCAGCTCCTGGATTTAGACGGAGAGGTCTGCGAGTTCAGCCCGCAGCACTGGTGACTCACACGGCGCCTTCACGTTATAAATCCTGCTGAACTTTGGAATGCAGGGCTGTTTGTAAAGTGCAGAGCAGCTCAGCTGGCTTGGGGCTCTCACCAGGAGCAGGGACTGGAGAAGGACTGGAGAAACCCTTCAGGAGCTGGGGATGCCAGGATGTCTCTGCACTAACACCGGTTGATGCTTTCCTTTCTCTTACCACAAAAATCCTTCTGCTCGCTTACTCCCACCTGCACCTTTTCCTTTGCTTCCAAATTGGCTTCCAAAGCCAATTCCTTGTCTTGCTTATTCCTTAGACCTGCACCAATGCCCCAGAGGTGCTGCCTGCAACAAATAAACAGCAAATAGGAGGGTGACACAGGAGCTGGGACAGCCAGGACACCCTGGAAGAAAGTGACACATCAAAGGCTGAGGCAAAGGAGCGAAAAAAAGGAGGAGAAAGAGAGAAGACTGGAAATGAATGCTTCTCTTGTGTCAGTGCCCCCACGGTGATGTGAAAAGTCATTAAACACCTCAACAGACTGGCACAGTGGAGTAAACAGGAGCAGCTAATAGGACAAAGGCACTGGCACTTTATCTCTTGCCTCTCTTTGGGTTCAGAGCAATGAAGGTTTCACATTCTCATGGCATCCTCCTGTGTTTTTAATATTCTCCTATCAGCAAGATAAAATGCTCCTCACTCCTTTCCTTGAACAGGAAGAAAACTAAAAAAAAATAAATAAAAAAAATAAAAAAGCCTTGCTCTTGCTCTCACTGCATGGGGAATTTCAAAGCCAGAATTGTTTATTTTCTCCCTGTCCCCCCATTTGAGAAGCCTGGTTGGAAAACAGTTTCACTACATGTCCTTGGCCTGGACTCTTTGCAAAAAGCCACCAGAGGAGCAGCAAGCTTCAACAGGAGAAAAACATCTCTAAAAACCTGCAAAGTGATTCCCTCTGGGGCCTTCTGTGAAGAGCAACAGGGGGACAGGAACAGAGGGGCTGGAAGTAGGATCACACAAGGAAAGGTTTCATCATCGGTTGTTATCACTGTAAATAATGACAATAATTATTTTTTCTTTATTAGAAGTCAGAAAGAGCAATCCCATGTGAATCTCCACTCTGCTACATCCTGTGCAGAACTTACTCAGCATCTGAACAGAATAAAAGCCCTCTTAAAAAAATAAATATCCTTGGGAACCTGGCAGAAGGGAATGGAGGACCTGAATGCATCAGCAGAGACTTCAGGGTGTGCACACTCTGTGTGAGACAAAATGGATGGAAATCTTCCTGCAAAACCTTCAGAAAGAGAATCAAATGTAATTTTCCCTGCAGTACTCCACAGAAAGCACACACTGAGGCAAGCTCCAATCCACTGTGTCCTCACTTTTTACTTACAAATGTCTCCTTTAAGCTACTATTCTCTTTTCATATGGGTTTTTAGGAAGTTCTTTCTTGTATCGTCCCTTTCCCCCAGTAGAAAGCCGTCTCTAACATTCTTCCTGGTGAGTGAACCTCTGAATTTCAGGGAATATCTTTGCTATACTTAGAGCAAGCAGTAAAAGTCGTGAACAAAGATGATTGGGAAATGGGGCATCACCTCTTTGCCTTGAGAGGAGGGTTCACAGAAAGTATAAAACCCTCAACAACCATGAACATTTTGCCCCAAAGTGCAGGTGTTAAACACTTCAGCGTTCATCTCCCTCCCTGCCCTTGAGCTCCCCAGGCCAGGAGCAGGGTCTGGGGACAACCCAGCAGCAGAGCAGCCACCTGCTCCTGTGCCTGTCCTGCAACACCCCCGGCTCTGCTGCCTTCAGCGGGGAGCACAGACACATGAAGTGGATCTTTCAGAGCCCATTCTCTCTCGCTGCTAGTTTTAATGCTGCTCTTAAAGCCTTTTTTTTTTTTTTTTTTTCCCAGCAGGGAAATCATCTTATCTCCAAGGGTGTATATCAGCTCTGCCTTCAGCTGTCCCTCAGCTGCCCAGAGAGCTGACTCCAGGCGAGTTCTGCTTCCGTTCCCTACCAAGGACAACGGCGGTTTTGAAGACGCTGATGGTCCTTGACCAGCAGTATTAAGACACTAAATTACGCTGACATGGCCCATAAATTGCTAAATGAGGGACTCCCAGACAGGGATGTGGCGTGAGCCGAATGCCTACGAGGGCTGCCCGTTTTCCTGGGGCTCGCCCGAGGAGCTGGCACATGAGGGGTGCTCCAAATGCACGTCCCCAGCACACCCTTCTGCCAGGAGGGGACAACAGATCTCCACAGGGCTTGGTCACTGCAGTGGAAGCGTCCCAGATGTGCAGGACTTAAAGGGTTTGGTTCTGTTTTCCTGTTAATGCTGGCTGTTATTTGCGTACGTTGGGTAAAGGACAACTCCCCGGGTGGAGGCACGCGGAGACAGTCTCCACCACTAAAAATAGAAGGAAATTGCTATTTCGGAAGAGGAGGGAAAGCCTTTAATCGCCTTAAGATTGTGCCACCTGCCCACCAGCAGGCAGGAAAATATTATTTGGATATTTTCTATTTTATTTGGATTTATACATAAGTTGATAAAAGATCCAAGGCAGCACAGGGAACTTTTCCCAGAATGAAGGGGATGGGAATATGGTCTGAGTTCCAGGAGTGTGTCATGAAGGTCTCGCATGTGAAGATGAGACAAAGCCTACCCTTGGCTAAAGTAAAAGCAATACACTTCAAAGCCCCAACAATTACAGTGAGGTAAGACACAAGTTGTCCTAGCTGGAAATTACTCATCATTTCATGATTTTGGGGCTGTGTGAATAACAAACACAATCTGTCCTATTGGCCAGATGGGAAGGGGCTCTGAGCAACTTGGTAGAGTGGAAGGTGTCCCTGCCCATAGCAGGGGGTTGGAATAAATTGATCTTCAAGGTCTTTTCCATCCCAAACCAGCCTGGGATTCTATGAACCGACCTTTATGAATTTCCTCCTTAATTGATATCAGCCAAGGAAGAGCTAAACGTAAAGGACAAACAGGCTGTGCCTGCTATAAAAGCACACTGTGCTCTAACAAGGATGTGCTCAAGAACATTTTCTCTTCAAGGAAAGCAACTTTGTCTAAAGTTACCATTAGACAAAGGACATTGTCTTTCCTCCCTTTAGGAAAATATCAGAGTTTTATGTTTTGATTTGGAATGAGGCAACACAGGGGATTTCTGCTCTGCCAGGGGTTCAAGGATCCACACCTGACCAAGTTCAGGAATTTCAGTGGTGCCGTGGTACTGGGGGAACATAAATCACTATTCACACCAAAACACTCAGGAGTATTTCACGTGGCACACAGCACTTCTACTTCCATCTGCTGAGAAATCTACTTAAACTTTATTTTTAGGATCTCCTATTTGCTGTTTGTAGCAGCTGGAGAAAACCCTGGAGAGAAAAGACAAATTTTGCTGTCTCTGTCCTGTTTAATTGGTACCTTGTTACAACTTATAATAGCCCCACCTCCCAGGTCCTGCTCAGGATTGAGACTTTTAAAATACCTAAACTGTCCCTATAAACAGCCCCACAGCCAGGATCTCACAATCAAAGCTAAGATGTAAGGAAGAGGGTGGGGAAGACATGGAGACACAAGCAATGATACTCATTTTCTCCCTGCCAGCCTTTCAGATGATGTGTCTCCGCTCCACCTGCATTTTTGGCTGGTAAATGGTCCTGTGACAACAAACCTAAGTGTGAAGGGAAAACAGGCAATCTCAGTGACGGCAAGGTTATTTTTTCCCCCACCTAAGCTATGTAAATTCAGACGATCTCTGCAGCTTTCTTGGAGAGAATTGTTTTGTTTTGCAGTGTTCAAACTGAAGCAGATAACTACCCATCCCTCTCCCACCAGCCACGATTGAAAATGCTATGGGAAAGATGTCCAGAGAGCTGACAGAGTCTGGCATCATTTACCCTGGGTACAGACTGTGAGGAGGAATAAAAAATGCAGACTCAACACTTTCAGAAAAGTACCAGCACAGCAAGAAAGGCAGGCAGACAGATTGCTGGGATAGACTCCTTCTTAGCAACAAGATCTGTGGCAGCACAGGTTTTCTGTTTGTTGTATGGTTTTAAGAAGGATGTATTTTTGCTAGGATTAAATAAAGAAAGGAATATTCTGCTTTCCCTAATTCTCTGCTACCCTTTATCTGCAGAGGTTTGTGTTCAGCTTGAGTAGAAGGAGAAAGATTATTCTTATGCTCCAATTTCAGAAAGCCGCTTTCAGTCTGGAAACAGCTGTTAAGAGCTCCAGGTCTGGGGTGGGAAGAAGATTTTTGCTGTGGGAGGAAGGAGCTGATCTGGGTGTCAGAAGCTGCCAGCTCCATTCCACCCTCCCATGACTTTGCTGGGCAGCTTTGAGCCAGTCTCAAGTTTGAGCACGGAGGTTTCCCCATCTGGGAAGCCCAGAGAATGATCAGATTTGCTGGTTTTTCACTGCCCTTTTTGCTCCTCAGCACACAAACTGCCACTGGATTGCAGACACTGCAACTCACTCTGGATTCACACTTCGTGGCAGCAATAACCCCCAAACTTCTGAAATGCCAAGAATCTCATCCAGAGCAAACCTGTGCCTGAGGTGGATGTGTCCTGCTGGCTCCCAGGCCAGGTAGTATCCCATGCTGAAATTTAACATTTTATTCTTCAGCTGGTGAAATGCACTGCTGAACCTTCCCTTTATTCATAGGAACATTCAGCCTTGCTCCAGGCCCAAACATCCAATAGCTTGACCCAAATACCTTCTTCTTCTTCTCCTACCCTTGTGCTGAAGCATTCCAGGGTTTCACATGGAAACATGGATGCTTAGAACTGTCCCACAAGTCCTCAGCTGTAAAGACCCTTTAGACAGCAGTACACACCTCCAGTCCCACTAATGAACCCAAAAAACCCTGATTCATTCTCCCATTTCAGTTGCACCCCGCAATGCAGCGTGGGGAGCAATTCAGCATTGCCTGCTGATGGGGTGGAAGGAAAGAAGAGGGAATGAACGGCACAACAGCATCATCAGTTCTGTGCTGGTGTGTGACTGGGTGTGAAGAGGATGGAAAGTCATTTTCCTGACTTGCCAGCAAGAACGTCTGCAGCCACTGCATTCAGCTGCCCTTCATCAGAGCAGAATATTTCATCTTTCGGTACCACGGACAACATGCCTGATCTCAAATAGAAACTGTCCTTCCTTTTACACATCCCTCATAATAATCTGATTTATCCCAGACAGCTTTTTCCATAGGATGTATCTCATGCTGACTCTCACATTCTCTTTTGAAGGCAAAAAAGCATATTGCACCTGTTATGAAATATTCCTTTGATCTAAGGGAAATCATGAGCAATTTGTGTGTGACATTTACTAACTAATGTGCTGAGGGAATATTACTCCTAGAAAAAACAGTCTTTTTCTGGTAGTTTCAATATCCTGAATAATGCTATGCCAGTAGTGATTCATCTGGAAAAGGTAACTATTTCAGCATGATGAGCAATATTAATAACAACACATAATACACAGTGCTTCTCAAGCAGACAGATCCTAAAGCCCACTGCAAACCTTTTCTGTAAAGACCATTCAGTCAGTCATTGAATTGCAGGCACCTGTGAGTAAAGAGGAACTCCATTTCTGTGCCATTCCATATAGCAAAAGTGGAAAGGAAAACGGAATTCATGTGGAAATACTAACAGAAGAAGGAGAAATGAATAAAACAAATGTCCCAAGATGAAATCTGACATTTAGTAAATGCTCCCAGAACTTTAAAAAAGGTGCACTGGCTTATTAATTGTCCAAAGTGTTCAGTGAGGACTGCAGGAAATACAAACATGGCATAAACTTTAATTATCACTTCCTTATGAGTTGCATACATTGCCCAGTGACATTGTTACTGCCATCCAAGACTTCTCAGCATCCCTAGAAACTACGCTCTAATACCAAAACACCCAATAAAAAAAAAAAATCTGCTGCAATTTGAAAAACACATGAATGTATTAATGCATTGTGCAAGAGATAAAAATACAGTCACAATCCTTGCCTACAGGAATGACCTAAAGCTTTGATTCAGCAAAGTGCTTAATCAAGCACTTAACATTCAGACAAGCACCAATGGCACTTCCTTTGGGGCTTGGCTCCACATCGGAGAAATCCTTCCCCCCCTTACCTCCCCCCAGACTTTGCTCCTGTGCTCCCATGCTTGTAATCCTCCTGAATCCAGCAGAGGATTTTTAACTAATTGGCTGATCCACCCAGAGGTGGATTCAGCTCGTTTTGGAATGAGGTGGTGCAGACAGCTGAATTCACGTGAGGATGGTGGCACCTGCACAGGAATCCCACATTCACACAGCATCCAGAGTCCTCCCTCCTTTCCAGAGGTCAGTGTTACCCCCTGGGCTTTATAGCCATGGCCAACACCACATACTGCCAGGCTTTCTGAGGGGATACACCCCAAACCAGAGATTTTTTGTTTCTTTTTTAAGGTTGCAGGAGAATGTGATGCCCCTGCTTTGTGCACCGTGGTAAGGCACAAGCTTAGGTGAGTGTCAGCTTCTAGTTCAGCACTCGGGGGAGGTGAGGCTGAGGGAGATGGGTTTGTTCAGCCTCAAGAGGAAATGGCTGAGAGAGGCTTTCATCTGTGTCTGCAGGGACCAGGCTCTGCTCCATGGGGCCCAGCAACTGGCCAAGAGGAACGGGCAGGAACTGATGCTCTGCAAGTTCCACCCGAACAGGAGGCAGAATTTCTTCCCTGTGCAGTGCCTAAACCCTGGACAGATCCCAGGAGGGTGTGGAGTGTCCCTCACTGTAGGTATTGCAGCCTCACCTGGACACACTCCCGTGCCAGGTGCTCTGGGACGGCCCTGCTGGAGCAGGAGGGTTGGATCAGATGATCCCACTGTGGTCCCTTCCATCCTGAGCCATCCTGTGATTGTGAGGCACAGTCTGTGCTCTGGGGCAATAGCAATGTCTGTCTTTCCCATGTTGGCTTTTAGAAAATACATAAAAATTCCAGTCCCTGGGTTGCTCAGTGCAGTTATGGCACCTTTGAAGATCCGCGCTCAGCTGGGACTCCAGCTGCCAACACAAGCTGATCCCCAGTGACAGCCCCAGACATTCCATACAACATTCTGTCCAGCCAACCCAAAGCCAACTATTTTTTAGGCACAGACTATTTTCCAAAGACTATTCGCCTGGTTTTGCACCTCACCTTCTAAGCTCACTCTAAAATCTTGTTTGGTTTTTGCTAAAAGGAGCCCTGAGTTTATTTTCCCATTCCTTTCCTCTGCTCACTTTGCAGTGTTCCATCCTGTTTCCCTCTCATGGGCTCCTGCACCCTCTGAGGAGTTGTTAAAGCTGAATGCGTTGTAGTTCTACTTTTGTATGCTAATTGATGCACTTTTTAATTTTATTTTTGCATATTATTTGAGTTTGTTTCATTGTAAATTAGATTCTAAGGAGCCTTCTAAACAATTGTTGCTTGCCAGCAGATCTCAGACAAGCACAAGCTCCTTCAGAGGAAATGTTGATGAAATTCAGTCTGCCTTTTGAATCACTGATGCAAAAATCCCACCTTTAAGAACGAAGAAGGGAGGGGAGAGCCTCCATTAATATAAATATCTAATTTCCACTGACATTTACAGGGGTTATGATAGCTTCATGAAAGCAAGATATAACCCAAAGGATTATCCTTAAAATATCTCTACAAGCCCACCTGATGTTTTCTAGTGCTCCAACACTTATAAAAGGCAGTTCTCTTAATACCAAAAATTAACTCAGGGAAATAGGGAAATGATTCAAAAAGATTTGTTTTCAAAGTTATTTCCT